>NC_041395.2:30413795-31050045 GCF_900747795.2 Erpetoichthys calabaricus
TCTGAGGTGCAACCTGGTGGCGTTTGATGTACCAAAACATAATGTCCCAGAGATGTTCTATTGGATTTAAGTCAGGCAAGTGTGGAGGCCAGTCAATGGTATCAATTCCTTCTTCCTCCAGGAACTGCCTGCATACTCTCGCCACATGAGGCCGGGCATTGTCGTGTACCAGGAGAACCCCAGGACCCACTGCACCAGTATAGGGTCTGACAATGAGTCCAAGGACTTCATCCCGATACCTAATGGCAGTCAAGGTGCCATTGTCTGTGCGTCCCTCCATGGATATGCCACCCCCCACAGATCATCACTGACCCACCACCAAACCGGTCATGCTGAATGATGTTACAGGCAGCATAACATTCTCCACGGCTTCTCTAGACCCTTTCATGTCCGTCACATGTGTTCAGGGTGAACCTGCTCCTCATCTGTGAAAAGCACAAGGTGCCAGTGGTGGACCTGCCAATTCTGGTATTCTGTGGCAAATGCCAATCGAGCTCCACGGTGCCACGAAGTGAGCACAGGGCCCACTAGAGGAAGTCGGGCCGTCAGGACACCCTCATGAACTCTGTTTCTAATTGTTTGGTCAGAGACATTCATACCAGTGGCCTGCTGGAGGTCATTTTGTAGGGCTCTGGCAGTGCTCATCCTGTTCCTCCTTTGCCCAAAGGAGCAGATACCAGTCTGTCCTGCTGATGGGTTAAGGACCTTCTATGGCCCTGTCCAGCTCTCCTAGAGTATCTGCCTGTCTTCTGGAATCTGATCCATGCCCTTGAGACTGTGCTGGGAGACTCAACAAACCTTCTGGCAATGCCACGTATTGATGTGCCATCCTAGAGAAGCTGGGCTGCCTGTGCAACCTCTGTAGGGTCCAGGTATCGCCTAATGCTACCAGTAGTGACACTGACCATACCCAAATGCAAAACGCGTGACAAAACAGATGAGGAGGGAAAAATGTCAGTGGCCTCCTCTACCTGGTAAACCATTCCTGTTTTGGGGGTTGTCTTATTGTTGCCCCTCTAGTGCACCAAAGCAACTGAAACTGATTAACAGCCCCCTCTGCTACTTAACTGACCAGATCAATAACCCAGATGTTTCATTGGCTTGATGCTATACTCGGATTAAAAAGTGTTCCTTTAATTTTTTTTTGAGCCGTATATTTTTTATTTAATAACATTTTATTTTATAATTTTCAAAATCTGATTTTATGTCCATCTGAAATAAACAAATTCTTTAAAATGAAATAACTTCAGTTGACAACCTGCACTAAAGTATAAGATGAAACCATAGAACACATATTTCAGTTTAGTACAGTACTTTACAATATTATTTGTTTGTTTCTTTCTTTCTTTGTTTGCTTCTGTTTGTATTAAATTAATTAAACTTAAAACTTATATTTCATAACATACTGTACTTCTATCTTATTTTCTTTTTCCCAGATTGCTGAAATATATCTAGTATTAAGATTGTAGCCTGAAGTGTTATGTCTCTTTTTTAATCAATCTAGATGAATATCTATTCATACATGTGTTTGAAGCTTGTATTTACAGTTTTTTATTTTATTTTTTTTACTTTTTTTTTGCTACTATTGTTTGCAAAAAATACCCAAAATTATAACAGTTCTAATATTAGAATCTCACTATAAATGTTATTTTTTTTCTTTTATGTGATGATTTTATTTGTTTTGCAAAGTCACTTGCAGTGTAGGTCATGAAAAAATAAATGTAATGCCATTCACCCATGCATCCATGTTAAAAACTTTCTACATTTATTTTTAGGGGACTATATGAATGAGGTTTCGTCGTTCGACTCAGGTAATAAAATTATTTCTTATTCTTTGACTTCTGTAAATAAATCTGCCTTTAGCTTCAGGAGAGCCATGTGTGCTGATAACACTAATGTCTGGAGGTGCTTTGTTCAATGTCATTTGTGGTCATAATAATAATAATAATAATAATAATAATTCTTTGCATTTATATACTGGAAATGTTTGAAAACTACAGGACACAATGATCTCTTCAGTACTGAGTGTTCAATGTAAAAGCCAAGTTATTTATTTTTATTTTATTATCTTTAATATATAAATTTGTTTTTTATTTTTTGAAAATTAGAACATTAACATGCCTGCTACTCAATCAAATCAGTGATAATAACCTAAAATACAATATACTTAAAAATCAATCCAGAGAAAATAAAACAAAAGCAGAAATACAAAGGGAAAAAAAAGAAAAACATGTTTGCTTTTAATCTTGTTTTAGAGGCCAAGTTATTTGATCATTGGTTTTAAAATCGTTATTTCCCCATTTGCCTACAGTGCACACAGAGTGTCTCACTGATGTCAAAATGTCTACAAACCCTGGCTAAAATGTTGTCAGATTACTGCAGTGCAGAAGGCTACAGTGACTTAAAATGTACTCTTTATTTCCATTACACTAAAAACAACCTCACCATTGCATTATTTAAAGCAGGAGTCTCAAACCTTTTTTTCTCCTAACAGCTACTTTTACAAAATGAAATGGTCAAGAGCTACTCATGTTTTCTAACATTTATTCTCGTAGCTTATTTCAACCCAAACAAACTGAATAAACTTGTTTTGCCTGAACATTTACAAAATGTTGGAGTCCACAACTCACATTTTGCATTAAAACATCACAAAAAAAAATATTTAGTTCACCTGCAAGTGCATTTTGTATGTCTGAACGCATTTTCTAGTGTATCTCACACTATTGAATTAAAACATGAATGCTGTCAAAACAAAACAGTGCAATTCCAAATACACAGATATGACTTATTCATTTGTCATTTAGTTCCATTTCACCGTGTCACTTGTGGCAAGCGGCTGGAGGTGGTACCCAGCCGGGACGCCCGGGAGGACCGGAGGAGGGCTCACGCCGCCTCCAGACCACGAGGGAGTGACCGCCCTGGTTGCTTTGGGGACCACGGGAAGTGTATGCCACATTGAAAAGATAGATTGCAATTCAGATTGTGGATCGTGATATGATTTTTTGGGAAGATTGCCCACCCCTAATTTGACTAATCAGGTTTTCAAATTTGTCTAGGATTCATTAACCCTTGGCAAGCTACTTGGAAAGGGGTTGCTAGCTACCGGTAACTCAAAAGTGATATGTTGGAGAACCCTGATCTAAAGACTAGGAAACAAGTGGACCTCTAGTCTTGAAACTAAGGTGGTTCATGCCGTTCTTTTTCCCCATTGCATACAACATGTTCCAAAATGTTTCTTCTTGCACTTCATGAAGATGTAATATTTTTTTAGTAGTTCAGCTGGTCTATATAGAACAAGCAACACCTTTCTATTTTTACAATACCTTATTTTCTTTTCACCATGAAACAGTAATATTCCACAGTGAACATATTGCTGATCCAACTTTCCTAATAGTGTTCATTTAAGTACCAAGCACTGCTTGTTTGTCAGGATGCATTTTTTGTTGCATTCGTGGAATGTGGCAGGGCCAATCAGAGGACCTTGCTAAACTGTCCAATTGGTAGTAGCTGAGTAGCCAATTCAGATTTATTGGGAATTCCTCAGTCTTGGGAAAAAATTGCACAACCTGGTCCCCATCATGAGTGGGGTTCAAAGGCTTACCCATTCCTCGATATATAAGAATAAGGGGATGTGCAGGACTGTAGTAACTACATGGGAATAAAATTGATGAGCCACAGCATGAAGTTATGGGAAAGAGTAGTGGAAGCTAGGTTAAGAAGTGAGGTGATGATTAGAGAGCAGCAGTATGGTTTCATGCCAAGAAAGAGCACCACAGATGCAATGTTTGCTCTGAGGATGTTGATAGAGAAGTTTAGAGAAGACCAGAAGGAGTTACATTGAGTCTTTGTGGACCTGGAGAAAGCATATGACAGGTGCTTCGAGAGGAGTTGTAGTATTGTATGAGGAAGTTGGGAGTGGCAGAGAAGTACGTAAGAGTTGTACAGGATATGTACGAGGGAAGTGTGACAGTGGTTAGGTCTGTGGTAGGAGCGACGGATGCATTCAGCATGGAGGTGGGATTACATCAGGGATCAGCTCTGAGCCCTTTCTTAGTTGCAATGGTGATGGACAGGTTGACAGACGAGATTAGACAGGAGTCCCCATGGACTATGATGTTTGCTGATGACATTGTGATCTGTAGCGATAGTAGGGAGCAGGTTGAGGAGACCTCTGGAGAGGTGGAGACATGCTCTAGATAGAAGAGGAATGAAGGTCAGTAGGAACAAGACAGAATACATGTGTGTAAATGAGAGGGAGGTCAGTGGAATGGTGAGGATGCAGGGAGTAGAATTGGCGAAGGTGGATGAGTTTAAATACTTGGGAGCAACAGTACAAAGTAATGGGGATTGTGGAAGAGAGGAGAAAAAGAGAGTACAGGCAGGGTGGAATGGGTGGAGAAGAGTGTCAGGAGTAATTTGTGACAGACGAGTATCAGCAAGAGTGAAAGTGAAGGTCTACAGGACGGTAGTGAGACCAGCTGTGTTATATGGGTTGGAGACGGTGGCACTGACCAGAAAGGAGGAGACAGAGCTGGAGGTAGCAGAGTTAAAGATGCTAAGATTTGCATTGGGTGTGACGAGGATGGATAGGAATAGAAATGAGTACATTAGAGGGTCAGCTCAAGTTGGACGGTTGGGAGACAAAGTCAGAGAGGCGAGATTGCGTTGGTTTGGACATGCAGAGTAGAGATGCTGGGTATATTGGGAGAAGGATGCTAAGGATAGAGCTGCCAGGGAAGAGGAAATGAGGAAGACCAAAGCAAAGGTTTATCTATGTGGTGCGATAGGACATGCAGGTGATGGGTGTAAAAGAGCAATATGTAGAAGACAGAAAGATATGGAAGAAAATGATCCGCTGCGGCAACCCCTAACGGGAGCAGCAAAAAGAAGAAGAAGACTATTTATTAGGCAGAGTTTTGTTTTCCTTTTTAACATCTTTTTAATCTGTCACCGTCCTGCTTCACTGACAGACTGAGTAGATCAATTCTCCCCCAAACTATGTGACTCTTCAATTCCACCCAGTGGGGTAAACGTTAACATTATACAAAGTTATTGTCTGTTTTTACCTGCATTTTTATTACTCTTTAATATTGTTTTTTGTATCAGTATGCTGCTGGTGGAGTATGTGAATTTCCCCTTGGGATTAATAAAGTGTGTGTGTGTCTGTGAATCTATCTATCTATCTATCTATCTATCTATCTATCTATCTATCTATCTATCTATCTATCTATCTATCTATCTATCTATCTATCTATCTATCTATCTATCTATCTATCTATCTATTATCTATCTATCTATCTATCTATCTATCTATCTATCTATCCTATCTATCTATCTATCTGACTGTTGAATTAGAAGTTATATTAGAAGAAGTTATAGCCATACATTAATGTTTTTCTACTTGGTTTACTTGAGGACTTAATTGATCATCTTTCTTAAGCTTCTTTAACCGATTTATGCCCAATTTCTGGGTCTTGTAAAAAGGCTATTTAAGTGAGCCTAATTTGCAACATGACACTGTTGTGTTTGATTTCTTCATATGAACAAATTCACAAAGTGAAGATTTTTGCCTCATAATTTCATGTCAGAGGATATACTTTAATATTTCAATGGTATACCTAAAATCAGTTTTACTCATTTATATTCTGAACTTGCCTGGTTCAATAGAGGGTTGCTCGGTACAAAAGCTTGTCCTGGGAGCATTGGACAGGACTGAGTCCTTTAAAGTCACCAGTCAGTTATATGGGATCATTATTTTATTTAATTCAACTATTTTGTTTCACTTAATTACTGGCATCCCAATTGAAATAGTTCATCAAACAGAGTAGTTCCTTCCTAATAATAGATAAATCTTTATTTACAAAAGAAATATGGACAGTTATTTTTAACTAGCTGAAGTATCTGGTGTTGCCCAGGTATGTTTGTATAACGGCTGAGGAAAGAAAGCAAACATACGTGTTGTTTTTCAAATGTTGGTCAATGTTGGCTGAAATTCCGGGCTCCAATCTGTCATCTGCGTTACCTTTTTATCAATTTGTTTGCTTTTATGAGTTGAGAATGAGATATTTTTTGATGTGATTGGATTCCATAATTGCAATAAACCCTTGCTGGGTAGGAACAATGAGCACGATTTCATTGGATTTCCTGGTTTACTGCGGTTTCACAAATATGTTTTTAGTCCCACATCAGTAAACTAGGTGGCTTGTTGAATAATTGAATCATTGATGCAGCGTGTCAGCTGAGCAAATCTACCAGTTTAGTGGTGCTCCCTCTATGGACGCCGCTTCGTCATGTAACTTTTGAAACTCCATAAACTCTATATATGTTAAGATCGGTTAACTGTAATATACATGCAGAATTTTATGAGTATTTACTAAGCTGTTTTGACATAATAGGTATTTTTGTGGGGTTGGCCTTTCCCAATACGATTATTGAAACTTCATGAAGCCTATATAATTTAATTAGCATAAACAATAATGTAAATGCAAAAGTTAGTGAAAGTTGACATAACCTGTTTCAACAATTATGAAATGGCAATAAACCTGTTTGTAAGTTAATGAATATTTGGCAGATTGTCTCTTCAACCAAGACAAAATGTAAAAATCACACACTAAAATATACTTTACATAAAAAAAGTAATCCAAAAAGAGGGATTCCATGGTTTGGTCACTATCAGTAATGCTTGCAAGATAGCTTGATGCTCACACCTTACAGCATTTAATACCACTCATATAACTCATACATATACTGTATGTATATGTAATATCACTCATGCTGGAGTGATAAAGTCCATTAAGAGATGTGCCTTTTCTCACTAAATTTAATTGATACTTAAATTTCTTTATAATTAAGTTTTTAATGGATCAACAGAACTACTATTGCCAGAAACCTTACAAAGACATGAATATCTTTCCTGTATTTGATATTGTGAATATTCAAAGAGGATCTGCTGGACTGCAGCATAGACAAAGTCCACCCATATTTTTTAACTTTAGCCAACCTCCCCTAATGACTGTGAGAACATTGTTAACCGCACCAGGAGAGGCACATGCATGTAAGTAATTTTAATAAGAGTCAATGTCAAAAACTTGAAGAAGCTGCTGTCAGAAACAAAACAGCTAAACTATAAGTGAAGTCAACACAAGGATTGCCTGGAGTCAAAAAGAAATTAAAGGAACACTTTGAAAACGCATCAGATCTCAATGGGAAAAAAAAATCCTGCTGGATATCTCTGCTGATATGGACTGATATGGTAATGTGTTAGGAATGAAAGGATGCCACATCGTTTGATGGAAATGACAATTATCAACCTACAGAGGGCTGAATTCAAAGACACCCCACGAAAATCAAAGTGAAAAAATGATGCCGCACGCAGGCGAGTCCATTTGGCTGAAATGTCATTGCAGCAACTCCAAATCATACTCAGTAGTTTGTATGCCCCCACATGCTTTTATGAATGCCTGACAACGTTCTAACTGAGCCTCTGGACTGTCTGAGGTGCAACCTGGTGGCGTTGGATGGACCAAAACATAATGTCCCAGAGATGTTCTATTGGATTTAAGTCAGGCAAGTGTGGAGGCCAGTCAATGGTATCAATTCCTTCTTCCCCCAGGAACTGCCTGCATACTCTCGCCACATGAGGCCGGGCATTGTCGTGTACCAGGAGAACCCCAGGACCCACTGCACCAGTATAGGGTCTGACAATGAGTCCAAGGACTTCATCCCGATACCTAATGGCAGTCAAGGTGCCATTGTCTGTGCGTCCCTCCATGGATATGCCACCCCCCACAGATCATCACTGACCCACCACCAAACCGGTCATGCTGAATGATGTTACAGGCAGCATAACATTCTCCACGGCTTCTCTAGACCCTTTCATGTCTGTCACATGTGTTCAGGGTGAACCTGCTCTCATCTGTGAAAAGCACAAGGTGCCAGTGTTGGACCTGCCAATTCTGGTATTCTGTGGCAAATGCCAATCGAGCTCCACGGTGCCACGAAGTGAGCACAGGGCCCACTAGAGGAAGTCGGGCCGTCAGGACACCCTCATGAACTCTGTTTCTAATTGTTTGGTCAGAGACATTCATACCAGTGGCCTGCTGGAGGTCATTTTTGTAGGGCTCTGGCAGTGCTCATCCTGTTCCTCTTTGCCCAAAGGAGCAGATACCAGTCTGTCCTGCTGATGGGTTAAGGACCTTCTATGGCCCTGTCCAGCTCTCCTAGAGTATCTGCCTGTCTTCTGGAATCTGATCCATGCCCTTGAGACTGTGCTGGGAGACTCAACAAACCTTCTGGCAATGCCACGTATTGATGTGCCATCCTAGAGAAGCTGGGCTGCCTGTGCAACCTCTGTAGGGTCCAGGTATCGCCTAATGCTACCAGTAGTGACACTGACCATACCCAAATGCAAAACGCGTGACAAAACAGATGAGGAGGGAAAAATGTCAGTGGCCTCCTCTACCTGTTAAACCATTCCTGTTTTGGGGGTTGTCTTATTGTTGCCCCTCTAGTGCACCAAAGCAACTGAAACTGATTAACAGCCCCCCTCTGCTACTTAACTGACCAGATCAATAACCCAGATGTTTCATTGGCTTGATGCTATACTCGGATTAAAAAGTGTTCCTTTAATTTTTTTTTTGAGCCGTATATTTTTTATTTAATAACATTTTATTTTATAATTTTCAAAATCTGATTTTATGTCCATCTGAAATAAACAAATTCTTTAAAATGAAATAATTTCAGTTGACAAGCTGCACTAAAGTATAAGATGAAACCATAGAACACATATTTCAGTTTAGTACAGTACTTTACAATATTATTTGTTTGTTTGTTTCTTTCTTTGTTTGCTTCTGTTTGTATTAAATTAATTAAACTTAAAACTTATATTTCATAACATACTGTACTTCTATCTTATTTTCTTTTTCCCAGATTGCTGAAATATATCTAGTATTAAGATTGTAGCCTGAAGTGTTATGTCTCTTTTTTAATCAATCTAGATGAATATCTATTCATACATGATAGATAGATAGATAGATAGAGATAGATAGATAGATAGATAGATAAGTAGATAGATTAGATAGATTAGATATATGATAGATATATAGATAGATACTTTATTAATCCCAATGGGAAATTCACATTTTCAGCAGCAGCATACTGATAAAATAAATAATATTAAATTAAAGAATGATAATAATACAGGTGAAAAAAACAGACAATAACTATGTATAATGTTAAATATTAACATTTACCCCCCCCTGGTGTGGAATTAAAGAGTCGCATAGTTTGGGGGAGGAACGATCTCCTCAATCTGTCTGTGGAGCAGGACAGTGACAGCAGTCTGTCGCTGAAGCTGCTCTTCTGTCTGGAGATGACATTATTAAGTGGATGCAGTGGATTCTCCATAATTGATAGGAGCCTTCTGAGCGCCCTTCGCTCTGCAACAGATGTTAAACTGTCCAGCTCCATGCCAACAATAGAGCCAGCCTTCCTCACCAGTTTGTTCCAGGGCGTGAGGCGTCTTTCCTCTTAATGCTGCTCCCCAGCACACCACTGCGTAGAAGAGGGGCGCTCGCCACAACTGTTTGATAGAACATCTGCAGCATTTATTGCAGATGTTGAAGGAAGCCAGCCTTCTAAGGAAGTATAACCGGCTTTGTCCTTTTCTTGCACAGCGCATCAGTATTGGCAGTCCAGTCTAATTTATCATCCAGCTGCACTCCCAGATATTTATAGGTCTGCACCATCTGCACACAGTCACCTTTGATGATCACTGGGTCTATGAGGGGTCTGGGCCTCCTAAAAATCCACCACCAGCTTCTTGGTTTTGCTGGTGTTCAGGTGTAGGTGGTTTGAGTCGGACCATTTAACAAAGTCATTGATTAGGTCCCTATACTCCTCCTCCAGCCCATTCCTGATACAGCCCACGATAGCAGTGTCATCAGCGAACTTTTGCACAGGGCAGGACTGCGAGTTGTATTGGAAGTCCGATGTATATAGGCTGAACAGGACCGGGAGAGAAGTACAGTCCCTTGTGGCGCTCCTGTGTTGCTGACCACAATGTCAGACGTGCAGTTCCCAAGACGCACATACTGAGGTCTGTCTTAAGATAGTCCACGATCCATGCCACTAGGTATGAATCTAATCCATCTCTGTCAGCTTGTCCCTAAGGAGCAGAGGTTGGATTGTGTTGAAGGCGCTAGAGAAGTCTAGAAAACATAATTCTTACAGCACCACTGCCTCTGTCCAAGTGAGAGAGGGATCGGTGTAGCATATAGATGATGGCATCTCCGCTCCCACCTTCTCCTGATATGCAAACTGCAGAGGGTCAAGGGCGTGTTGAACCTGTGGCCTAAGGTGGTGAAGCAGCAGCCTCTCCATGGTCTTCATCACATGTGATGTCAGAGCAACAGGGCCGAAAGTCATTCAGCTCACTAGGACGTGATACTTTGGGACTGGGGTGATACAAAGATGTTTTCCAAAGCCTCGGACTCTCCCCTATTCCAGGCTCAGGTTGAAGATGCGCTGTAGAGGACCCCCCAGCTCCGATGCACAGACCTTCAGCAGTCGTGGCGATACTCCATCTGGAACCCGCTGCTTTGCTGGCACGAAGTCTCCTCAGCTCTCTGCTCACTTGCGCTGTTGTTATTATGGGTGGGGATGTTTTTTCCTATGCTGGTATCAGCAGAAGGATGTGTGGAGGGTGCAGTACTCCGAGGTGAGAGTGAGAGTGGGTTAGGGTGGTCAAACCTGTTAAAAAAGTTGTTCATTTTGGTTTGCTCTCTTCACGTCTCTCTCAATTGTTGTACCCCGCTTCGAGCTGCAGCCAGTGATGATCTTCATCCCATTCCCACACTTCCTTCATGCTGTTATTCTGCAACTTCTGCTCCAGCTTTCTCCTGTACTGCTCCTTCGCCGCCCTGAGTTGGACTCGGAGTTCCTTCTGCACGCGCTTGAGCTCATGCTGATCACCGTCTTAAAAGCCCTTTTCTTCTGATTCAAAAGGCCCTTGATGTTACTTGTAATCCATGGCTTGTTGTTAGCATAGCTGCGTACTGTTCTTACAGGAACTACAATGTCCATACAGAAGTTGATGTAGTCAGTAGTGCAGTCAACAACTTCCTCAATTTTCTCATTATGAGATCCCTGCAGGATATCCCAGTCTGTAGTTCCAAAAAGTTCTCTCAGAGTATTCTCAGCCTCCGGGGTCCACTCCTGAATGATCGTGTGGTTTCAGGTAGGACTCTAACTTTTGGTTTATAGTGAGCGCTGAAGCTGAACCAGGTTATGATCTCCTTTCCCAAGCGCAGGCAGCGGGGGTGGCGCTGTATGCGTCTTTAACGTTTGCATACAGTAAATCAATAGTCTTATTTCCCCGGGTGTTACAGTCCACATACTGGGAGAATGCAGGCAATGTTTTGTCCAGCGTCACATGGTTAAAGTCTCCAGCGATTAGCACAAGCGCCTCAGGGTGCTGCGTTTGTAACTTAGCAACAGCGGAATGGATGATGTCACTCGCTGACTCCTCGTCTGCCCGAGGAGGGATGTACACGATGACAATAATGACGTGTCCAAACTCTCTGGGCAAATAGTAGGGACGTAAACTTACGGCCAACAGTTCGATATCCCTGCAGCAAGTGGAGATTTTGACGTTAACATGTCCAGAGTGACACCACCGTGTATTAACATAGAGAGCGAGTCCTCCTCCTTTGTGCTTACCACAGGTACTTGCATCTCTGTCCGCTCTAACTGTGCTAAACCCGGGTAGCTCCACGTTGGCATCTGGGATGGTGTTATTTAGCCACGTTTCGCAGAAACACAACAAACTGCATTCTCTGTAGGTCCTTACATTTTTCACCAGCGCAGCCAGTTCGTCGATCTTATTTGAGATTGAGTTCACATTCCCCAGAATCACAGAAGGCACCGAAGGCTTGAAAACGCCACTTTCTCGCAAGCCGCTTCTTTTTTAGCTTAGTGCCGGCTCTGCTGCCACGATACCGCCTTCTTACCTCGTCGGGTAAATATGGAACCACACCGGCACTGGCATTTGTTCTCAGCGCCCGAAGTTGAGTACTTGAATAGGCGAGTCTCGGCGTGTTAAAATCCATGCCCTCGTTGTAAAAGTAAGTGTGTCCAGGGAAGGAATCCACATAAAATAAAGTGGTAGGAGTGATCAATAAATAAAAATAGAAAAATAAAAGTAGCAAAGTACACATACATATACGGTCATACACGGAGCTGCTGAAAAAGGCTGCCACTCACGGCGGCGCCGGATGCATTTTATGTGTTTGAAGCTTGTATTTACAGTTTTTTATTTTTTTTTTTTACTTTTTTTTTTGCTACTGTTTTTTTGCAAAAAATACCCAAAATTATAACAGTTCTAATATTAGAATCTCACTATAAATGTTATTTTTTTCTTTTATGTGATGATTTTATTTGTTTTGCAAAGTCACTTGCAGTGTAGGTCATGAAAAAATAAATGTAATGCCATTCACCCATGCATCCATGTTAAAAACTTTCTACATTTATTTTTTAGGGGACTATATGAATGAGGTTTCGTTGTTCAACTCAGGTAATAAAATTATTTCTTTATTCTTTGACTTCTGTAAATAAATCTGCCTTTACCTTCAGGAGAGCCATGTGTGCTTATAACACTAATGTCTGGAGGTGCTTTGTTCAATGTCATTTGTGGTCATAATAATAATAATAATAATAAATAATAATTCTTTGCATTTATATACTGGAAATGTTTGAAAACTACAGGACACAATGATCTCTTCAGTACTGAGTGTTCAATGTAAAAGCCAAGTTATTTATTTTTATTTATTATCTTTAATATATAAATTTGTTTTTTATTTTTGAAAATTAGAACATTAACATGCCTGCTACTCAATCAAATCAGTGATAATAACCTAAAATACAATATACTTAAAAATCAATCCAGAGAAAATAAAACAAAAGCAGAAATACATAGGGAAAAAAAGAAAAACATGTTTGCTTTTAATCTTGTTTTAGAGGCCAAGTTATTTGATCATTGGTTTTAAAATCGTTATTTCCCCATTTGCCTACAGTGCACACAGAGTGTCTCACTGATGTCAAAATGTCTACAAACCCTGGCTAAAATGTTGTCAGATTACTGCAGTGCAGAAGGCTACAGTGACTTAAAATGTACTCTTTATTTCCATTACACTAAAAACAACCTCACCATTGCATTATTTAAAGCAGGAGTCTCAAACCTTTTTTTTCTCCTAACAGCTACTTTTACAAAATGAAAATGGTCAAGAGCTACTCATGTTTTCTAACATTTATTCTCGTAGCTTATTTCAACCCAAACAAAACTGAATAAACTTGTTTTGCCTGAACATTTACAAAATGTTGGAGTCCACAACTCACATTTTGCATTAAAAACATCACAAAAAAAATATTTAGTTCACCTGCAAGTGCATTTTGTATGTCTGAACGCATTTTCTAGTGTATCTCACACTATTGAATTAAAACATGAATGCTGTCAAAACAAAACAGTGCAATTCCAAATACACAGATATGACTTATTCATTTGTCATTTAGTTCCATTTCACCGTGTCACTTGTGGCAAGCGGCTGGAGGTGTTACCCAGCCGGGACGCCCGGGAGGACCGGAGGAGGGCTCACGCCGCCTCCAGACCACGAGGGAGTGACCGCCCTGGTTGCTTTGGGGACCATGGGAAGTGTATGCCACATTGAAAAGATAGATTGCAATTCAGATTGTGGATCGTGATATGATTTTTTGGGAAGATTGCCCACCCCTAATTTGACTAATCAAGTTTTCAAATTTGTCTAGGATTCATTAACCCTTTGGCAAGCTACTTGGAAAGGGGTTGCTAGCTACCGGTAACTCACAAGTGATGTGTTGGAGAACCCTGATCTAAAGACTAGGAAACAAGTGGACCTCTAGTCTTGAAACTAAGGTGGTTCATGCCGTTCTTTTTCCCCATTGCATACAACATGTTCCAAAAAGTTTCTTCTTGCACTTCATGAAGATGTAATATTTTTGTAGTAGTTCAGCTGGTCTATATAGAACAAGCAACGCCTTTCTATTTTTACAATACCTTATTTTCTTTTCACCATGAAACAGTAATATTCCACAGTGAACATATTGCTGATCCAACTTTCCTAATAGTGTTCATTTAAGTACCAAGCACTGCTTGTTTGTCAGGATGCATTTTTTGTTGCATTTGTGGAATGTGGCAGGGTCGATCAGAGGACCTTGCTAAACTGTCCAATTGGTAGTAGCTGAGTAGCCAATTCAGATTTATTGGGAATTCCTCAGTCTTGGGAAAAAATTGCACAACCTGGTCCCCATCATGAGTGGGGTTCAAAGGCTTACCCATTCCTCGATATATAAGAATAAGGGGGATGTGCAGGACTGTAGTAACTACATGGGAATAAAATTGATGAGCCACAGCATGAAGTTATGGGAAAGAGTAGTGGAAGCTAGGTTAAGAAGTGAGGTGATGATTAGAGAGCAGCAGTATGGTTTCATGCCAAGAAAGAGCACCACAGATGCAATGTTTGCTCTGAGGATGTTGATAGAGAAGTTTAGAGAAGACCAGAAGGAGTTACATTGAGTCTTTGTGGACCTGGAGAAAGCATATGACAGGGTGCTTCGAGAGGAGCTGTAGTATTGTATAAGGAAGTTGGGAGTGGCAGGAAGTACGTAAGAGTTGTACAGGATATGTACGAGGGAAGTGTGACAGTGGTTAGGTCTGTGGTAGGAGCGACGGATGCATTCAGCATGGAGTTGGGATTACATCAGGGATCAGCTCTGAGCCCTTTTCTTATTTGCAATGGTGATGGACAGGTTGACAGACGAGATTAGACAGGAGTCCCCATGGACTATGATGTTCGCTGATGACATTGTGATCTGTAGCGATAGTAGGGAGCAGGTTGAGGAGACCCTGGAGAGGTGGAGACATGCTCTAGATAGAAGAGGAATGAAGGTCAGTAGGAACAAGACAGAATACATGTGTGTAAATGAGAGGGAGGTCAGTGGAATGGTGAGGATGCAGGGAGTAGAATTGGCGAAGGTGGATGAGTTTTAAATACTTGGGAGCAACAGTACAAAGTAATGGGGATTGTGGAAGAGAGGAGAAAAAGAGAGTACAGGCAGGGTGGAATGGGTGGAGAAGAGTGTCAGGAGTAATTTGTGACAGACGAGTATCAGCAAGAGTGAAAGTGAAGGTCTACAGGACGGTAGTGAGACCAGCTGTGTTATATGGGGTTGGAGACGGTGGCACTGACCAGAAAGGAGGAGACAGAGCTGGAGGTAGCAGAGTTAAAGATGCTAAGATTTGCATTGGGTTGTGACGAGGATGGATAGGATTAGAAATGAGTACATTAGAGGGTCAGCTCAAGTTGGACGGCTTGGGAGACAAAGTCAGAGAGGCGAGATTGCGTTGGTTTGGACATGCAGAGTAGAGATGCTGGGTATATTGGGAGAAGGATGCTAAGGATAGAGCTGCCAGGGAAGAGGAAATGAGGAAGACCAAAGCAAAGGTTTATCTATGTGGTGCGATAGGACATGCAGGTGATGGGTGTAAAAGAGCAATATGTAGAAGACAGAAAGATATGGAAGAAAATGATCCGCTGCGGCAACCCCTAACGGGAGCAGCAAAAAGAAGAAGAAGACTATTTATTAGGCAGAGTTTTGTTTTCCTTTTTAACATCTTTTTAATCTGTCACCGTCCTGCTTCACTGACAGACTGAGTAGATCAATTCTCCCCCAAACTATGTGACTCTTCAATTCCACCCAGGGGGGTAAACGTTAACATTATACAAAGTTATTGTCTGTTTTTTACCTGCATTTTTATTACTCTTTAATATTGTTTTTTGTATCAGTATGCTGCTGGTGGAGTATGTGAATTTCCCCTTGGGATTAATAAAGTGTGTGTGTGTCTGTGAATCTATCTATCTATCTATCTATCTATCTATCTATCTATCTATCTATCTATCTATCTATCTATCTATCTATCTATCTATCTATCTATCTATCTATCTATCTATCTATCTATCTATCTATCTATCTATCTATCTATCTATCTATCTATCTATCTATCTATCTATCTATCTATCTATCTATCTATCTATCTATCTATCTATCTGACTGTTGAATTAGAAGTTATATTAGAAGAAGTTATAGCCATACATTAATGTTTTTCTACTTGGTTTACTTGAGGACTTAATTGATCATCTTTCTTAAGCTTCTTTAACCGATTTATGCCCAATTTCTGGGTCTTGTAAAAAGGCTATTTAAGTGAGCCGAATTTGCAACATGACACTGTTGTGTTTGATTTCTTCATATGAACAAATTCACAAAGTGAAGATTTTTGCCTCATAATTTCATGTCAGAGGATATACTTTAATATTTCAATGGTATACCTAAAATCAGTTTTACTCATTTATATTCTGAACTTGCCTGGTTCAATAGAGGGTTGCTCGGTACAAAAGCTTGTCCTGGGAGCATTGGACAGGACTGAGTCCTTTAAAGTCACCAGTCAGTTATATGGGATCATTATTTTATTTAATTCAACTATTTTGTTTCACTTAATTACTGGCATCCCAATTGAAATAGTTCATCAAACAGAGTAGTTCCTTCCTAATAATAGATAAATCTTTATTTACAAAAGAAATATGGACAGTTATTTTTAACTAGCTGAAGTATCTGGTGTTGCCCAGGTATGTTTGTATAACGGCTGAGGAAAGAAAGCAAACATACGTGTTGTTTTTCAAATGTTGGTCAATGTTGGCTGAAATTCAGGGCTCCAATCTGTCATCTGCGTTACCTTTTTATCAATTTGTTTGCTTTTATGAGTTGAGAATGAGATATTTTTTGATGTGATTGGATTCCATAATTGCAATAAACCCTTGCTGGGTAGGAACAATGAGCACGATTTCATTGGATTTCCTGGTTTACTGCGGTTTCACAAATATGTTTTTAGTCCCACATCAGTAAACTAGGTGGCTTGTTGAATAATTGAATCATTGATGCAGCGTGTCAGCTGAGCAAATCTACCAGTTTAGTGGTGCTCCCTCTATGACGCCGCTTCGTCATGTAACTTTTGAAACTCCATAAACTCTATATATGTTAAGATCGGTTAACTGTAATATACATGCAGAATTTTATGAGTATTTACTAAGCTGTTTTGACATAATAGGTATTTTTGTGGGGTTGGCCTTTCCCAATACGATTATTGAAACTTCATGAAGCCTATATAATTTAATTAGCATAAACAATAATGTAAATGCAAAAGTTAGTGAAAGTTGACATAACCTGTTTCAACAATTATGAAATGGCAATAAACCTGTTTGTAAGTTAATGAATATTTGGCAGATTGTCTCTTCAACCAAGACAAAATGTAAAAATCACACACTAAAATATACTTTACATAAAAAAAGTAATCCAAAAAGAGGGATTCCATGGTTTGGTCACTATCAGTAATGCTTGCAGGATAGCTTGATGCTCACACCTTACAGCATTTAATACCACTCATATACACAGTACATATACTGTATGTATATGTAATATCACTCATGCTGGAGTGATAAAGTCCATTAAGAGATGTGCCTTTTCTCACTAAATTTAATTGATACTTAAATTTCTTTATAATTAAGTTTTTAATGGATCAACAGAACTACTATTGCCAGAAACCTTACAAAGACATGAATATCTTTCCTGTATTTGATATTGTGAATATTCAAAGAGGATCTGCTGGACTGCAGCATAGACAAAGTCCACCCATATTTTTTAACTTTAGCCAACCTCCCCTAATGACTGTGAGAACATTGTTAACCGCACCAGGAGATGCACATGCATGTAAGTAATTTTAATAAGAGTCAATGTCAAAAACTTGAAGAAGCTGCTGTCAGAAACAAAACAGCTAAACTATAAGTGAAGTCAACACAAGGATTGCCTGGAGTCAAAAAGAAATTAAAGGAACACTTTGAAAACGCATCAGATCTCAATGGGAAAAAAAATCCTGCTGGATATCTCTGCTGATATGGCAATGTGTTAGGAATGAAAGGATGCCACATCGTTTGATGGAAATGACAATTATCAACCTACAGAGGGCTGAATTCAAAGACACCCCGAAAATCAAAGTGAAAAAATGATGCCGCACGCAGGCGAGTCCATTTGGCTGAAATGTCATTGCAGCAACTCCAAATCATACTCAGTAGTTTGTATGCCCCCACATGCTTTTATGAATGCCTGACAACGTTCTAACTGAGCCTCTGGACTGTCTGAGGTGCAACCTGGTGGCGTTGGATGGACCAAAACATAATGTCCCAGAGATGTTCTATTGGATTTAAGTCAGGCAAGTGTGGAGGCCAGTCAATGGTATCAATTCCTTCTTCCCCCAGGAACTGCCTGCATACTCTCGCCACATGAGGCCGGGCATTGTCGTGTACCAGGAGAACCCCAGGACCCACTGCACCAGTATAGGGTCTGACAATGAGTCCAAGGACTTCATCCCGATACCTAATGGCAGTCAAGGTGCCATTGTCTGTGCGTCCCTCCATGGATATGCCACCCCCCCACAGATCATCACTGACCCACCACCAAACCGGTCATGCTGAATGATGTTACAGGCAGCATAACATTCTCCACGGCTTCTCTAGACCCTTTCATGTCTGTCACATGTGTTCAGGGTGAACCTGCTCTCATCTGTGAAAAGCACAAGGTGCCAGTGGTGGACCTGCCAATTCTGGTATTCTGTGGCAAATGCCAATCGAGCTCCACGGTGCCACGAAGTGAGCACAGGGCCCACTAGAGGAAGTCGGGCCATCAGGACACCCTCATGAACTCTGTTTCTAATTGTTTGGTCAGAGACATTCATACCAGCGGCCTGCTGGAGGTCATTTTGTAGGGCTCTGGCAGTGCTCATCCTGTTCCTCTTTGCCCAAAGGAGCAGATACCAGTCTGTCCTGCTGATGGGTTAAGGACCTTCTATGGCCCTGTCCAGCTCTCCTAGAGTATCTGCCTGTCTTCTGGAATCTGATCCATGCCCTTGAGACTGTGCTGGGAGACTCAACAAACCTTCTGGCAATGCCACGTATTGATGTGCCATCCTAGAGAAGCTGGGCTGCCTGTGCAACCTCTGTAGGGTCCAGGTATCGCCTAATGCTACCAGTAGTGACACTGACCATACCCAAATGCAAAACGCGTGACAAAACAGATGAGGAGGGAAAAATGTCAGTGGCCTCCTCTACCTGGTAAACCATTCCTGTTTTGGGGGTTGTCTTATTGTTGCCCCTCTAGTGCACCAAAGCAACTGAAACTGATTAACAGCCCCCTCTGCTACTTAACTGACCAGATCAATAACCCAGATGTTTCATTGGCTTGATGCTATACTCGGATTAAAAAGTGTTCCTTTAATTTTTTTTTGAGCCGTATATTTTTTATTTAATAACATTTTATTTTATAATTTTCAAAATCTGATTTTATGTCCATCTGAAATAAAAAAATTCTTTAAAATGAAATAACTTCAGTTGACAAGCTGCACTAAAGTATAAGATGAAACCATAGAACACATATTTCAGTTTAGTACAGTACTTTACAATATTATTTGTTTGTTTCTTTCTTTCTTTGTTTGCTTCTGTTTGTATTAAATTAATTAAACTTAAAACTTATATTTCATAACATACTGTACTTCTATCTTATTTTCTTTTTCCCAGATTGCTGAAATATATCTAGTATTAAGATTGTAGCCTGAAGTGTTATGTCTCTTTTTTAATCAATCTAGATGAATATCTATTCATACATGTGTTTGAAGCTTGTATTTACAGTTTTTTATTTTATTTTTTTTACTTTTTTTTTGCTACTATTTTTTGCAAAAAATACCCAAAATTATAACAGTTCTAATATTAGAATCTCACTATAAATGTTATTTTTTTCTTTTATGTGATGATTTTATTTGTTTTGCAAAGTCACTTGCAGTGTAGGTCATGAAAAAATAAATGTAATGCCATTCACCCATGCATCCATGTTAAAAACTTTGTAAATTTATTTTTAGGGGACTATATGAATGAGGTTTCGTCGTTCGACTCAGGTAATAAAATTATTTCTTTATTCTTTGACTTCTGTAAATAAATCTGCCTTTAGCTTCAGGAGAGCCATGTGTGCTGATAACACTAATGTCTGGAGGTGCTTTGTTCAATGTCATTTGTGGTCATAATAATAATAATAATAATAATAATAATTCTTTGCATTTATATACTGGAAATGTTTGAAAACTACAGGACACAATGATCTCTTCAGTACTGAGTGTTCAATGTAAAAGCCAAGTTATTTATTTTTATTTATTATCTTTAATATATAAATTTGTTTTTTATTTTTTGAAAATTAGAACATTAACATGCCTGCTACTCAATCAAATCAGTGATAATAACCTAAAATACAATATACTTAAAAATCAATCCAGAGAAAATAAAACAAAAGCAGAAATACAAAGGGAAAAAAAGAAAAACATGTTTGCTTTTAATCTTGTTTTAGAGGCCAAGTTATTTGATCATTGGTTTTAAAATTGTTATTTCCCCAATTGCCTACAGTGCACACAGAGTGTCTCACTGATGTCAAAATGTCTACAAACCCTGGCTAAAATGTTGTCAGATTACTGCAGTGCAGAAGGCTACAGTGACTTAAAATGTACTCTTTATTTCCATTACACTAAAAACAACCTCACCATTGCATTATTTAAAGCAGGAGTCTCAAACCTTTTTTTCTCCTAACAGCTACTTTTACAAAATGAAAATGGTCAAGAGCTACTCATGTTTTCTAACATTTATTCTCGTAGCTTATTTCAACCCAAACAAACTGAATAAACTTGTTTTGCCTGAACATTTACAAAATGTTGGAGTCCACAACTCACATTTTGCATTAAAACATCACAAAAAAAATATTTAGTTCACTTGCAAGTGCATTTTGTATGTCTGAACGCATTTTCTAGTGTATCTCACACTATTGAATTAAAACATGAATGCTGTCAAAACAAAACAGTGCAATTCCAAATACACAGATATGACTTATTCATTTGTCATTTAGTTCCATTTCACCGTGTCACTTGTGGCAAGTGGCTGGAGGTGGTACCCAGCCGGGACGCCCGGGAGGACCGGAGGAGGGCTCACGCCGCCTCCAGACCACGAGGGAGTGACCGCCCTGGTTGCTTTGGGGACCATGGGAAGTGTATGGAACATTGAAAAGATAGATTGCAATTCAGATTGTGGATCGTGATATGATTTTTTGGGAAGATTGCCCACCCCTAATTTGACTAATCAGGTTTTCAAATTTGTCTAGGATTCATTAACCCTTTGGCAAGCTACTTGGAAAGGGGTTGCTAGCTACCGGTAACTCAAAAGTGATGTGTTGGAGAACCCTGATCTAAAGACTAGGAAACAAGTGGACCTCTAGTCTTGAAACTAAGGTGGTTCATGCCGTTCTTTTTCCCCATTGCATACAACATGTTCCAAAATGTTTCTTCTTGCACTTCATGAAGATGTAATATTTTTTTAGTAGTTCAGCTGGTCTATATAGAACAAGCAACACCTTTCTATTTTTACAATACCTTATTTTCTTTTCACCATGAAACAGTAATATTCCACAGTGAACATATTGCTGATCCAACTTTCCTAATAGTGTTCATTTAAGTACCAAGCACTGCTTGTTTGTCAGGATGCATTTTTTGTTGCATTCGTGGAATGTGGCAGGGCCAATCAGAGGACCTTGCTAAACTGTCCAATTGGTAGTAGCTGAGTAGCCAATTCAGATTTATTGGGAATTCCTCAGTCTTGGGAAAAAATTGCACAACCTGGTCCCCATCATGAGTGGGGTTCAAAGGCTTACCCATTCCTCGATATATAAGAATAAGGGGGATGTGCAGGACTGTAGTAACTACATGGGAATAAAATTGATGAGCCACAGCATGAAGTTATGGGAAAGAGTAGTGGAAGCTAGGTTAAGAAGTGAGGTGATGATTAGAGAGCAGCAGTATGGTTTCATGCCAAGAAAGAGCACCACAGATGCAATGTTTGCTCTGAGGATGTTGATAGAGAAGTTTAGAGAAGACCAGAAGGAGTTACATTGAGTCTTTGTGGACCTGGAGAAAGCATATGACAGGGTGCTTCGAGAGGAGATGTAGTATTGTATGAGGAAGTTGGGAGTGGCAGAGAAGTACGTAAGAGTTGTACAGGATATGTACGAGGGAAGTGTGACAGTGGTTAGGTCTGTGGTAGGAGCGACGGATGCATTCAGCATGGAGGTGGGATTACATCAGGGATCAGCTCTGAGCCCTTTCTTATTTGCAATGGTGATGGACAGGTTGACAGACGAGATTAGACAGGAGTCCCCATGGACTATGATGTTTGCTGATGACATTGTGATCTGTAGCGATAGTAGGGAGCAGGTTGAGGAGACTCTGGAGAGGTGGAGACATGCTCTAGATAGAAGAGGAATGAAGGTCAGTAGGAACAAGACAGAATACATGTGTGTAAATGAGAGGGAGGTCAGTGGAATGGTGAGGATGCAGGGAGTAGAATTGGCAAAGGTGGATGAGTTTAAATACTTGGGAGCAACAGTACAGAGTAATGGGGATTGTGGAAGAGAGGAGAAAAAGAAGAGTACAGGCAGGGTGGAATGGGTGGAGAAGAGTGTCAGGAGTAATTTGTGACAGACGAGTATCAGCAAGAGTGAAAGTGAAGGTCTACAGGACGGTAGTGAGACCAGCTGTGTTATATGGGTTGGAGACGGTGGCACTGACCAGAAAGGAGGAGACAGAGCTGGAGGTAGCAGAGTTAAAGATGCTAAGATTTGCATTGGGTGTGACGAGGATGGATAGGATTAGAAATGAGTACATTAGAGGGTCAGCTCAAGTTGGACGGTTGGGAGACAAAGTCAGAGAGGCGAGATTGCGTTGGTTTGGACATGCAGAGTAGAGATGCTGGGTATATTGGGAGAAGGATGCTAAGGATAGAGCTGCCAGGGAAGAGGAAATGAGGAAGACCAAAGCAAAGGTTTATCTATGTGGTGCGATAGGACATGCAGGTGATTGGTGTAAAAGAGCAATATGTAGAAGACAGAAAGATGTGGAAGAAGATGATCCGCTGCGGCAACCCCTAACGGGAGCAGCAAAAAGAAGAAGAAGACTATTTATTAGGCAGAGTTTTGTTTTCCTTTTTAACATCTTTTTAATCTGTCACCGTCCTGCTTCACTGACAGACTGAGTAGATCATTCCTCCCCCAAACTATGTGACTCTTCAATTCCACCCAGGGGGGTAAACGTTAACATTATACAAAGTTATTGTCTGTTTTTACCTGCATTTTTATTACTCTTTAATATTGTTTTTTGTATCAGTATGCTGCTGGTGGAGTATGTGAATTTCCCCTTGGGATTAATAAAGTGTGTGTGTGTCTGTGAGTCTATCTATCTATCTATCTATCTATCTATCTATCTATCTATCTATCTATCTATCTATCTATCTATCTATCTATCTATCTATCTATCTATCTATCTATCTATCTATCTATCTATCTATCTATCTATCTATCTATCTATCTATCTATCTATCTATCTATCTATCTATCTATCTATCTATCTATCTATCTATCTGACTGTTGAATTAGAAGTTATATTAGAAGAAGTTATAGCCATACATTAATGTTTTTCTACTTGGTTTACTTGAGGACTTAATTGATCATCTTTCTTAAGCTTCTTTAACCGATTTATGCCCAATTTCTGGGTCTTGTAAAAAGGCTATTTAAGTGAGCCTAATTTGCAACATGACACTGTTGTGTTTGATTTCTTCATATGAACAAATTCACAAAGTGAAGATTTTTGCCTCATAATTTCATGTCAGAGGATATACTTTAATATTTCAATGGTATACCTAAAATCAGTTTTACTCATTTATATTCTGAACTTGCCTGGTTCAATAGAGGGTTGCTCGGTACAAAAGCTTGTCCTGGGAGCATTGGACAGGACTGAGTCCTTTAAAGTCACCAGTCAGTTATATGGGATCATTATTTTATTTAATTCAACTATTTTGTTTCACTTAATTACTGGCATCCCAATTGAAATAGTTCATCAAACAGAGTAGTTCCTTCCTAATAATAGATAAATCTTTATTTACAAAAGAAATATGGACAGTTATTTTTAACTAGCTGAAGTATCTGGTGTTGCCCAGGTATGTTTGTATAACGGCTGAGGAAAGAAAGCAAACATACGTGTTGTTTTTCAAATGTTGGTCAATGTTGGCTGAAATTCCGGGCTCCAATCTGTCATCTGCGTTACCTTTTTATCAATTTGTTTGCTTTTATGAGTTGAGAATGAGATATTTTTTGATGTGATTGGATTCCATAATTGCAATAAACCCTTGCTGGGTTGGAACAATGAGCATGATTTCATTGGATTTCCTGGTTTACTGCGGTTTCACAAATATGTTTTTAGTCCCACATCAGTAAACTAGGTGGCTTGTTGAATAATTGAATCATTGATGCAGCGTGTCAGCTGAGCAAATCTACCAGTTTTGTGATGCTCCCTCTATGACGCCGCTTCATCATGTAACTTTTGAAACTCCATAAACTCTATATATGTTAAGATCGGTTAACTGTAATATACATGCAGAATTTTATGAACATTTACTAAGCTGTTTTGACATAATAGGTATTTTTGTGGGGTTGGCCTTTCCCAATACGATTATTGAAACTTCATGAAGCCTATATAATTTAATTAGCATAAACAATAATGTAAATGCAAAAGTTAGTGAAAGTTGACATAACCTGTTTCAACAATTATGAAATGGCAATAAACCTGTTTGTAAGTTAATGAATATTTGGCAGATTGTCTCTTCAACCAAGACAAAATGTAAAAATCACACACTAAAATATACTTTACATAAAAAAAGTAATCCAAAAAGAGGGATTCCATGGTTTGGTCACTATCAGTAATGCTTGCAGGATAGCTTGATGCTCACACCTTACAGCATTTAATACCACTCATATAACTCATACATATACTGTATGTATATGTAATATCACTCATGCCGGAGTGATAAAGTCCATTAAGAGATGTGCCTTTTCTCACTAAATTTAATTGATACTTAAATTTCTTTATAATTAAGTTTTTAATGGATCAACAGAACTACTATTGCCAGAAACCTTACAAAGACATGAATATCTTTCCTGTATTTGATATTGTGAATATTCAAAGAGGATCTGCTGGACTGCAGCATAGACAAAGTCCACCCATATTTTTTAACTTTAGCCAACCTCCCCTAATGACTGTGAGAACATTGTTAACCGCACCAGGAGATGCACATGCATGTAAGTAATTTTAATAAGAGTCAATGTCAAAAACTTGAAGAAGCTGCTGTCAGAAACAAAACAGCTAAACTATAAGTGAAGTCAACACAAGGATTGCCTGGAGTCAAAAAGAAATTAAAGGAACACTTTGAAAACGCATCAGATCTCAATGGGAAAAAAAATCCTGCTGGATATCTCTGCTGATATGGACTGATATGGTAATGTGTTAGGAATGAAAGGATGCCACATCGTTTGATGGAAATGACAATTATCAACCTACAGAGGGCTGAATTCAAAGACACCCCACGAAAATCAAAGTGAAAAAATGATGCCGCACGCAGGCGAGTCCATTTGGCTGAAATGTCATTGCAGCAACTCCAAATCATACTCAGTAGTTTGTATGCCCCCACATGCTTTTATGAATGCCTGACAACGTTCTAACTGAGCCTCTGGACTGTCTGAGGTGCAACCTGGTGGCGTTGGATGGACCAAAACATAATGTCCCAGAGATGTTCTATTGGATTTAAGTCAGGCAAGTGTGGAGGCCAGTCAATGGTATCAATTCCTTCTTCCTCCAGGAACTGCCTGCATACTCTCGCCACATGAGGCCGGGCATTGTCGTGTACCAGGAGAACCCCAGGACCCACTGCACCAGTATCGGGTCTGACAATGAGTCCAAGGACTTCATCCCGATACCTAATGGCAGTCAAGGTGCCATTGTCCGTGCGTCCCTCCATGGATATGCCACCCCCCCACAGATCATCACTGACCCACCACCAAACCGGTCATGCTGAATGATGTTACAGGCAGCATAACATTCTCCACGGCTTCTCTAGACCTTTTCATGTCTGTCACATGTGTTCAGGGTGAACCTGCTCTCATCTGTGAAAAGCACAAGGTGCCAGTGGTGGACCTGCCAATTCTGGTATTCTGTGGCAAATGCCAATCGAGCTCCACGGTGCCACGAATGAGCACAGGGCCCACTAGAGGAATTCGGGCCATCAGGACACCCTCATGAACTCTGTTTCTAATTGTTTGGTCAGAGACATTCATACCAGTGGCCTGCTGGAGGTCATTTTGTAGGGCTCTGGCAGTGCTCATCCTGTTCCTCTTTGCCCAAAGGAGCAGATACCAGTCTGTCCTGCTGATGGGTTAAGGACCTTCTATGGCCCTGTCCAGCTCTCCTAGAGTATCTGCCTGTCTTCTGGAATCTGATCCATGCCCTTGAGACTGTGCTGGGAGACTCAACAAACCTTCTGGCAATGCCACGTATTGATGTGCCATCCTAGAGAAGCTGGGCTGCCTGTGCAACCTCTGTAGGGTCCAGGTATCGCCTAATGCTACCAGTAGTGACACTGACCATACCCAAATGCAAAACGCGTGACAAAACAGATGAGGAGGGAAAAATGTCAGTGGCCTCCTCTACCTGTTAAACCATTCATTCCTGTTTTGGGGGTTGTCTTATTGTTGCCCCTCTAGTGCACCAAAGCAACTGAAACTGATTAACAGCCCCCTCTGCTACTTAACTGACCAGATCAATAACCCAGATGTTTCATTGGCTTGATGCTATACTCGGATTAAAAAGTGTTCCTTTAATTTTTTTTTGAGCCGTATATTTTTTATTTAATAACATTTTATTTTATAATTTTCAAAATCTGATTTTATGTCCATCTGAAATAAACAAATTCTTTAAAATGAAATAATTTCAGTTGACAACCTGCACTAAAGTATAAGATGAAACCATAGAACACATATTTCAGTTTAGTACAGTACTTTACAATATTATTTGTTTGTTTGTTTCTTTCTTTGTTTGCTTCTGTTTGTATTAAATTAATTAAACTTAAAACTTATATTTCATAACATACTGTACTTCTATCTTATTTTCTTTTTCCCAGATTGCTGAAATATATCTAGTATTAAGATTGTAGCCTGAAGTGTTATGTCTCTTTTTTAATCAATCTAGATGAATATCTATTCATACATGTGTTTGAAGCTTGTATTTACAGTTTTTTATTTTTTTTTTTTTACTTTTTTTTTGCTACTATTTTTTGCAAAAAATACCCAAAATTATAACAGTTCTAATATTAGAATCTCACTATAAATGTTATTTTTTTCTTTTATGTGATGATTTTATTTGTTTTGCAAAGTCACTTGCAGTGTAGGTCATGAAAAAATAAATGTAATGCCATTCACCCATGCATCCATGTTAAAAACTTTCTACATTTATTTTTAGAGGAATACTATATGAATGAGCTTTTGTTGTTCAACTCAGGTAATAAAATATTTCTTTATTCTTTGACTTCTGTAAATAAATCCGCCTTTAGCTTCAGGAGAGCCATGTGTGCTGATAACACTAATGTCTGGAGGTGCTTTGTTCAATGTCATTTGTGGTCATAATAATAATAATAATAATTCTTTGCATTTATATACTGGAAATGTTTGAAAACTACAGGACACAATGATCTCTTCAGTACTGAGTGTTCAATGTAAAAGCCAAGTTATTTATTTTTATTTATTATCTTTAATATATAAATTTGTTTTTTATTTTTTGAAAATTAGAACATTAACATGCCTGCTACTCAATCAAATCAGTGATAATAACCTAAAATACAATATACTTAAAAATCAATCCAGAGAAAATAAAACAAAAGCAGAAATACAAAGGGAAAAAAAGAAAAACATGTTTGCTTTTAATCTTGTTTTAGAGGCCAAGTTATTTGATCATTGGTTTTAAAATCGTTATTTCCCCATTTGCCTACAGTGCACACAGAGTGTCTCACTGATGTCAAAATGTCTACAAACCCTGGCTAAAATGTTGTCAGATTACTGCAGTGCAGAAGGCTACAGTGACTTAAAATGTACTCTTTATTTCCATTACACTAAAAACAACCTCACCATTGCATTATTTAAAGCAGGAGTCTCAAACCTTTTTTTCTCCTAACAGCTACTTTTACAAAATGAAAATGGTCAAGAGCTACTCATGTTTTCTAACATTTATTCTCGTAGCTTATTTCAACCCAAACAAACTGAATAAACTTGTTTTGCCTGAACATTTACAATATGTTGGAGTCCACAACTCACATTTTGCATTAAAACGTCACAAAAAAAATTATTTAGTTCACCTGCAAGTGCATTTTGTATGTCTGAACGCATTTTCTAGTGTATCTCACACTATTGAATTAAAACATGAATGCTGTCAAAACAAAACAGTGCAATTCCAAATACACAGATATGACTTATTCATTTGTCATTTAGTTCCATTTCACCGTGTCACTTGTGGCAAGCGGCTGGAGGTGGTACCCAGCCGGGACGCCCGGGAGGACCGGAGGAGGGCTCACGCCGCCTCCAGACCACGAGGGAGTGACCGCCCTGGTTGCTTTGGGGACCACGGGAAGTGTATGCCACATTGAAAAGATAGATTGCAATTCAGATTGTGGATCGTGATATGATTTTTTGGGAAGATTGCCCACCCCTAATTTGACTAATCAAGTTTTCAAATTTGTCTAGGATTCATTAACCCTTTGGCAAGCTACTTGGAAAGGGGTTGCTAGCTACCAGTAACTCACAAGTGATGTGCTGGAGAACCCTGATCTAAAGACTAGGAAACAAGTGGACCTCTAGTCTTGAAACTAAGGTGGTTCATGCCGTTCTTTTTCCCCATTGCATACAACATGTTCCAAAAAGTTTCTTCTTGCACTTCATGAAGATGTAATATTTTTTTAGTAGTTCAGCTGGTCTATATAGAACAAGCAAGACCTTTCTATTTTTACAATACCTTATTTTCTTTTCACCATGAAACAGTAATATTCCACAGTGAACATATTGCTGATCCAACTTTCCTAAATAGTGTTCATTGAAAGTACCAAGCACCTTCCACAATCACCAAGATAAAGTATATTATTGATGTTGTAAAAGAAATTGGAAAGTGTGACCTTAGCTTTAAAGGGTATAAATCTGAAGCTACCTGTACTCTATAAAACAGTTTTTGACCATGCTAGCTTGTTGCACGAGCATCTAAATGAGTGCATTGAAAAGAGCAACAGGGATTTAGGAGTTGTATGTCATTTCATTTGCTTGCAGTTACTATGGTGGCCTAGTAATAATGTCCACCACCAACCCCCTATGGGAATTGGGTCTGTAGCATGTCACTCCAGAGCTGAAAGACAGTCCCAGTCTTCCCCATACGTACATTTTTTTTTGTTTTGAATGGTTGCCTCCATTTTACTAGCAGTCCTTTGCATGCCCATTGCCAGTCACATGAGGTTGCATATGATATCAGGATTTCTTATTTATTCAAGATGGCAGCAGATAGCTACTTCAATGTGGGTATTGGATTCAGTTTGTTTTTTAACTCTTTCTCCTTTAGTCTTCATGTTAGTGGAGGCTAAAAGGCACTTCAATCAACATTTTAGCGTGAGGACTACTAAATCTGTTTCGTTTGATTATGGTTTCAAGTGTAATCTCTAGTTTTGTTCATTTGTTTTTTTATAATCTCAAGGTTTAGCCCTTTGTTACAGCCTCAGCCTTTTTGCCCTGTTCTTTGTGTAAACAAAATTGAAAATGCCATTAGTCAAGTATAACCTTCATTAAATGGAAACACAAATCTCTTTTGGTTATGTACCTGTCATTTAAGATGGGACATTACCTAACTTTTGTTACTGGTAAAATAATAACAATAAGTAATGTTCAGAGTGTGCCTGAATTAATATTCTTTTTACTTTGTGTTTCAGCAATGCCTTGTGATAGTTCTCTGAAAGCCTCCCTTCCAAAAAAGAAGGGTTCTTCATTAATATCTAAAATTTTCATGAAATGTTTATCACCTGCTTCTAACTCAATGAGTGAACTTCCAGGTAATACTGTAATATTAATTTTGATGACGTTCTCCAAGAATCTCAACCAAGTAAGGAAAATGTCTACAATTTTTTTTACATATTTATGTATGCATGTATGTATTTATGTATTTATTTTTGTTCTCATATAGTGCCTTGAATTTGTAGATGTTTATTTTCAAACAATACAGAAAAAATAATTTTTACTAAAAGTGAAATAGTAATATATATACTTTCAAGAGAAGAGTAAAAAAGCAATAAAGCAGAAATCTCTTTAAAAACAACTTTGGTAGTACAATGGAGAACCTTAAACAAGATCTTAGTAGATGGTTCTCCCTAGATCTTTCTTTCTCTGGAAGAATCAATATCATTATAATGAGTATCCCACCAAAGCACCAGTACAAATCCTTCTTTAACCCTTTTTACCTTGATGTGACCCACATCTGACTTTTCAAATAGAAAGGAAACCCTAAAACAATTTTCTTTCAGCATGAAATTTAATTGCTTTTCCTGCAATGTCAGTAGTATAAAACATCACCATTATACATATCAAATTTTGACAGGTGTATGTCCCGCCCCCTGGCATTTTCGGTACCTACCTGATGCCGCCCAGTTAATGGACGTTCCCACGCTCTGGTCTTTACCCGTTGTCGGGCGATGTTTGACAGGCATTGGACCTTTTGTCAGTCGTCCGAATGGAATTGATCAGCCAATCTTGGCCTTGGTCCTAAAAATGGGCTGGTCAGCTTTGTAAGCCAAGATGGATCTTCGGGAACCTGTAAGGTGTCAAAAGGTAAGTCAGCAATGGGCCAAGCAGGCATCCTGCTCCTATGTGTGTACAGCTCCAGTATGTACAGAGAGTACAGAGAGCGTGAGTGACAGACCCAGAGAGAGAATGTACAAGAAGGTTTTAGAGAGAATCTATTACACACCCAAGGAACCTGGCAGTTTTGGTGGTATTAACAGCTTCTTGAGAAATGTGTCGTGTTGTGGGGAAAATGTCAAGCGAAAAAATGTGTTGGAATGGATGAGTGGACAATATACTTACAGTGTGCACAAACCAGCACGGCTGAGGTTCAAAAGAAACAGAACAATCGTTTCAACGGTCGATGACCAGTGGCAAGCAGATTTAGTAGAGATGTCTTATTACTCAAAATTCAATGATGGATATAAATTTATACTCACGTGTATCGATGTGCTCTCAAAATATGCTTGGGCTGTGCCATTAAAGGCCAAGACAGGGAAAGAAGTTTCTCGGGGTTTTAGTTTGATCTTTAGACAGGGTAGAGTTCCTAAGAAACTACAGACAGACCAAGGCAAAGAATTTCATAACACATTGGTACAAAAACTACTAAAACAGAACAATATTGTACATTTTGTCACGAACAGTGATGTAAAGGCAAACATAGCAGAATGGTTCAAAAGGACCTTAAAGTCCAAAATGTGGAAATATTTTACATATGCAAATACTTTTCGGTATATAGATGTCCTGTCAAACTTTCTGCAGAGTTATAACGACAGTTTTCACACCATGATTAAAACAAGACCTGTAGATGTGACTCCAGAAAATGCTCTGAGTGTTTGGAAAACAGTCCATGGCAGGGCCGTGCAAAGAAAATCTACTCCGTGCACTTTGAAAATAGGTGATCATGTCAGAGTTTCAAAATTAAATGGTGTATTCGAAAAAGGCTATGAGCAGTCGTTTACAGATTAAATATTTATTATTGTGGACTGCTTTAAATGACTCAAACCTGTATATAAACTAAAAGATTATGCAGGTGATGAAATTCAAGGGACATTTTATGCAGAAGAGTTACAAAAAAATAAACCCCGACGCTAACAAGGTGTACCGCGTCCAGAAAATTCTAGCCACTCGTGGGCGTGGTAGAAACAAGCATGTATTGGTAAAATGGCTTGGTTGGGACAAGAAATTTAACAGTTGGGTCAAGGCTTCAGAAGTGAAAGACATAAGGAGTTCAGAAAGCAAGAAACAATGTCTAAAGTCAGAAATGGATTTTATGTAACACTGCCAAGTAATTCATCGGCCAGGACTTTTCCCGACAACATGATAGCATCATTCACCGTTCAGCTAGCCAAGACAATAGAACTGTCCAGAGACTAGGAAGTGGCATTGGTGGAACTGACTTACCCAAAAATGTTCAATTCCATCATCCAGGAAGAATAATTTACACTAATGAATCAGGAAACAAGAGAGCATGAGTGACAGACCCAGAGAGAGGATGTACAAGAAGGTTTTGTAGAGAATCTATTACACACGCAAGGAACCTGGCTGTGCAGCTTAAACACACCGTGGGCATCCCATTACCTCACCCATCTACCAAACCACCCCATTTATAGAGCAGATCATAAAGTAGAAGATACTAAGGTTGCTTAAAAACCAGTAACTTTCAGAGAGATGACATACAAGAAGGTTTTGTAGAGAATGTATTACACACCCAAGGAAACTGGTAGTGCAGCCCAAACACACCATGGGCATCCCATTACCTCAACCACCATCCAAACCATACCCTTTATAAAGCAAATCAAAGTAGACGATACCAAGGTGTCTTAAAAACAATAACGAAATTGAATGATTCAAGGACACACACAGTTTGTAACCTATACCCAACCCATCTGTTATAAAATGATTCATAAAGGAGAGAAAAAAAGATACCAAGGTGCCTTAAAACAACAAGTTTATTGAAGCAAAATTCCAAACATAGCAATTAACACGTAGTCTTCGCTTCAGAGTTACACACTGTGTGCTATACATTAATTTTTTTTTTTAATGTATGAATAAAGCAGGAAAATATTCACTGATACATGTTTGATGTGGGCATCATAAATGTTTATTTTGGTGTAATGCACTCACAGGCAATAATGTTTTATACTGTATGATGTAGTACTAGGGTGTTGTACCGCGTTAGCCATTATGAATGTAGAGAAAAGCCAAGCAAAATGACACCTTGTATTGGCTAACTAAAAAGATTACAATATGCAAGCTTTCGAGGCAACTAAGGCCCCTTCTTCAGGCAAAATGTAATCCATTACATCTTGCCTAAAGAAGGGGCCTGAGTTGCCTCGAAAGCTTGCATATTGTAATCTTTTTAGTTAGCCAATAAAAGGTGTCATTTTGCTTGTCTTTTCTCTACATACTGTATGATACAAACTTAATTGAAAAGATTTCTTGAGCATTCTGTTCATAAATTTGTCAAAAGAGACTTTGGGTAAATTATAGTATGAAACTGCAGTCAGGCTTAGGAAAATATTCCCACAAGCTTGTTTGTATACAGATCAGTAACCCATTGACAAAATGTACAATATTGTTCTGTTTTAGTAGTTTTTGTACCAATGTTTTATGAAATTCTTTGCCTTGGTCTGTCTGTAGTTTCTTAGGAACTCTACCCTGTCTAAAAATCAAACTAAAACCCCGAGAAACTTCTTTCCCTGTCTTGGCCTTTAATGGCACAGCCCAAGCATATTTTGAGAGCACATCGATACACGTGAGTATAAATTTATATCCATCATTGAATTTTGAGTAATAAGACATCTCTACTAAATCTGCTTGCCACTGGTCATCGACCGTTGAAACGATTGTTCTGTTTCTCTTGAACCTCAGCCGTGCTGGTTTGTGCACACTGTAAGTATATTGTCCACTCATCCATTCCAACACGTTTTTTCGCTTGACATTTTCCCCACAACACGATACATTTCTCAAGAAGCTGTTAATACCACCAAAACCGCCAGGTTCCTTGGGTGTGTAATAGATTCTCTCTAAAGCCTTCTTGTACATCCTCTCTCTGGGTCTGTCACTCACGCTCTCTGTACTCTCTGTACATACTGGAGCTGTACACACATAGGAGCAGGATGCCTGCTTGGCCCATTGCTGACTTACCTTTTGACACCTTACAGCTTCCCGAAGCTCCATCTCGGCTTACAAAGCTGACCAGACCATTTTTAGGACCAAGGCCAAGATTGGCTGATCAATTCCATTCGGACGACTGACAAAAGGTCCAATGCCTGTCAAACATCGCCCGACAACGGGTAAAGACCAGAGCGTGGGAACGTCCATTAACTGGGCGGCATCAGGTAGGTACCGAAAATGCCAGGGGGCGGGACATACACCTGTCAAAATTTGATATGTATAATGGTGATGTTTTATACTACTGGCATTGCAGGAAAAGTAATTAAATTTCATGCTGAAAGAAAATTGTTTTAGGGTTTCCTTTCTATTTGAAAAGTCAGATGTGGGTCACATCAAGGTAAAAAGGGTTAAAGAAGGATTTGTACTGGTGCTTTGGTGGGATACTCATTATAATGATATTGATTCTTCAAATAGAAAGATTGTCTTTGGGTCATTTTTGACCCGGCAGGTTAAAAAAACAAATTACAGGCAAACTGAAACATGAATACATTAGTTATAGTAGATATAAATGATAATAAGGATAATAACCTATAAACACATATACTGTACATGCATAGCTTCAAACAGAGTTCTAGTGTTTTTCTGTCTTTAACTCTCTCTCTCACTCACCAACATACAGATGCGCACAAATACAGAGAAAGTGAGAATATGTGCATGATTGGTCTGCTTTCTTGTAAATATACAGCATTAGCTATTTTCTGAGGCCTACACCTGACCATGCATCTTGTTTGAAGACCTAGTTTCCCCATGAGAAGCACGCACCATCTGCGCATTCAGATTCATAATGTCCCCATACAGCACACAGTGAGAAAAAGAATGTCACAGACACCATTTCACATAGTGTATCAAAGAAAAAATATTTCTCTCAGGAGTGCTCTTTTTTTTTTTTTTTTTACTTGCATGGAATGCATTATGGGTAATGGGGATCCTAATGCAATAAAAGCTGCTGTACATGTCAATATCCCAATTTGCTGGAGGTTATATACATGGTATAATGTCCAACAGGTCCATGACCTGGTAGCTTCAGAAGATTTTTTTATATACTTTATTAATCCCCAAGGGGAAATTGTCTTTTCACATAAATTTTTGGGGACAGAGCACAGGGCCAGCCATCGTATGGTGCCCTTGAAGAATTTTTCAGGTTAAGGGTAAAAGCTCAAAGGAGTAGGATCCATCTGACATGTACAGGATGAACAGTAGAACAATGTAACATAAATGGAGGAGATCTCTGAAGATAGATGGATAGATCCTCCTTTCCCTATGACAAACAGGGCAGGATGGCAGCACATGATGTGATTGAGGTGATCCCAGGGCCGACTAGACTGGGCATTTTCAATCCCAAGGACATTGCCTTAACTTTCCACCTTTTCATTACACCAGCCCTTGAAAAAAATCTTTGTGGAAATGACAAACATGGAGGGTTTCTTTCCTTTCAATAAATTTCACTGAAATGTTCATATTTGTTAAATTTCTGCCTCTTCCTGCAAAGGAAATCAAATCAATATTCACTTATGTACTGTATTTAGAAGTGGCAGTAATAATATAAATAATAGCAATACCAAAATAACAACAACCACAACAACAAGAACTATACTACTACTACTATTAATAATAATAATAATTAATTACAGCAAAAATAAATCAGTTACTGCATTCCATAGTACAAGTGAGTAATGTACTTTGAATAAAGATAGCCTCCCTGTACTGTAAAACAAAAGACAGGACATTTTTTGATTTAAATTGATTTAAAAATTAAAATTCAGTTAGGGGGCTTTTCTAAAAGGGGTGTGGTAAAAGTAGGAGAATATTAAAAATATCATTGCATGAGTTATGAAGTTAGACAACAATCTGCATGTGGATTTCAAAATGGCCATGCATTTAAAAGGCAGTCCTGGGGTGTGCTAGAGAAAGAGGAATGGATTCAGCCAATTTACCCCAAACTGTTGGTTTGGGCCTGAAAATGACTTTAGCTTTTTTAGAGACACCTCAACCACATTGCCGAGGTCTTCAGCAGTGCCTAATTCCACTTAGCTGGGGTCAGATTTAGCCCACCTGCTATACTATCCTCACATATGTGAAACAGCCATTGGCCAGGGTTCCTGTCTGAAGCTCGCTAGTAGCCACACACATAGGCATATAGGCTTTAGAAATAGGGAGATGAAGAACAAAGTGCTTACTCACAGGGCTAAATATGTATCCCCTTGCATCCATGGTCGCAGAATGTGCTTTTATAGTTGTCTTCTCCGGGCCCCCCCCCCACCCCATCAAACAGTCCACTGCCTGCTTGGAAAGCATGCACCCTCTATCCCACTTCTAACTTCAGAGGGTGGTAGAGGAAGAGGAATTAATTCCGCCACATTGTGCCAGAACGATGGTGTGGTCTTGAAAAGTACTTTGGCTTCCTTTCTGACACCTCTGACACACGGCCCACATTTTCTGCAGTGCCACATGCACCCAGTTGCCCTATCCATTTGGCCTGCACAGTCCTGCCAACCAACTCTACCTCAATCCGCTCCTCTGGGGTTAGAAGCAATCTGTCTGCCACACTATCCCCTAGGTCATGAGCTGACCCAAGGCCTGGGTCCTCGTCCAAGGCTCACTGGCAGCTATACAGACACATACCAGTAGGCTTCAGCAGAAGGAAGACATAGAATAAAGTGGTTACTGAGAGTGGAGGATCAGAACCCCCTCATTTCCATGCTTGTGGGAGCTGCTTTTGTAGATGGTTTCTCCCAGTATTTGACCTCCACCGATATTCCACTGCTTCCTGGAAAGGTTGTCTGCCTCAGGTCCAGAGTCAGGAGCACTGCAATATGTAATAAATGCAGGACACATTTTAAGGCAGAGGAATTCCTATCTTTTGCCACTGTACATAATAAGCACTTATTTCAGCCTATTTTAATATATTCATTATTCAGTTTAAGGATTGTGACATTTGGAGATCTCTATATTTTCTGTATAGTGTATTTGTGTCTTTGGAACAATTATGTTCAGATGTAGTCTTCTAGTGATGCCCTGTTTTTTCTGTTTACATATCAGAACATGTATCATAAGCTGCCTATGAGTTGTATGAGAGGCTGGACACTAAGGAGGGAGAAAAGGACCGGTGGGCTAGACAGAGGGACCGAGCTGGGAAAGATGTGCAGCAGGTTAGGGTGATAAAGGATAAAGATGGAAACATACTCACAAGCGAAGAGGGTGTGTTGAGCAGATGGAAAGAGTACTTTGAGAGGCTGGTGAATGAAGAGAATGAGAGAGAGAGAGAGAGAGAAAGAGAGAAGGTTAGATGATGTGGAGATAGTGAATCAGGAAGTGCAACGGATTAGCAAGGAGGAAGTAAGGACAGCTATGAAGAGGATGAAGATTGGAAAAGCCGTTAGTCCAGATGACTTACCTATGAAAGCATGGATGTGTTTAGGAGAAATGGCAGTGGAATTTTAACTAGATTGTTTAATAGAATCTTGGAAAGTGAGAGGATGCCTGAGGAGTGGAAAAGAAGTGTACTGGTGCCAATATTTAAGAATAAGGGGATGTGCAGAGCTGTAGTAACTACAGGGGGATAAAATTGATGACCCACAGCATGAAGTTATGGGAAAGAGTAGTGGAAGCTAGGTTAAGAAGTGAGGTGATGATTAGTGAGCAGCACTATGGTTTCATGCCAGGAAAGAGCACCACATATGCAATGTTTGCTCTGAGGATATTGATGGAGAAGTTTAGAGAAGGCCAGAAGGACTTGCATTGCGTCTTTGTGGACCTGGAGAAAGCATATGACACAGTGCCTCAAGAGGAGTTGTGGTATTGTAGGAAGAAGTCGGGAGTGGCAGAGAAGTACGTAACAGTGGTACAGGATATGTGCGAGAGAAGTGTGACCGTGGTGATAACTGCAGTAGGAGTGATGCATTCAACTTGGAGGTGGGTTTACATCAGGGTTCGGCTCTGAGCCGTTTCTTATTTGCGATTGTGATGGACAGATTGACAGATGAGATTAGACAGGAGTCCCCATGGACTATGATGTTTGCTGATGACATTGTGATCTGTAGCGAGAGTAGGGAGCAGGTTGAGGAGACCTTGGAGAGGTAGAGATTTGCTCTAGAGAGGAGAGGAATGAAGATCAGTAGGAACAAGACAGAATACATGTGTGTAAATGAGAGGGAGGTCAGTGGAATGGTGAGGATACAGGGAGTAGAGTTGGTGAAGGTGGATGAGTTTAAATGCTTGGGATCAACAATTCAGAGTAACAGAGATTGTGGAAGAGAGTGCAGGCAGGGTGGAATGGATAGAGAAGAGTGTCAGGAGTGATTTGTGACAGGTGGGTATCATCAAGAGTGAAACGGAAGATCTACAGGACAGTAGTGAGACTAGCTATGTTTTATGGGTTGGAGACAGTGGCACTGACTAGAAAGCAGGAGACAAAGCTGGAGGTGGCAGAGTTAAAGATGTTAAGATTTTCATTGAGTGTGACAAGGATAGACAGGATTAGAAATGAGGACATTAGAGGGTCGGCTCAGGCTGGAAGGTTGGGAGGCAAAGTCAAGTTAAGTCAAGTTGGGGAGCATGCACTGGTACAGTGTGTTGCCACACCCACTACACAACAAAACAACTCGGGATCCCGGTAGGCAACCCCCCAGGCAGACACGCGGTCCTGTCCCACCCTCCGAAAATAACCCTCTATCTGCTGCAGCCAGGTGTTACGTGGGCAACCCCTTGGCCTGGTCCGGCCACATGGGTCCCCAACAATGAGGATCTTATGGACACGTACCACATGGCCGTAGTGCCGTAACTGACACTCCCTCACAATGTAGACAATGTGCCTCATTCGGGACTCCATGAGCAACTGCTCATTCAACACAAAGTCAAACCAATGGTACCCAAGTACCAAAGGAGTCCAGTCTTCGTCTCAGGTCACTGGATAGCGTCCATGTCTTGCAACCATATAGCAAGACAGGAAGCACCCAGACTCTAAAGACTTGGACCTTCGTCCTTTTGCATAGATATTGGGAGCGCCACACACCCCTTTCCAGCGACCTCATGACCCCCCATGCTCTCCCAATCCGTCTACTGACTTCATAGGAAGAATCACCAGAGACATGAATGTCACTGCCAAGGTGAACCTCTCAACAAGGTCGACACTCACTCTGCAAACAGACACACTGCTGATGGCTGTGCCCAAGAAGTCATTAAAGACCTGGCTGTTGGTTTTTATCCAGGACACTCGCAAACCCAGACACTCAGACTCCTCACTCAGTCTCTCGAGCCCCCCGATCAGAGCCTCCATTGACTCTGTGAAGTTCACAGCATCGTCAGCAAAGTCAAGATCCGTGAATCTTTCTTCACCAACAGATACCCCACAGCCGCTGGACCCCATGACCTTGCCCAACACCCAGTCCATACAAGCATTGAACAGAGTAGAAACAATAACAAAGAAAGTCAGAGAGGCGAGATTGCGTTGGTTTGGACATGTGCAGAGAAGAGATGCTGGATATATTGGGAGAAGGATCATAAGGACAGAGCTACCAGGGAATAGGAGAAGAGGAAGGCCTAAGAGAAGGTTTATGGATGTGGTGAGAGAGGACATGCAGGTGGTGGGTATAACAGAGCAAGATGCAGAAGACAGGATGAAAAAGATGATCCGCTGTGGCAACCCCTAGCAGGAGCAGCTGAAAGAAGAAGATCATAAGCTGCATACCTGAATGCCCTTGAATGTTTCACCTATCCATAAAGTTACTACTGACTAGTCTGAATGACGATTCAGAAAGCATCCCCGGAGTATATCAAGAAATTTCAGGATACTCACCTCTTAAAAATCTAGTCAGTTAATTAATACGTCAGAAATGGAATGGAATTCAGTACTTCATAAAACAGATTCTAGTTCAATAAATATGAAGCATGCCATATTTGAACTATAAGTAGTCTCATCTAAAGGTGTCTAAAATATAGCCAGGGCAAGATCCAACTTGTGAGAGATGTCTCACAAGAGAGTACATCTCTGGGTTAAATGTTTTGAGAATGCCCAACAATTTAAACCATTTTGGGTCCAACTTTTTTACTGTCCTTTGAGTTTGATTTTATTTAAAATCACATGTAATGCCTTATCAGCAATATTTGGAGTAATACCAGATGAGGTGAGAAATCAGTTACAATGCCATATACTTTCACAGAGATTTATATTGCACAGCTGGAAGAATTGTATAACTCAGTGGGAAAGTGATATTTTATGTTATCTCAAATCGATAAAAAATTTAATTCTCATCATGAAAATCTGTTCAAGATGTTTTCAGAAAATGGCAAGAACTCATTAGTATAATTCCAAAGTAGCATGTTGGGCCAGTATTGTGCTGAACCAGTAATGAGCAAAGCAGAGAAAAAGTAAATAACAGAATTACAACTAAACAGAGTGTCATTATGAACAATGCAACACATACTCTCTCTGACACACTAACACTGAGGACTTTCAGCCAATGAATTGTTCAGCAGAAGTGTGTTAAGAAACACTATGGGGGCTCCTTTATACCAACAGCAATACATCTGCATAATACCTCATTAGGAGTGTGATCACCAAGTCAATCTTTTATGTTGTTTCATTGTTTAAAATGAACCATTTTTAGACGAGGCTCTTTAATCGTAAAGCTCTCTTACTTGGATGGGGATTTTAGTGCTAAATTTCATAGATCATACTTTTGTACTTGCTATGCTATTTCCATTTTATTGGGTTATGTTATAAATAATAATAATAATAATAATTCATTACATTTATATAGCGCTTTTCTCAGTACTCAAAGCGCTATCCACACAGGGAGGAACCGGGAAGCGAACCCACAATCTTCCACAGTCTCCTTACTGCAAAGCAGCAAACATAAAGGATGCAGTGTATAGGATAGCGCAGTGTATTCATTGCAATCTATGTTCTTGTGTAGATCCTTCTTGTTTAATATGTCATATTAACATATTATATGTAATGTTCCATTCTCTTATAAGTTCCAGTGGAGGAAGAGAAACAAAAAGATCCCATGTTGAAGCTGATATCTTTCCAAAAAGCAAATGGATCTTGGGAATTGCAGCAAGAATTAATAAATTTGTTTAACAAGGCAGAACAAGAAGTTCTACAGAAAAAGCCAAAAGAGGTATGATCTTTGACATATAGTTTAGATTGTTCTTGGCTTTACTGAGGCATATTAAATCTTAATTAATAAATTAAGTAAAGATAATAGGTGACCTGCTAGACTATAAAGGCCATGTCACATTTGACGACTTTTCTGGCAAATTTCAGTCGTGGCCTTCATTTACATAATCTTAGAGAGTCGGATGTGGTCGTCGGTGCTCTCCTGTGACGATCAGTCATGTCTTCATGTTCTTTCTCATTCTTTCTCTGTTAATAGGCTTCTTTGATGTGCTTGATGCTCAACAGATGTTGCTGCTGTTCTTTGTCTTTCTGCCATCATGGTGGTTATCACTTGTTTTCTTAATCACTTTGCCGTAAACACATGACTGCATGACATAACCACCAAGTTTCTGCCCTCTAATTTTTTGGGAATTTCCACAACTTATCAGGTCATTAAGTTTTTGATTAAGACAAAGGTCAAGATTCTAATCCTAGTCATTTATGAGTAATCACATCACAAAGGACCAAACCATAGACATTTGTACATACACATTTCCAAAAAACATTATACTAGGCCAATAAGGAGATAGCCTAGAATTGGACACATCACTACATTTGGGCAAAATTTTCTTGGTGGTTCAATCATTAGCTGCAGAGCTTGACAGATTTTTCTTTTACATGCCAAACACATGTACTGTATGTTTACCTGCAGATGGCATCTATAATTGTGCCAGGTTGGAATGCTTTTGGATGCAACCCTAATATAGGACAGCGATTCATATCTGGTTCCTACCCTGCATCTGGTGCTGGTAGGAATAGGCTCTACCACCCTGTGACAGAATGAGAGATGTCCAGAAGTCGATTACTAGATCCATGAGGCAAATATACTTGAAAATTATTTACATTAAAGCTTAACATGTAAGAAGTAAAAGTATTGGGTTATCATTATATAATATAGGTCACAAGTTAAAAAGTACACCTTATGAGAAAGACTTCGGAGCACTAGTGGTGTCTAGACTGTCCAATTAAAGGGACTGCACTACCAGTATATTTTACATTGCTGATTCAGTTACGTCTATTGTCATATCCTTAGTTTTTCAGTCCAATGTGTGTCTGATTTGTATATTTATAAGTTAATAGCAAAATACCCGCGCTTCGCAGCGGAGAAGTAGTGTGTTAAAGAGGTTATGAAAAAAAAAGGAAACATTTTAAAAATAACGTAACATGATTGTCAATGTAATTGTGTTGTCATTGTTATGAGTGTTGCTGTGTTTTATATATATAAAATACACACACACACATATAAACATATATATACATATACATATACACATATATATACATATCTACATATATATATATATATATATATACATATACACATCCACATATCAACATATATATATATACACATATATACACACACACACGCTTTATGGGTGATGATTGTTTTACTCTTTTTATCTTTATTTTATTTTATTGTAGAATCAACTCCTATCTGCGCACAGCAGGGCAGCTGTGGGCGGATGCGTATGGTGTATTCACTCCATGTTATCGTGCATTGCGCTGTCAGTGGTATTTTGATAAAAGAATTTGAACAACATATAAGAAGCGTATAAATCATTAAACAGTAAAACATTAACATTTAAGAAGTAAAGTTACATTAAGTACTACTGCAGTGCCTTCGGGTATACCTCATTTTTTGTTTGCCCATTACATGCTTAAATGTATAAATTGTTTGGTGCACCTACCCGAGAACACGCGACATATAACCGAGCGTGGGAGAAGCATGGATTTTAAACACGTGTTGAGTTCATCTGCTGGTCTCCCTCGTGGAATAACTGGTAATGTTTGACTAAAATGTACAGCGAGTAAAACGACATTACCTCCTTTTTTTTTTTTTACGATCTCTGAGATCTTGCTTTTTTCGGTTCAAGGCTTCATAAGCTCTTTTATGTTGTATGGTGTACTTATCCCAAACCATCATCTTTGAATGTTGCAAGACTTTCGCCTTGTATGTAGATCGGGGTAATTACATTCATTGCATTCCTAGTCTGAATCACAATGTGATTGTATGGGTGGTTACCTGGCACTGTAGGGTTGCCACCCGTCCTTTAAAATACGGAATCGTGCCGCGTTTGAGAATGAAATTGCGCGTCCCGTTTTGAATCAATACTGGACGGGATTTATCCCGTATTTTTTTTATCATTTTTTTTTTAAAGCAGCGTCTCATGCAAATCATCCCACACGCATTTTATGAAGATGCCTCCTTTCCTACTTTTGATTGGGTAATACTTGATGTCATCGTTAGTTTGATTGGTGTTTTTAACTGTCCAGTGAGGAGGGCGTGTCTTTTAAGTACAGTCTGCAAAGTGTTGGCACTGAGATGTGGCGTCAGCGCCATAGTTGAAGCCCCTAACGTTGCGGTCAGCAAGTCGGCTAACATCCGCCATGTGCCGTCTTTCAGTTGCAAGAAGCAGATGATAGAATGGTTGAAACTGTTGCCCCTAACGTTGCGCCACGGCGTGTGGTTCGTTTATACGTCGTGTCTTCTCATTAAACTTTTATCTTGCGAATATGTTATTGCAATCCGCAGCGGGAGCGTTTCTATAAACTTAATTTAAACTTACGTTTTACACCGTGCTTTGTTTCCCTTATGAACATGCTTGTATGCTTAAGTCGCTCCGTTCTCAATTGTTTGCGGCTGTTCCTCCATTTCCCCCTACTTCGTTCTTTTATCTCGCGAATATGTTATAGATAGATAGATAGATAGATAGATAGATACTTTATTAATCCCAATGGGAAATTCACATTCTTCAGCAGCAGCATACTGATACAATAAATAATATTAAATTAAAGAATGATAATAATACAGGTGAAAAAAAAAAACAGACAATAACTTTGTATAATGTTAAATGTTAACGTTTACCCCCCCTGGTGGAATTAAAGAGTCGCATAGTTTGGGGGAGGAACGATCTCCTCAGTCTGTCAGTGGAGCAGGACAGTGACAGCAGTCTGTCGCTGAAGCTGCTCTTCTGTCTGGAGATGACATTATTTAGTGGATGCAGTGGATTCTCCATAATTGATAGGAGCCTGCTGAGCGCCCTTCGCTCTGCCACAGATGTTAAACTGTCCAGCTCCATGCCAACAATAGAGCCTGCCTTCCTCACCAGTTTGTCCAGGCGTGAGGCGTCTTTCCTCTTAATGCTGCCTCCCCAGCACACCACTGCGTAGAAGAGGGCGCTCGCCACAACTGTTTGATAGAACATCTGCAGCATCTTATTGCAGATGTTGAAGGAAGCCAGCCTTCTAAGGAAGTATAACCGGCTTTGTGCTTTCTTGCACAGCGCATCAGTATTGGCAGTCCAGTCTAATTTATCATCCAGCTGCACTCCCAGATATTTATAGGTCTGCACCATCTGCACACAGTCACCTTTGATGATCACTGGGTCTATGAGGGGTCTGGGCCTCCTAAAATCCACCACCAGCTCCTTGGTTTTGCTGGTGTTCAGGTGTAGGTGGTTTGAGTCGGACCATTTAACAAAGTCATTGATTAGGTCCCTATACTCCTCCTCCAGCCCATTCCTGATACAGCCCACGATAGCAGTGTCATCAGCGAACTTTTGCACATGGCAGGACTCCGAGTTGTATTGGAAGTCCGATGTATATAGGCTGAACAGGACCGGAGAAAGTACAGTCCCTTGTGGCGCTCCTGTGTTGCTGACCACAATGTCAGACGTGCAGTTCCCAAGACGCACATACTGAGGTCTGTCTTTGAGATAGTCCACGATCCATGCCACTAGGTATGAATCTAATCCCATCTCTGTCAGCTTGTCCCTAAGGAGCAGAGGTTGGATTGTGTTGAAGGCGCTAGAGAAGTCTAGAAACATAATTCTTACAGCACCACTGCCTCTGTCCAAATGGGAGAGGGATCGGTGTAGCATATAGATGATGGCATCTTCCGCTCCCACCTTCTCCTGATATGCGAACTGCAGAGGGTCAAGGGCGTGTTGAACCTGTGGCCTCAGGTGGTGAAGCAGCAGCCTCTCCATGGTCTTCATCACATGTGATGTCAGAGCAACAGGCCGAAAGTCATTCAGCTCACTAGGACGTGATACCTTTGGGACTGGGGTGGTACAAGATGTTTTCCAAAGCCTCGGGACTCTCCCCTGTTCCAGGCTCAGGTTGAAGATGCGCTGTAGAGGACCCCCCAGCTCCGATGCACAGACCTTCAGCAGTCGTGGCGATACTCCATCTGGACCCGCTGCTTTGCTGGCACGAAGTCTCCTCAGCTCTCTGCTCACTTGCGCTGTTGTTATTATGGGTGGGGATGTTTTTCCTATGCTGGTATCAGCAGAAGGATGTGTGGAGGGTGCAGTACTCCGAGGTGAGAGTGAGAGTGGGTTAGGGTGGTCAAACCTGTTAAAAAAGTTGTTCATTTGGTTTGCTCTCTTCACGTCTCTCTCAATGGTGGTACCCCGCTTCGAGCTGCAGCCAGTGATGATCTTCATCCCATCCCACACTTCCTTCATGCTGTTATTCTGCAACTTCTGCTCCAGCTTTCTCCTGTACTGCTCCTTCGCCGCCCTGAGTTGGACTCGGAGTTCCTTCTGCACGCGCTTGAGCTCATGCTGATCACCGTCTTTAAAAGCCCTTTTCTTCTGATTCAAAAGGCCCTTGATGTCACTTGTAATCCATGGCTTGTTGTTAGCATAGCAGCGTACTGTTCTTACTGGAACTACAATGTCCATACAGAAGTTGATGTAGTCAGTAGTGCAGTCAACAACTTCCTCAATGTTCTCATTATGAGATCCCTGCAGGATATCCCATTCTGTAGTTCCAAAAAGTTCTCTCAGAGTATTCTCAGCCTCCGGGGTCCACTTCCTGAATGATCGTGTGGTTGTAGGTAGGACTCTAACTTTTGGTTTATAGTGAGGCTGAAGCTGAACCAGGTTATGATCTCCTTTCCCAAGCGCAGGCAGCGGGGTGGCACTGTATGCGTCTTTAACGTTTGCATACAGTAAATCAATAGTCTTATTTCCCCGGGTGTTACAGTCCACATACTGGGAAAATGCAGGCAATGTTTTGTCCAGCGTCACATGGTTAAAGTCTCCAGCGATTAGCACAAGCGCCTCAGGGTGCTGCGTTTGTAACTTAGCAACAGCGGAATGGATGATGTCACTCGCTGACTCCACGTCTGCCCGAGGAGGAATATACACGATGACAACAATGACATGTCCAAACTCTCTGGGCAAATAGTAGGGACGTAAACTTACGGCCAACAGTTCGATATCCCTGCAGCAAGTGGAGATTTTGATGTTAACATGTCCAGAGTGACACCACCGTGTATTAACATAGAGAGCGAGTCCTCCTCCTTTGTGCTTACCACAGGCACTTGCATCTCTGTCCGCTCTAACTGTGCTAAACCCGGATAGCTCCACGTTGGCATCTGGAATGGTGTTATTTAGCCACGTTTCGCAGAAACACAACAAACTGCATTCTCTGTAGGTCCTTACATTTTTCACCAGCGCAGCCAGTTCGTCGATCTTATTTGAGATTGAGTTTACATTCCCCAGAATCACAGAAGGCACCGAAGGCTTGAAACGCCACTTTCTCGCAAGCCGCTTCAGTTTTAGCTTAGTGCCGGCTCTGCTGCCACGATACCGCCTTCTTACCTCGTCGGGTAAATATGGAACCACACCGGCACTGGCATTTGTTCTCAGCGCCCGAAGTTGAGTACTTGAATAGGCGAGTCTCGGCGTGTTAAAATCCATGCCCACGTTGTAAAAGTAAGTGTGTCCAGGGAACGAATCAACATAAAATAAAGTGGTAGGAGTGATCAATAAATAAAAATAGAAAAATAAAAGTAGAAAAGTACACATACATATACAGTCATACACGGAGCTGCTGAAAAGGCTGCCACTCACGGCGGCGCCGGATGCAATCCTTAACGGGAGCGTTTCAATAAACTGATTGAAAATAGTTTTGCATTTACCTTTTTAGTAAAAGGCGAGCTTTTAAGCCTGAGAAATCACCCCGTAAATGCACACGTTTAATTGGACATGTGTTAATATGTATGGTTACACAGTATTAAAAGACAGTGAACAACGTCAGTTACCTTTCTTCCCGCGTTTGATAAAAGGTGAGCTTTTAAGCCTGAGAAATCACCCCGTAAATGCACACGTTTAATTGCACATGTGTTAATATGTATGCTTACACAGTATTAAAAGACAGTCAAAAATTAACGTCATTTACCTTCGTTCCCGCGTGTGACTCGTGCTGTAAATGTCTTCCTTGTTTTTAGTTCACGTGATTACGTAGGAGGCATGATGACGCGATACGTGACTCCGCCTCCTCCATTACAGTGTATGGACAAAAAATATGTTCCAGTTATGACCATTACGCTTTGAATTTCGAAATGAAACCTGCCTAACTTTTGTAAGTAAGCTGTAAGGAATGAGCCTGCCAAATTTCAGCCTTCTACCTACACGGGAAGTTGGAGAATTAGTGATGACTGAGTCAGTGAGTGAGTGAGTCAGTCAGTCAGTGAGGGCTTTGCCTTTTATTAGTATAGATACAGTTGCATACATTACTGTCTGGATGATTATTGCATACTGTTTTCACTCCCTAGTTCATAATATAAAAATGACACAATAGAACCAGACAAATCCAATTCTAATTAAAGTGCTTCTTCTCATCCTATTCATCTTTTTACCACTTCTATGTTGGGTCATTGTACCTGATCAACCTTCTCCTTACAGCTCCGTCCTTCACCTCCTCCTCAGTCAGACACCCTTCATTCAGATCTTCTTTTACTTTATCCATCCACCTCCACTTTGGTCTCCCTCACTTTCTCTTCCTCTGTACTTCCATTTCCATCTCTCTTCTGCCCACATATTCATTGTACTGAATCTCCTCATCACTTGTCTATACCACTTCAATCTACCTTCCTGTACTTTCTTAGATATCTCTCCCACTTTTGTTGTACTTTTATTGTTGTACCTTTTTTTGTACTTCTGATTTCTTCTTCTGTCATTTTTTTAACTCCACACATCCATCTTAACATTCTCTATTCTGCCACATCTAACTTTTTCTCATGTGTTCACTTTACTGTCCGTGTCTCAGCTCCATACATCATTGATGGTCTTATGACTGTCTTGAAAACTTTACCTTTAATCTTCATCCAATTGCTCCATCCACACTGCACTGTATGGGTTATCTCTGCATCTAGTTTGCCATCTTGAGCTACCGTTGTACTTGATATTTAAATGTATCCTTGCTTTTCAATAGATCTCTCTTCAGGCTAACTTCTGAATTCTTATCATCATTAAACTTCAAATATTCTGTCTTCTTCCTATTTATATTCAGTCCTCCATCCTCCAAAGCCCTTCCCTGTTCTTCCAACTTCCTTTCCACTTCCTTTTCTGGACCTACGCAAAATAATGTCATCAGTCAAAAAAGCCTGAACAAGGATGATTGGCCTTTTATCCCACCAACGAACACATCCATAATGAGATCAAAGAGGTAAGGACTTAAATAAGATCCCTGGTGTAGACCTTCTCTAATTGGAATTTTATCTGTTACCCCAACACTGCTTTTAACCCAAGTCCTCACTCTCTCATACTTATACTGGACAATCCAGACATTCTTTTCTAGCACTCCTTTCTCTCTCCTGCACCTCCACACCACTTAATATGACACTCTATCATAAGTCTTCTCCAAATCAATAAACACAATATCCTTTATGTTTTTCTTGATATTTCTCTCTTGTGGAAGAAATAAATTGAAATTTATTAAAGAAACAAATTTGTCATCAACTAGGACTTCTTTTAGTCAGAATTTCAGACAGGAGGAAGCTTCTTCATGTGTCTTTAATTTCCCTTCATGAAGAGGGAGCACCCCATCACAGTAGTCTGCTAAGGGAATGTTCCCTGAGAAGAGGTGTCACAGAAATTGTCACAGAGTAAAAATAGATACCCGCATTTGTAGACAATTGATTTACATAACAGTGCTGAATTAATGCCGACATATCCATCTGACATTTACTGTCATTGGTTCCAAAGACATGAGATGTTTTCAGCAGAGGGCATAACAAGCTTACATACCCCAAGCTAAAAGCCCCATTTCACTATAGTCTTGTTCTTCTCCACATTTCTTAACTTCTGCTCTTACCCTTCTTTTATGAAATCTTCTGTGTATGTGACAACTGTCAAGTCTTACTGGGTGCATGACATTTAGCCACTTCTTAAACCACCTAAGCCATTTTATTGCACAAGTCTCTTCATGCTATTTCAAGAACAAATGCTATATACAGTATGTCTTCCTTAATGTACACTGCACACAAAAACACTTCATGCACAAACCGTGTTATCCTTTAATAAGTATATTATTCTATGACACTCTGCATCAGTTGCTCCTCTCCAAACTTCTCCTCCCCTAAGCCTTCTCTCAATAACTCTTTCCCAAATTTTTATTGTGTGTGACATTAACTTTATTCTTATATAGATGAAAAAGAGAGTGCAGGCAGGGTGGAATGGGTGGAGAAGAGTGTCAGGAGTAATTTGTGACAGATGGATATCAGCAAGAGTGAAAGGGAAGGTCTACAGGATGGTAGTGAGACCAGCTATGTTATATGAGTTGGAGACGGTAGCACTGACCAGAAAGCAGGAGACAGAGCTGGAGGTAGCAGAGTTAAAGAATGAGGCCACCTATACTGTCAGCGAATATATTCAATTCTGTGAGTCTATAATCATTAAGAAAAAATCTGTCAAGTTGTACCCAAACAGTAAGCCATGGATCACTAAAGAGGTTAAAGCATTACTATTGCAAAAGCAACATGCACATCAAGAAAATAAGTTAGAAGATAAGCGAATTTTACAGCAAAGGATTAACAGGTTAATTAAACAAAATAAAAAGATGTATGGGGAAAAAATCAAGAGGTGGTTCAATGATAACAATCCAAAGCAGGTCTGGAAGGGACTAAAAACAATTACAGGACTGGGCCCTAAAAAGAATGTGGATTTTCCAGCTGACAAAGACCACAAGCTTTTAGCAGATAAACTGAATAACTTTTATGCCAGATTTGAAACAAGTGATTTCAGCTCCCAAAATACAGAAATAAAGGAAATGCTTTATAAAAACACCAGGTATTCTGCTGTGATTGGGTTCAGTTTAACTGAAATGGAGAAAGGCTTGTGGCAGGCCAAAACAAACAGTGCAGTGGGACCAGACGGCATATCAGGTCGGCTTTTAAAGTCTTGCTCTAAGCAGCTCTCTCCAGTTTTTCATTTTCTTTTTAACTGGTCTCTGACCTGTGGTATTGTACCTAATCTCTGGAAACAATCAATCATTACCCCTGTATCTAAGGTTTCTAGGCCAAGCTGTTTAAGTGATTACAGACCAGTGGCACTTACATCTATTCCAATGAAATGCTTTGAACACTTGGTGAAAATCATTTTAATGACAGAGACAAAGTCTTTTCAAGACAACAATCAATTTGCTTATTGTGCAAACAGAAGTGTGGAAGATGCTCTGCTTGTTATCTTACATCAAATCTATACCTTTCTTGATCAGCCTGGTTCATATGTCAGAGCACTATTTTTGGATTTTTCTTCAGCGTTCAATGCTATACAGCCTCATATACTGATTGGGAAATTAAACAGTATGAATGTAAACCCATTTATCACACTATGGATTCAGAACTTTCTTTTAAATCGTTCACAGACAGTTAAAGTTCAGGACATTTTTCAATAGCCATTCATTCAAACACAGGAAGTCCGCAGGTGTGTGTCTTATCACCATTACTGTTTACTCTGTACACAAGTGACCTGAGACAGAACAATGACCACTGCTCCATTATTAAGTACGGGGATGACACCATGATCATAGGATGCATATCTGGGGAGGATGAAAGCCACTATCTAAATCAAGTGGACTGTATGGTAAACTGATGCAATAAAAACTCTCTCACTCACTTTGAATGTAAAAAAGACCAAAGAAATGATATTTGATTTTAAGAGACAGAAATATGTATGTTCACCTATTGTAGTTCTGGGAGAGGAGGTAGAAATAGTGAATGAATATAAATACTTAGGAACTTACCTAGATAACAATCTTAACTGGAATACAAATACAAAAAATGTATTTTCTAAATGCAACCAGCGCTTATTTCTCCTCCATAAACTCAAACTATTTAAAGTAGACAAGGACCTCATGTTGTCCTTCTATCGTAGTATGATCCAGTACGTTTCATTGCCTGGTTTAATAGTCTGACAAACCAAAACTCAAAAAAGCTCCAGCAGATTACGAAGTATGCAGCTAAAGTTATTGGGGACTGATGTAGATGATTTGACTAGTGTGTGTCAGAGGGCAATGCTAAAGAAACTGGAAATCATCTCAACTGATGACAGACATCCATTACATGAGAACTAAACTTCAGTAAATCAGGAAGGATAGTTGCTTTGAAAACCCACACAAATCGCTCCAGAAACTCCCTTCTTCCTAGTGCCATACGACTTTTCAATAAGAAATATCGGAGATAATTTTTTTTTTTTTTTTTTTTTTTGGTATAAATATGTTTTATTTAACTGCCTTACCTTAACCTTTCTTATTTCTATTTGTCTGTTTTATTTCATTCTGTTTGTTACCTGTTATTAGATGCAACTGAGAAGGCAAATTTCATGTTTTCCTGTGTAAACATGACTAAATAAAGAAACCTAAACCTAAAGATGTTAAGATTTGCACTGGGTGTGACAAGGATGGATAGGATTAGAAATGAGTACATTAGAGGGTCCGCTCAAGTTTGATGGTTGGGGGACAAAGTCAGAGAAGCGAGATTGTGTTGGTTTGGACATGTGCAGAGGAGTGATGCTGGGTATATTGGGAGAAGGATGCTAAGGATAGAGCTGCCAGGGAAGAGGAAAAGAGGAAGGCCTAGGAGAAGGTTTATGGATGTGGTGAGAGAGGACATGCAGGTGATGGGTGTAACAGAACAAGATGCAGAGGAGAGAAAGATATGGAAGAAGCTGTGGCGATCCCTAACGGGAGCAGCCGAAAGAAGAAGAAGTTTCCACTATCCGGAATATCTCCATACCTCTGCTGGTATTTCATCTGGTCCTGTTGCCTTTCCATTTTGCTTCCTCCCTCCTTATTCTTGGCACTAGCCCTTCATTTGGGATTTCATCCCCAAATACTACTCTTGGATTTTCTTCATCAACAGCTTTTTAAAGTACTTCTTCCATCTTTTATTGATCCTATCATGCTCACTTAAGAACACACCTTGCTCATCTTTCATATGCTTTATCTGACTTAAACCCTTTCCAGTCTTGTTCCTAGTCTTTGCTATTCTAAAAAATCATTCTCCCTGTTTACACCACCTCCAAGCTTGTTCCTTGGTTGTTACCACTACCCTCTTTCCCTCCTTGTTCGTCTGCCTATACATTTCTCTATATTTTCCATCTTCCCTGATTAGTACCATGTCTTCCTTGCCTCCTTTTTAGCCTTAATCACATCCACCACCATGTCTCTTTGCCCCCTGGAGGGCTGCTTCCTGTCATCCTACCTAACACTTTTCATCTACTCTTAATACAACTTTGCTATTCTTCTTCTACCATTTCTCCACACTCTCAAATACCTGCACTTCGTTTAAAACTTTCTCTGTAGATCTGTTGTTAATCTTTCTCTTTTAATCTCCACCATTTTATTCCCATGTTCTTCCTTCCTCATGTCAAACTGGTGCTGACTGTGTGCTTTGTATACTAAGAGCTTTCCTGCTCTGAGACACTTGGCACACTTTGATGCTTGCTGTGTACTTTGCATTCCAAGTGATTGGAACACAATATACACGCGGTGACACATTATGGAGTTTTTATTTAAGAGATTTTTGCACAGCTGTTCCATTCTAAAACAGTATTTATTATTTGGTAAATTTGTTCTCTGTTTGATTTGTTTAACTGCAGTTTATATGACAGTTCAAGTATAATTAAAATTAATCTTATTTGATCTCAAGTTTAAAAAAAAGATTCTAATAATTGTTTTGATATAAATTAAGTTGGAAGGACTTAATTTTAGATATTTTAAAATTTTCAGGTCTATACCGGTATATACCATTACCATCCATAAAAATTAATCACCAAATTATTTCCACTTTATAGAATCATATTAATATGCTTGAATGAAATACAATACTTTGCCATTAATACGCAATTGATTTCGAATAAAAATTTGAATTGTGCCATTAATCATTATTCAATTTTTAAGTCGAAGAGCAGCCCTAGTTATAACATCTAGAAAGAATGTCTATAATGCTTTTAACACTTTTAATCATGTAAAAAGTAACATAATAAAATTACCTTCACCTACACATGGTGAAAGGTTTCACCAGAACTTTGAGAGAGAAACGTTGTCAGGGACATCATAACTGCTGGCCAACAATTGTTGGACACTGAAATGAATAGAAACAAAAATCAGGAGTAAAACATTTTCAGCTCAGTTAAACTAATGCAAAATATCAGCATCATCCATCCATCCATTTTCCAACCCGCTGAATCCGAACACAGGGTCACGGGGGTCTGCTGGAGCCAATCCCAGCCAACACAGGGCACGAGGCAGGGAACCAATCCTGGGCAGGGTGCCAACCCACCGCAGTATCAGCATCATTAAGTGATTAAACACATTAAATGCAATAAAAGTTAATGCCATGTTTCTCTAAATGTTTACATGATACACTCAATCTGAAATTATATTTGTGTTATGTTTAAAGCTGTATAGCATAATCCCCCAGAATGTTTATGGAAGCAAAACTTTAAAAAAATCTTTTGGCCAGTGTTATGGAAAAATGAAGCAGTGCAGATGCCAAATGTTAGCTTCAATGTGTTATTCAGCATGAACAAGGAGCCAGGGATAGAAATTATTTAAGGGTAAATGTCACACAAATATTAAGGAATGCTTGTTTACACCAAGCATTATAGATGAGAGGGAAAATTTAGTTACCTACTGATGAAGACTATAGCTGCATTTACCCAAAATTACCAAAGTTCTGCAACTTCAGTACAGTATGCTTCATGGGATTCTGGCAAAAGCTTGACGCGTTGAAATGATTCCACAGACAAAATATCTTAGTTTTAAAAACTTTTGTAAAAATTCAATGTAAAGCAGTTCACGCAAAACTAGAGAAAAAATTGATATACCAAGGAAAAGTTTAAGGCTTATATATCTTGTTTGTTTCTTTAAATTCTCTTATACAGTTGAACCATTTCTAAATGTCCAGAAAACTGTATGCTTGTCCAATTTTAACGCTGTAAATGAGTCTTTCAGTCCCTGTTAGCACTGGGACCTATTCTAAGCAACAACTAACTTAATTAATACATTATATACAGTGGAACCTCGGTTCACGACCATAATTCGTTCCAAAACTCTGGTCGTAAACCGATTTGGTCGTGAACCGAAGCAATTTCCCCCATAGGACTGTATGTAAATACAATTAATCTGTTCCAGACCGTACGAACTGTATGTAAATATATATATTTTTTTAATTTTTAAGCACAAATATAGTTAATTATACCATAGAATGCACAGCGTAATAGTAAACTAAATGTAAAAACATTGAATAACACTGAGAAAACCTTGAACAACAGAGAAAACTAACACTGCAATAGTTCACGCTATAGTGCTAGGAATCACTTGCTAAAAACACTTTTTTTTAATGAGTTTTAAGCACAGGGGAAAAAATGAACATTTGAAAAATCCGTAATTTAATAAACCACCAAGAAAAGTAACATTGCAACAATGCAGGCTACGAACCGATCGCTGTAAACAGAACTGAAAACAAAAACAAGCCTTCTCTACCTTATGCGTCCCTCCCTCTCTCGCTCGCTCTCTCTCTCTCTCTCTGTCTCATTTGCGAGCCTGGAGCGCCTGTGTGTGCGTCTCTCTCGCCCACTGCCTGTGTGTGTGCGTGGCTCTCTCTTGCGCGCTGCCTGTGTGTGTGCACGGCTCTATCTCTCTTGCTGCCTGTGTGTGTGTGCGCGGCTCTCTCTTGCGCACTGCCTGTGTGTGTGTGCGCCTCTCTCTCCAGCGCTGCCTATGTGTGTGCGTGGCTCTCTTGCTGCCTGTGTGTGTGCTGCCTCTGTGTGTGTGTGTGTGTGTGTGTGTGTGTGTGTGTCACGCTCTCTCTCTTGCTCGCTGCACAGGAAATGCACAGGGAGAGACTGAACATGTACAAACTGAAAGGGAACCTGGCTTGTTGGTATACCGAGTGTGTGGTTGTGAACCGAGGCAAAGGTTTGGCGAACTTTTTGGTCGTAAACCGATTTGTTCGTGAACTGAGGTTCCACTGTTGTAGATATAGCTTATATCTTATATTAACTTACAGGGGATAAAAGACTATACCATATTCTAATAGCTCTTCTTCTCTAGGTGCCAAGCAAACACTATATCAATTTAACTCAAAGCATTAACTTTCTAAGATTGGCTCTTACAAAGTCCTTGACCAAAGCTTTGAATAAAAGAAATGGAAAAGTTATGTTGGGTTAAAAAGCCTGCTCTAATGTTTTTTTTTTTTCCTAAACCTTTCATGTCCTTCAGTCTGTGTGTTGTTTCCATCTTGATAATCTCCCTAAAATCCCAGTGTCTTTTGTAAATATGTTATGGGAATACACTCTGACATTGCATTCATTAGTAGCTTGTTGACTTTAACACTTAAATCTTCTGTCATTCATGTACGTCCAAATTGCAGCAGTCCTAGATAAATAAAATGATTTGTGTGAACTGATAATAAAAATCCAACCACTTTGTATAAACCTGTCCTTGTATTTACTTTCCTTTTTAGATAAGTGACAAGTCAGTTTGGGCCACATTTTTGGCACTACTGTGGCTCCATGGCTTCAACTCTCATATGAAGGATGAGTGGAAGTTTGTGGCACTAAAAGCAGTCTCTTGGATAAAAGCACAACCAGGTATGTCCTTTTAATTATATTTACTAATAAAGCATGTACTGTAGCATTTTGTCAGACTCAGGTAACCTTTTTGAAAGTGATGCACAGATGTGGACAAATTTGTTGGTATCTGTCCAGCTCATTGAAAAAGTGCTGTCTGCCTCCTGAAAAGCAGTGAATTTGAAAAGCAATTGTCCTGTTTACTCCTGCATGACTTTATTATGTCATCAAGGAAAGCAAAGCAAGTGTGAAAAGGGATCAAGTATTGCTTATTCTTCAAAGATATTCTGTTGGTACCCCAGGAAAGGACCCTAAATAATTAGATTCGAGTGATTTGTTTTTTAATTCTGTTTACTTTAATTAGTATCACACATGTCTCTAATTGTGCAATCAGTCATTCATCCTATTTAAATGGAGAAAAGTTGTCACTCTGCTGTTTGGTATCATCGTGTGTCCCACACTGAACACGGACCACAGAAAGCAAAGGAGAGAGTTGTCTGAGGAGACCAGAAAGAAATTTATAGACAAGCATGTCACACACAAAGGGTGTAAGACCACCTCCAAGCAGCTTGATGATCCTGTGACATCAATTACAAATATTATTAAGACATTTAAGGTCCATAGGACTGTGTCCAACCTCCCTGGACTCAGCTGCAAGAGAAAAATCAACCCCAGAATGGACAGAAGGATAGTGAGAATGGTAGACAAAAAGCCAAGGACAGCTTCAAAGAGATACAAGCTGAACTTCATTCAAAGTCAACGTCCATCAGTGTCTGATCGCACCTTCTGTCACTTTTTGAGTGACAGTGGGCTTAGTGGACGAAGACACAGGAGGACTCCACTGTTGAAAGAAAAACCTAAAAAAGCCAGACTGGAATTTGCTAAAATGCATATTAACAAATTACAATGCATCTACAAGAATGTCCTTTGGACAGATAAGACAAATCTGAACGTTTTTGGCAACTCAAATCAGTTGTATGTCCACAGATGAAAAAAATGAAGCTTTCAAAGTAAAGAACACAATAACAACTGTGAAACATTGAGAAGGAATTGTTATGTTTTGGGGCTGTTTTCCTGCATCTGGCCCGTGGTGCCTTGAGTCTGTGCAGGGAAGAATGAAATCTGAAGACTATCGAGACAATCTGAAGCAAAATGTATTATCATGGAATTTTGCCTTACTATAGCTGCTTTATAGCAGCTATAAAAAGAGCTTCAAACATCCTCTGCTGGGATGGCAGAATCTATCAGAAAGACTAATAATCTCAGCAGCATTCAATCAATTGGACATTTATTTTGGAGTAGCTATATGGAAGCCACTCTTGCATAAAAGACATGTAAATGACTATGAAAGGCTGAAGAAAAGGGTTCTCTGGTGAGACAGAAATTGAACTCTGTGGGCAGAGCTTCAAGCACTACGTCTACAGAAGACAAGGCATAGCTCATCACCTGCCTAATACCATCCCTACAGTAGTTACACCATCCTTAGTAATTACACAAAGTCTCTGGTTAGGTCGTCATCTGTGGTCAGTTTTCTCTTTAGCCAGATCATTGTCTGGTCTGATTTCTAATCAGCTCTCTCTGTCGCTCTAGCCAGCTTATTGTCTGACTTATTGTCCTCTTATCATTGAGACTCATAAACTTTTCCTGTCCCTTCCCCTGTTTCCTTCTGGTGGAAGGGCTCGTATCTATACCATCACCACAGAAATCTTCCTGGATCTCATATATACCTGTCTTCATAAAAGGAGCTCATATAAATAAACTACTTTCTGATTTATCCTAACATGGTGCTCTTTGTTAATTCCAGTTATACGTTGTTTAATTTTGACCTGCTTTACATGCATCACTTATTTTTGTTACTGACATAAAGGCTTCTGGGAAAACACAATGAAGCATTTTGAGTTTTCTTTATCTCATCCGTGCTCAGGATAAAGCGGATATAGGAAATGGATGAGTGGATGGACGAGTGATGTTTGGTGAAAGTCAAAAATTATTGAAAACATTAAAAAGTATAACTTTTTACTTCAGTTATTCGATCTTTATTAAGTACTTCTCATTTTATATTTTGCAGGCTTAAATCTAAGTATCTGCCTACAAGCTGGGAATGATTTGCTGGGATGTCAGCTGGATCTGAAGACGCTTGAACTCTAACCACAAAACTGGCCACAAGTTTTACAATAGCCAGCAACTGAGGCATTTTAGCTACTTTGTGTGAATTCTTTTAGCATATACGGTTTTGAAAATTTGTTTTGCCGTAAGCTTTTAAAGTTTCACATAGCTTTGCTTTGATATCAAGTTTTTAAAAAATGTTTTCTTTGACAAATAATGTATATAAAGTTTCACTTCTGCAGTATAAATAATGGAGAATTTCAAAGGATAACTTAAAAAATTTTCAAGTTGAAGTTGTTTTTTGACAATCGTAGTATACATTAGTTTGCCACATAAAAGTGTGTTCTAAAGTGACAAATTTTCTATAAATTTTAAAACTACCTAGCCCGTTCTTGTGTTTAAAATTGAAATGAATAGGGCCGGGGTCCAAATATGAAAGCGCGAAAGTCTTAAAACCTGAAGAATATGTTCATTTTGAAGCAGAAAGGGTTTTGATTTAAGAAAACGTGCCTTTCACATTTCTGAGGCATGCTTGTGACAACTAAAGTAAAGTGGAACTAATACATTTGATCACAGATTCTTTGCACTATTTTCTTTAGGTAAGGATACGTTTCCTGTTTGCTTGCCTGCTCACAGAAGACATTATGGGTAGAGTATTGACATTTCCACAAATTTACCCCAAAAAAACAAAAGAGGTGTCTTTTAGGATATTATCTGCTTAAATTTCAATGAAAACTGGGAAAATGGGGATGTTGTACAACCTGTGACCAGTAATGTGTATTGGCTTCAGCTTGACTGAGAGATTTAGGCTGGATGATTTAACAATTGACCTATAGTAAGGGAGATAATATAATCCAAAATAATCAACTGCATTTATGTGAAACTTGCATGTTGTTTTTTTAGCTCCAAAAGATTTCTCTGTTATAATTAAGGCTGAGTTTGAGAATTAGCAGTTATTCATAATGTGCGGTAGCCATGTTAAGTCTTCTTTTTTTATTCCTGTTCTATGAAATGCCAGCTTAATCTATCTGCAATCAAGTTTAATGAGAACAGGGATTACTTTATTTGCTTAAGAATCAGAGACATACAGTAAGGGAATAATTATGTTATGGTCTTGTAATTTACCTGAGAACTTGTCATGGCACTTTGCAGCTGCCCTCAGTGAAGAGCGCTATACAAAAAATAAACTAAGCTAAACTGAATTGAATTGCTGAGTGTCTTTACAATCACTTCAAGAGTGAAAGGCCGTCTTTTTCTTTTCTAATGATTCTGTGAATAAGTAACCCCTTCTTTGACTGGAAGAAATGATGAAGCTATCAAAAAATGTTCTTCATGCCACTTCTGTAGCTCACTCCAGTCAATCCAACCACCTAAATTTAAGTATGGTTCACAACTCACCATTTTATCTATGATTCTGATAAGGTTTGTTTTTGGCACAATGCAAGACTGAAGGATACTGAAATCTTTAATTTTTTTTGTTACTTTTGTACAAGAGAATGGAAAGCATCTTTAGGGAACAGACAAGAACGTGGTTAGAGGACAAATATGTCTTCTGAGCAGATGAGATTTGAAGCAACCAGGAGAAGAATATGAAAACAGAAACAGGTCAAAATTGGGACATCAAAGAAAACTGTGCATTAAGGCCAAAAATGAAGAGCAAAATTCTAAGCCAGGGACAACAGCGAAAGCTTTATACACAAATAGAATGATTTTAGTAAAGCAATGAAATTATAGCAATTGTGAACAAATTCGACCTTGAGATTTTCATGAATCTCCACGTTTCATGCACTCCTGAACACATTTTGACCATTTTTGCAGTTATGTCTGTTTGTTTGTGTCTGTCTGTCTGTATTTACGGAAACACCATAACTTGAGAACGCTTTCAGCCAGATAATTGAAATATGGAATATGTTTATTATATCAAAATGTTAGTTTTCTATCAACTTTTGGGCAACATATGTCAACTAGAAGTGGTACTTTACCTGAACACTTTTCAAAATTTTTCATATAAACTGGTACATAGTTTAAATAAATAATTAATTGAAAAATTGTATAGTAGTTTTTCTTGTGAAATTGCATTATAAGAAGAGAAAAAAAAATGAAATTTTATATCATCGTTAATTAGGGTAAGAAACACATAGATATACAATTTCATCTTAATCGGATAAATGGAAATGATATCTTAACAGGTATTAGCACTATTACATGTGCATTACTACCATTATATACAGTATCTCACAAAAGTGAGTACACCCCTCACATTTTTGTAAATATTTTATTATATCTTTTCATGGGACAGAACTGAAGATATGACACTTTGCTCCAATGTAAAGTAGTCCGTGTACAGCTTGTATCACAGTGTAAAGTTGCTGTCCCCTCAAAATAACTCAACACACAGCCATTAATGTCTAAACCGCTGGCAACAAAAGTCAGTACACCCCTAAGTGAAAAATGTCCAAATTGTGCCCAATTAGCCATTTTCCCTCCCCAGTGTCATGTGACTCGTTAGTGTTACAAGGTCTCAGGTTTGGTGCTATTGCTCTCACACTCTCTCGTACTGGTCACTGGAAGTTCAACATGGCACCTCATGGCAAAGAACTCTCTGAGGATCTGAAAAAAAAGAATTGTTGCGCTACATAAAGATGGCCTCGGCTATAAGAAGATTGCCAACACCCTGAAACTGAGCTGCAGCACGGTGGCCAAGACCATACAGCGGTTTAACAGGACAGGTTCCACTCAGAACAGACCTCACCATGGTCGACCAAAGAAGTTGAGTGCACCTGCTCAGTGTCATATCCAGAGGTTGTCTTTTGAAAATAGACGTATGAGTGCCGCCAGCATTGGTGCAGAGGTTGGGGGGTCAGCCTGTTAGTGCTCAGACCATACACCCGCCGCACACTACATCAAATTGGTCTGCATGGCTGTCGTCCCAGAAGGAAGCCTTTTCTAAAGATGATGCACAAGAAAGCCTGCAAACAGTTTGCTGAAGACAGCACAACAACAACAACAACATTTATTTATATAGCACATTTTCATACAAAAAATGTAGCTCAAAGTGCTTTACATAATGAAGAAAAGAAAAATAAAAGACAACGTAAGAATTAAAATAAGACATTAATTAACATAGAATAAGAGTAAGGTCCGATGGCCAGGGAGGACAGAAAAAAACAAGAAAAAAACTCCAGACGGCTGGAGAAAAAAAAACAAAATCTGCAGGGGTTCCAGGCCACGAGACCGCACAGTCCCCTCTGGGCATTCTACCTCACATAAATAAAACAGTCCTCTTTGTATTTAGGGTTCTCACAGAAGGACTTCATGATGATGGTCATGCAGACTTTTGGCTTTTAATCCATCAATGTTGGAACATCATGATGCTTTGAGTAGATGGTGGTGGCGCAGGCCGCCACCACAAAGAAACTGGAAATAGAAACAGATGAGAGAGTAGGGGTTAGTACGGATTTTAGAGCCACCATGAATAGTTATTATGAGTTATTAAGACAAGCAGACTAAGGACATGGATTACTGGAACCATGTCCTGTGGTCTGATGAGACCAAGATAAACTTATTTGGTTCAGATGGTGTCAAGCGTGTGTGGCGGAAACCAGGTGAGGAGTACAAAGACAAGTGTGTCTTGCCTACAGTCAAGCATGGTGGTGGGAGTGTCATGGTTTGGAGCTACACTTCATTGAGGGGACCATGAATGCCAACATGTACTGTGACATACTGAAGTAGAGCATGATAACGACCCCAAACACACCTCCAAGACGACCACTGCCTTGCTAAAGGAACTGGGGGTAAAGATGCTGGACTGGCCAAGCATGTCTCCAGACCTAAACCCTATTGAGCATCTGTGGGGCCTCCTCAAATGGAAGGTGGAGGAGCGAACGCAAGGTCTCTAACATCCACCAGCTCCGTAATGTCGTCATGGAGGAGTGGAAGAGGATTCCAGTGGCAACCTGTGAAGCTCGTGTGAACTCAATGCCCAAGAGAGTTAAGGCAGTGCTGGAAAATAATAGTGGCCACACAAAATATTGACACTTTGGGCACAATTTGGACATTTTTCACTTAGGAGTGTACTCACTTTTGTTGCCAGCGGTTTAGACATTAATGGCTGTGTGTTGAGTTATTTTGATGGGACAGCAAATTTACACTGTGATACAAGCTGTACACGAACTACTGTATATTGTATCAAAGTGTCATATCTTCATTGTTGTCCCATGAAAAGATATAATAAAATATTTACAAAAATGTGAGGGATGTGCTCACTTTTGTAAGACACTGTAAATACAGACAAATAATTTGGGCGGCATGGTGGCGCAGTGGTAGCGCTGCTGCCTTGCAGTTAGGTTACACGGGTTCACTTCCCGGGTCCTCTCTGCGTGGAGTTTGCATGTTCTCCCCGTGTCTGCGTGGGTTTCCTCTGGATGTTCCGGTTTCTTCCCACAGTCCAAAGACATGCAGGTTAGGTGCATTGGCGATCCTAAATTGTCCCTAGTGTGTGGGTTTGTGTGCCCTGCGGTGGGCTGGCACCCTGCCCTGGGTTTGTTTCCTGCCTTGCTCCCTGTGTTGGCTGGGTTTGGTTCCAGCAGACCCCCGTGACACTGTAGTTGGGATATAGTGGGTTGAATGATAGATGGATAAATAATTTAAATTTTGTATGATCATTACTTATCTTTAGATATAAAATTTTGATTGGAAGTGGTATATTACTGACCACAAAAAACAATCAAATTTGAAATTTCAGTTTGATCAGATTACCGGAAGTAGTTCTTTGCCATATAAACTTACATTATAAACAAAGATAAATAATTGAAATTCTGTAAGAAACACACAGATATGAAGTTTCATTATAATCGGACAACCAAAATACTTTACCTGAGCAGGTATAAGGAAAGTTGAGTGGAGAACAATCCAGATTTTTTATGCTTTACGTGAAGTGCTTTACAAAAGACTGGCAAATTGGCACTCATCGATGCCCTTAACAAAATAACTAACTATAGTTAATATACGGAAGTATAGTTCCGACGTTTGGTATGGATCATTGTGACACATCTGGTATAATAAAAGTTTATTGCCTCGTAGGATTGATGTTTTTATGCGTAACAAATTTGTGTCTACCTTTTTTTACCCAGAACAACTTTATCTTCTAGAATTTACCCCATCACTTAGATTGCCAACATTTCAATACGCCTGCTTGACATTTGAATCTTTGATATTGTTGAAGCAGGTTTATCTGTTAAACAGATTATCATATTTTGACATTTATGTACTTGATACTATATTTCTTAAGGCAAATTGTGTTCCACTATTGTTTTGAGCTGTGGTTTTTTTAAATATACTTTTAATTTTGGTTTTGTGCTTAAGATATAGTACTTTTAGTGATTTAATAGTGTTTGAGAACTTTTCTTCATTGTGCTGATTCTGAATTTCAACAAAGGTTATTAATTCATTGGTGTAATTACACAACATATTGTTAGTAAGTATTTATTTGTGCTCAATACTTATCACGTATGATTGGCTACATATGAACACTAACAGTTGGTAAGTTTGTTTTTCATTGTTACACATTATTTTATCAATGAAAGAAATTTGTTTTCTCGGTAATTACAGTAGTGGACTAAACTAAATTAGTAAATTATATTATGTTCAATTAAATCATTGTTTTGTTATTTTTCCGGTAAGAAATAATTTTTTATTAAATATAGATACTTTAAAATTTTACATTTTAAAATTTACATACCATACCTTTCTGATTTGTGCTACACATTTAGTTCTTTGTTCTTACGTTTAGTTCCACAAATTGTATTTCAGATATGTTTTGATCTTTCATCAATTTTGTACTGTTTGTGAATCCATTGACATTTCTTCTCATTTTCTGTATTTTTTGGATTGCCTGAACTTTTTTTATTACCTAACATTTAATTTTTTATTTAAAAATGAGAGTTAAAAAGCAAACAGCATCACAAAGGCAGAACAAAATGTATCAGTTGCATACGTGTTTACACTCTGATTTTTCATGTAAACTGAATGAAAGAGTTAAAGACAGGGCTCGAATAATATATAATTTTGGGAACATCTAATTATTAATTTTATTTAGTAGCAGTTTATTAATTACGCTTCATGTATTATTATTTTTAACTGTTATTTAACTTATCAACAATGCAAAGAAATTACATGATACAAACACAAAATAACACCACAATTGGAAATTTATCTAATCAGGTAAAAGAACTATCAAATAAACTTGAAATTTGAATAGGTACATGTTTTGTTTCACAAGTTGACATATTCATACAATTATTATATAATCTCTATGTAAGCGAGAAAACTGAGTGAAGAACACTCCAGATTTTTTTATCTTCAGCTCGAATAGAGAAGGATTGCCTCATGAGGCCCTTTACTCTATCGCAATATGCAGGGTACGACCACCCAGGACATGACCATAACAACCGTGACGTTTCCTAAACAACTGGGGCCCAAATATGGCAATGAATTTCTGCAGGAAAATGGTGATTAAAAGGTCACCCAAAAATGTACTTACAATTCGAATGGACTGGAATAGCAAATAATGCCAGAATTGAATTCAGGGGTTCTTAAGAGCCACCAAAACTTTTTGATTTTTTACAACAGTCTAGAAGTTAAAATACCAGAGAGGATTAAAGAAAATTGAAACACCAGAACACTATCTAGACATGCAAGTCTTAAAAAAAATAAATAACTAGTGAAGACAAACAACTTCAACTAGCTGGAGATACTCCCCTGAAACTTCTACTGTGAAGTTTGTGTGTTTGTTTAATTCAGAACCAACACTAGGGATAAAGATGCTGTGTGCCATTACTTTTTATAGGTGGGACAAGTTGACACACGCTGTCACAAGACTCCTCCAAGTCATGTGTCCAAAAATGACTATAGTGACTGCTAACAACGTGACCACAGCCATACAAAACCATGATAAAATGGCAGCAAACATCCAGAAACTATCCTAACCTGTAACATTCTCATTTCTTGCATATTCCATGTTACCAGAATATGATATCAATGCCTAGCCAACTCGGGGCAGTAACGGGACAGCCTAATTACCATGAGATATTTCACACACTGTTTGAAAACCCAGAATTTTGGTTTATAATAAGGAAAATCTTCTCCTTGTATTACTGTGATGACTGACTATGCTGAGTTACCATCAACACCGACTAACTAATCTAAATATAAAACTTCATCATTCTCACTAGATTGTGGCCTTTGAATCAAAAACAAATCACCTTTTCAAACTATTTAACAAGTGTGAAACCCAGTTCATTACTTACTGTATTGTTAAACAATAACTTATTTTCCTAGTGATAGGATTTAAAGTTAATAGAGCAAAATGCAAACCCTGAATAGACACACATATCCACATAAGTACAATGCAACTTCAACATATATTCTTCCACATACCTTTTTTTATGTAAAAAATAAAATAAAACATATTAAACAATGTCTATTCTATGTAAAAGGTCAGGAAAATCTGAACATGGTAGTTATACGTCCATCCATCCATTATCCAACCCGCTATATCCTAACTACAGGATCACGGGGGTCTGCTGGAGCCAATCCCAGCCAACACAGGGCACAAGGCAGGAAACAAACCCCGGGCAGGGTGCCAGCCCACCGCAGGGCGCGCACACACACACCAAGCACACACTAGGGACAATTTAGGATCACCAATGCACCCAACTGCATGTCTTTGGACTTTGGGAGGAAACCGGCGCACCCGGAGGAAACCAACGCAGACACGGGGAGGACATGCAAACTCCAAACAGGGAGGACCCGGTAGTTATATGTATTACAGACAAATCCGATTCTAGTGAAGACTGAGGAACAGATGTTTTTACAGTAGCATTTAAATGTTTTTCAAGAAACATATGAAGAAAGCATAAAACCATTCCAATAAACATAATGATTAATAGATAGATAGATAGATACTTTATTAATCCCAAGGGGAAATTCACAAAATATTTAATATATATTTAAACATCCCCTTAAAAATGCATAACCCCATGTCCCAAAAGTAGATGTAAACCAGTCTGCTAATTCTTTTCTGAAAAGAACACCTTCGTTTCAACCTCCTGCTCCATGTGCTGTATTTTGCGTATAAACAGTCATGTCTGTAATATTATGAGAAGCATCTGGAGTGTATGTACAACAGTGGGAACCAATAACAGCACACATTCCTCCTTGAAAGAATGGTATCATGTCCAGTGTTATACTGTTTTGAAGAACATTAGTCCTCATGACTACTTGTTCAGCAGTAAGTTCTTGGAGCGAACAGGCAGTTAAGTTGGCTACTGTTTCCAGTACATTAGAATGATTAATGATTGTAGTATCGAGGGCTAAAACGCCAAACTGAGGAAAAAACAAAGCAGCAACAGTCTCTTCATTCATAAGGGCTCTCCTGCCCCGTGAAGGCTGTCTGGGAGATGTTTGATGAACAGTCACATGAGAAACAACGCAAGCAATATAACAAGAGCCACACCATTTGGTTGGCAACCAGGAATATGCATTTTGACCACACACAAACTAAGTTCCATTGAGGGCCACCAATGGTTTAGGAAGAGTTATTTGCAGAATAGGTTTCAGATTAATACCCCAGCCAAATTGTCATAATAACACAGCACACTTGCGTTATTCAGTTCAGAACAAGTACCTGAGAGTGGCAAGGAAATACCACAGTCTTCTTCAGTAACAGACCTGTAAGGGGCATAATCATAGCACCATGACCATCCCATAAATTTAGTGGCATTGTTTACTCCAAAACGTCCAGTGTGAGCCACTGAACAGTTTCTAAAAAGACAAATTTCCTCCTTATGCTTATAGCAAATACAGAAATGTGGGATTCAATCTGCAGCAACATGACGTTGCTTAGTATTGTTATTTTTCTGTTTAATAAGTGGAAAATGCCTGTGCAAAAAGTCAGATGTAATGTTCCAAAAAGTATAAAAACAAGTTGTGGCATTAAGAGGAGCTGTATCAAATGGAGCAGGTTCAGGAGGTTATGGGAAAGGTATCTGGACAGGACAGTGAGAATACCACTGGTCTTGAGGTGACAAAGTGTTACAACAAACAAAGGATGTCCAAGTATCGGTTAAAGTTTGAATCTTTAATTTAACCACCTGGTAAGTCCAATATAATAATTTAATGTAAAAGGTGCTGGGAAAAATGGAGCACCTGAACTGACTGAATGTAGAAAGCTAGTAGCAACCCAACAAGGAATAGTTAAGCATTGAAAAGGCCCAAATAAGTGTCGATATCATTTCTCCTCATCTGAGGTGAGGGTTTCTGAAAGGTCTCTTTTTTCTGACTATGTGAGAAAATGTTTTATAAGAACTGTGTAAAATGAAGAATATAAGGGAAATTCTGGAACTTGAGTGCGTTGTCCAGGCTACTGTCATCTTCCGAGTCCAAATGAGTCTACAAACGATCAGGAGGCTTAGGATAAGGAGTCCCTGTCTTGTGCAGATGCGAGTCGACAGTGGGCTGTGTGAATCCATGCTGGCTGTCAGCTCTTCCGCTGCAGTTCCAAGGTGTTCTTTCGTAGGTGCATTTTAACAAACACAAAGTCTCTAGGATGAAAGGAGTGAGCAGGTTCAGTCAGGGCAGGTGGCAATCCAGATTCAGCCTGAAAGTCATCAGAAGTGAGAGAATGTGTTAAGACAATGCAATAAGCCGGTATGCTTTGAGTCAGAAAAGGACATCCATTTGATTGCAAGTCAAAAGAGCAGCTGAAGGTTGTTCCATAGGTCGTCCAGTTAAAATTTCATGAGGAAGAAGTCCTGTTTTACGATATGGTGTCATCCTAAATGACATAAGAACTAAAGGTAAAGTATCAGGCCATTTCAAGCCAGTTTCTGTGCACATTTTATCAAGTTTATTTTGGACAGTGCCAATAATTCTTTCAACTAGTCCAGGTGCTTCAGGATGATAAGAACAATGCAGATGTTACTGAGTCCTTAATGCTTTACAAATGTCCTGAGTGACTTTATTTACAAAGTGAGTCCCTCTGTCACTGGCAGTGTAACGCAGTATTCAAAATTGAGGTATTAACAACAACATTTATTTATATAGCACATTTTCATACAAATAATGTAGCTCAAAGTGCTTTACAGTATGAAGAAAGAGAAAAAGGACAAAATACGGCTGGAGAAAAAAATGAAATCTGCAGGGGTTCTGAGGCCACAAGACCACCCAGCCCCCTCTAGACATTCTACCTAACTTAAATGACCTCAATCAGTCCTCATAGTATTCAGGGTTCTCATGGAAGAACTTGATGATGACGGTCATGTGGACTTCTGGCCTTTAATCCATCAATGTAGGGACAGCACGGTGTTTTGATTGGGTGGTGGTGGTGCAGATCGCCACCACAGTAAACAGAAAAAGAACAGTAGAGAAAGTAGGGGTTAATATGGATTTCGGAGCCACCATGAATGATAATGATAATTAAATACATATACAGAATATCAGGATTAAACTAAAATGGAGCTATGAGAAAGCCATGTTAAAATAATGTGTTTTGGCAGTTCAGGTTTGGTTAGACTGTGCAGCAACTCGGGGACAAACCAAGTTTGCTTAACAAGCGGGAGCATCCCCTTTTGACACGTGAGATGGACCATGAGAAATCTGGGCCATCCAAGGCAAAAGGACTGTGGGGCTACAAGGTGGCCATCTTTGGAATGTCACAGACCCTTAGTGTCAGGTGCACATCTGGCTGCTATCCAGACCTACCTTTCTTTCTCACTAGCTTGAATTTGCATGTTAAGTAATTGAGTGAGGTCTACTTGTGGAGTTTAGAGAGGACACTGGAGTACTGAAGGGCCTGTCATTGCTGCCTGCTTGGTGTGAAAGTCAGATAAAGCCTTTCCTCTGGTCACCATGTCATTGCCTTTAGCATGTGTCTGACATTTTATCACAGCTAGTGCTAAAGGCAAATGCAAAGCATCGAGCAAATTTAAAATTAGTGTGCTGTTTCTAATAGGAGAGCCAAAGGGTATTAAATATCTGCAATGTTTCAAAGATCTCCAGAACCATAGACTACTCTAAAAGCATAGCAAGAGTCAGTGTAAATATTAGTAGTTTGATCTTTAGCTAGTATACAAGCCCTAGTCAAGGCAAATATTTGTGGCCCTGTAGATGAACAGGTGTTTGAAAGTTTAGTCTTTTCTATGCACTGTTTCTGTACATACAGCATAACCTGTCTGAATATTGCCATCCTCAGAACGGATGGAGGAGACATCCACAAAAAGCACCAAGTTAGCATTTGACAAAGGTGTGTCTTGGAGATCTGCTTGAGGAGTAACAATGTGAAAAATCACCAGTCACAATCATGAGAATCCTCATCCTTGAACAACGCTTTAACATTAGGAGCACCTGAAATGTACAGTTCATATTTGATTCACCTATAAGCTGTCAAGTGCTGAGTAGCTGCTTTAGTCTAAATAGTAGCTGTTTCCTGATAATAATCTGCATTCTCGACACAACCTGCCGTAGATGTTTCCAATCAGCTGTGATACCACACACACATACAATGGTTTAAAACAGTCTGCGTGGTGCACTGAGAGTAACAACACTAAAGCAGTTATGGTATTTGGAATCATTTGTTCATGCCAGGCACCATTATATTGTTACAGAATGATTACAATCAAGTGAATTCAATTTGAACGATATGCAATTAATTTTGGTGTATTTGATAAATCCCATGTCAATGATGCAAATCTGAAAAAAGGGAGACCACAAAGAAACAGTAGCCCTGTTTTGACACTGGGTGCTGCCAGTTTGCAAAACCGAGCAGAAATGTCCATATGCAAGGGAGGAGGCTGCTATGAGAATGTGCGTTGCTTTACGCCAAGTTTAGTTTTTATACATCGTGATGTGAGCATGGAAACGGGCATACACAACATTTTTGTGTGTACGCACCATTTATACATGAGGCCCCAGGACTCCAAAGACTAGGACCTTTGTCCTTTTTCATAGATACCAGGAGTGCCACACTCCCCTTTCCAGCAATGTCATGAATTTCTCTTTCAGTTCATCTACTGACTTCATAGGAAGAGTCACCACAGACATATATATTGCTGCCGAGGTACATAAAGCTCTTGATGAGGTCGACATTCTCTCCACAGGTGGACACACTGCTGATGGCTGTGCCCAAGAGGTCATCAAACGCCTGGATCTTGGTTTTTATCCAGGACACTCACAAGCCCAGACACTCAGACTTCTCACTCAGTCTCTAAAGAGCCCCGATCAGAGCCTTCATTGACACTGTGAAGATCACAGCATCACCAGCAAAGTCAAGATCAGTGAATCTTTCTTCACTAACAGAAGCCCCACAGCCACTGGTCCCCACGACCCTGCCCATCACCCAGTCCATGCAAGCAAAGAACAGAGTAGGTGGTCGACAAGATGTCCATTCATCTACCTCCTGGTTACATTTTGAACTGCAATGTAATGTTGGGATTGAAGGAGCGTTAGGGATTTCAGGGTAAAGGGATTTGGCCTGTGGAACCTCCACAGAATTTGGATCAGGGATCTGCTCCAACTGCTTATGCTCCTGTTCCCTTATATTTTCTTTCATCTTTTGTATTTCTTTCTTTTGAATTTTCAATTTACTGGCCATAATTGATTGATTGTGTTTGTCACATAATTCACCTTTCCAAACTTTAGATGCTCTTTCTTTAGTCCAATGTTTTTTATCTTTGGATAATATATTTTGTAAATTAGTCCACCTTCCACTGGCCACTGTGTTAATCCTGCAGTCTTTTTGTGCCATTTCTTTTATATTCATTAACATCTGGCCCATATTTATTAGCCCTTTGTGCAGCAGGACTAAGTTTACGCATTCTTACCCAGTGCCACTAAATTAATGCCGGTTTAGCTAGCAGAACCACTCCAAAATTTATCAAGTTAAAAGAGCAAGTTTACATCTTGCCTGAAGAAGGGGCCTGAGTTGCCTCGAAAGCTTGCATATTGTAATCTTGTTAGTTAGCCAACAAAAGGTGTCATTTTGCTTGGCTTTTCTCTAAGTTAAAAGAGGAGAATGCAAGCCCTGAATAAAGACATACAGTATATCCACATAAATACAATAAAAATGGAGCAGATATTCTTCCATGTGGCCTAGCTTATTGTGTAGTAACTGTATGATATTGTTTTGCATTGCGACACAATAGCGTGATATAGCAAAATACTGAGAAAGAAACACAATTAGTAGTCAGTGATATTCGGTAAGTTTGCAGTCAATTTTTTACAATGTGGAATTAAAAGAGTTTTTTGGAAATGTGCTTTTCAAAAAGTCCAGTTTAATTTAAAAAAAAAAAGTCTTTAAAAATAGGGACATTTTGAAATAGATCCTGCAGTAATTAAATTTTCCTTACTAAAACTAAATAAAATGATGCAATTGGATTTCATAATAATAACATGACTGTAATTTTTTTTTTTTTTTTTTTTCCCCTCCTTTAACCGCCACCTTATCGTGGTGGAGGGGTTTGCGTGTCCCAATGATCCTAGGAGCTCTGTTGTCCGGGGCTTTATGCCCCTAGTAGGGCCACCCAAGGCAAACTGGTCCTAGGTGAGGGATGAGACAAAGAGCGGTTAAACAAACCTCCTATGAAGAAAAACAACTTTGGACATCGTTTTCCCTTGCCCGGACGCGGGTCACCGGGGCCCCACTCTGGAGCCAGGCCTGGTTGTGGGGCTTGATGGCGAGCGCCTGGTGGCCGGGCCTGCACCCATGGGGTTCGGCCGGGCACAGCCCGAAGAGGCAACGTGGGTCCCCCTTCCCATGGGCTCACCACCTATGGGAGGGGCCAAGGAGGTCGGGTGTAGTGTGAGTTGGGTGGTGGCCGAAGGCGGGGACCTTGGCGGTCCGATCCTTGGTTACAGAAGCTGGCTCTTGGGACGTGGAATGTCACCTCTCTGAAGGGGAAGGAGCCTGAGCTTGTGCGCGAAGTTGAGAGGTTCTGGCTAGATATAGTCGGACTCACCTCGACGCACAGCTTGGACTCTGGAACCAATCTCCTTGAGAGGGGCTGGACTCTCTACCACTCTGGAGTTGCCCCCGGTGAGAGGCGCCGAGCAGGTGTGGGTATACTTATTGCCCCCCAACTTGGAGCCTGTACATTGGGGTTTACCCCGGTGGACGAGAGGGTAGCCTCCCTCCGCCTTCGGGTGGGGGGACGGGTCCTAACTGTTGTTTGTGCGTATGCACCGAACAGCAGTTCGGAGTACCCACCCTTTTTGGAGTCCCTGGAGGGGGTGCTAGAGGGCATACCTTCTGGGGACTCCCTCGTTCTGCTGGGAGACTTCAATGCTCACGTGGGCAATGACAGTGAGACCTGGAAGGGCGTGATTGGGAGGAATGGCCCCCCTGATCTGAACCCGAGCGGTGTTTTATTATTGGACTTCTGTGCTCGTCACGGATTGTCCATAACGAACACCATGTTCAAGCATAGGGGTGTTCATATGTGCACTTGGCACCAGGACACCCTAGGCCTCAGTTCGATGATCGACTTTGTGGTCGTGTCATCGGACTTGCGGCCACATGTCTTGGACACTCGGGTGAAGAGAGGGGCGGAGCTGTCAACTGATCACCACCTGGTGGTGAGTTGGCTTCGATGGTGGGGGAGGATGCCGGTCAGGCGTGGTAGGCCCAAACGTGTTGTGAGGGTCTGCTGGGAACGTCTGGCAGAGCCCCCTGTCAGAAGTAGCTTCAACTCCCACCTCCGGCAGAACTTCGACCACATCCCGAGGGAGGTGGGAGACATTGAGTCCGAATGGGCCATGTTCCGTGCCTCTATTGTTGAGGCAGCTGACCGGAGCTGTGGCCGTAAGGTGGTCGGTGCCTGTCGTGGCGGCAATCCCCGAACCCGCTGGTGGACACCGGCGGTGAAGGATGCCGTCAAGCTGAAGAAGGAGTCCTACAGGACCCTTTTGTCCTGTGGGACCCCGGAGGCAGCTGATAGGTACCGGCAGGCCAAGCGGAATGCGGCTTTAGTGGTTGCTGAGGCAAAAACTCGGGCATGGGAGGAGTTTGGGGAGGCCATGGAGAACGACTTTCGGGCGGCTTCGAGGAGATTCTGGTCCACCATCCGGCGTCTCAGGAAGGGGAAGCAGTGCAGTGTCAACACTGTATATGGTGGGGATGGTGCGCTGCTGACCTCGACTCGGGACGTTGTGGGTCGGTGGGGGGAATACTTCGAAGACCTCCTCAATCCCATTAACATGCCTTCCAATGAGGAAGCAGAGCCAAGGGACTCAGAGGTGGGCTCCCCCATCTCTGGGACTGAGGTCACCGAGGTGGTCAAAAAACTCCTTGGTGGCAGGGCCCCGGGGGTGGATGAGATACGCCCGGAGTTCCTCAAGACTCTGGATGTTGTAGGGCTGTCTTGGCTGACACGCCTCTGCAACATCGCATGGACATCAGGGACAGTGCCTCTGGATTGGCAGACCGGGGTGGTGGTCCCCCTCTTTAAGAAGGGGGATCGGAGGGTGTGTTCCAACTACAGAGGGATCACACTCCTCAGCCTCCCTGGAAAAGTCTATTCAGGGGTCCTGGAGAGGAGGGTCCGTCGGATAGTCGAGCCTCGGATTCAGGAGGAACAGTGTGGTTTTCGTCCTGGTCACGGAACAGTGGACCAGCTCTATACCCTTAGCAGGGTCCTGGAGGGTGCATGGGAGTTTGCCCAACCAGTCTACATGTGTTTTGTGGACTTAGAAAAGGCATTCGACCATGTCCCTTGGGGATTCCTGTGGGGGGTACTCCGAGAGTATGGGGTACCGGCCCCCCTGATAAGGGCTATTCGGTCCCTGTACGATCGGTGCCAGAGCTTGGTCCGCATTGCCGGCAGTAAGTCAAACCCGTTTCCAGTGAGAGCTGGACGCCGCCAGGGCTGCCCTTTGTCACCAATTCTGTTCATAACTTTTATGGACAGAATTTCTAGGCGCAGCCAGGGTGTTGAGGGGGTCCGGTTTGGTGGGCTCAGGATTGGGTCACTGCTTTTTGCAGATGATGTTGTCCTGTTTGCTTCATCAGGCCGTGATCTTCAGCTCTCTCTGGATCGGTTCGCAGCCGAGTGTGAAGCGGCTGGGATGAGAATCAGCACCTCCAAATCCGAGACCATGGTCCTCAGCCGGAAAAGGGTGGAGTGCCCTCTCAGGGTTGGTAGCGAGATCCTGCCCCAAGTGGAGGAGTTCAAGTATCTCGGGGTCTTGTTCACGAGTGAGGGAAGAATGGAGCGTGAGATCGACAGGCGAATCGGTGCGGCATCCGCAGTAATGCGGGCATTGCATCGGTCTGTCGTGGTGAAAAAGGAGCTGAGCCGCAAGGCGAAGCTCTCAATTTACCAGTCGATCTATGTTCCTACCCTCACCTATGGTCATGAGCTATGGGTAGTGACCGAAAGAACGAGATCGCGAATACAAGCGGCTGAAATGAGTTTCCTCCGCAGGGTGTCTGGGCTCTCCCTTAAAGATAGGGTGAGAAGCTCAGTCATCCGGGAGGGGCTCAGAGTAGAGCCGCTGCTCCTCCGCATCGAGAGGAGTCAGATGAGGTGGCTCGGGCATCTGATCAGGATGCCTCCTGGACGCCTGCCTGGTGAGGTGTTCCGGGCACGTCCAACCGGGAGGAGGCCCCGGGGAAGACCCAGGACACGCTGGAGGGACTATGTCTCTCGACTGGCCTGGGAACGCCTTGGGATTCTCCCGGAAGAGCTAGAAGAAGTGGCCGAGGAGAGGGAATCTCTGCTCAAGCTGCTGCCCCCGCGACCCGACCTCGGATAAGCGGGAGACAATGGATGGATGGATGGATCGACTGTAATTTTTTTTAATTTAATGATTTTTAAAGTATTTCTCTGAACTTTTTATGCAATTATGCTTTTTGCAAATGTGCTGTTTGAAAAGTCCAGTTTAATAAAAAAAACTGTATTAAACTACATTTTTTAAAAGAACCTGCAATAATTACATTTCATAATAATTAGATCATTTTAATTTTTTCACATTTTAATGATTTATTTAATACATCTCTGCACTTTATTATGCAATCATTTATTGCATAATTCCTTTATTTTTTTATTTTGATACCAATGATATGCCATACCAACCAGTCACTGTTTTAACTCTGACTTTAATGATGCATATATAGAGGAAAATTTCAGAAAAAAAATTTATATACAGTAAATAAACAGGAAAATAAATACATTTACTGTGAAAGGTGGAAACAAGTAAATAATAACATACAATGTGGGTATAAATAATTAAATGTGTCATAAAATATATTTTTGTTGCCTGTTTCTTTATGTATTTAGGATCAAGTAATCAAAAATAACATCATATTTGCAGTCACTGACCTTAAAGTAGCCGAAAACGATACCTCACATGCTCGTCATTTTCAGCCTTCTGCGAGTGGCTCTTAGAAGAATTTAATATCAAAAATATTATTATATTCGTGATCAGCAACCTTGAATTATCATAAAATGACTCCTCTCGTGCCTCTATGAGTGCTCCCCATTTTTTTTCAAAGTGTTATGAAAAGAAGTAAGGATTGATGTGGCCAACACAACTTCAGATCCTTCAGATCCTTTGTGCTGAACACATCTGTTGGTTTACAAGGGTATCAACTCCTACATAAAATATTAAATCATATGTGGTTTTTTTTTCATACTTGTGAGTTAGGTCGCGCCGCACCAAAAAAAAAAGTGATTTCCAAGCGTTCATAAGTAATTCTTAAGACCACAATGAACACTCATTTAAAGTAACGAGGCGGCTATTTTGTTCACAACATTCACAAAAAAAGAAATCAAAAGAATGCACTAAATGAGTTCAGTATTCACAGTTCTATATATTTATTATACGATTACAACACCTTTTACTCAAAAATGACATCGAGATACCAGCAAACTGACCGCATAATTAAGTATTGCATATAAAGTTATTGTTACATTTAAAGTGTTTCAACCAACAGCATTAGCCTAACATAATTATGATTTTTAAACTTTATTATATATTATGTTCTAATTATAATCGAAGAGGCATTTAACAGCGTAAATCTATAAACAAGCATTGAAGTGAATTTCCCATTGGGATTAATAAAGTATCTATCTATCTATCTATCTATCTATCTATCTATCTATCTATCTATCTATCTATCTATCTATCTATCTATCTATCTATCTGATGCTGCAAATACCCATTGTAATCTGTGGTCCTTTCTTACTTTAAACATTCGTCTTGGCAAAAGTCATGTTGAACACAAAAAATACAGCATTGTACAAAATAATACTTACAGGTAATACTTTCTTAGGTGGCACGGTGGCTCAGTGGGTAATGCTGCTGTCTCGCAGTTATAGGAGACCTGGGTTCACTTCTGTGTGGAGTTTGCATGTTCTCCCCGTGTTTACATGGGTTTCCTGCGGGTACTCCGGTTTCTCCCCACAGTCCAAAGACATTCAATCGTTAGGTGCATTGTTGTGTGTGTGTGCGCGCCCTGCGGTGGGCTGGTACCCTGCCCAGGGTTTGTCTCCTGCCTTGTGTTGGCTGAGATTGGCTCCAGCAGACCCCCGTGACCCTGTAGTTACGATATAGCGGGTTGGATGATGGATGGATGGAAGACTCGCTTTAGAAAGACACGCTGCTACCAAGCAAAACGTCCCGCCTGCTAAACGTCACTGCACTCGCGGTTCTATCCGAGTTATTATACAAATGGCCAGCAGAGGTCACCCAAACACAGAGCTGTTAAAACGCTGGCAGGGCCGGAGTAACTGCTTTTAGATAATTGAGATGACTCGCCCTGCAGCAGCGGCTGGATGCGCTTTATGGAAGTGACTCAGATGTTGGCTGGGCTTATTGTCACACAGTAAGTGACATCTGAGCAAGTGTGTGGAAAAGCTGCACAACAGTGGTAAGAAGTAACTAGCAACCATTTTATGCATAAACTCATTCCACTTCAGTGTTTCTGGAATTTGGAGGCTTTTCTAAAAAAAAATTCTGACCCTCTTCAAAAAAAAAAATAAAAAAATAAAATTAATAATAATATGGCATTGCTGCAAGGCTGCTGGCAAAACTTCAAATTATCTTTTTTTTTACCTTCTTCTGTGTTATTTTTTTTTTCATATTTTAATGTTACACAGGTATACATTGAAATTAAAAGACAATTTTAATGTGATATTTATATATTTTTGAATTCAAAAATTAAAACTTTTTTTTTTCACAAAACAAGCTGCCAGTTATATTTTTTATTGGCACTATAATTAATTAAATATTAATATTTTATTTCAATGATAATTTGATTGGATTAAATATTGTCTAATGTTAAACTTTATGTTTAAAGCTTTGAAAATCTTGAGGAAGTTAACTACAATGCGAACCTCAGTTTTTATATTTGGGGACCTGAACGTTCTGTGGATCTTACTGAGTCAGCAGTCAGGGCATACAACATTTCTGTGATTTGTCTGTGAGTGGGACAGCAGTGCCAAGAACTTACATTGGAATGGCCAGCTAGAAAAAAAAAACAAAAAAAAAAAACGATTGCTTGGTGCCAAAAACGTCGTCAGACTTATCTAGGTGGCTCCACATAGAACGCTACTACCACTGCATTATATTAACCTCCCTGGTGTTCAGCTTGAGCTTCTTCCAGGCTCAGACCTCAGACTTAATTCTATAAAAATGGTTATTCCTGAAAGTCTCTCAGGTTAAGATGTTATGATCCAGTGTACAGCATTAAGTACAAATACTGATCGGGACAGTATTGTGATGCTATTTAGTAGATAAAAAACGGCATGCTGCCAAAAAATATTTATTTACTGGGAGCTCAATACCAGTAAGCATCAAGCACAAGGCAGGAACAGTCCCTGAATAGAGTGCCAGAATATTGTAAGGTGAACACACACACACGCACACACACACACACACACACACACACAGAGTCACACACGTGCACACCAAACCTGCATGTCTTTTAACTTTGGGAGGTAACTGGAGCTCCCGGTGGACACACGGAGAACATGCAAAGTACACACCAGGAGCACCTGAAGCTTACAAGACTGCAGTGCTATAACTGCACCGCTCCCCAATTCATATTTTCTCATTAAAAATAAAAATAAGGTTCTTAACAATTTAAAATAATTCAGACTACCTTCTTTTCACATGTAAGTCATATTACAATTACTGAAGTATGAGCCAAGTAACAGCAACTTGAAACAGTGACATCTAGAGTGAGCGGACATCTTTATGATTATATTTTAATGAAGTGGGATAAATGCTAATTGGAGAGGCGAGCTGCCCTCCTACCTCACTCCCAAGAAGGATAGAATCCTTCATGAAAACCCCTTTGGAAACGGAATTGTTACAACACAAGCAAGTAGTTACAATTAATTTAAATCGAAAACATTTCTAAGCATTCCATGGCCTTAAAAATGACCCACTTTAATGTTTAAAAAACACTGAAACTTCTTGATAGAATGTGTTTAGTAGTAACATTAGTCATAAAAGCAAATGCTAATCATTTTTAATAAATTACATTACGTAGATTTTATCACTTCTAGTCTCCTTAGACAAACAAAATATTCCCTTAGGTTAATACTGGCTTTCAGTCCACAGTGGATCTTGAGTATGAATGTCCTTTATATTCTTTCATTTGTCCAAACTGTGCTAAACTCAATCCTTATCTACTGTCATCTCATACTTTTCATATTTTATCTTTACTCAATTACTCTTTTACCCATGTTTCCTAGTATTTGTAATGTATTATATAATCTTGTATTGTACAGTATATTGTCACCTTGAACTGCAGTCTTATGTTTTTAATTTGTAAAGCACAGTGTGAAATTGTGCTGTGTGAAACTAGATAGATAGATAGATAGATAGATAGATAGATAGATGTGAAAGGCACTATATAATAGATGGATAGATTAATTCATTAGTTAATTCCTTCATACATTCATGTGAGACCTTCAGTTGGTTCCACTGTAGAAGTGAACAAATAAAGATGGATGTGATGTTTATCTAATTTACAATAGAGAAAAGCCAAGCAAAATGACACCTTTCATTGGCTAACTAAAAAGATTATAATATGCAAGCTTTCGAGGCAACTCAGGGCCCTTCTTCAGGCAAGATGTAATCTAATTTACTGTATACTACAACTGTAGCTATCAGCTAATATATCTTGCTGTCTTTTATATATGAAGTACATGCTTATTAGACTTTGCACTTCTGCGTACGGGTCATTTTAAATGCGTCACAATGAATGTATGATGATTTTTAAAAGTTTCTGTACTCTATACTCAAAATACATTTTTGCATTTTTCATTTTTGTGTTGGCCAACATCATCTCTTGTTATATTGCATAGTTAGTGTGTCCATCCGGTGTGATCTCAAGAACGATTTTGAATGGGCACGTAGGACACGCGTCCTAATAATATCAGCCAATAGGCAGCAGGCGTCTAGACTGGTAAGGATGGCTTTGACTGCGGCAGAGCTGATTGCGTTTTTGTTTTTCTGGTAAAAGAGAAATCGCGATTGACTCAAATGAACCTAAACTGCAGCTGGATGCACATAACTGCAAATCAATCCTTTTTGTTATAAAAGACACAGAAGATCGGAAATTTTTGGAAGGGGGACCACAATCTACAGGTAAATACTGTACGTCTTCTGCTTTTTGAAGTACCGATGCTGCATATACTCCGGAATGTATAATAATGCTAGTAGAAAATGTTTAATATAATAAAGGAAAATTAACCTGTCATGCGATAATAAATTAATTGATTAAGTAATTTAAAAAGATAAAATAAAACTTTATTTACTACTACGAAATTAAAAAAATTAAAAGTCGCTTTGAGAAAATTCCGCATTAAGTCACATTCCCCACATCGTGAAGTTTTTACGGACGCTGAGTGAAAGAATGAATCTGAGTAGCCTACTATTCTGAACTTTTGGAAAATATAGACTATTATAAAACTATAATTATACAATCGGACATGCCACGTTACTTAAAAGTAAGTGTATGAAATTTAAATCGTCAGATAATGGAAATGTACGGTAAAAGTAACAACAGGCATAAACCTTACACGATTTGTAAAAGCGATTCATTAACTCGGAGTTTTCAATCTTGATAACGTGATTGTGCCCACTTAATCTCATTCGTGCGTCACGGTGCCGTGCTGGAGACTCGACACTGGCTCCGTACTGATGTGCTTAAGCGGGTGGGTTCGTGAACGTTTTAGGTTTGGATGTTCTTGCAAAGGTCTCTGACCCCCTGACGCCCACTTGGATTAATGCTTAGGCCTATTTATTTATTTGTTTTAAGTGAACTGACTAGTTTTGTTTCCGCTTAATTGAATTGCCCTATGAATGAATTAACTTTTAAAACGGAACAGGCTTTTCATTATTGCGCTGAAGTTTATTTAGATAGTCCACCTCTGCCAACATTCGCACAGCGCCCCCCTGTGTGCAGACCATGGGCAGCGCGGACTTAAGAAAACCCAATCAAACACCGGACTGGCCCAAATGTGGGGACTGCTACAAGGAGCCTCATAACAAAGGTCCCCTAGCAGCCCCAAATGAGTTAATGACTGTCAGTATAAGTTCACAAAGTCCCTGATTGGCCCAGCGATAGTTTGGTAACTCTGGCCAATGTAATCACTACCCAGTGGCTTCCCTCTTTTATTATTATTATTATTGTAGTAAACCAAACGTAGTAAAGTCTCACCAAAAAAAAAAAGTTTTTACTTGAAAAATCCAGAAAAAGAACGCCAAACCGTAACCCCAAACGCACCCCCTTTTATTAGCACCCTCTCCAGCCCCTCCTCCCATCCCGCCTCAATCAATACCCCGCTGTCAGTCTCCGTGCTGTACTCCGCCCTCCCTCAATCGGACCTAACAGTCAGTCAAAGGCTTCAACCTGGATGGGACGCTACATTATTATTAATTTAAATTTTATTTGAAGAAAGTAACATTCGGGGCGGCACGGTGGCACAGTGGGTAGCGCTGCTGCCTCGCAGTTGGGAGACTTGGGGACCCGGGTTCGCTTCCCAGGTCCTCCCTGCGTGGAGTTTGCATGTTCTCCCCGTGTCTGTGTGGGTTTCCTCCGGGCGCTCCGGTTTCCTCCCACAGTCCAAAGACATGCAGGTTAGGTGGATTGGCGATTCTAAACTGGCCCTAGTGTGTGCTTGGTGTGTGGGTGTGTTTGTGTGTGTCCTGCGGTGGGTTGGCACCTTGCCCAGGATTGTTTCCTGCCTTGTGCCCTGTGTTGGCTGGGATTGGCTCCAGCAGACCCCCGTGACCCTGTGTTCGGATTCAGCGGGTTGGAAAATGGATGGATGGATGGAAAGTAACATTCCAAACAATCAAGTCTAACTAATACAATGAAGAAGACAATGTTACATACAATCAAATCGATCTTAACAAAACAGAATTCAACTCCGACTCGAGGGAAAGAGAAGAGCGACAACAACAGAAGCAAATCTTTAAAAACAACAAAGAGGGGAGACTGTCCTTTTCCCCCATATAAATGCTTATTCTAGGTGGCATGGTGGCGCAGTGGGTAGTGCTGCTGCCTCGCAGTTAGGAGACTTGGGTTCGCTTCCCGGGTCCTCCCAGCGTGGAGTTTGCATGTTCTCCCCGTGTCTGCAGGGGTTTCTTTCGGGTGCTCCGGTTTCCTCCCACAGTCTAAAAACATGCAGGTTAGGTGCATTGGTGATCCAAAATTGTCTCTAGTGTGTGCTTGGTGTGTGTGTGCCCTGCGCTGGGCTGGCGCCCTGCGCCCTGTGTTGGCTGAGATTGGCTCCAGCAGACCCCTGTGACCCTGTGTTAGGATATAGCAGGTTGGATAATGGATGGATGCTTATTCTAAAATGTTATTGATTAGATCCTGTCAGGTTTTAAAAAAAGTTTTGAACAGATCCTCTAAGTGAGAATTTTTTTTTTTTTTTCCAATTTCAAATAGCATATAATATCAGTAACATGGGTTAGGAATCTTCCAGTTGAGCAAGACAAGTGTATGTGTTAGTAGTGAAATAAAGGCAATTACAGTTCGTTTGTCCTTCTCCACTTCAAGCCCATCTAGGAGTCCAGCAATCATAGCTGTTAGTGGATTAGGAAGAATTGTGACTCCAAGGCTGTCTGAAAGGCATTCAAAGATTTGGGTCCAAAATGATGTTAATCTGGGGCACCCCGAGAGCATGCGGCCCAGTGATGTTGGAGTTCTATTGCAACGTTCACAGGTTGAATTTTACCATGGGTACATTTGAACAATTTTAAGTGAGATTAATGTCATCGATGAAAGATTTTAAGTTGAATTATTGAGTGATTTGCACTTTCTCTGCATGGCTGCTTTCGCTCCTTTTCTGAGATTTTCCCACTTTTTAATGTTAGTGTAGAGTAAGTAAAACTGTGAATTAATATTTTCATAGATTGTGATTGTAGAGATATAAATATAAATTTGAATGACATCAAAAGTATAATTTTATATTGGCAAAAATTGCTCAATTTTTATACAGTATATTGTCACAGGTGTCTGGTCACACTTATAGGTAATCTAACTTAGACACCATTAAAATATCCGACTACGCCACCCAGTTTTATTAAGAGACTGGGAACTCCTGAAATTTACCAATAATAGCACACAGGTTTCTTTAAATTGGGCGGTGAGTAAACACACAATGAAAGACACAACAGTAAAAACAGAAAAAGGCAACAGTAAGTTCTATTGTACAAGACAATATAAGGTACATTAAAAAGATAAACGAACATAACAGAACCTAAACATATCAGGAATTAACTTCCTTTTTTTTAAAAGGAAAATACACAGTCCACACTCTAAAAGTCCGTAAAAACAAGAATTGGAGGATACAACCTTTAGTGGTGCAGAGTCCAGTTTGGGCACTGTGTTACCCCAACACTTAATTGTTCATGGATGAACTCTGTTCCCCAGCAGAAGCTGTGTCGAATTGTTGACTCCCTGTCAGCGTCTCTTCGTTGTTCCTTTTTCTTCCACTCTGGGCTCCTTGTGTTGCTGAGACCTAGGCACGCCTCATTCCTCGTCTGTCAGCTTCGCTTGGTCCTCTCATGCGGCTTCCCTCTTTCGCTGGACCCACAACTGGCGTCTCCTTGTGGAGTTGTCTCTTCCTCCCTGGAAGTAAATGTTGCCGTCCTTGTGCCTCACGTTGTGCCAGCCAGGTACCCTTGTCTGCCTGCGAGCCCCTGTGCCCTGTCCGAGTGTCTTGGCAGCATTTCTGTGGACTCTCCCTCCTGCCTTCTGCTGGCCAGCAGTTTATATTTACTTCACCCCTCTGTTGTCAGTCCTGGACAAACAGTTTAATCAATGGCACATCTAAATTGCCTGGGTTTAACAATTAATAAAAACACAAGTTAACAAAATGTATGGTTACCAAACATTAATAAGTACAGATATGCTGATTAGGAACCAATATTTTCAAGCCAGGTAAATACAGACATTCTACCAAGGCCAGACTTCAAAGCAGTGACTCCCTTGCAGGACAGCAAATACCACTAATAAGTACAGACAGCCTTTTAACTTCTCACCCCCCTTAGTCCCAACAGTGGGTGCCTAATGGAACCACCCAGTGCACAAAAAAATGTAAAAGTGTCCCCCTCTGACAATATTATTAGTAATGTTTTTGTATTCAGGGTTGTAATACCATAAAAAAAAAAGAAAGAAGGAAGTTAGGCAAGTACGAGGGAAGTTCAAAAAGTTTCCACACTTTTTTTTTTTTAACTCTATTTATTAAGAATATCAAAAACAAATGACATCACTTTTCTACATAGTAACCTTTGTTTGTGATGCAAGTTTTCCAGCATCAACTTTTTAATGCCCAATTACTACTCCTCTTGACTTCACCGTTTCCATTGAAAATATAAAAGTGCAGAAACTTTTTGAACGTCCCTCATACTAATAAATGCAACAGCTTTTTGTGTTTTGTAAGAATAAACAGTTTATATCCACATTAGTGCTATATTTTATAAATCCTTTTCTTATGAATTATTAAGCTGTAAATCTTCATAATTTCACTTACTCTGGAGCACCACAAGGAACTGCCTTTTTGCCCACAGTGGGCCTACACTGACGTCAATGTCGCTTTGTTTACTTAACCCATTTGAAATTTGATTCATTTAAGAAGCTAATGCTCATGAAAACCCAGCATGTGTCTAATTTCTGAAGCAAGTTTCAATTTGTTCATTCAGTTCATTAATAAGGTTTTAGCGTACATACTGCAGAGCTCAGCTGTTTTGGTGTTACTGTTATTCATTCTCATTACATTTATTATGATAAATGTTCTCTAATGCCAGTAACAGGACTCTTTTCTGAACATCATTCAAAGTTAGTTTAGAAATTTTGCAACGCTGTCCAAGAGAGTAACTAAGCAGCCCCCCGGTTAGTACCTGCTGTGCAGCTCGGCCCTGAAAACATCCCAGTGTTTTATTGTACTTTGGGCTGCTTTTCGTTTCACTGTTTCCTATTTTTGTTTAGCAACAGTAGTTGTTAATTACTTTGTATTCCCTGACAAATTTCTCAGTCCAATGATGCCATGAAGAGCTGCCATATACAGTGGAGCCTCGGTTTGCGAGTATAATTCGTTCCGGAAACGTGCTCATAGTCCAAAGCACTCGTATATCAAAGTGAATTTCCCCATAAGAAATAATGGAAACTCAGATGATTTGTTCCACAACCCAAAACTATTCATATAAAAATGATTAAAATAAAATATAAAATAAAAATACATAAAACAAATTAACCTGCACTTTACCTTTGAAAAGAATCATGGCTGGTGTGAGTGTGTTTCTAAACTCTTGTGGGATTGCACCCAACGGGACGACACGCAGAAGAGCGTCCCAAAGCAATCGCAGTCTCCCAGCGCTGTACCAGTTCGCCGTAAAAGCGAATCCGAAAAGATCTCGGACATGCTATAAGCGCCTGTCGTCAATGGGTGATACAAGGAACAAGGACCATTATAAATGCGCAGGGCCCTGCCTGACTGCTGTGTCTGTGTATAGGAGAGCGGCAGATCCCGCTACAATAAATAACCGCGCTGTTGCTGTTTCAAGCTGAATAAAGCTGGTGTCGCTAAAGTACTGAGACTCAGCTTTGTGTTTTAGGGTGTAAGACGGGGACTCGCATGTCACAGCACACATGCACGTGAGCACACACACACACACGCGCGCGTGCACACGCACATACACACAAGCGCGCGCCTGCGCGCACACACACAGTCACAATGCTAATGCTGTAGTAAACACTATACGCTTGTACGGATGTTGACTATATGAGTGAGGCACGCCGACTCAGACGGAGAATAGGAGACGATTGCCCACAATCCCACAGTGAGAGAGAGAGAGAGAAGAACCATCAACTCAGTTGTGATCACATGACGCTGAGCAGACAACATACATACTACTCGTACTGCAAGACCTCGCTCGTTTATCAAGTCAAAATTTATTAAAAATTTTTGCTCGTCTTTCAAAACATTCGTAAACCAATTTACTCGCAAACCGAGGTTCCACTGTACTGTACAGATAATATATACTACATGTTTTAATTTATCCATTTTGGTGAATTATGACAACATGCTGTTGATTTTTTCACTGGTTAATATTAGGAAAAAGGTGCAAATTATATTTCTATGCCTATTTATTTTATCCCTTCCTTTATGGTTTTTACCTGTTAGGTGATCTCTAAAAGCAAATTTATGATGCTGTTTTATTCTGATTATAGCTGCATTTTTCAATGTTTCCAAAATTCTTTGGCTCCTGGAACAGCTCTGGCTACTGAGCAAAATGCATAAACAGAGAATCCACTGTCAAGATGTCTTTGTCTTTACAGATCACACAAAAATGAAGAGACAAGTTGTTAATCCACGAAAAAAAATAAAACAAATTCTCATTTAAAATGTTTCTATTTAAGGTTCAAATCTCAGTTACAGCTCTTTCAGTTTCTATATCGCATGGCATACTTTGGTGTACATCAACTTTTTCTTCCCCAGTTCAGGCAAGAAGACTGATGAGGAGTCCTAGCTCAGTCCACATCAACCAGAGCTGGCGACGTCCCTTACACCCCAAATGCCACAAAAACAGGAGTTCCCCAAATGATGGCATCATTTTAGCTTTTGGAATTATAAGCCAACACTCATTTGAAGTTCTAAGGTTGCGATTTGGAGTGATAGGATGAGATATAGGATGGAGTGAGATTATTTAACTCTTTGTAAACCAAAAGCACTATTTTAAAGTCAATTCTAAATGACACGGGTACTAACCAATGTAAAGACATCAAAACTGAAGCGATGTGTTCGGATTTTCTTTTCCTAGTTAAGATTCTGTCAGCTTCATTCGGCACTTGTTGCAATCGATTGATGTCTTTCTTGGGTAGTCCTGAGAGGAGTGTGTTACAGTAATCTAGTCGACTGAAAACAAAAGCGTGAACTAAGTCTAGAATGACTAGTCCATGGAGGGCCATTTAGCCTGGACATCAGGATACACCCTACTCTTTACAAAGGATACCCAGGGATCTTTTAAGACCACAGAAAGTCAGGACCTTGATTTTTGCATATCATCTGAAGGACGGAGCCATATTTTACAGCACAGTGTCCCCGTCACTGCACTGGGGCATTAGAATCCACATTCTGACCACAGCGTAAGCACCCTCTGCTGGCCTCACCAACACATCTTCCAGCAGTAACTCAGCCTTTTATTAGATAGTCTTCCATCCAAGTGTTGGCCAGGCCCAAACATGCTTAGCTTCAGACAGATGGCCTCTTCAGAAGTTCTCTTAGAGGACAGAGCTGCCTTTGATGCAACACAAAGAGCCTTGTTGAACTGTGACCTGACACTACAGTATTTTCTTATTTTTTATGAGTTTATTATAAGGGGTAGCCCATTTGGTGCCCCAACACTTCTTTTTTGTTGCCCTTATATGTATGTGTATTATTGTATGTGAATTTCCCCTTGGGATTAATAAAGTATCTATCTATCTATCTATCTATCTATCTATCTATCTATCTATCTATCTATCTATCTATCTATCTATCTATCTATCTATCTATCTATCTATCTATCTATCTATCTATCTATCTATCTATCTATCTATCTTAGTTTGTTCCTCTTTCACAGGGCGTATGCATTCATGTTTGAGTTCACAGACAGAGGACTACATGCTTTGATTTTGGTCTTTCTGGCATTTCTCACCAATTCTGTTTTCTTGAAGTCTTTGAACTTTTTCCTTTCCATTTTCTTCTGGTTTAGATTACTGTTTATGATCCTTTCATCTATTATTATATTGATGTTTTGATTATAAATTTCTTTTTGTTTTGCCTTTTGTGCTTTTGATTATATTTGTTTTGTTTGTGAGATGTTTATGTTTTTTGACAATGACTTTGCCCTGCAACTTAACATTAAACTCTACCATTCTTGAGTAAACTACATGCTACACGCATATTTAAAGGAAATATGTAAATATTTCACAACCATTTGTTGATCATATTAATGCTTATCATTTATATGGTTTTCATTTTAAAGATATTTTATACCTGACTCTGATAATAGTTAATCTATCTAAATGTATGCTGACCCTTGCAGAAATGTTTGGCCCAGGCAACACAGAAGGTTAGGTTTTCACGATGTATGCTTGATCATCTTTACTACAGAGTCTTGAATGATTTTGTGGGTTTTAATTGTTATTATTTGTCACATTTTAAAATAATGCCTTTTTTTTTTTAGACAACATGAATTTTGGACTAATGACTTTAAAAAACGAATCTGGTAAGAATTGATTTTCTTCACTAAATGCAACATTTGTTCCAATCACAACAATCAAGTTCATCCATTCAGTCATCTATTCATCTTCTAACTCACATATCCAGTTCAGGCATGGAGAGCGTTGGCAGAATTAACACAGGACAGAAATCGAGCTAGGCCTCAGTGCCAGTCTGCCTCAGTGCCCAATTATGCCCACACTCACACTTCTACACACTCATACCAATCACATTTAGAATGGTCAAATAACTTAACACACATACAATTCTTACAAAAAGTATTCACCCCCTTGGAAGTTTTCACATTGTGCTGTGATATAACATTGAATCACAGTGGATTGAATTTGTTATATTTGAGACTAATCAGCAGAAAAAACACTTTAATGTCAAAATGAAAACAGATCTCTGCAAAGTGTTCTAAATTAATATAAAATGTAAAACATAAAAATAAATGATTGTACACGTCTGCACCCCTTTAAGTCAGAATTTAGTAAATGGCAGTCATGACAGCTTTGAGTTTGTATGCACAGGTCTCTCTCCATCAGTTTTTGCACATCTGGACTCTGTAATTTCTCTCCATTCTTCTTTGTGAAACTTCTCAAGCTCTGTCAGGTGCCATGGGGATCATGAGTGATCAGCCTTTATCAAGTCCAACTGCAAATTCTCAACTGGATTAAGACCTGGACTCTGACTTTTCCAGTCCAGGACACCGACTTTGTTGTTTCTCAGCCATTCTGGTGTTGCTTTGGCCTTATACTTGTGATCGTTGTCTTCCTGAAAAACAAATCTTCCCCTAAGCGTCAGGTTTCTTTTAGATTTCATAAGGTTTTCCTCCAGGATTTTCCTGTATTGTGCTGCATTCATTTTACCTTTAAAGGCCTTACAGGGCCTGCTGCACAGAAGCATCACCACAACATGATGTTGCCACCACCATTCTTCCCAATGGGGATGGTTTGTTTTTGGTAATGTGAAGTGTACAAATGTGGCATTTAGTCTCATGGTCAGAAAGCTCAATTATGGTCTCATTAGATCATAGAACCTTCTTCTAGCTGTCTTCAGATTCCCTCTTGTGTGTTCTAGAAAATTCTCCGTGCATTTTTAACAATGACTATCTCTTTGCCACTCTCTCATAAAGCTGCAAATAGTGAAGCATCCAAGCAACAGTTTTTGTCTACACAGCATCTGCAATCTTTTTCACTAGAGCTTGTACTGTAACTCTTTCAAAGTTATCACAGTGGCTTCCATCACTTGTCTTCTTCTTGCACAATCACTCAGTTTTTGTGGACAGCCTACTCCAGGCAAATTTACAGCTGTGCCATACTCTTTCTGTTTCTTAATGAATTATTCAGTGACCATTCCCTGAATTGTACATTTCAACCACTGTTTCACAGAGTTCCTCGGAATATTCTTTGTCTTTATGGTGTAGGTTGGACCACCATACTGACTCCCTGAAAGGCGGACCATCCAGATTCAGTAGCATTTATAATACAATCAAATGAAACCCCAAATAGTTGATTTCTATTTAACTAATTATCCATCCATCCATTATCCAACCCGCTATATCCTAACCACAGGGTCACAGGGGTCAGCTGGAGCCAATCCCAGCCTAACACAGGGCGCAAGGCAGGAAACAAACCCCGGGCAGGGCGCCAGCCCACCGCAGTTAACTAATTATGTTACTTCTAAAACCAGTCGGCTGGTGAGAACAGGTGAAGAATACTTCTGTTATTAATTATTTTGTGTTTTTATATTTTTAATAATTGAAACTATTTTACAGACATCTGTTTATATTTTAACGTTACAGAATCTTTCAGTGTTAAAAAAGCCAAATTAAATCCGGAGTGATTTAGTGTTGTGTAACAATAAAATGTGGAAATGCCCAAGGCAGTGATTACTTTTTATAGGCATTGTGTTTTGGTGTTTGCAAGGATCGCCAGAGTATCCAGAGGAAGCCCATGGGAGGAAAACACAAACTCCAACCTGGTAGTGCAGAGGATCAGCGTGACTTGTTAGTGTGTTTCATTCTCAAAATGGCATCACACATTCCTCTGGTATTGATAGACTGAATAAATGTTTAAGCTCTCCATTTATCTTTTTTAATGGCTGTTTCTCCCACCCATTCAAATTTTGAAATGTTTTCATTTCCTTTGCTTTTCCCCTTTCCCTGTTTTATATCCAAGCTTTTTCTTTTCTCAGTCGCACACCTGGTGAAGACTATACAGCTGAAAATGTGTGTCTGTGATCATTTATTTATTCAATGTGGATATTAACTTTATTTTTTCCATGACTATTAGATAACTTTGTGTGAAGAAGTAATTTCTGGTTTCTTTCTTGTTTGGAGAACCACATTTAAATATATCACATCTGTTCATTTTAGATCCCAATTGTTTTCTTTTGAGACACTTTATTTTAAGTCATTGACACCACACATGTATGGATTGAACGGGACAGAATTTCATGTAAAGTCCAATATTGGTGCCAAAGTATTGGCTTAGTATCAAATAATAAAGCCTTGACCTGGATTTATATCCACTGTAATGAACTCACATATTGGAATTTGTATATTTTTACATGTTGATAAATGTTTGTGATTTGTCAAACACCTTTACATGAACTTTTTTTTGCTCTTTTCTCTCTTAACTTGTTTGTACATCTACAGTGTATTGCCTTTATTTGTGATTCTGTTTATTCTGCTATATTACTCTTTTTCAACAGAGTGTGACTGTAGCGCAAAACAATCTACAACATCTCTTGAATTACACCCACAAGAAACACTCAAGAAATTTTCCATTCAGTGGGGTCAGTCTAAAAATGTCCATTTTGAGGCATCTTTCACATTATGTCCACTGCAAGCACAAAATGACACAAATTCCATGGATAACTCTCACTAGAAGAATAAAATGAGTTGCTTCAACCTTCAAATTTTTGTCATTCTAGTCATTTTCTAACCACTTAATCCTGAACAGGGCCTTAATGGGTGCCAGAGCCTATCCTGGCTAACATAGGGTGCAAAGCAGGAACAAACCCTGGACAGGACGGGCACACATACACCCACCCACAATCCACACACTAGGTCCAATTTAGTATCACCAATTGCCTTGAGCATGGGAAAGGTGCTATATAAATAAAATGTTTTATTATTATTATTATTATTACCAAACCTGCGTGTCTTTGGACTGTGGGATGACCCGCAGGAAACCCACGAGGACATGAGGAGAACTCCACACAGCAAGAAGCCAGGACACAAACCCGGCTCTTCTTACTGCGAGGCTGCAGCGCTACCACTGCACTACTGTGCTGCCCATATTTTTGTTAATATACAATTATAGAAATTATAATAATTTTTGCAAAAATTATGGAATTTACTCAGGTCATCCATAGTAAAACATGAAAGTGATTTCTTGATTACAGGATAAGATTTGAATTTTTAAAAATCAAAGTAATTTCTTCATAATCAAGGTATATATTCATTCCTACATGAAATTGTGTTCTAAAGTGAAGCATTCTTTATAAATTAAAAGAAAAAATATACAGCCTGCTCTTGCATTTTATAATGAGGTTAATAGTACCAGGGTCTCAAAGTGAAAACATAAGCCTTAACATTTACTGAATACATTCATGTTTCAAGACATAATTGTCATCAGGTGTTTATTCACATATTCAGATTGTAAAACAATGTATATGTTGTTTTAGGAAGGAAAAAAAGTAAAAAGAAAACCATAACTGTGAGATTCAACTGGCTGTACACTTCCCTCCGCTGTTTGTCTTTCTCCGCAGCAGCTTTTCAGCCCTAGGAGTGTGGCTTCACCTTAAAAAGTTCTTTCTAAATGCTATTATTGAAATTATTCAATGTTGATATCCAGATGTGAATTACTGTCCCTGTTCTGCAGATAACAAGACAGTAATCCCTGAAAAAAGTCAAGCTTATGATTGCTCAAAGTGCTCAATACATGAAAGCTTAGTTTGTTATATCACAAAGATGTTGCCTACTGCCACCCGGTATCTTCATGCACACTTACTGTATGCTTTGGTGGTCTAGCAAGAGACAGATTGACCATGCGTGTAGTGTGGAATCAAGTGAGAAGAACTGAGCAGTTGTTATAGGCATACATTTCATTTTAATTGAGTTAAAGTTAAGTAAGTTTAGTACAGATGCACAGAGTGATAGTGCAGAGCTGTCATTCCTGCCTCACAGAACCAGTTTCTTCATGGAGTTTGCATGTTCTCCCTGGGTATTTATGGATTGATTGTGAGTTTCAGTGAGTTTACCCACTGAAAAACATTGTGCACTCCAGCAGACCCACTTGACCCTGTGTTAGGATATAGTGGGTTGGAAAATAACTGACTGACTGAGTTATTATCATGTCCTCAGCAAGAGTGACTCAGCAAGTCCTATAAAATTTTAAAATAAGTTTATGGAGCTTCTATTTGTTTCATTACGGTTTGGCTCTATTGTGCTCTCTGCCCTTTTTCACTTTCTCACTGTTTTATTATCACGTGTGCATGACACACTAAGAAAATTGCATAATGGTGAGTGTTAATTGGACCCGTGAATTTACTATCAATGTGCAGGTGACTTGTCCCTTACAAAAATATAAGCCTTTCATAGAAATTGTAATGCAGTGTAATCAGTTCAGTCCAAATTTACTTATATGTACACAAAGTTCAATGGGACACTTACACGTACTTTCAGTTCTATGCTGCAACTTTCCATCTGTAGGCTATGAAAATTAACAATATAGAATTTAATTAGCAAAAAGTACGTGATGTTTAGGAAAAAATAATCATATGATTTGAACGAGTGTCTGTATGTTCTCACAAGCCAAGACAGAACTTAACCTGAAGCTTTGGAAATTTGATAAACGGCAGGGTCAAGTCAAAACATCATACATGATGCCCACTATGAGCAGAAACCAAAAAGGAAAAGTATTGTTACGTCAAGAAAACAGTACCAAGAATATGTAATAAAATTATTTCCAGTTTACTTTTGTTGTCATAAGCACACCTCGGAAATGCAGAAGGTACATTTTCTTAAAAAGAAAATTTGCTACTTCAAAATGGACACATTCTATAAGTAAGGCTGTTGTTTTTATCTTTGGACCACGTTACCCTTAACCTCTATTATAAAAAAACAAGAATGCCTGGCATTTTTACATTTTTTAAAAAGAATTCTTTATTTTAAAAATGCAATGTTATGTGGCAAATTAACATATATCATGTTTGTGAAAAAATAACTGAACTAAAAATGACCAAAATGATCCTATAAATTGTTTATCAACCCGATTTTTCTTTATTATACAAATACTGTGTATGTATGGTAAGAATTACTACAATTGATGTTATTTGTCTCTGAAAGCATATAAATGGATTTCAGTCTTAGATTTTTATACTAAGTATTTTAGGATTGTTGAACTATTTTTTCTAAACATCTTCCTGACAAAATCCTGTTTAGTTACTATGCTGAAAGGTTTGTAAAATACATTTTTTTCCATCCTGCAGTTTAAGCAAAACTTACCTTCTTACTATACAGTCAAATATGAGAACGTTAAAGCTAAAAATGAATATTAAAGCTAAAATATAAAATATATCCATCCATCCAACCCACTATATCCTAACACAGGGTCACGGGGGTCTGCTGGAGCCAATCCCAGCCAACACAGGGAGCAAGGCAGGAAACACACCCTGGGCAGGGCACCAGCCGACCGCAGTATAAAATATATATTACGCATATTATAATATTAAATTTTATATATAAAATATATATTAAACCTAAAAATGAAGTAAAAAAATGAAATATCTTAGTGATATATCAATGAAAGAGCATTGTCACATACTAAATCTATGCTATTTGAAATTCATCATGGCTGGCAACAACATGTACACATATATAATAAGAGATTTATTTAGGAATATGTTTATATCTATACTAATAAAAGGCAAAGCCCTCACTGACTCACTCACTCACTCACTCACTGACTGACTCACTCATCACTAATTCTCCAACTTCCCGTGTAGGTGGAAGGCTGAAATTTGGCAGGCTCATTCCTTACAGCTAACTTACAAAAGTTAGGCAGGTTTCATTTCGAAATTCTACGCGTAATGGTCATAACTGGAACCTCTTTTTTGTCCATATACTGTAATAGACTGCAGCTTGATGGCCGTGGGAGGCGGAGTTGCGTATCGCGTCATCACGCCTCCCACGTAATCACGTGAACTGGCTGTGAACGCAGTACGTAGAAAACAAGGAAGAGCCCCAAAGAGCGCTGAAGAAAACATTCATTACACAATTGAGAAGGCAGCGAAACAATAAGAAGCGAGCGAGTGACGCATACAAGCATATTCATAAGTGCAGCTACTGCGGAAACAAAGCACGGTGTAAACCGTAAGTTTAAATTAAGTTTATAGAAACGCTCCCGCTGCCGTTTGCAATACCATATTCGCGACATACAAGTTTAATGACAAGACACGAGGTATAAACGAGACTTTGGATCACTTTGTAATGGAGTTAAAATTTCTGTAGCGAGAAACTTTTAAGTGCCGGGTCTTAGCTAACATTAAATAAAGCGGTGGACATCGCCATCACACAAGAGAGTGGCTCACGTGAACTGACTGAACGCAGCACGAGTGATCACTTCGATGAATCAAACCTGTTCAAAAAACACATTACACAATTGATAATGTAGGAAAAGAATATGAAATGACTGACGCATACAGACATATTCATGAGTGCAGGTACTTCGGAAACAAAGCACCGTGTAAACCTAAAGTTTAAATTAAGTTCATAGACCTACAAAAGGTTGCCATTGATTTGAGGCAAGATTGCTTTTCTCCTGTACAACTATACGTTGCATTCTCAGCAGTAAGCTTGCACAGCTTGGTCATATTACAACCGGAGTGCTGAACTAACAACGTGGTATACAAAGAGAACTACTGTATAACAATCGTAATAAACGAACAATAAAACAGCGGAGAACCCGTGGATTAAATAAAAAGGCTGCTTCCTTGGCGAAGCAAGGAAAAAGGATGGGCTTATATGGCGTTCGTTTATAAAACAGTGGAGAAGCTGTGTAAAGACTGCTTCACAAAAAAACAGCAGAGCGCCTTATATGAGCAGGCAGTCAGCTAAAGAAGGGAATCAATAAATAACTATAATCGTAATAAACGAACAAAAAATAGCGGAGAATCCGCGGACTACATAAAGGAAATGGGTACCTGAACAGAAAAGTGAGTCTCAAATAGCTACACAATAACTATAACAATCGTAATAAACGAACAATAAAACAATACAGAACCGCTAAGCAAGGAGAAAGGACGGCCTTATATGGCGTTCGTTTATAAAACAGCGGAGAGGCTGTGTAAAGGCAGCTTCACAAAAAAACAGATCCTTAACAAATTGTTATTGGCATATTTTCCCTCAATTTAAAAAGGTTTTCTTTTCTTCTTAATAAAAATTTAAAAGCAGTACTTCGCTGCTGCGAAGCGCGGGGATTTGGCTATATATATTTATATATATATATATATATATATATATATATATATATATATATATATATATATATATGTATATATATATATATATATATATATATATATATATATATATATATATATATATATATATATATACTAGCAAAATACCCGCACTTCGCAGCGGAGAAGTAGTGTGTTAAAGAGGTTATGTAAACATATATATACATAAACATATATACTTATATATACATATCTACATATACACATATCTACATATATACATATATATATATACATATACACATCCACATATATATATACATATATCAACATATAAATACACATACATATACACACATACACACATATATATACATATACATATTTACATATCTACATATATATACACATATATACATATCTACATACATACACATCTATCTATCTATCTATCTATCTATCTATCTATCTATCTATCTATCTATCTATCTATCTATCTATCTATCTATTGTCAGTTCAGCACTCCGGTTGGAATATGACCAAGCTGTGCAAGCTTACTGTTAAGAATGCAACGTATAGTTGTACAGGAGAAAAGCAATCTTGCCTCAAATCAATGGCAACCTTTTGTAGGTCTATGAACTTAATTTAAACTTTAGGTTTACACGGTGCTTTCTTTCCGAAGTACCTGCACTCATGAATATCTCTGTATGCGTCAGTCGCTCAAATCCCCGCGGTTCGCACCGGCGAAGTTCTGCTTTTAAATTTTTATTAAGAAGAAAAGAAAACCTTTTAAAATTGAGGTAAAATATACCAATAACAGTTTGTTAAGGATCTGTTTTTCTGTGAAGCTGCCTTCACTCGAGTGATCACCCCGTAAATGCACACGTTTAATTGCACATCTGTTAATATGTATGCTTACACAGTATTAAAAGACACTCAACAATTAACGTCATTTACCTTTGTTCCCGCGTTTGACTCGTGCTGTAAATCTCTTCCTTGTTTTCACTTCACGTGATTACGTAGGAGGCGTAATACGTGATGACGCGATACGTGACTCCGCCTCCTCCATTAGAGTATATGGACAAAAAACAGGTTCCAGTTATGACCATTACGCGTAGAATTTCGAAATGAAACCTGCCTAACTTTTGTAAGTAAGCTGTAAGGAATGAGCCTGCCAAATTTCATCCTTCTACCTACACGGGAAGTTGGACAATTAGTGATGAGTGAGTCAGTCAGTCAGTGAGTCAGTGAGTCAGTGAGGGCTTTGCCTTTTATTAGTATAGATATATATATATATATATATATATATATATATATATGTGAATGTATGTATGTATATATGTATGTCTATATATATATATATATATATATATATATATATATATATATATATATATAAATGTAGATATGTATATATATACAGTGATCCCTCGCTATATCGCGCTTCGCCTTTTGCGGCTTCACTCCATCGCGAATTTTATATGTAAGCATTTTAAAATATATATCGCGGATTTTTCGCTGCTTCGCAGGTTTCTGCGGACAATGGGTCTTTAATTTCTGGTACATGCTTCCTCAGTTGGTTTGCCCAGTTGATTTCATACAAGGGACGCTATTGGCAGATGGCTGAGAAGCTACCCAACTTACTTTCTCTCTCTCTATCTCTCTCTTGCGCTGACGTAGGGGGGTGTGAGCAGGGGGGTTGTGTGCAGCTGCTTCCTGAAGGACATGCTGCACAGTGCTTCGCATAATTAAAAGCTCAAAGGGCACGTATTGATTTTTGACTTTGTTTTTCTGTGGCTCTCTCTCTCTCTCTTCCTGCTCCTGACAGAGGGGGTGTGAGCTGCCGCCTTCAACAGCTTTGTACCGGCGGTGCTTCGCATACTTAAAAGCCAAAAAGCCCTATTGATTTTTTTTTTGACTGCTTGCTTTGCACTCCTTTGAAAAGGAAGATATGTTTGCATTCTTTTAATTGTGAGACAGAACTGTCATCTCTGTCTTGTCATGGAGCACAGTTTAAACTTTTGAAAAAGACACAAATGTTTGTTTGCAGTGTTTGAATAACGTTCCTGTCTCTCTACAACCTCCTGTGTTTCTGCGCAAATCTGTGACCCAAGCATGACAATATAAAAATAACCATATAAACATATGGTTTCTACTTCGCGGATTTTCCTATTTCGCGGGTGGCTCTGGAACGCAACCCCCGCGATGGAGGAGGGATTACAGTATGTGTATATATATGTAGATATGTAAATATGTATATGTATATATATATATGTGTCTGTATGTGTATATATATATATATGAATGTGTATGTATGTATGTGTATATGTATATATGTGTGTGTATGTATGTGTGTATATGTATGTGTATATATATGTTGATATGTGTATATGAATATATATATATATGTATATATGTATATATATATGTATATGTAGATATGTGTATATGTAGATATGTATATATATGTTTACATAACCTCTTTAACACACTACTTCTCCGCTGCGAAGCGCGGGTATTTTGCTAGTAAAACAATATAAGGGTAAACTCCATAGATTCTGAAAAGGTTTCCATTACCCAACAAATATCTTTATTTATTTTTTTATGTTGTTGTTAATATATACTGTTGAGAGCCAATACTACAATGGACCCAATATTCTTTATATTGTTTGATATATCTGCATTTGTTTATCTCAGAACTGTTTTTGCATACCAGTTCAAGGTTTTTATGCAATTTGTACCAAACTGGTCTATTGCAGTTTCACCAAATGCAAAACTTATTTTAAAATGTTGAATTATGTAAACAGCATGGCCGACATATGCCAATCGTGGTATATGGTGCCTGTAAAAAGTATTCACCCCCTTTGGGAGTTTTCACACATCCTTGTTATACAACATTGAACCTCAGTGGATTTAATTTTGCTTTTTTGATACTGACCAACAGAAAACAGATGTCTTCAAAGTGGTCAAATTTAAATATAAATATTAAACACTAAATAATTGATTGTGTAAGTATTCCCAGTATGACACACTTAAATTGTCACTTGGGCAGCCGACTAGTTTTAGAAGCAACAGAATTAGTTCAATGGAGACCACCAGTTGGATATTTCAGTTAATTGCAGTATAAATGTGTCTGTTCGTGGAAAGGCCAGCTTGTCTTGTGTCAGTATGATGAACTCACCTACACCATGAAGACAAAAGAATACTCCAAGCAACTCCATAAAAAAGGAACTGAAAAGCTAAAGTCAGGGGATTGAGACAAGAAAATATACAAGGCACTGAAAAACTGGTTAAACTAATCATTAAGTAATGGAAAGAGCACGACACGGCTGTAAATCTTCTAGAAAAGGCCGTCCACAAGAACTGAGTGATAATGCAAGAAGAAGGCAAGTGGCAGACACCACCTAGAGACCTCTGAGAACTCAGAAAGAAGTGCAGACTACAGTAGACTGTGCAGACTGCAACTGTTATCTGGGTGCGTCACCCATCACAGATTTATGGGAGAGGGGCAAAGACAACAAAACACACAGGATGTCTCTAATGGAGGATTCCGGAAGGCACATGAGACACTATGAAGTCACCTCTAAGAAGGTTCTATGGTTTTATGAAAATACAATTACACTTTTTGGCCCTCAGACTAAGAGTCATGTCTGCAAACTACACATTATGAAAAACATACCATCCCAACTGTGAACCATGGGAGTGATGGCATCATGCTGTGTGGGTGCTTCTTTGCAGCAGGCCCTGGAAGGGTTGTGAGGGTATAACAAATGCAGAAGAATATGAGGAAATCCTGGAGGAAAACTGAGTGCAGACTTTAAGAAACCTGAGCCTTGGGAGAGGATTTGCAATGACCTCCCAAGCCTAAAGCCAAAGCTACATTGGAACGGCCTAAAAACAGAGTGGCCAGACATCAACCCAAATGGGAATTTGTGGCTGGACTTAAAAATCTGTGTGCAAAGACTCAAGGCTGTCATGTCTACCAAAGATGCATTTAGTAAATACTGACTTGCAGGAGGTAACTACTTAAGTGATCGGTTTTTTGTGTTTTGCATTTGTAATTAATTTAGAGCAGTTTGCAGAGATTTATTTTCTCTTTGAAATGAAACAGTTTTTCTGTTGGGTCAAAAAGTCAAATTAAATGCATAGTGATTCAATATTGTATATTGTTAAAATGTGAAAATTTCCAAGTTTATACGCACTATAGTTTTTAAATAAAGTATTATGCATTACAGTTGGCTAGCAAGTATCATCATCTTTAACAAGAGTTCAGTGTTTAGATAGGCAGAAATACACCAACTTGTAAATTCATTTAACGATACCTCATGCCACAGATGTGAATAATCTTTGAAGAACTAATAAAACAAAGAAACCGTATATTACACAAAAACAGCAAACTCATGGCTACATAAACCTTCCTGCTGCCAGGTAATTTGCTGAGGAAACACTTTTGTATTTCTTTAATATATTTACCTAATTTTCTGGAACAGTAAACTGAAATATATGATGCACTGTACTGACATAAACAGTTAAGGTTTAAAGAGAAATATTCATTTTAATTTAAACTTAAATATAACTAAACACTTAAGATTAATTGTGAAGGTTGAATAGTTGTGCTTTGTGTTATTAGTTTCTAACATTAGTTTATACTAAAATAAATAATCGATTTTTACGAGGACATACATTAGGTTTATTATTGCTGGTAGTAATATACTACTTTTACACATCATGATACTGTAAAATGAACAAGCATAGAATAAGGATAGACTGCATTGAGTACTTCAGATCAACAACAACAGCAACACTTATATCTATAATACTGTAGCGTCCCGGCCGGGGTGAAGCCAGGAGAAGAGGTGGCTGTTGGGTGTAACATGGAGGGCGGAGAGCAGCGCGGAGGACTGACAGCGAAAAGGAAGGAAAGGGGAGGTACCCTGAACAGAGGGGCTGGGAATGGAGGTGGGGATTTCTAGATGGTTCGGGTGTGGGTTAGATAGACAAGGGTTGAGCTCAGGACTTGAGGTTGGTTATGTGCATTGAATCGGAGTTTCTTTTGACAGCTTCTCTTATGGACGTAATATTGACAGGTTCATAGATGATTGTAAATAGTTTAAGTTCAAGTTCTTTTGTTTGGGTTTTTACATTCGTGTATTCTTTTTTTTTTTTTGACTGTTGACTGAGTAAAATGTTCTGGAAGCACGTCCTTTCCCTGCTCTGTTTTCCTTTTCAAACCTGTTACAGTGGGGTTGTTAAAATGCATTTTCCTACAAGGGATTTAGGTCAAAGTGCTTTACAAGATGAAAAAAAAAATAACAATACTAGGAAAACACATTAGAAACCGATAAAAAATAAGGAAGAATAAATGGCATACCAAAAATAATAGATAAGAATAAATCAGTACAAGTGTAAGTGTGAGAGAGAACGATAAAAGAGAAATACAGATATTTTGATGGAAAGGAAAAGAAGATGTAACTTTTTTGTCCCCAGTGGAAATTTGGCTTTTTACAGAAACTCTTTAAATAAATTAATAAATAAATAGATATAACCATCCATCCATCCATCCATTTTCCAACCCGCTGAATCCGAACACAGGGTCACGGGGGTCTGCTGGAGCCAATCCCAGCCAACACAGGGCACAAGGCAGGAACCAATCACGGGCAGGGTGCCAACCCACCGCAGAGATATAACCATAATCTATATATATAAAATCCCTTTGTGTGTCCAGGTGTCCGTGTGTGTGTGTCTTCTGGTGAAGTGCGCATGCGCGGGGCACGGTGCTATGCGCGATATTACTGTCAGAGAAAGTTACAGGCATTTTACGGAAATACAAACCAGTATTACTGCGAGAGGAAATTAAAGGTACACAATACAGTGACGCATATTACAGCCACATACAAGCCAGTATTACTGTCAGAGGAGATTAAAGGCATATTACCGACGCGCACGCCTGTATTACCGCCAGAGAAAATTAAACGTATATTATGGACGTACAAGATGGTATCCTTCAATAAGGACGCGCACAAAAAGGCGAGCCTAAAAAGGACGACCTCAATTGGGCGCAGCAAATAAAGGCGCGCGTAAATAAAGATCTGCACCTGTTGCTCTTCACATATTCCAGAGCCATTTGAACTAAATTATCTACGCGCCCTTATTGAATAGAACCGTACAAGACAGTATTACTGTCACAGAAAATTAAAGACACACAATACACGGCGGCAGCCCACGAAGAACGGTCAGCTCAGCAAGTAAACATCAACAAAAGAAAGGCTGAAAGAAAGAAAAATACGACCAACAAAAAGAATGAGGTCAAAGTCACTTGCCATTTAATATAGACTTCCTACTAATGTTTATGTACTATTGTTCTAGTGCCCGTTATTGTAACGGGCTAAATGACTAGTAATAATATAATATTAATCTCTCTATTATATTAAAAAAGTTTTCCGCCGTGTCCATGTTATTCAGCCTTGACCACTCCTCTCCACAACGCTCACCCAATCCTTACTTCTACTGCGCACATCCTCTCTCCAGACCACCCCGTGACACTCTCAGTGCTAACTCACCCTTCAAAGCAGTCAGTTATAATGCCAAGCAGAAAAGCAGATTATCTACTCAAGAACATTGAATTTTAGATCTTGACAGAAAAAGGGCAGCAAGAGCTGAGAATGAACTGATTGTCTACCTATGATAACTAAGGACCAAACCGTCTTCCTTCACATGCCCTGCATACTCTTCTATCTACCATCTCTTTAAGTACAATCTCTTTCTCTAATGGTTGAGCCCCCCTGATGCCCTTTAAATGACTCAGCCCCAAGATAACGGGCACCCAGAGGATGCCCCTGGGAGTTGGCGAGTGAGGCAAACTGGGGGCGTAGCCCCCTACTATTACTACTACTACTACTAATAATAATAATAAATAATTTATATTTAGATTTCACTTTTCTCACTACTCACATCACTTTATAGCAAGTGGGGAGTCACTTCAACCAGACCAGAATGTCTAATAAGTAAGAAAATGAAAAAGAAAGAAAGCTTCTGACTTGGTGGTCCAAGTCACAGTGAGATGTTTATTATGCAGATGTATTGCTGTTGGCATAAATGAGCCCCCATTGTGTTTCTTGACACACTTCTGCTGAACGATTTGTTGCCTGAAATTCCTCAGCTTCAGTGTGTCAGAAAGAGGATGTGCAGCATTGTTCATAATGGCACTCAGTATTGTTTTAATTCTCTCCTTTACTACGACCTCCATGGGGTCCAGAGTGTGTCCCATAGCTGAGCCCGCCCTTTTAATTAGCTTGTTAATTTGGTCGGCCCCTGATGTTACCAGCCCAGCACACCACAGATTGGCCATCACAGAGTTGAAGAAGATGTCAAGGATGTCACTTCACACTTTAAAGGAACACAGTCTCCTGAGGAAGAAGGGTCTGCTCTGCCTTTTCTTATTGTGTTCCTCTGTGTTCTGAGACCAGTCCAACCTGTCATTAATATGGACCCCCAAGTACTTGTTGGAGTGCACCACCTCTACATCCACCCCCTGAGCAGTGACAAAACAAGGGTCCTTGCTGCTCTTTGCTAAGTGGTATTACAAGCAGAAATAGTTGTCATTTAACTGTCTAGTGAGACAACATAATATTCCATTACTTATGAAAAGTATTCTCTACCCTCCACAATCCCAAATACACAAAACAGAATTACAGAACCACCTTTTTATAGTAGGAGACCTGGTCATCATCTCATGGTTTTGGATAAAACACAAATGGGTGAGTGTCTGCATGAAGCTCTAGCTATAAAGTGTTGATCAAGATCTTTATTTTGTTAAATTCCACTATGCTTATAACTATTATGCTTCTCAAAGAAAGCATTCCTTATAAGACTGCCTGTCTTTCTGAAGTAAGAAAAGACACCACCATCTTTTAACTGCAGCCTGTATTTATAAGAAAGGCAAACCAAGCAGTTACAATTGTAATTAATTTCTTCTTGAAAGAAACGAACCCTAGAATTAAACCAGTGATCTGGATGAAATGTTTTTTTTATTTTCAGAGGCTATGTAGAGGCCATAAAATAAAACAAACCAAGCTATTATTTTCAATCATTATGACCATTTAATTTTATTACTGGTGTAATGCCCTCAAATTACAATAAGCATAAAGATCCCACAGTCCAAGCTGTTAATTTGCTTGTGAAGATTTAAAGGGCTGATTAACAAAGGAGCTTTGGGATTTTTCCTATCGCAGAAGCAAAAAGATATTGAGCCGTATCCATTACCTTGTTCTGTGGCACTTTCCAACGGTACTTGCTAAACAACAACAACAACATTTATTTCTATAGCACATTTTCATACAAAAAAATGTAGCTCAAAGTGCTTTACATGATGAAGAAAGAGAAAAAAGACAAAGTAAGAATTAAAATAAGACAACACTACTTAACATAGAATAAAAGTAAGGTCCGATGGCCAGGGAGGACAGAAAAAACAAAAAAAAACTCCAGAAGGCTGGGGAAAAAAATCAAATCTGCAGGGGTTCTGAGGCCACGAGACCACCCAGCCCCTTCTAGGCGTTCTACCTAACATTAATGACCTCAATCATTCCTGTATTCTGGGTTCTCATGGACTTCTGGCCTTTAATCCATCAATGTAAGAACATCACGGTGCTTTAATCAGGTGGTGGTGGCGCAGGTCGCCACAACAGAAAACCGGAAAAAGAACAGAAGAGAGAGTAGGGGTTAGTACGGATTTTGGAGCCACCATGAATAGTAATGATAATTAATTGAATATGCAGAGCATCAGGATTAAACTAAATTGAAGTTATGAGAAGGCCATGTTAAAGTAATGTGTTTTCAGCAGTTTTTTAAAGTGCTCCACCGTATCAGCCTGACGAATTCCTACTGGCAGGCTATTCCAGATTTTAGGTGCATAACAGCAGAAGGCCGCCTCACCACTTCTTTTAAGTTTACCTCTTGGAATTCTAAGCAGACACTCATTTGAAGATCTAAGGTTACGATTTTGAATATAAGATGTCAGACACTCCGATATATAAACCCGGCTTAACTCCATCATGATGTTTTCTACTCAGTAAACTAACAGACTTCTCCTATAAACTGACAAGTTGTTAATTCAGTTTCAGTTAATGATGACAATGGGCATAACAGACCTGTTGGAAGTGACATCGGTGGATGCAGGCTGCATCTATTGTTTTTCTATATTGTGCATATAATTCCATATTTCTTTTATGTTTATATTTCACTGTCATTGTTTAGAATAATTATTACAGTTTAATCATGCTATTGTTTCTTTAGTTCAGTTCTTTGTCCATGTTTCATTTGAACAGTTCTGAAAGCCGAGTCATGTGGTACATTTGGTGACATTGATCATATTTGAGAAAAGTGGTATCTGAATAGATTAGATTTGTGAGCCACTAATATTCATTTTCATATGTCCATGCTTTGGAAGACAAAGAAATATAAATCTACCTGATGGTCTTACTGTTACTACTCTACACTCCTCTTCTTCTCAGATTCCCCCTCCTGCAAAAGACATCTGCAGCTTATTCAAACAGCAAAATATTTAAAAAGCTGCAGGTCCGGACCTTATTTCTCCTTCCACACTCAGGCACTGTGCAGACCATTTGTCTACAGTATTTGCTGACATTTTCAACCAATCTCTGGATCTGTCCCCTGTTCTTGACTTCTTCAAGACCTCCACCAACATTTCAAGATCAAAAACAATTCCCTAATTCAAAGGTCACTGTTGCATTTTAACACTTAAACTAACAGTAAACTAGTATATTATTAAAGACAGACACAAATGCAGCAATTATCAAACTTCCATCATTTTATGTGTGTAACAAGTTCCAGCAGTAACCTGCGCCTTAATACCAAGGTGCAGGCACATCACACATTCAATGCAATTATTTGTAACATTAAATAGACCTTATATTTAGTCTTAAATTCTTAAATATACATAACAGTCACAGACCTAAATGAATACAGACAACCACTGTGGTAATGAAGACCTTTGAATGTCTTATTCTGAATTACCTCATAAGTGCTACAAAAGACTTTCTGGACCCATTTCAGTTTGAATACAGGGCCAACAGGTCTGTGGATGATGCAGTGAATTTAGATCTGAGCTTTATTTACCAACACCTTCATAAGCCTGGGACAGATATGAGGGCCTTATTTGTGGGCTTTAGCTCTTGTGAAAGAAGTCACCCTCGGACACACAAAAAGATTTGGGGCAGCCACCCATATATTGGACCTAGCTTCAAAGGTTAATTGAAATTGCACAGATGTGATCAAGACAAGATCTCAACGTGAACTGATGAGTAGGGACAAAGATGGCGGTTTTAAAGGCCATCAAAGGAAGTGGAACCGGAAGTAACATCACTCTTCAGGCTGGAAACCGGAAGTAACGTCTTTTTTAGGCCTGGAACCGAAAGCGACATCTTATTGGGATTCGGAACAGAAAGTGACATCACTCTTGGCACCGGAACCAGAAGTGATGTCTTGTATGAGAAATCAGGCCGGTTTTCCCGTGCGTGGTCTAAAGAGAAAATAGAAAAAGGTTTAGTGCACCCCTGGCCTGGCTTGGAATTGCCTTCTTTCAGTCCACTCAGCTTCCTCCTACTCGCACTTGTGTGACACTCTGCTTTCAAAAAAATCATCCCAGAACTCCTAGAAAAGAAACTCACCTTTTTAACATTTAACATTTTATTGAATTTATTCAAATTAAATAACATTCATTCAAGCAAGTCACATTTTATAAAACTAGGTTCAAGTCAAGTCACAGACTTTCTTACAGATAAGAAACAGTAGTGTGGTTGAGCACATACATGTCTGGCCCATTAACTCTTAGTACTGGTGCATCGCAGAGATGTGTTCTTTCCCTGCTACTCTTCTCACTTTATACAAATGACTGGACCTCTGGTGATTTGTCTGTCAAACATCTTAAATTTGCAGATGACATAACACTAATGGGCCCCATTTCAAACAATGATGAGTCCATATACGGACAAGAGGTGGAAAATCTGACATTGTGGTTCAGCCATAATAATTTGGACCTTAACATTCAAAAAACTCAGGCCATTGGAGTGACAGAATCATTTAAGTTTCTGGACACTCTGCCGTCACAAAACCTTAAGTAGGACAATAACATCACAGGCATTATTAGGAAAACCCATCAGAGAATGTTCATTTAGCGCCAGCTGAGGAAAGTCGATCTCCCACAAGCAATATTGGTCCAATTCTATACAGCCATCATCGAGTCCATTCTGACCTCATCTATAACTGTCTCGTTTGGTGCTACCTCTGTTCAGACTAAGGCCAATCTGCAACAACAACAACAACAACATTTATTTTTGTAGCACATTTTCATACAAACAATGTAGGTCAAAGTGCTTTACGTGATGAAGAAAGAGAAAAAAGACAAAATAAATAATTAAAATTAGGGAACACTAATTAACATGGAATAAAAGTAAGGTCTGACGGCCAGTGAAGACAGAAAAAACAAAAAAAACTCCAGACGGCTGGAGAAAAAAATAAAATCTGTAGGATTTCCTAGGCCACGAGACCACCCGGCCCCCTCTAGGCATTCTACCTAACATAAATGACCTCAATCATCAAAGTCTGTGAAAGGATCATAGGCTGTAACTTACCGCCCACTGAAGTCCTATATGAGCCCTGTGTAAGGAAGAGGGCCACACAAATCATTACTGATCTGACTCACCCAGGGCATCACCTGTTCCAAAGACTTCACCCTGCAAACGTCTTTGTAAAAGCTAAAACAACCCGCCACCTTTTTTCCATTCTTACTAATCAGGTCTGAGCTTCTACTCAGTATCTGTGTATACCTGCACACCAGACAGCCTAAGCATTTTAATCCTACTGTCTGTTTATTTTTTTGTATTGCCCTTGTGTGCTGCATATTTTATCATTTTATATTTTATCTTTTGTATTCCGTGTTGTTCTTGAATGTGTGATAAGCTGCCCGGACACAGACAGACGGACACCATATTCAAGTCCACCACACGTTTATTTACACTAATATACAATTCAATAAAGTGCACCAACCCAGTGCCAAAGCACCAATCTCCCCCAAAGTCCAGGCTCTCACACTCTCTCTCTGCCTGCTCGTCAGGTCACCTCCTCTCTCCTGCCTCCAAACCTTGTCCACTCCTCACCCGACTCCAGTCCTTCTCTGCAGGGAGGCGGCCCCTTTTATAAGTGCCCGGATGGGCTCCAGGTGATCCCCGACACTCCCTAGACACTCCCTTGTGTGGCAGAAGTGCCGGCTGTGTTCCCGGAAACCCTCCGGGTGTTCCCAAACTTCTTCCCCCCAGTACTTCCTGGTGTGGCGGAAGTGTTGGGGTTCCGGGTCCTTCAGGCATGGGGGCGCCCCCTGGCGGAGACCACGGGCCCCTACAGGGTTGGGCTTCCAAGCCCTGCACCCGTGGCCCTCAAAGGAACCAGGGCGGCCGCCCCCTCGTGGTCCGGAGGAGGAATGAGCCCTCCTCCTGTCCTCCTGGGCATCCCGGCTGGGCACCACCCCCAGCCACGTGCCACAAATGTTGCACCAATACTGTCAAGATAAATTCCTAGTACACATTAGTGTGCCAGCCCAGTAAAGTGGATTCTGATGTCCACTGTTTGTTCACATACAGTGCATCCGGAAAGTATTCACAGCGCATCACTTTTTCCACATTTTGTTATTTTACAGCCTTATTCCAAAATGGATTAATTTCATTTTCCATCCATCCATCCATTTTCCAGCCCGCTGAATTCCGAACACAGGGTCACGGGGGTCTGCTGGAGCCAATCCCAGCCAACACAGGGCACAAGGCAGGAACCAATCCCGGACAGGATGCCAACCCACCGCAGGACACACACAAACACACCCACACACCAAGCACACACTAGGGCCAATTTAGAATCGCCAATCCACCTAACCTGCATGTCTTTAGACTGTGGGAGGAAACCCACGCAGACACGGGGAGAACATGCAAACTCCACGCAGGTCCCCAGATCTCCCAACTGCGAGGCAGCAGCGCTACCCACTGCGCCACCGTGCCGCCATTAATTTCATTTTTTTTCCTCAGAATTCTACACACAACACCCCATAATGACAACGTGAAAAAAGTTTACTTGAGGTTTTTGCAAATTTATTAAAAATAAAAAAAACTGAGAAATCCCATGTACATAAGTATTCACAGCCTTTGCTCAATACTTTGTTGATGCACCTTTGGCACAATTACAGCCTCAAGTCTTTTTGAATATGATGCCACAAGCTTGGCACACCTATCCTTGGCCAGTTTCACCCATTCCTCTTTGCAGCATCTCTCAAGCTCCATCAGGTTGGATGGGAAGCGTCGGTGCACAGCCATTTTAAGATCTCTCCAGAGATGTTCAATCAGATTCAAGTCTGGGCTCTGGCTGGGCCACTCAAGGACATTCACAGAGTTGTCCTGAAGCCACTCCTTTCGTATCTTGGCTGTGTGCTTAGGGTCGTTGTCCTGCTGAAAGATGAACCGTCGCCCCAGTCTGAGGTCAAGAGCGCTCTGGAGCAGGTTTTCATCCAGGATGTCTCTGTACATTGCTGCAGTCATCTTTCCCTTTATCCTGACTAGTCTCCCAGTTTCTGCTGCTGAAAAACATCCCCACAGCATGATGCTGCCACCACCATGCTTCACTGTAGGGATGGTGCCAGGTTTCCTCCAAATGTGACGCCTGGCATTCACACCAAAGAGTTCAATCTTTGTCTCATCAGACCAGAGAATTTTCTCTCTCATTGTCTGAGAGTCCTTCAGGTGCCTTTTGGCAAATTCCAGGCGACTGCCATGTGCCTTTTACTAAGGAGTGGCTTCCGTCTGGCCACTCTACCATACAGGCCTGATTGGTGGATTGCTGCAGAGATGGTTGTCCTTCTGGAAGGTTCTCCTCTCTCCACAGAGGACCTCTGGAGCTCTGACAGAGTGACCATCAGGTTCTTGGTCACCTCCCTGACTAAGGCCCTTCTCCCCCGATCGCTCAGTTTAGATGGCTGGCCAGCTCTAGGAAGAGTCCTGGTGGTTTCGAACTTCTTCCACTTATGGATGATGGAGGCCACTGTGGTCATTGGGACCTTCAAAGCAGCAGAAATTTTTCTGTAACCTTCCCCAGATATGTGCATCGAGACAATCCTGTCTCGGGAGGTCTACAGACAATTCCTTTGACTTCATGCTTGGTTTGTGCTCTGACATGAACTGTCAACTGTGGGACCTTATATAGACAGGTGTGTGCCTTTCCAAATCATGTCCAGTCAACTGAATTTACCACAAGTGGACTCCAATGAAGCTGCAGAAACATCTCAAGGATGATCAGGGGAATCAGGATGCACCTGAGCTCAATTTTAAGCTTCATGGCAAAGGCTGTGAATACTTATTTACATGTGCTTTCTCAGTTTTTTTATTTTTAATAAATTTGCAAAAATCTCAAGTAAACATTTTTCACGTTGTCATTATGGGGTGTTGTGTGTAGAATTCTGAGGGAAAAAATGAATTTAATCCATTTTGGAATAAGGCTGTAACATAACAAAATGTGGAAAAAGTGATGCGCTGGGAATACTTTCCGGATGCACTGTAAAACCCTCATCTACTAACCTATGTCATAGCATGATCATCTTGTTTTCAAACCAGCTTATTCATCACGCTTTTAAAAGAATATCAATTTCTTGTTTTATTTATAAATATAGTGTTTAGGCTGTGCTCTGGGCGGCACGGTGGTGCAGTGGTAGCGCTGCTGCCTCACAGTTAGGAGACCTGTGTGGAATTTGCGTGTTCTTCACGTGTCTGCGTGGGTTTCCTCCGGGTGCTCCGGTTTCCTCTCACAGTCCAAAGACATGCAGGTTAAGTGCATTGGCGATCCTAAATTGTCCCTGGGCTGGCGCCTTGCCCGGGGTTTGTTTCCTGCCTTGCGCCCTGTGCTGGCTGGGATTGGCTCCAGCAGACCCCCATGACCCTGTAGTTAGGATATAGCGGGTTGTATAATGGATGGATGGGCTGCACTCTGCTTATATTTCTAGAAATTATTATAATGAGAACTGAGATGGAAAACAGAATTAACACACGGAATTGATAGTTCAGCCCTTCCTCGGTTAAATGAGAGTGTTCCTCAACCTCTAGACTTCTACATGAACATCCCTGCTGGTAGTGCTATGGTCAAAATGGTTCTAAACAACCACAGGAAAGCATTCCATCTGAACGTCTTTACTGACTTAACACTGTGGAAGGAGATGTCCGAGGAAGATGGGAGTAGTTCAATCAATCAGCTTTTATTCAGTCACAGATGAGTACATGGATTCATGCTTTGCAAAGTAGAAGAGCATCTTACTTTTCAGTTAGCTTATTTTATATTGTCTTACCTTCCTCCCACCTCCTTCTCCTTACTTACTAAACAGCATAATATTGTTTATCTAAGCATTTCATCTTATCTTGCAGAAAATCGACCATCTGTTTCTTTTTTTGTGTACTTGTCCTAATAGACACACTCCTAATGTTTGGAAATTACCCTACAGTATGTCAACTTACTTCACCATGTCTTATGACAGGCGCCCGTATAAATAACCTTTTACTATAGCAAAACAGCTTTGTTCAGCTTTTAACCCTTCATAGCTTGCAAGTCATTTTTCTTTCACAACACATTCAACGGTTCTTCAAACTTGCAGTCTCTCTCCCATTAAACCAGTCAGCGTCATTAAGCAGTTCTCTCTTGTAGGATATCATAATGCCAGACTTTTTGTAATCGACACCAATACCAGTGAATATTCATGACACTTGATAATCTGTTCAATACCAAAGCAATAACAGGGGTGTGGAAATCAATTTTTTTTCTACTTGTCCACGGACAAGTAAACTTAAAAAATCCTCTTGTCCGCCAGTTAAATTCACTTGCCCATAAACAAATAACAAAAGTGAAAAATAGTGTATTTTTTCTGATCTCTTTTATTGATACCAAAACTGCCTTCCATTTTAAAACTGAAAAAAGTTCTTTCAGGGAGTAGTATTTTACCATCTTGCTCTAGAACATTATATAAAAGATTCCCTTATTATTTTAACTCACTAATAAACAATGCCTTCATTATAGCTACACTAGTTCTGTTTCACATACTACAGTTACAGTGAAGATTTTTATAGATATTTCATAACATTTGGAAACCGTTAGAATGTTTTCTTCTTTATTTTTAATAAACTGACAAGCGCGAAACTAACTTGTTTTATATGAAACATTCTCTAATCAAAAACGATCTATTGACAGCTCATCAAAATTGATGTTGTCACGCAATAAATTTCTTAACTCCTCAATATATCACAACCTACACAAAATCGCAAATTTCAGGAAAGATTAACTACCTAACAAGCTTTGTTATGTGGTGAAAACATTTGCATTGTAAGTAAAATGACTGCATTTTTATGTAGAAACAATGAATTTTATAAATCTTCTTCTATAATACGCTACCGTGGCTGTTCATTTGTCTGTCCAGGATTTTAAATCACCTGTAGCTTGCAAACCATTTCACTTTTTGACTTGAAATTTGGTACACATATACTACGTGACGTCTACTATCCGCTTTCGGGATGATGATATGTATTACTCTTTATTTTTATTTTATTTTATTGTTGAATCAACTCTCGGCACCGTGCAGCACGGCGGGCGTGCGGCACATACGTATGGGCGCCGTTCTCGTTCCCCACCACCTTCGCTAATCATTCTTGAGGCAGACTGAAGACTTAAGTGCCAGCTTAAGTGAAAAATTAAAGAAAACGTACTAAGTAATTGCAACCCAAAAACTAACTTAATCAGTTTTAATGCGAAAAGATAAAAGAGAAGCAGCGGGCCGCTAGGGTGGAGAAAAGAAGAGCTGCTCAGTAAGCAGCAAGCACATCAAACTCTGAGCAAACGAATGATAAACATAACAACAACAACAACAACATTTATTTATATAGCACATTTTCATACTAAAAGTAGCTCAAAGTGCTTTACATAATGAAGAAAAGAAAAATAAAAGACAAAATAAGAAATTTAAATAAGACATCATTAGTTAACATAGAAAAGGAGTAAGGTCCGATGGCCAGGGTGGACAGAAAAAAAAAAAAAAAAAACTCCAGAAAGCTGGAGAAAAAAAATAAAATCTGTAGGGGTTCCAGGCCACGAGACCACCCAGTCCCCTCTGGGCATTCTACCTAACATAAATGAAATAGTCCTCTTTGTAGTTAGGGTTCTCACGGAGTCACTTGATGCTGATGGTCATACAGACTTCTGGCTTTTAATCCATCCATCATTGTTGGAACATCATGGTACTTTGGGCAGATGGTGGTGGTGCAAACCACCACCAAAAAGACACCGAAAAAGGAAACAGAAGAGAGAGTAGGGGTTAGTACAGATTTTAGAGCCACCATGAATAGTTATTATAATGAATTGGATATACAGAGTATCAGGATTAAATTACAGTGAAGTTATGAGAAGGCCATGTTAAAGTAATGTGTTTTCAGTAGTTTTTTAAAGTGCTCCACTGTATTAGCCTGGCGAATTCCTACTGGCAGGCTATTCCAGATTTTAGGTGCATAACAGCAGAAGGCCACCTCAACCACTACTTTTAAGTTTTGCTCTTGGAATTTTCAGGAGACACTCAGTTGAGGATCTGAGGTTACGATTTGGAATATAAGATGTCAGACATTCCGATATATAAGACGGGGCGAGATTATTTAAAGCTTTATAAACCATAAGCAAAATTTTAAAGTCAATCCTGAATGACACAGGTAACCAGTGTAGTGACATCAAAACTGGAGAGATGTGCTCAGATTTTCTTTTCCTGGTTGGGATTCTAGCAGCTGCATTCTGCACTCGTTGCAAACGATTTATGTCTTTTTTGGGTAGTCCTGAGAGGATTGCGTTACAGTAATCTAGTCGACTGAAAACAAACGCGTGAACTAATTGCTCAGCATCTTTCAATGATATAAGAGGTCTAACTTTTACTATGTTTCTTAAGTGAAAAAATGCTGTCCTAGTGATCTGATTAATATGCGATTTAAAATTTAGATTACAGTCAACAGTTACCCCTAAGCTTTTTACCTCCGTTTTGACTTTTAATCCTAATGCTTCCAGTTTATTTCTAATAGCCTCATTGTATCCATTATTGCCAATCACTAAGATTTCGTTTTTTTCTTTGTTTAACTTGAGAAGGTTACTATTCATCCATTCTGAAATACAAGTTAGACATTGTGTTAGCGAATCAAGAGATTTGGGGTCATCAGATGCAATTGATAAATACAGTTGTGTGTCATCAGCATAGCTGTGGTAGCTCACGTTGTGCCCTGAGATAATCTGACCTAACGGAAGCATGTAGATTGAGAAGAGCAGCGGACCCAGGATAGAGCCTAGTGGAACACCAAATAGGATATCATACAGAGAAAGAGGATGAAAACTGGAAATGATCAAGTCAAGTGTATTCACTGTATGTTATCGTGCAGTACGCCGTTACTGGTAATATATAAAAGTTATTGATTATAATGAAAAATCATCAGATTACATCGTAATGGTGGCATGAAAAAAATGACCGCATCTCCAAGCGTGTAAATATTAGGGTAAAATACTTATGTAAGACCGTAAGAGTGCTTCCCCTTTGAAAAACCAGCTGTCATTTTATAAACAATATTGAAGACCAATTTGAGACATGAAGAACATGCCTAAGTAGACTGTTTCCGCACTAAGTACGTACCCAAATGTGTAAAACTTGAAATTAGTGGTAAAAATGTGCCCTGCACAGCACATATAATTCTTTTTTCTCCAGAAAATTGCACTTGTCCGCGGACAACTGAAACAGAAAAACACGCTTGTCCGACGGTCAATTTACCCGTGTCGGACGAGTCGGGCGTTGGATTTCCAAACCCCTGAATAACATAAAAATTCCATTTATCTCATTAAAAGTACTGTAGCTGTCGCAAAATATAGCATATGTGTGTGCATAATTGTAAAATATATTTTGTAAATTATATTGTAGGCTATATCATAATAGTTGTGGTGCAGTCTTATTGTTGATATTAATTGCTTTTCTAATTGGAATTTTATTGATTTTATAATCTCAATGTATTTGTACATAAGTTTACAAAGTTTGTCTGAACAGAAGGGCGCAGTGGTCACATGATAAGGTTCATTGGTGGAGCGGAAATGCACATAGTGACACGCTTAATGGACGCTGAGCTGTTTAGTTTTAATAAAATAGTAAGAAGTGAAGTAAGAGAGACTGTAATAGAGACTTCTGAATTTCTGGTCAGAAGTCACACACGGTATGTTTTAATTTTGTTATCCTTACACCTGTGTAATTCATTAATTGTTTAATTTACTAGCTTTATTTTATTTTAGTTTTTCACGGTGTTTGAGAGCTGTAAAAGAGAGAGAGAGAACATAAATACTCTTCAAACATCAGTCGGAGCGTGGTTTCATCTGTACCAGGAGAAAACTTTCAGGACCAGCTTCAAGTACTTCTATTATTCAAGTGAACATTACAGTTCCTTTTTCTATAACAGAATATAAAATTCATAAATACTAAGAGCCCTGAGGTGGGCTGGTGCCCTGCCCGGGGTTTGTTTCCTGCCTTGAGCCCTGTGTTGGCTGGGATTGGCTCCAGCAGAGCCCCGTGACCCTGTAGTTAGGATATAGCGGTTTGGAAAATGGATGGATGGATGGATGGATGGATAAATACTAACAGTAACAGCAACTTTAAAATATTGATATATCCATCAAGTAGTTACCCAACTATCATTTAAGTAGTGGGGAGTATTAGTATTAGCAATCGTAAAGATCAAAATACAATACAAGGCTTGAATTTAATTTGTGATAGACTTGGTGATTCCGTCAGTGTAATAACAAGTGGGAGGATGTTATTTATGTTGTGGGATTTTTCCATATAAGATTTATAAAGAACAATATGATCACAAAGGACTACCTGATTTATCTTACAAAGTGCACATTCTAAATTTATTCTCTGACATTTGGTTTCCAGTAACTGGAAAATACTGATTAAAATAAATAAACATTCAAACATTATTATATGTGTACTGCTGAATTAGTTTCAATATAATGTAGGATATTTCGTTTTAAACAAACTCTTTAAAGCCACTTTTGTAGCACCATGCTTGTTAATTCTGGTTTGTCAGCTAATTACTCTATTAGGCTTGTAACCCTTGCTATTGTAATATTTACATGTGTGTCTTTAGCAGGTTAAAAGACTTACTGAGTAATATTTAATGGATAAGTCAAATTAATTCAAATGTCTCAGACTCCTGGTGCTGTAATTGTCCAAATCTCTACTTCCTTTTTTATATTTGTTCCAACTTCCTGTGTGAAATCAAGCTTGTCAGTTTTACATTAATCCGTTATTTCAGAACTCCTATAAACAGCATGTGTTGTGCTGTTTTCAAGGCGTCTTACATGAGTGCTGGATTTTGCTACTGCTTTGCCAGTGTACAAGTCGAGAATTATAATATTAACTGGACTGAAATTGCCTGTAGTTGATTAATCGTAACTGAGGGACTGCTCTACGTTCAATAACGCACCATTCAGAAGTGTGACACGTGCTTCCATTTCATTGGTCACATGTTAGGTGGTAACACAATGAAATTTAATTTGCCTTCAGAAATCAAATGACTAACAGTAATTTTCTGCTTCTTGATTTGTTCATCCATTAAGTATGCTATTTTGTCTGACCTCTTAAGTCAGTGTTTTGCCGATTATGCATTTCTTTTAACAGAGTACATGTTATAATAATAAGGAGATGTGCTTTGTGATCTGAAGCATTGAAAAACTAAATATGTTTTATTTTGGCATTAACAAATAGACCAACTCATTTCATTGCTGGTGTAGATAATCCAAACAGCCGCTTGGTTTGAAAATTGCCTGGATTTTTACTTGCTACAACATATCAGTGGATGCATGCTTGTTTCCTCTGCGACCCTGAGCTGTTTACATAGTTAGAAAATTGACAGATGCTTGCAGGACGGACCTTTGCTGACATTCTCAATGTAATCAGAGAGTGAAGGCAAACTCTCTGTTCATTTATCAGGTCTGCGCAAGACACTGTATTAAAACGTGATTAATCTCACCATCCCCGTGACCCTGTAGTTAGGTTACAGCGGGTTGGATATTGGATGGATGGATAATCTCACCATCATTTCATCTCCTCTTAGAAATTTACAAATTAAACAATTACAGCTCACATTTACTTGGTCAATCAGTACACTCTCAGAGTATGCACAAATCATATTCTAAGCTAACTCCATAATAATAAAATAATAATAATAATGATGATGATGATGAAATGACAGACAGACAGACAGACAGACAGACAGACAGACAGACAGACAGACAGACAGACAGACAGACAGACAGACAGATAGATAGATAGATAGATAGATAGATAGATAGATAGATAGATAGATAGATAGATAGATAGATAGATAGATAGATAGATAGATAGATACTTTATTAATCCCAAGGGGAAATTCACATACTCCAGCAGCAGCATACTGATAACAATATTAAATTAAAGAGTGATAACAATGCAGGTATACAGACAGACAATAACTTTGTATAATGTTAACATTTACCCCCCCCAGGTGGAATTGAAGAGTCGCATAGTGTGGGGGAGGAATGATCTCCTTAGTCTGTCAGTGGAGCAGGACGGTGACAGCAGTCTGTTGCTGAAGCTGCTCCTCTGTCTGGAGATGATACTGTTCAGTGGATGCAGTGGATTCTCCATGATTGACAGGAGCCTGTTCAGTGCCCGTCGCTCTGCCATGGATGTCAAGCTGTCCAGCTCCATGCCTACAATAGAGCCTGCCTTCCTCACCAGTTTGTCCAGGCGTGAGGCGTCCCTCTTCTTTATGCTGCCTCACCAGCACACCACCGCGTAGAAGAGGGCGCTCGCCACAACCGTCTGATAGAACATCTGCAGTATCTTATTGCAGATGTTGAAGGACGCCAGCCTTCTAAGGAAGTATAGTCTGCTCTGTCTTTTCTTACACAGAGCATCAGTATTGGCAGTCCAGTCCAATTTATCATCCAGCTGCACTCCCAGGTATTTATAGGTCTGCACCCTCTGCACACAGTCACCTCTGATGATCACGAGGTTCATGAGAGGCCTGGTCCTCCTAAAATCCACCACCAGCTCCTTGGTTTTGCTGGTGTTCAGGTGTAGGTGGTTTGAGTCGCACCATTTAACAAAGTCCTTGATTAGGTTCCTATACTCCTCCTGCCCATTCCTGATGCAGCCCATGATAGCAGTGTCGTCAGCAAACTTTTGCAAGTGGCAGGACTCTGAGTTGTATTGGAAGTCCGATGTATATAGGCTGAACAGGACCGGAGAAATTACAGTCCCCTGCGGCGCTCCTGTGTTGCTGACCATAATGTCAGACCTGCAGTTCCCGAGATGCACATACTGAGGTCTGTCTTTAAGATAGTCCACTATCCATGCCCCTAGGTATGAATCTACTCCCATCTCTGTCAGCTTGTCCATAAGGAGCAGAGGTTGGATGGTTTTGAAGGCGCTAGAGAAGTCTAGAAACATAATTCTTACAGCGCCACTGCCTCTGTCCAAGTGGGAGAGGGATCGGTGTAGCATGTAGATGATGGCATCCTCTGCTTCCACCTTCTCCTGGTGAACGAACTGCAGAGGGTCGAGGGCGTGACGGACCTGTGGCCTCAGTTGGTGAAGCAACAGCCGCTCCATGGTTTTCATCACATGCGACGTCAGAAATGGTCCTTAGTCAAAAACACTTCACAAAAAACAGCTTTAAAACGTTTAGAACAGTACAATGAGTAATGTCTGCAATGAAGGGAATAAGATCTGTCAAGGCCATGTCTTTGTTTAGTCATGTCCTTCTCGTGCCATCATTTTCTTTCCTTGTGTGTTTTATTATTTGATTTTGTGATAAATAAAATATTGTTACATAAATCATAAATGACTTCTGTCCATCTTTGGTTGTGGCTTTGTGCCCATTACTGCTGACAGAAGCTCTGGCTTTCTACTACTTTTGATTAAGTGACTGAAGAAATGGATGGATAGTCATGACCTTATAGCCCCTGAGGGATCTATTGAAAATCCTAAGGAGAAAGGCAGATCGCCAACATTCACAAACTAATTCATTTCACACCTGTTGTTTTTCTCTTCAAAATTTTATACCGGGTTTGATCATTCTCATTGAAGTCCATCTTTCAAATGTAAAGTGTATGTTTACTCAGCTGACGGTCTTCTGTTTTCCTTTATGTCTCAGTGCCTCTGAAGAGTATTTCAGTGGAGATTTGGGCCAAGGACTTTATCGCGGATGTTGTATCATCTCTCGACTATGAGAACACACAGTCAAACCCTGTGGAGGCTGAGTTTATCTTTCCCATCGAATTTGGAGCTTCTATCTACGACTTGCATGTAGACATTGGCGACACACAGATCAAGGCCACAATCAAAGAGAAGCAAGAGGTAAGACTGAAATGCTGGCGTTTGTAACCATATTTATTTTGCATAACTTTTAAAAATGAAACAATAAAACACATGTAAGGAGGAACACTTCCACAAAAACTTATTTAAGCTCAAGCTCTAACTTTATTTTCAACTGTACTCAGTACAATAAAAGTCTTGCCAGCATATCTTCTCAGTAGACAATAATGCATTATCAACAGACATACACACATATTAAAAAAATATAACTAGTATGCAACATATAGATATATTTTCCTTAAGATAAGATTCCTAACTAGCTTAATATTCTTTCCCTAAATAACTAGTTGCTCACAAAGATTTAATTGATTCTGAAAATCAACCTTGGATGAGGAATGCTGGCTGTTGCCATTCTCGAATAGTCACCGGCGGAGGACATCACACATAAGTTGTGACTCTTGTAACCCAAAACGAAATGCAAACACTGCAGCACAGTAACATCACAAACAAACTGAAAAATAACTTTCACAACTCCCCAGATTTCCCGAAGTGACATTAGTGAAACGAATGCAAAAGCCTAGGGGTATGAATATCTAAATGGAACCACCAATAATCCAAAGAAAATTCTGAGGAACCTTTGCTGGCATGAATTCAACTTCTTTTGAATTTCATATTCTAGTTTATCATTCACTTCAGCTGGTGAGGATGGTACAATATTCCTACAAAATGGACTAAAATGAATTACTTTTAATATCTAAACATTTAAAGTAGGATTTGTTTTTAAAATGCAGGGAGGGCCAAATGGAAAATAACCACATCAATATTATCTGTTGACATGAAATTCTGGGGCAGTTGTTCTTTTGCAGTCTTTTCAGAAGTGCATTCTATTTTCAGGTTATTCCTTACTAGTTTCCAAGTAGCTCTTACATTGGTGAGATACTCCATTAAAGTCAGAATGGATGAGCCTATTAAATGTAGTACAATCACGGTTTAAAATCATATAGGCAGGCACTTAAATGGTGGTATATGTAATGAACAAGAACAGAATTGTACTCAATCTTGAAATATTTTTACTGTGCATTGAAGAAACTTCTAAATCTTTGTTAACTCATTCTGTTTAAAGATTTAACTCTGCTTGATAACCTAATGGAAACTTTAAACTGCAACTAATTTTAGAACAAAGGAATTGCTTAAAATATAAAACATATTGTAGTCCACAATCATAGCAAAGCTATTGAAATGAAAGCCCTTTTTAATAAATACACCAGCAAGTTCTTCTGATTGTGATAATTTGGAATGGTCTACAGCAGAGGTCCCCAACTCCCGTCCTGGAGGGCCCCAATGGCTGCAGGTTTTCTTAATTAGCTACCTGTTTTTGCTGCTAACGTCTTTTGAATTAATTTTAATTGAATTGTTTTTTTAAGATTAGTTAAAAAATGTCTTCATCGTTCCTCTGAATTGCTTCATTTCTTTCATTAATTGACACCCAAACAGAAATGAAATGTGAACTGAGTGAGCCAACAGAAGTCAGGGCCTCAAACTCCAGACAATTTCACTCCACCCAGTTTCTTAATTAGGTGCAGGGTCTTGTTGTTAATTGAACTCGTTCTTTAATTCTGTGGGTCTCATTGTGCAATAGCAGACATTTCTGAAATTGTTGATTTTCTCTTTTCTAAGCACACTGTTCAAATGTTTTTTATGGGACTTGAGCAGATCAGCATTCCTGAGACCTTCGCCTTTCTTTATTTTCAGATATTGTATGATCAACACAGTTTGCTTGTCATGTTTTGGTTCATTTTGTATCTCATTATTGTTTGTTTGCTAATTAAGGAAAAAGAAACAATTAAGGGGTCTGGGCGAAAATGGAGACCAGCAGCAGAGGCAATATCTTCTCTCAAATATGCTGACATTGTGGGGAATGTTCAGCATTGAAGAGGAGGCCTTGGCCATACAACTAGCCGCCCAGCCTGGAATAAAGCCACTGCTCTAGCACAGAGGAGGATGGTGGTGGAGGAAGTACGTCGTCAGGAGGAGGCTGCAAGGTGGGTGAAGGCAGTCTCCCTTGGCAGACAGGGGCAGTGGACACGGTGGGACAGTGTCGAAAGGAGGAAGCTTAGCTGGAACGATGTGTGGGCCATGGAGATGAGGAGTCTGAGCTTTACCATCAGAGCCACTTATGATGTCCTGCCAACACCAACCAATCTCCATCAGTGGATTGGTGAAGATTCACGGTGTGCCCTTTGCTCCAGGCCAGCCTCCCTCCGACATATACTCAACAGGGTGTAAGACCAGTCTCACCCAAGGGCGATACACTTGGCGCCACAACCAGGTCATAAAGAGCCTTGCATCCACAATGGAGGAAAAACGATCTTTCATCAATGCCCTTTCACCACCAATATCTAATCACCCATGGACGATTGCCTTTGTCCAAGAAGGTGCTACAGTTACCAGGAGCAACTCCACACCATCGGAGAGAGGTTAGCTGTGCTTAGCACGTGACTGGAAACTGCTGGTAGATATTGGCCAACACTTGGTGTTTCCTCCAGAGATTGCCACTACTACCTTGAGACCTGACATGGTGCTCTGGTCGTTACATTATCGAGCTCACCGTACCCTGGGAAGATTCCGTGGATGAGGCATATGAGCGGAAATATCTACGCTATGCTGAGTTAGCTGCTGAAGCGCAACATCGTGACTGGACCATGGAAGTTCACCCAGTGGAAGTTGGATGCAGAGTGTTTGTGGCAACATCTACCATCAAACTGCTGAGAGACCTAGAAATTAGGGGCCAGAGCCAGCGTGCAGCCATCAAAGCTGCATCAGAGGCAGCGGAGAGAAGTAGCCAGTGGCTTTGGATGAAGAGGAATGTCCCCTGCTGGGCCCCCAAGTAACAAGCTTAGGCTGCCATACATAGGTTCATGAGATGTCAGTCATTTGACACCAAAGCGATTCTCATGACTAATTGGGAATGGGACGCCCAATAGCTGGCTGCCTCTGTTGAGGGTGTATAGTATGAAAGGCCGAAACACCCAATGAGCCAGAGGAACACTACTGATGATGCGTCCCAATATTCTACAAACTTCTCCAAGTCTACCATTCACCATTCACCGACAAGTGTAACTGAACCTATTGTACGTGCTTGCACAAGGATAGTAACATCTCATTCTGTGTTTTGTAATCTGAGTTTTCAAGAACAGGTCAATTAAAATGAATTCAAAAGAAGTTAATTAGCAGCAAAATGAGGCAACTTGTTAAGAAAAGGGTTAGAATGAAAACCTGCAGACACTGCGGCCCTCCAGGACCCCTGGTCTACAGCCACTAAAATTATAGTGAAACCTTAAGAAGACAGTAAATCCAGAATGAAATCCATGGTGACCATTTTCAAGGGGCAATTGAGAGGAGGAATAGGTTAGAGAAGCCCCTTAGGGTAACCTTGACTGGGCTTAGCTCTATTGCATATCTTGCATGCCAAGACAAAATTGTTTATGTCCTTGTTCATCATTTCCCACCAGATATGGGGGGTATTTTCCGTACGTCGCTTAAATCATCCGAGATCAGATGCCTCATCTTGGATAAGTTAATGCCGGTAACACTCACCCGGGATAGGTCGGTTTTTCAAACGCAGTCGTGTATTAGATTAGTCTAGCTGGATCTAATCATACGAGATGAATGCGTGCGCCCGCGCTGAGTGAAAAGCCCATATATATTGAGTCTAGAAAACATGATCAGTATGTCTTTGATAGGCTGTAACAAAATGACGAAAGAACGGGCGCATTTTTTTTTCACACACGCGGCGCAAGACCTTTTATTCGAAGGACATGAAGAATTTCAAGATTTAATATGCACAAGGGGTAACACTGCAAAAGCAGCCCAGACCAGAAAAGAAGGCTGGCAAAAAAGTGGCCGTCAAATTAAACGCTAAGTAATGTGCATTGTACTTACTGAATGCAGCGTTTCATTTCCTATGTGTCAGATTAATTATTATTTAATATGTCATAATTCCAGATCAAATGTGAGCACAAGGAGAATATGGGAACAAGTTAAAGTGAAGTACAAGAATATACTTCAGACAGGTAAATATTAGATATATAACTATTTAAAGAATTGTTGACATAAAGAATCATATATAATATAAAAAACACTAATTTTAAAGCTAATAAGGAGGCAGACAAGCAAAAAACAGGTGGAGGTCCACGCGGCCCAGACCTAACCCCTGTCAGAAGAGTTGGCTCTCCAGCCAAATGCCCATCGCCCTGTTTCTGAGGGCATTCCAGGGGGAAGCTCCTCCTCAGAGCCAGTGGCAGGATGCAGTGGTCACTTCATTTCAGGTAAAGGATGGTCATTGCATATATTTGTCCTCCATGTGTGCCATATGTATGTTCCATATAGCCCTCTTTTTTTGTTGGGTCAGTTGCAGGGAATGTCATATCCCTTGAACCTGTGTCTGACTAACGAGATATTGACGAAGGTCAAATATTTGATGAAGACACTGTGTCTGATTATTCATCAGGAGGAGAGGTACATTTTCCAAATAATGTTTGATCAAACTCCACTCTGATCATTCCCATGTGCCCCAATCACATTTGGAAATCCTGGTAATGAGAATGTTAGGCTGATTGAGATTCTTCATGGAACTGTGGGTGTTTTAGCCTGTGTATTACCTACCTGCAATGGCATGAAACGCCTCTTTTATTGTCTGCACACGCAGGTGTCCAGGAAACACAATGAAAACCTGAAGGAAATGTTTCAGAGCCAAACAGACTTTACGAATTGCCTGGCAAACTGCACTTTTAGTTAGATTTTCCGCATCGCCTACAGTATATAAAAAAGTGCCGCTTGCAAAAAACCTCAAAGCAATGCATACTGTCTGTGTGGTTGTCAGAGCCCGACTTCGCTGAGTTTGACTTCGAATATACGGAGCTAATAAATCTTTGAGGTACAATATTCCCCCTCAGCTAAAGCGGTATCTTTCATACAGAATTTCCTCTGGGAGCAATAAAGGATCTTGCTGATCGCGCAAAACCTTCTCTATATGAAATTCTCTTCGTTTAATTTGTGCACCAATATCAATTGGTCGCTCATTCATGAACGGCGAAGCCATGACTGGATGACTTCCACACACTGACACTGATTACGTGTGTAAACTAATCCTTGTTTACGCAGAACAAACCTGCTCCGATCAGGTTTGAGGATTAGGATGTGTTGCTATAACAACACTTCCAGCAAGAGTTTCGAAAAACTGACAGATCCAGGATCAGGCCAAATCGTCAACAATTACATCCGGCTAAGCGAGTAATCCACGTACGAAAAATACCCCCATGGTGTTGACTTAATTCAGAAGTTTGTGTATGCCAGCGGGGCCAAGAATCAGTGAGCAGCGAGACCAAAAATCTTAGTTTCAAGGAATTTCTCCATCATTATCAGACTGCTGTGACAGAGCATCTGCATTTTATTTTTTAATCTCCAGCTGCCTCAGTTAAAGTCATCTCTGATTGAGGATCACAGGGATCATTGGGTAGAGGGGTCCTTTCATTGGATTGGCTGGCCCAGTACTGACTCAGCTGTGGAATGGCCAATGGAGAAAGGCAATTTGATGGCCAAGGTCTCCAGGACACTGGACAAGTCCAAATCATTTTATGTGATATCATCTACTGTTCAATTCTGCTCTGTACTTGTAATATTTCTAGTGCACTATTATACTGTATTGAGGATTACTTGTGTTCTGTTCTGTGTATTTTATTTTATTGCCCCCCTTCTTTTTGACACCCACTACACGCCCAGCCTACCTGGAAAGGGGTCTCTCCTTGAACTGTCTTTCCCCAGGTTTATTCCATTTGTTCCCTACAAGGGTTTTTTCTCTTTTTTTTGGAGTATTTCCTTGTCTTCTTAGAGAGTCAGGGCTGGGAGGCTGTCAAAAGGCAGGGCCTGTTAAAGCCCATTGCGGCACGTCTTGTGTGATTTTGGGCTATACGATAAATTGTATTGTATTGTATTGGTATTCTATGCTGCAGTCTCCTAAGCTCAAAGGAAGCACAGTGCCTGAATAAACAAATCAGGAAAGCCTACTCCATAACAGAGTGGACCCTGGACACACCGGAAGCTGTAGTGGAAGGGAGGATGGTTGCAAAATTGAATGCCATCATGAAAAATCCCCTCCATCCCCTCTAAGAGGGTCTCTCTTGGAGCACTTTTAGCCACAAGCTTATTCTACCACGGTTTGCTAAGAAGTACTTCTGGGGGTCCTTTCTGCCCATTGCTATCAGGCAGACTAAATGCTTCTTCCCGATGTACTCTATAAGTTCGTTTTGAAATTTATTTATATACTTTTTGATTGATTGATTGGCTATATTAATGTTCCTGTCAGTCTGTATCCTTGATTTTTATGTTTCTGCTGCTGTTTTCATCTTTATTTCCACATGGGATTAATAAAGTTTACCTAATCTAATGGAATCTAAATATCCACAATATCTCTGAACCTGTCATTGATAAAGACTGGAATATGGCTGTGCATTGGCCAAACCATAGGGCATAACTCAGTATTTGTAATGACCTGCGGTTTTGCTAAATGCCATCTTCCACTTGTTCCCTTCTCTTATTCTCTTATGAGAATATCAGCACTCCTTAAATCTCACTTAGTGGACACAGCAACTAGATTTAAAAACAAAGCAAAACTAAGGGAAGGGAATAACCATTCCTAATAGTAATTTTATTAAGTTCTCTATAATCAATGCAAGGCTTTAGAGATCCATCTTTTGACCGTACTAAGAAAAAGCCAGCACCCACCAGACTGCTGGAGGGTTGAATAGAACTATTCACTAAGTTTTCATTTATATGTCCCTCCATTGCACGAGCCTCAGGCATACATTTTCACTTTATATAATGAGGCCTCAGGTCTGCTGATTGAATAGGGCGACATTATTTTAAAATAAGATGGACTGAAATGAAAGACTGTATCTGTAATAGCCATTCAAGGGTGTAACCAGGAGTGCAGGAATTAAATAAACAAATACCAGGGATTGAGACAAAATTGAAGATCGAGAAACATAGTGAAAAGTCAGTGACTTTCATGCAGAGATGTAAATCAAAGTTGAAGAACAGAAAAGAATTTGTAATCACAGAGTGGTTTGAACAATAACAACTTAAGGGTTTTATTTAGTTTGGATTGAACCACAAACTTGGAGAGCCAGGAAGTATGCGGTGCTGACTTTTAAATGGTTGCGGTAATAATGTCACACATCGATCCACAGTACAATGTATTTGAAAAATAACACCTTCAATAATATTCTAAATGAGAAAAGCAACCTGACTATTAAATTTGTTGACCTTTAAACCTTCCAAATGATGTACTGTATACATTTACTTAAGATGCCAAGCAGAAAAATATATAATATAATATCTCGATCATGACATCAGATGAGATCTCAATAGCACAGGCGTATTCATGATGCAGTGGTAGTTCTAATGACTCTTATTCATTAAACCTTCAGGAAGTCCTGATACTGAGCTTCTACCAAAAGAATGAATAATCCTTTGAGCTACTCTTTGCAGATAATTATCAAAACAATACCTGTTATACAGTAACAAGGGGGCTCTGCCCCCTGCTCGCTTCGCTCGCCTACCCCCGGCGTTTTGAACCTGTGCCCGCTGGGCAGACGTAGTTTCAGACGCGCGTTGTAGGAGCTTGCGTTGTTCTGAACCCGTGCTTGCCCTGCTTCTGCGGTTTGAGACGGGCGTTGTAGGCGTATATCCGTCAGTTGAGCTCGTTCGGTTTGAACCCATGCCTGCTTTGCCTCTGCAGTTTTAGATGGTGGATAGGAAGTAAAGAACGCATTGTATGGTAAATCACAAAGATTTATTGGAATATCTCTTTATATACAATATTTGTAGTAAAGATGGTTTGTTGTACTTGAATGAGTTTTCCTTGGTATTGGAGTATTAATAACTTCAACTTTAATGTCAGATGAACGCCTAACTCATGAGAAGGCTACATAAAGTTGTCCATGTCCAAATACGCGCTCAGAGAGGTATATGCCAACTTTGTCCATGGTCTGTACTTGGGATTTGTTGATTGTCATGGCAAATGCAGGTTTACTGTTAAATTGGCGTCGCCCAAGTGTAAATGGCAATTCAGGGGCAGAACTTGTAAGCTCAATTCTAGGAATTAAAACAGTATTGTGAGTATGTGATCCTGTAAGTATTTTTGCTTCAGTAACATTGTTTGTCTTGGTGTTGATGACTAAACGTGCACCGTTGCATAAACCCTATTTAGTATTAAGGTATCTTAATAGCATGACAATTGTTCCGATTTTATGGTTAAGATTGTGTTGTGGTAATCCGGCTGGGTTAATAGTGTTCAGATATTGTAAAGGGAAATTAAGATGTTCAATGTCGTCTTCAGAATCAATTTTGTCAGTACTTAGAAAGAGGCGGCTTTCTCCAGGAAGTAATGCAGTTGGTTATTTATGTGATCAACATTAATATTCTTTGGACATAATATAGCCCGTCGCGTTAACAGTGGTATCTATTGTTTTGGAGGCGTGAGTGCAATTCCATTAGTTCTTCCTTGTTTAGCGTTAGTAATATGGATAATGGATTGCACTTACTGTTAATACGTAGCGTTTTCTGTGGTTGAATTGTTAATAATGTATGACTGTAATGTGATGATTCACTTATGCTGTATAGTCTTCACGTGTGAGGATGACGAACCTTTAATACGGAGTGTTCGTTTATTCTTATTACCCATCAGGTGTTGTGCCTGTGTCTTGTGTGGTTGCACTGTTAATATTGTATCACTGTAATGTGATTCAAATATGTTGTGGAGTCCGTATTTGTGGGGTTTCTGTACTATATCGTGTTTTTGCTTGCGGGTCATTAGAGGTGCGTGGATCAAGCTGTGTAGTGTGTTTGCGTACTATCTTGCGCTTTCCGTACTCCAATTGATTTGTGACCCTTTCTGGAATCCGTAGTCTGTCCCGTTTTACTCTGGGGTGGCGTATTATGTCGGGTTTGATTTGTGAACCTTTCTCGACTCCGTATTCTGTCCCGTTTTACACTGGGGTTGGGTGCTGACTCGTGTTGTTTGTGTGGTTATGTCGTTCGTAGTCTCCATGGACTCCGTAGTCTGTGGGGGGGTTTGTGTGGCACACCAAGCAGCACATTATTTCTAACTTCACTCAGCAGTAGTGCCACGCACAATATGGCGGTGACACCTGCGCCCTCACTACGCATTAGTGCCACTCACAATATGGTGGCAATGCCTGCGCCTTCTGTATTATGTCGGGTTTTACCATCCTGTGTAGGCACCTTTGCCTTTCGTACTTTCCCAAGCCTTCCGACGCGCGATGTAGGCGCCTGCACCTTCTGGGTCTGCCTCCGCTGCGTGGTGTGGACGTTTAACTGTCGTTGTTTCCGCCTTTATATTCCGTCCCTCGCTGTGCATATGTTTCGTGCCTAGGTTTTTTTGAAGCTGTTGCATTCCAGTTTTCATCATCTGTAACCCGCTCTCCATGTGTTTGGCCCCATTCTTTAACCTCTTTATGACGTTTTACTTTGTTTCCTACTTTGTGTTTTATTTCTGACCTCGCTTTATCCTGCTTGCGGCATGTCAGACGGTTCCTAGTCTCTCCCGTTTCGCTCTGGGGCCGGGGGGCTTTGTGTGGCGCCTGCACACTATGTCTCCTGCGTCCACGGGCAGGTCCCTGCGTCCATATCCGGTTTACCATTCTAGTTTAGTAATGGCATGAAAAGTTTGACCTACTTGTAAATTACCTTTTTCTTCTTTTTCTGTAGCTATTCCCATTTTTAAATCAGGTCGCTATGTGTTGTTTTTGACTAGCAGCCATACTACATGAGCTTCAGAACAGATCATTTACCTGAAGCTAAGAATTTTCAGTGATGGCCAGTACATGAATGGGAGACCATCTAGGAAAAGCTTGGGTTGCTGCTGGAAGAGATGTTGGTGAGGTCAGCAGGGGGCGCTTACATTGTAGTTTAAATGTGGATTCCAATGCCCGCAGTGCAGTGATGGGGACACAGCTGAAAAATTGGCGCCATCCTTTAGATGAACCGTAAAACTGAGGTCCTGACTCTCTGTGTAAAGAGTAAAGAGTAGGGTGTATCCCGATGTCCAAGCTAATCTGCCCACCATAGCCTGGTCATTCTGGCCCCCTAATTACCCCCTGTCTCTAATTGGCTAATTGTCTCTCACCACTTCGCTACCTAACAGCTAATGTGTGGTGAGCATACTGGCACCAAAATGGCTACCACTGCATCATCTCAATGGACGCTGTACATTAGTGGTGGTTGAAGTGGCTCCCCACTGACTGTGTAAAGCAGGCATGTCAAACTCACTACCATTGGTGAGCCGCTTCGACTGCCATATGTGCGTCAGTGGGCCACACTATAACAAATACTATACTATTATACAAAGTTACTGTAGCTTTCTTTCCAATACTGAAAACTTTAAAAAATGTAACATTTAAAGTTTAAAGTTTAAAGAAAAGCAATTTATTTCATTACAGTCTCCATACAACAGTATAGAATTAGAGTCTTAGCCTCTTAACTAGGTCCTTATTATATTATATTCATTATATTATATTCATTGCTCATATAGGAGCCTTACAGCGTGAGATTTATTTCTTTTGTCCCGACTCTTGTCATCTCTTGTTAGTAACCAGTTCGTCAATATCAGGCTTGAAATCTTGTGCAGCTGCAACTTTTATGAGGGATGAAAGATGCTCGACGGTAAGTCTTGAGCGATGTGGGGTTTTGGTAGCTTTCATTAACTAAAACAATTGCTCACAAAGGTAAATGCTTCCGAGCATTGACAGTACTCTCGATGCCAACTTACGGATCTGCACATATGAGGGTGGCAGGTAAGCATACAAGCCTGGCACAGCAACTTTGTTGTATTTTGCCTTCAGAATAGAATCTGACTGCACTTCAGTCAATTCCATTTGGATATTCTCAGGCGCATTCTCAACGTTGTAAGAGAACAACGCAATGCCCTGTTTGTGTGAACTGACATCACGAAAATGCTCACTGAATTCATTGCTCAGAAATTCAAGTTGGAAAACAAATCCTCCAAAAATCAAATTTTACTTTGCTAAGTTTACTTCAAAGTTTATATTGTAAAATAAGCCGATATGCAAAAAGCCACCTGACCTACACTAATTATACAAACTCAAAATCACAAAAATATGTTAATAAACAACTCACCAACTTCTCGCGTCCACTTCAGATCTTCAGCTGTAGTCTGCACTAACTGTTCGTTACAATACTAGCACAAAATTACATGAAACTAAAGCAAAAAAACGTGAAAATATGCGGGCTATTACTACTCGTGATGTTCAGTTCTGCCCAGTGGCCAGTCTCAGCAGCCCAGTCAGTAGTGTAGCCTTAGGCTCTAGGCTCGTGGCGGCCCTGGGCAGAGAAAGAATCGGTGGCCCCTTTGCCTGGCAATGTCAATACGGTATCTTATGCACGGCAGATGGCCACATCCATTACGGACACTGCATAGCCGCCTCGTGCTCATGACACGCTTCTATATACGCGTGTCCGTAACTTGAAAACCAAGTGGCGGCCCATGATATTCTCATTACGGCAGAACGTTATAATACTACATATAGCTTACTGCTCCGACTCTAGTGACATTTGTAACTACAGCGTACTAATTAACAAGAAACACAATGTTTTTCGGCCACATTGCCGTCAGCTGTGTCGTTATTTTCTCTTTCTGTTTTATATTCAACGAGCTGTATATACCCGGCGTTGCCCGGGGCAGAAGTAACGTAATCGGTCAAACACTTACATATATACCAAAGTAAACGTAATCGGTCAAACAGTTACATATATAAAAAAACCGAACCTAATCGGACAAACAGCTTCATATATACAGAAGCGAACCTAACGGACAAACAGCTAATCTATATACATAAGCAAACCTAATTGGTCAAACAGTTACATAAATACAAAAGCAAACCTAATCGATGAAACAGCTTCATATATACAGAAGCGAACCTAATTGGTCAAACAGTTATGCATGTGGAGAATGATTTTACAAACATTATGCGTGTTAACAATCATTAAAAAGAAAAGATTGAGGAACTGTTCTTCTATATGTGATGAAGCCACTAATAAGACAGATTTTTTTCAGGACCCAGCTGTTTCATAACTAATTTACTGCCACCCCAAAGTAATGCCTAATAGTGGTTTTTGGGGTAGCTGTGGAATAAAAAGGGTGTTTTTTAGTCAGTAAGAATCTGACACTACCCTTCAGTACGGGCTGAAGGGTGCCTATGTAAGGTTTTACATCCTTCCCGTATGGAAAAAAAAACATACTAAACTTTTTTTTCATCATTACAGATAATCTCAGTCAAATCGAAGTACGCATTCTCAATTTATTTTTATCTAATTTTTACTTTTTCACAAAGCCATCCCATGCCAATTTGTATGAATAAACTTTTGCTAGAGTTAGCAAAAGTTTATTCATGCACATATTTTAATACGGATAATCTATCTCTAATCAAGGTTCTCATTTTCATTCTAATTTAAAATAATAATAGATACTCATTTTTTTCTTCTGTTTTAGAAAAACCAATCTATGCCACCTACGTCTTCGTCAAGTCAGCTTCATCCAGCTTCATCACATATAGAAGAAGAGTTCCTCAATCTTTTCTTTTTAATGATTGTTAACACGCATAATCTTTGTAAAATTATTCTGCACATGCATAACTGTTTGACCAATTAGGTTCGCTTCTGTATATATGAAGCTGTTTCATCGATTAGGTTTGCTTTTGTATTTATGTAACTGTTTGACCAATTAGGTTTGGTTATGTATATAGATTAGCTGTTTGTCCGATTAGGTTCGCTTCTGTATATATGAAGCTGTTTGTCCGATTAGGTTTGGTTTTTTTATATATGTAACTGTTTGACCGATTAGGTTTACTTTGGTATATATGTAAGTGTTTGACCGATTACGTTACTTCTGCCCCGGGCAACGCCGGGTATATACAGCTCGTTTCATATAAATATAAATTATTAAACAGTAAAATCTTCTTCTGTAATTTGCTACCGTGGCAATTTGTGTGTCTGTCCAGGATTTTAAATGACCTGTAGCTCGCAAACCGTTGCACCTATACACTTGAAATGTGGTACACATATAGTACGTCACGTCTACTATCCGCTTTATGGGTGATGATTGTTTTAGTCTTTTTATCTTTATTTTATTTTATTGTACAATCAAGTCCTATCTGCGCACAGCAGGGCAGCCGTGGGCGGATGCGTATGGTGTATTCACTCCATGTTATCGTGCATTGCGCTGTCAGTGGTATTTTGATAAAAGAATTTGAACAACATATAAGAAGCGTATAAATTATTAAACAGTAAAACATTAACATTTAAGAAGTAAAGTTACATTAAGTACTACTGCTGTGCCTTCGGGTATACCTCATTTTTTGTTTGCCCATTACATGCTTAAATGTATAAATTTTTTGGTGCACCTACCCGAGAACACGCGACATATAACCGAGCGTGGGAGAAGCATGGATTTTAAACACGCGTTGAGTTCATCTGCTGGTCTCCCTCGTGGAATAACTGGTAATGTTTGACTAAAATCTACAGCGAGTAAAACGACATTAGCTCCTATTTTTTTTTTTACGATCTCTGAGATGTTGCTTTTTTCGGTTCAAGGCTTCATAAGCTCTTTTATGTTGTATGGTGTACTTATCCCAAACCATCATCTTTGAATGTTGCAAGACTTTCGCCTTGTATGTAGATCGGGGTAATTACATTCATTGCATTCCTAGTCTGAATCACAATGTGATTGTATGGGTGGTTACCTGGCACTGTAGGGTTGCCACCCGTCCTTTAAAATACGGAATCGTGCCGCGTTTGAGAATGAAATTGCGCGTCCCGTTTTGAATCAATACTGGACGGGATTTATCCCGTATTTTTTTTATCATTTTTTTTTTAAAGCAGCGTCTCATGCAAATCATCCCACACACATTTTATGAAGATGCCTCCTTTCCTACTTTTGATTGGGTAATACTTGATGTCATCGTTAGTTTGATTGGTGTTTTAACTGTCCAGTGAGTAGGGCGTGTCTTTCAACCGTAAGCAGATTTTTTGCACTGGTATCACTGACCTCGACGACGGCGACGTTATACGTCAAAAATAAATTACGATAAATGACGATTTTAGCGATACTTTATTACGACGGCGGCTACATAGACACGATCAAATAAAAACAAAAAAATCAAATAATCATTCTACATTTTCAAAACGTCGAAAAAACGACGGAATGAAAAAAAGGCCCACCCGACGACCCACCCATTCCATTTTTATATATATAGATATATATTGGCGTGGCGGCCCCTGGGATTTGGCGGCCCAAGGTGCACAGTTTGAACATGCCTAAGGCCACCTCTGCTGCCCGCTGCTGCAGCCTAGCACTTCAGTTGTGACACTGCGGCTCATTAACTTTGGTCAAGGCTCGTGGCCATACTAGCAGATGACGTTTCCGGTACCGTAATGCCATGGGAAAACACGCTTTTGTCAGAAGGCAGAAGTAAGAAAAGTCAATAAGTAACACCGAAGATGCAGAATGATTCAATCACAAACGATAGTAATCATTTTGTACAAGTTCAGTGCTAACTAGGATCTGTCATGCGGGCCGCATGAGGCGTGTTTGACATGCCTGGTGTAAAGCACTTTGAGCAGGGAGAAAAGCGCTATATAAATGTAAAGAATTATTATTATTATTAGACTTTTCTGACAAAGGTTTTGGCATGATTTTTATAGTCAGATGCTTTTCCTGATGCCAACCATCCCCACCGACTTGTAAATGAACAATTTATAAAAATAGACTTTCATAGTCTCTGAAATAAAATAATTTCAAATCACATGTAATACAAAAGGGTGCTGCCTCAAGTGCTTGCTGATGTACGTACTTAAGTGCAAAATACAATTGCAAAGAAACACAAAACTAGATTTTAGCAACACAATTTCAACTGCTAAATGAAAGTTGGCAATTGCTAAGCAATCCACATATGCGCTGCAAATGGCTATTAAGGAATTTGAAAAGCTTATTCGTCACACTTGGGGTGGGAGACATCACACACTTTCACATGCAGCAAACACCTAGAGGAGCTGACGTTGTGTTGTGAAGCTGTCTTGTTTGTTTGATTTGGTAATCATTCCTCTCCTGACTGTGTTTGCTTAATAACTTGAATGTTTTATATAATTTGGATTGACTGGCAGTGTGGCATAGTGGTTAAGGCCCTGAAGGTGTGTGCTTACATCCTGCTACTGGCACTGTGTGACCCTGAGTAAGTCACTTCACATGCCTTTGCTCCAATTGTCAAAATGCAAAAGAAATGGAACCAATTGTACTTCTCAGATGTTGTAAGCTGCCTTGGATAAAGGTGTCAGTTAATTTTTTTTATCTTATCAATAACTGTAATAATGGCCTCCTTGTTTTCATTATGAGGAGAAGACTTACCAAACAATACCTCCACCCTTGAAAACATATTACATATTTATACCAAGAAGTACATTTTTAAACTCATATTGTTGGGTATTTACTCATTATACAGAATGCCATACTGATTATTGCCTCATGAAAATTATGCCCTAGTTTTTCAAACCTGTGCCCAGTATGTTCTCCAGTACTTGGTTCTCTAATTTTTCCTCCGTAAAGAAGTGCATCTTACATTCATTGGCCTTTTCAAACTGTTGCCATGTCAGTGTGTTGAAAAGTGGGCCTGGAATGGACTTAGTTCTGTCCACCTTGCGTTCAATGCACCCGGCATATGCCCCAGACCATCCTGCTGCCCTGAATTGTGTTAAGCCAAAAAACCTTATGTCACACTGATTATTATCTATTTTCTTCACAACATACTAAATATGATATATAAACATTAGTATTATATATAAACATTTGCTGCTCTTGTTAATTGCACTGCTATGTTTGGTCATCTTTGTCTGCTGCATTATGTCATTGTTGATGTGCTGTACATATTTGATGTTTGTATGCCAGCTGCACCAGAAAATATATATTATTAATTTTACAGCAAGATATAATGACAATAAATTAAATTTATAGTCTAAATATTCAAGCCATTTCATAAAATAATATCAACATTGTTGAAGTTCCTCCAATGAAGATATTAATTGCTGAAAAAAATCACCCAGCACTGTTCAGGATACATTTTTCTTCCGATGAATTACATTATGTGAAAATAATAAGTGACATCATGCTGAATATGATTTATCTTGGTTTCAGGCAAGAAATGAATATGACAATGCCATCAGCAGCGGCATGCAAGCCTTTCTTCTAGAAGAGAGTGAGGAGAGTTCTGATATTTTCCAACTCAGGATTGGCAGCTTGTCCCCGGGTGAGAAAGTATCAGTGTCCCTGTCGTTTGTTATGGAGATGGACGTGCAGGTAGATGGAGCAATTCTTCTCCACTTACCCACTTTGCTTTTTCCAAGGTATACTCCAGAAGGTGAGAATATAACTCTTTAAACATGGTCAGTGTTTGTGCATAGTCAATGTCTGGATGGTGTCTGCGAGTTTTTGTCTGGGTAATCTGGTTTTCCTCCCAAATCTCAAAGTTTTGCATTTATTGGCAATTTAATCAGTGTAAGAGAGCAGTTTGATGGGCTAGCATCTAATCCAGGGTTTGATAGACAGATAGATAGATAGATAGATAGATAGATAGATAGATAGATAGATAGATAGATAGATAGATAGATAGATAGATAGATAGATAGATAGATAAGAACTTTATTTATCCCGAGGGAAATTCTTTTGTCATATACATGCTCAGTGCAACAAGAGGAATAAAGATAAGGTAGTAAAGAGTTTAAAAAGAACAGTAGTAATAGTGCAAACAGAATAACAACTCTAAACAAAGTAATAAATAACTATAACTAATAGTTTGTATTATAACTGTATAACTAATTTGTGCAAAGCAACAAACAACTATAACTAAAACTATAACAGATATAATAAAAGAACAGATTATTAGTGCAAGTGGTTATGAAAAGTGACTTAGTGTTTGTGCCATGAATAAATGAGATAGCAGCATGTGATGATGGGATGAAACAAACATTCAGTAACATACAGATGAGTAAATAAAAAAAAACAAAAAAAAAAACGAATGACACCTAATGACAAAAATTCTGAAAAAGATCACCTACAGAATGAGGAAGAGTTATACAGTCTTATTGCCACAGGTAGAAAGGATTTCCTGTGGCGTTCGGTTCTGCATTTGGAGGCAATGAGTCTTTTGCTGTGTGTGCTCTGATGACCCATCAAGGAGGCGTGCATGGGGTGAGAGGGGTTGTCCATGATACCGAGAAGCTTTTTCAGCATTCTCCTCTCAGACACCTCCACCAGGTTCTCCAGTCTGACACCCAGGACAGAACCAGCCTTTTTAATCAGCTTGTTCAGCCTGTTGGCATCAGCTGTCTTCACCCCACTGCCCCAGCACACAGCTGCAAAAAACACCACGCTCTCTACCACAGAGTGATAGAACATAGTCAGCATTTTCCTACAGACATTGAAAGACCTGAGCCTCCTCAGTAGGTAAAGCCAGCTCTGCCCTTTCTTGCAAACCGTGTTGGTGTTCTTGGACCAGTTCAGTTTACTGTCAATGTGTACCCCCAGGTACCTGTTGTCCTCAACCACCTCAACATCCGTTCCTCTGATGGTGACAGGGGTGGGAAGAGGAGCCTGCTTCCTAAAGTCCACAACCATTTCCTTTGTCTTTGTGATGTTTAACTGTAAATGGTTCAGCTCACACCACTCCACAAAGCTGTCCACCACACTCCTGTATTCATCCTCCTGTCCATCCCTGATACAGGCCACAATGGCAGAGTCATCAGAGAATTTCTGCAGGTGACATGACTGAAACCTGTACCTGAAGTCAGACGTGTAGAGGGTGAAGAGGAACGGTGATAGGACAGTTCCCTGTGGCGCCCCCGTGCTGCTCAGGATGCTATCAGAGCAGCAGCTCTTCAGCCGGACATGCTGTGGTCGATTGGTTAGATAGTCCGTAATCCAGGCTACCAATGGGTCGTCCACCTGCATTTCCGTGAGCTTATTCTTGGCTTATTCCGTGAGCTTATTATTGGTTCCTGACTTTCTGTTAATACTGCCAACTCATGTAGTTGAAGCAGAAACCTTGACAACCTTAAAGAGGTATGTGGATAAAATATTTGGACATCTTAGCTATTAGCTCAACAAATGTGCTTGATGCGCTGAATGGCCTCCTCTGGTCTGACAAATTTCTTATGTTCTATGCCAAGCAAGGCTCTCACTCTTTATGGGCTTGAAAATGCTATGTCATGTGCTTCAAATCCTATTGTATTATGGAATAAGTTACCACACCACCTGGAAACATCTTCCATATGCTTGTACGTCACATTGTGAAGAAAAACTACCTAATAGTGCAAACTTTACTCTTAACAGTTTACTCTTACAAACTATCCTTATGTGTCCAAGAGTTCTTCTTGAAGAACTTGTTTTAAAATAACATGCCGGAATACACTGTGCTAGTTCCTTTCATATTGTTAAAAAAACTTTAAATATATTACCTCTTAATCTTCATTATATTAAATATATTAATTTTTTTCCTTGTAACTCATGTCTTGTTGTCCTGGAATCTCCATAGTCACTCTTCTCTGGACTTTCAAGATGCAAGATACAAGAAATTTACTGTCATGTACACAGTAAAAATACATGTTAAAACCATGTAATGAAATTCTTACTTTGCTTGCTCACCTTCATATACAAAGACAGAAAGAGAAAAGAATAAGGCGATCAGTGCCTGATGACATACCGCAGCAGTCAGTACCATTTATGAGGCTATGAGTTGTGGTTTGTATTGACTTTAACTTTTAGCATTGTTGAGGAGTCTGATTGATTGTGGAAAAAAAACTATGTGCCAGTCTTGTAGTGCTTGATTTCACACTCCTGTAGCGCCTCCCTGGGGGAAGCAGCGTGAAAAGCGTGTGTTGAGGATGAGTATTGTCTTCAATTAAGTTGCGTGCCCTCCTGATCACCCTACTAGTGTAGATGTCCTGTAGGGAGGAGAAGGTTCCTCCAGAGATGTGCTGTGTAGTTTTAATTACATGCTGGAGTGCCTTCTTTTCCTGCAAGAAGTAGTTACCGTGCCATACAATAATAGAGCAGGTGATAACACTCTCTATTGTACCCCTGTAGAAACTGGTGAGAATTTTGGTTGGCATGCCAAATTACTTCAGCTTCCTCAGAAAGAACAGTCTTTTGTGTGCTCGGTTAATGAGTTGTTGTGTATTGTAAGACCAAGTCAGGTCCTCGCTGATGTGGGTTCCATGGAATTTGAAGATTTTTCTCTCTCCACCATAGTCTCACCGATATAAATGGGAGTGTGCTGCAGCTTCCTCTTCCTTGGGTCGATAATCATTTCCTTGGTTTTATCTCTATTCAGGGAGAGGTTGTTTTCCTGACACCAGGCCATGAGTCCTGCCACCTCTGTCCTATATTCTGCCTCCACCCCCCTACCCCCCCCCCCCCCCCCCCCCCCGCCCCCAGTAATCAACCCTATGACTGTAGTGTCATCAGCAAATTTAATGATGCTGGTGTTGTTCTGAGAGGCCACACAGTCCTAGGTAAACAGGGTGCAGAGCAGCGGACTAATTCTAATCTATTGTTGCTATGTCTACTTTAATTTATGGAGACCAAAACTGAAAACAGCCCTCAATGGGAGGCCTCTCTAGTGAGTTATACAACTTAAGCATAGTCGCCCTTGACTTGTACGTCACACATTGTGATATGAAACCTAACATCCTGTTAGCCTTCTTAATGGCTTCTATACAACATCCAGAAGTAGTCAGTGAAGAGCCCACTACAACTCTTATGTTCATCTCATATGTTTGCACTGCCCATTTTCAAACCTCCCATAGGGTATTCAAGTGTAACATTTTATTCCTATAAGAATATTTAATATAACATATAACATCATTTAAATTTACATTTACGTTATCATAATTTTCATTTGCCACAAATTTATCCAAGTATGCATTCTGTCCAAGTTCATTTAAAATGATTTAGCTAATTTCAGATTATCTGCCATTTCGCCTAGATTGGTATCATCTGAAAAACTGGCTTATTATTAATATTAATTAATTATTAATATTAATATTAATATTATTATTAAGATCCTTTATATTGAGAAATGCCCTTAACCTGAAATTGCCCGAGGGGTGCTGTACAATGGCTGACCCTGCACTCTGACCTCCAAAGGTGACACAAAAAGACAATTCCCCCTCGGAGATTAATTCAGTGTACCAAGAACATTAGAATAAAACTAGCAGCGGACTCAGCAGTTATCCCAGAGCAGCAGCACTTTTAACTTCAGAAGTACTTTGTGCTATAAACCTTTGCTTGCTCTATCTAAGCCACATCTTTTAGTTTGATCATAAGCCTCTCATTCAGTACCTTATGAAAAGCCTTTTGCAAATAAAGTTAAATAATAATGGTATGAAATTTATTGATCGTATTGTTTTGTTGCTTCCTCATTGAGTTTCAGCATATTAATGAAATACAATCTTCTTTTACCAAAACCCACACTAACTGCTCACTAATACACCTGTTCTTGCCATATAACGCTTATCACATATTTTTATTTATAATTAGCCATGGTATTTGTCAAAGACAAGCAAAAGCATAATTAAAAAATATTTGTTACCTCTTGCCCAACATGTATCTTCAACTCCTTTCCTCTGTATTTGCATGTGTATGAATGTCTCTTAACCGGCGCTCCTTTTCTCAAACACGTACCCATTAGATAGATAGATAGATAGATAGATAGATAGATAGATAGATAGATAGATAGATAGATAGATAGATAGATAGATAGATAGATAGATACTTTATTAATCCCAAGGGGAAATTCACATACTCCAGCAGCACCATACTGATACAAAAAACAATTTTAAAATAAAGATTGATAATAATGCAGGTAAAAACAGACAATAACTTTGTATAATGTTAATGTTTACCCCCTCGGGTGGAATTGAAGAGTCGCATAGTTTGGGGGAGGAAAGATCTTCTCAGTCTGTCAGTGGAGCAGGACAGTGACAGCAGTCTGTCGCTGAAGCTGCTCCTCTGTTTAGAGATGACACTGTTTAGTGGATGCAGTGGATTTTCCATAATTGATAGGAGCCTGCTGAGCACCCGTCACTCTGCCACAGATGTCAAACTGTCCAGTTCCATGCCAACAATAGAGCCTGCCTTCCTCACCAGTTTGTCCAGGCGTGAGGCGTCTTTCTTCTTAATGCTGCCTCCCCAGCACACCACCGCGTAGAAGAGGGCACTTGCCACAACTGTCTGATAGAACATCTGCAGCATCTTATTGCAGATGTTGAAGGACGCCAGCCTTCTAAGGAAGTATAACCGGCCCTGTCCTTTCTTACACAGAGCATCAGTATTGGCAGTCCAGTCCAATTTGTCATCCAGCTGCACTCCCAGGTATTTATAAATATTCACAAAGATAAGTGCATTAAACCTGCATCTCAGAATCTTTTATTATTTTCAAGACACCTTTCACACTGTCTGTCCAGTTTTATACTTGCTGCCTGAAGACGACTCTCTCAGCATGCCTCATATGGCTTCACTCTTCCTTTTTCATCAAATCACCAAAGCCAAACTGACCAATCAGATTGCTCAGAAGGACTGGACACACAGACCTTAGTGTTTTATTATATAACAGACAGATTCCATCCATCCATCTTCCAACCCGCTGAACACAGGGTCATGGGGGTCTCCTGGAGCCAATCCCAGCCAACACAGGACACAAGGCAGGAACCAATCCTGGGCAGGGCGCCAACCCACTGCAGGACACACCCACACATACACCCACACACCAAGCACACACTAGGGCCAATTTAGAATCGCCAATCCACCAAACCTGCATGTCTTTGGACTGTGGGAGGGAACCGGAGCGCCTGGAGGAAACCCACGCAGACACGGGGAGAACATGCAAACTCCATGCAGGGAGGACCCGGGAAGCGAACCCGGGTCTCCTAACTGCGAGGCAGCAGCGCCACCGTGCCGCCCAATAGACAGATTGCTTCCATTAATTTACCCATAATGCCTGTTAAGCTTATTTACCTTGTGGACAGGTAGATGGAACACAAAGTGAGTCCAGAGAGGTATTGGGGTGACAGTCGGGTTAGCCCTTTAATTTTATTTGGAGCTGTTAAACCACTTCTGGCTTCTGAAGAAGGTTGGCTCTTAAGAGCGGGTGTGACTTGCGGAGCTCAGTCCTCAGCTAACCCTGGGTCCAAATGAGATGTCGACATTCATGGGAAGTCGTTTTACAAAGGTCTCTGACTGGAAGCGGCGGAGTTATTTTCCTTCAAGGGGAGTTTTCTCAGTGCTGTGGGGAAGAAAAGAGATGATACTCTTAGTGACATCACCCCTCTTGCCCCAGTGGGGTATTAGTTACCTTAGAGACCGCGGAAGGTGCTCTTGTGATGCACATACATGACAAGTTATAGATAATTCAATTAGCTTAATGATCTTTCTTATATAATGCACTAATATTTGCTAGATTCCAATCTGTAGAAATATCCTTCATGTGCAGTTATTTTTGAAAGATATGCATCAAGTATTTAAATATGTACTTAGTAACCTCCTTAGGAATTCTAGCACAAATGTTATCTGGTTCCGGCGATTTGTTTGATTTCAGCCTTTTTAATCCCATCAGCTCTTCTCTCATTAAAATTTCCAAATTACAAAGCACCTCCTGGCAGTGCCTGTAACTTCTGGGAGGTTATTAACTTCTTCATATGTGAAAACATCAGAAAACGTGAATTTAAACCAATTTCACTGTCTGTATGTTTTAGCTCACATTTATCATTGAGAATATATTTTACCTCCTTCGTGACTGTTCTTATATTACTAAAACAGAAATAATCTCTGTTGGTCATTTCTTCTGTTTCTCTCCAAATGTTTTAAAACTGTAATGTACTTTTAACTATTAAAATTATGCACCCTATGGTTATTGATGGAGTTATCTTGTTATTCCTTTTTAGCTCCTGATTTATCCCCTGCAGACTATTTACTTACTCTCTCAATGCTTCAAAATTTCAAGATGTACTTGGTTTGCAACATGTGTAAAATAATTCACTGCTCCACATACTTTATCTGTTTTAGACTTTACTGCATCTGCTAAAAATATACCCTTATTAAAGTTAAACTTGACAGGTGTTTTTCTACCAAAGCACTGGGAAATGTTTCATATTATAGTCAAAAGTACCTAATGGTTTAATCACCGCTATACCCTGAATTTTATTTCTTATTATTTCCAAACACTAAATCTAGATAGTCTTTCCCTCTCATTGGTGCTTTAACATGCTATGAAGTCACCTCTACAGTATGTGGCCCTGTTCTTGTTTTCCACTACTTGTAAGGTTAGCCAGGTTTATACTTAGGTAATTGCAGTACACAATGACTATGATTTTCCTGTGAACTTTTTTTTTAAATAATTCTACAAAAATATGACTCTCTGCACTAGGGGATCTCTAACACACTTTCAATATCAGGCCTCTGTCCCTGAGATAGGACACTTGGCCAGTGAATAAGGGGAGAGGCAGATGTCTAGTTCATAAACTCAGTCCCAAGGAGACGTGCATCTCCTGTTTACAATGTGCACTGATTTTCCTGGAAGTATTTATTTAACAGTATTTAGTAAAAAAGGAATGTATTTGCATGTTTTGAGCATACAAGTGTAAAACTGACATGCAGATTATGCAGCACAAGCTTTTAGTTTTGTAACAAGGACATTTTTCACACATTTACCCACTGTTCAGATTGGTCACTTGTGTTACACTAACCCCTCTATATTTGCAAACTTGACATTGACGAATCTGTGGTGAGCTGGCACTCAGCCCGGGGTTTGTTCCTGCCCTGCACCCTGTGTTGGCTGGGATTGGCTCCAGCAGACCCCCGTGACCTTGTGTTAGGATATAGCGTGTTAGGTAATGACTGGCTGACTGACTGACTGACTGACTGACTGACATTGACGATTTCAGTTATTCACGAATTGGCCACATACAATTAAATATTTTTGGAGCTTGCCAAAAGATGACAGAAATTTGAAGATGTTGCAGAAGCCAAAAATATATAAACAAAACTGAAACTGAAACTGAAACTGAAATCCAACGTATGTCTGTCTGCTTTTCGCGAGAGAACTACTTAACAGATTTAGATTGGATTTATTTCTATAATTTGCTTGAACATTCCGGTTGATTTTGCAACTTCTGTCATCCCGCTAAGTATCATAGTTCACTTGTAGGAGCGATTTATTTGCTCTATTCTGAGACAGAGGGGCCCTCTTCACTCACTTGCCAGCTTCTGTTTGAATCGCTCTACCTCTCACCATGTTTTGGAGTGTAATTTGCCTCTGCTTAAGCTAGTGATACCTGTTTACTTATTGATTTTTAAGGTTTGTCCTGTTTCACTACTACTCGGGTGGAGCCGCGGGGGATACCTAGTCGTAAAATATATAAATATTCGTGTTATTTAATATTTGTTAGTATAATATTTGTTAGTTTCTCAAGTAGAATTTGTTAGATTCTCAACTCTTGTCCTGGAGGTCCACAGTGGCTGGTGGTTTTCATTCCAACCAGTTTCGAAATCGGAATGCAGGCCTAGCAGATAATGAAGCTTGGTATTTAATATTATGACTTGTTAGTGCTTTCATTTCTCCAAGTCAAATCTTTATCGCATTGCAGATTTTTCATTTTCTGAGAACATTATCCATGTTTTGTGGACCTGAACAGATTTGTGGCTCTTGGTCCTTCCCTTCGCTTTCATTTGTTTCAAAACATTTTATTAGCAGAGATGAACTTTATGATGCAAATACACACATACTCCTGCTACAAACCTCAATTTGAATGTGGCACTGTTATAATAATAATAATTACTATTATTATTATTATTATTTACAGTCTCACTACTCAAAGCGCTTTACATAGTGAGTGGTGAGTCACTTCAACCACCAATAATGTGCAGCACCCACCTGGATGATGCAATAGCAGCCATTTTGTTTCAGTATGCTCACCTCACATTAACTGTTAGGTGGTGAAGTGGTGAGAGAGAGATAGCCAATTAGAGACAGGGGGTGATTAGTGGGCAAGAACGACTAAGTCATGGAGGACAATTTAGCCTGGACATTGGGATACACCCTACTCTTTACAAAGGATGCCCAGGGATCTTTAATGACCACAGAGAGTCAGGAACTCAGTTTTACATCTCACCTGAAGGAAGGCCTCCATTTTTACAGCACAGTGTCCCCATCACTGCACTGGGGCATTGAAATCCAAATTCAGACCATAGGGCAAGTGCTCCCTGCTGGCCTCACCAACACCTCTTCCAGCAACAACCCAAGCTTTTCAAAGATGGTCTCCCATTCAAGTACTGGCCAGACCCCAAACATGCTTAGCTCCAGGTGGATGACCTCTTCTGAAGTGCATGTGCACTATTGATAGGCTGTTCATTGTTTCACACAATCATCATCAGTCACTCAATTTTAGAACTGCAGTAACAGGTTATCAGGTTAGGTTGACTCTCAGTTGCAACCTGACTCCATTAGTAGTGCCACTGTGGGTTAGTGTGTGTGGGATTGGCCCCTGTGTTCGACTGGCACCCTATGCAGGGCTTTTTCATCCTCAATGCCACTCTGAACAGGAAGGGGATTGAGAATGATGATGATGATGATGAGTATAAAATATCAATCCTAAGTGAAGGTTGAGCTCCATAATGCTCAGTGAGACACATTCACTGGAGAATGTGATTCAGAAGCACTGCATAGGTGTAAATAAATAAATGAAATTAGTTTCATATCATCTGTTGTGCAACTTCTACATCAAAACCTCCAACAGACAGGGTGGCCTACTTGTTATATTACTGGATTGTAAAGTCTTTGGTTGCTGGTTCAGTTGGCACCTCACTCACTGTGTGATCTTGAATGTTCCATTTAACCAGCCTGACCTTCAACTTAAAAATAAGTAAGCATATAAAACACAATGAGATGTTTTTTTCCATATAATATAAAGTTGAAGCAGCTTTTCAAAAGTTTTCCTCAAAGGTCAATGAAAGCTTTTCACCATCTCTGTCTCTATTTCTCACTTTCTCCTAAAGGTGTCCAGTCTCTGACCACTGAAATTCCTTATGTCCCTGTTGGCTCTGTCCCCTACACCCTGAATTTAAATGCCCACCTGGCATCACTTAATGGAATCGCATCTGTGCAGTCAAACTGTGGCTTGTCTCCTATTGAATATCTAAATGAGGAGAAGACTGAAGCAAAGGTTTGTTCGCTTTTGTTATAATTTGTTACACTTTTGTAACACTGTGGACTCAGTTCCTGGCCTGGTCACCATCTCTTTGCTGTTTGAACATTTTATTACCATTTAGTGCGGGTTTGATTTGAAGTCTCTGGTGGTTTTTAAAGCAAGTGGAGAAGCTCTCCTATTGTGTGGTTGGTGTGTGTAGGACAAAGAGAGAGAAGGGCAAGACTCAAGAGTGAAACCACTTTGAACGGGCAGCATAGTGGGTGCCCCGTATACTAACATGAGTTTACCAGGAACAGCAATTTTTCTGCAGTTTAATCCACAGGGGAGTTATGTGTAGTCATCCAACAAACTTCCAGTCATTCATAGCCCTGTGGTCAGAAACAGGACTGTCGATGAAAGGAGATAATGGAGGCTGACTCAACTTCTGGAGAGTAAATGATGGGCCACAGTCAGGTGTGAAGGAAATGTTCTTCACTCCTTATTTAGCAAGAAAGAGATGACAATCTTTAATTAACACATTGACTGCTGGACTACTTACTACCAGGACATTGAAGTGTAGGTCTATGCATATATGTATGATAAATACTGCAACGAACTCTACCAAAACCCATAAAAAATATAAGGAAATGTATTCGAAAGCAAAAATTTTATTATCAATATTAATTCTGTCAATAATGGAAAGAAATTATTGATTACTTTATTTTCATCAGTACACAATACATTTGGTATTTGTTGACTGTTTGCACTCAGTGGATGTCAGAATGTCCATTTAGTGCTGCCTGGACAATTGTGACAAGTTGGGCTCCTTGTGATGAAGAAATGCCCAGCTATCCACATCAGTGCCAGAGCCTACAGGCACCACATCATCCAATTAATTGTCACTATCTCGATCACAGTAATTGTCATTAAAATATTTATCTTGTAATAAATGTAGTTATTTCAGAACATCAGCAGCTTTATACCTCTTTCTCGACAACATAAACAAGCGTTTGTGCCTATCTACTAGATGGAAGTACTATAGTGAGTAACTGAGATGCTTCCTGTGGTGCTTGATTGAGATGCTGCGCCCACAGAGCTGTATAAGTACAGGCCGGCACAGGAGATGGAGGGAACGAAAGAGGAAAAATGAAACAGAGAGAGAGAGAGAGAGAGAGAGAGAGGGGCTTGCAGAATGATAGTGTGCCATTGTGGCAGAGAAAGACGATGAGCCAGCTGACTAGAGAAAGAGAGAAGGCAGTGCAGTCAGTGGTCCTGCAGCGGAGAGACGGATCGAACCCACTGATTGTGCTGAGGAGTGGGTGCGATCGAGGTGGTGCCATCACCAGGGATCTGAGGGATGACTGCGTGGGCGTGAAGGTTGACAAGAGGACAACCGATCCTGAGCAGTCTGGCATAAGCCGATGGTTTTAAACATTTGGATTTTTCTGTTTTTATGGATTATTTATGAACTTTGTGATCTCTACTTCTGGACACAAACTGTTTTGAGTCTTTTTTTTTGTTTCTTTAATAAAAGCACATTTACATTTTATATCTATCTGCTCAATCAGTAACGTTATCGACAATACAGGAAGAGGGCACTTGTAGCCAGACCCGCACAGTCACACTTCTCTAGTATGCTGTGTTTTGACAGGCTCAAGGACATACGACTTAACTCGTACCTCACACTCAAAATGTTAAGGAACAGGAAAGAACACAACAAAAAGAAATCTTCAAGTAAGGCACAATTCAATCAATTTAAATTTAAATCAGTTTATTTTTCTATAGCACTCTTCACTGTATACATATTCAAGCTGATGTAACATTAACTGATATACTTTCACTAAACTTCAAATCAGGTTAAATGCACAACACAAACAGTGTAATTTCAGATTGATTAACATAAATAAATTGTGACATTAGGTAGATGGATGTAATTGCAGATGCGTAACATTAACAGTGTTGTGGGTTTGTACCCCACACCCAGATGTTGTCCATCTATCTATCTATCTATCTATCTATCTATCTATCTATCTATCTATCTATCTATCTATCTATCTATCTATCTATCTATCTATCTATCTATCTATCTATCTATCTATCTATCTATCTATCTATCTATCTATCTATCTATCTATCTATCTATCTATCTATCAAGTCTGCACCTTCTCTCCTTGTCAATGTGGGCTTTTCACTGATTTTCTTATTATTTATTAGGTGGATGTCCTACAATATTTGACAAAGAATTGGTTACATTTCTTTTGTTTTTCTAATTGAAGCACAAGCAGATGGTGCAACTTTCTCCGAATCACACAGTGTCAATAGTGGGACTTGAAGTCACAACCTAGGGTGTTGAAGGCCAAAGCCTTACCCACTGTGCCACACTGCCTATTCAAATCATTTCTTCCCACATCCCCAAAGATGTGCAGTTTAGGCTTATCTGAGATTCCATACTGGCATCCCTTACAGGGCTGTTTACTGCCTTGGGTCCATTGCTGTTGGGTTAGGCCCCACACCACAACAACCCTGTATTAGATTAAGTGTGTGTAGAACATGATGATGATGATGGAAAGTCCAGTAATATTGTAATGTCGGTTTCCAGGATGGATAAATAAACTATACTAATGAGTGGATGCAACAATCAAAATGTGTTTATTGCCCCTCTTATTATTTTAACAAACAAAAAAACAGTAAAAAAGAAACAAAAATCTTTACAATCCTCCAATTGTTTTGGAGGAGAGGAAAACAAAAGCTCAAGTCAGAAGCTTTTCTGGGAAATATAAACCTCAGGGGTCCACATATATTGGAATATTTCAGGTTTAATGATGATCAGGATTCGGAACATAGCCAGCAGCCATTGAAAACAGTGTATAAATTTAAATAGTTAGGATTAGCGGTAAGTGCAGCGTGAATGGAACAGTTGGAAGAAGGTATCAGGAGTTGTAGAGCTGTGGACGTATACCATAAACCATCTCAGTCTGCAGTTGTGCACTGTGGTTAACTTCTGGTAGTCAGCTGAAAACCTGCAATGCATGGCTTAAAAGGAGTCATCTTATCGGGTGAGCTAATAGGAGAACTCCCAGTCTCAGCTGCATAAACGTTGCTTCTTAACACTGAGAGGGGAGAGCTCCTCGGTGACGTCAGCTGAGATCTTACTCTCTCTGACCCTTCTATTTTCTGCACAATACTCCACCTGTCCATAGTGTAGAGTCCTTCCTTGTTGCCAAATGTATTACTGTGGACTCACACCACAAAGGAACAATATGAAGACTTGCACTGTGCTCAAATGCCAGCGGTCAGCCACAAAACCATAGCATCTGGCTCAGTAGCAGTTCCAAAATGTACGATGTGCTCATCTTGGTTCATGCTGTAAGGAAACTGCTTCTGAGCCAGACATTGCAGGCTTGTAGCTGACCACTGGCACGTTGGCACAGTGCAAATCTTCAAACTGAGATGCTTTGTAGTGTGAGTCCACAGCAATATAGCAGTATTGTGTGATCAAAGAATCAAGGCAATGGGTTTTAAGACAGTGGTTAGAGCAGGAATGATGTATGGAGCTGAGACATGAGCTGTGAAGGGAGCCAGAGGAAGAAGTTGGATGTGACAGAAATGATAATGTTGAGATGAATGTGTGGATCTACAAAAAAGGACTGAATAAGAAATGAGACAATCAGAGGTGCAACAAAAGTGGGAGAGACATTTAAGAAAGTACAGGAGAGCAGGCTGAAGTGGTATGGACATGAAATTAGGAGAGACAAGGAATATGTGGCAAAAGTGATGGGAATAAAGTACAGGTAAAGAGAAAGATAGATGGTGAGAGTGAAGGATGACTTAAAGAAAAAGGGTCTGAGTGGGGAGGAGGTGTAGGACCAAGTTATATTGAGAAGGTTGTCAAACACATCAAACAAACATACAAGTGGCAAGCAATGAAGAGGAATAGGAAGAAGGGATTTTTTATACAAAAGAAGAAAAAGTAAGGCATGCTTTTCTAATGCAATCACATTGTATAATAAGTAGACAAGTAAATTTTTTTTGTAAGTAATGAATAATGTAACTGTTTTTTTTTTAAAGTGACATTCCTAAACACTGATGGTATTGCTATGAAGAATCAGTTTGGCACCTTTATTTTAAAAGTGTTGGCTGGGGCTCCACATGATCCTGAATAGGATGATCACAAATTTAAATAACTGACACATGGACAGTTTACCAATATAATCTCTGAAAGCAATTTTTTCTTAATTTTCCATCAGATCTCACTGTCCCCTGGCTTCAAGTTTGACCGTGATGTGCAGCTCCTGATCTACTACACCCAGAAGCACAAGCCAACTGCCACTGTGGAAGCTGGACTCATATCAGCAGCATCAGGTAGATAACAGCACAACTCAGCAATGCCATCTGGTGAACGACTGGCATCGGGCCCTAATAGGAAAATACTTCTTTATTTTAATCTCTTCTTTAAATGTTTTAACAAAGAACAGATACATGTCATTAAAATGTTTTTAGCAGTGAAACAAAGTTTAGAAAAATAGCCTTTTAGAAGGGAAAAATGAAATATCTTACACCATAAAAAAACAACAACTGACAAAACTGGGTCTCAAGTTATTTAATCAACAGGAGACAAAGAGCACAGATAAGACAAGAAGACTCCATGTGTAGTGAGGTCATCAGTAGAGTACGTCAGCAGTCTGTCTTGGGCCTGTTACTTTTTTTAATTTATATTAATGACACTGATTCCAGTAGATTTATTAAACTTGTGAAATTTGCAGATGACACTAAAATTGGACGAATGGCAGACACCAAGGAGGCAGCAAAAAAATTCAAAAAGACCTGGACAAGCTTCAGAACTGGGTGAACACCCGGAAAATGCAGTTTAATGTAGTGCTACATTTGAGCAAAAGGAACATCACTTATAAATCTCTCTCTCTCTCTCTCTCTCTTATATATATATATATATATATATATATATATATATATATATATATATATATATATATATATATTTGCAGCTGGAGATCCACAAAGGGAGAAAAAATGAATCACGTATCATAAAGTAGTTTTTATTCCCGAGCTTTCTATGATACGGAGAGGCAGTTAAGGCGTGCCAAAGCTTGGGTCTGTGATGACACTAGCATATACTCAATTTAGTTTAAAAATCTATTTTCAAAATTATAGTAACAAGCAAGAAGGCAAACCTTAACATTATTAATTAATAACATTTGTTGCAAAAAGTTTATCGAAATAAAGAGAAAGAGAGAGAGACCATCTGTAAAAAGGCTGTTGCATAACGTGGCACTCAGAAGTATACCATTAAACATCTATTTGTGAAACCACAGTAAACTAGAAAACTCTAAAGAAGTAGTGTTCATGGTTCCAACCAAAGAGTTGCTGCAATTATGGAATCCAGTCAAACAAACAGAAAAATTTTCGACTCATAACAGCAGAGAAAATAAAGAGGTAGTGTGGTAGTGTAGATTATAGTACATTTGCATTTCATCCAGGAAAGTCAACATTTAGAAAACACAGACATATTTCCTCTCTTATCTTAGCCCTTTATACGAATACAACTGGGTAACACCTCAGCCTGTATTAGCATAAAAATCAGAACAATCGAACAGGGCAGAATTGTAATGCTAACTCTGCTTTCCAATTTTATCTACTGTAATAAATTAAATAGTATTCTTTTGCTGTTTAGGCTCCTTAATGGTGGACCCTCTTGTGATGGTCAGTTTCTTCCCTGAAATAAATACTGACCAAAAATCAAAGTATGGCGAGTTTATCTTTTTGGTGGATTGTTCAGGCAGCATGCAAGAAAAAATGAACAATGACCCCGAATCTCCTACACGTGGAAAATGCGTCTATGTATGTAAATTTACAATTCTTGTGACTCCTTCAATGTTCATTAAGGTTGAGATTAATTTTGGTTTCAATATGATGATTCTTTTTTTAATTACAGATTATTAAGAAATGATAACATTCTCATACCCTCTTAATCCAATTCAGTGTTATAAAGGGCTTGTGTATGTTGGCTAAGAAGTGCAAAGAGGCTGCGCTCTTTTAACAGAACAAGCACGCTGTCTATGGTGTGTGGAAGTGGGCGGCAACAATTCAAAGACAGGGTGTGGCAAACCTCAGGGAAGAGAAGGGGTGTGTTTAAAATTCAAGAGAGGCGGGAACTTTTTAACTCACGTTCTGATAAAAGCGCGAGCCTCTTTGCACTTCTCAGCCACAATACTTGATCCTATTCTGGTGCCATGAATCTTAGTTTGGAAGAATGTTGATTTAGTTTGAACCAGTTGTGTTCATTTTTATTAAATATTTCTTATTGTTATAAAAATAATTATTAGGTTTGTGGTTCTCATTTAATATGATGATAATCAGGATAGCAAAGTTAGGATATAATGTTTTAAAAGCTATCTTTGAAAGGGAAAAACTACTAGACAAGTTTTGCTATGCATCTTCTCACTTTTTGATATTCTGACTGTTCAGCCTTCATGTACCACAGGTCTGGCATTTAAATTTAATAAAATGCCCATGCCTTTAATGATTCATATAATGAGTTTTATTACAAATAACATATACAAAGAATACAATAGAAAAAAATATGACTCATCAAGATGTCCGTTAGTCAGTCAGTCATTTTCCAACTCACTATATCCTAACATAGCGTCACGGGGTTCTGCTGGAGCCAATCCCAGCCAGCACAGGACGCAAGGCAGGAACAAATCCCGGGCAGGGTGCCAGCCCACCACAGGGCACACACACACAACAAGGGACAATTTAGGATCGCCAATGCACCTAACCTGCACGTCTTTGGACTGTGGAAGGAAACTGGAGCACCTGGAGGAAACCTCTCCTTATTGTGAGGCAGCAGAGCTACCACTGTGCCACCCATGTCTGTTAGTATTGGATTCAAATGAACTTCTCTGTGTGCATAAAAACCAAACAAACAAACCTTCCAGAAACCAGTGAAATCATATTCAAACAATGTAAAACAAAATTCATTAATATAAACTCATAAAGCCATAACACATGGCAAATCAAACGACACAGTGAAAAGAGTAAAGAAAACCAGAACAAGGCCCATTTTCTTTGCATAACAAATGCATTGAACATTAAAATATATATATGTACACATATACGCATTTCAAATCCTCATAAAAAGTAAAACCATTTAAATAATTAAATCATATACCATATAACAATAAAACATTTCAGGCACATGGATTTTACTTCCTTGCTGCTCAACAATCAAACACCCAGTTAGCTCCTGATCTCCTCGCACACCTGCCTTCTGACCCTTTTCGTGGCCATTTTATACAGGTGGTTGAATTAGTCTTTTAAAGAGACAAACCCACCTTGTTTACAGACCATGTGTTGCTATCTGGGTATTTATCCATTTTTACACTTTCAACATTCAACATTCATTTAGAGCTTAGTCTGTCTCCTGCAAACACATCTGCCAGCTTCTAAAACAGATTGTCATTTCCTAGTGTGATTCTCAAACCTTTGATTGCGGCTCTTTTCACCCACAATGTGTTCATTATAGTCAGCAACATTGACTACAAGGCAGAAACAAACACAGGTCAAAGTGATGATCCATCACTCAGCCCACATACACACACACAAATGTGGTCAACTGACAATGACCTAACCTGCATGTGTAAGCAAAGTTGGTGGAGAACTACACTACCATGTAGGCAACAAGTTTGAACCAAGGATGACAGATCCATGAAGTAACAGTGCTGGCCGGTTTCCCAGTGTGCTGCCCTGTGACGATGCGGGTCCTATTTTAATAAAGTATCTATCTATCTATCTATCTATCTATCTATCTATCTATCTATCTATCTATCTATCTATCTATCTATCTATCTATCTATCTATCTATCTATCTATCTATCTATCTATCTATCTATCTATCTATCTATCTATCTATCTATCTATCTATCTATCTATCTATCTATTCCACACTCCCACGTCCACATCGGGAGCCTCTCCAACCCAACACTGTTGGTAATATAACCATTTGAGCTGTGCAATGAGGACAAATCAAACTGAGCAAGGGGATGGTGCAAAAGGTGCAAGTGCTTCTATTAACAACAACAAACAAAACAGTGTCCAACTATAGTGCAGTGCTCCAAAATATTCCAATAAATAGCCCATAAAAACCAGTGAAAAATCCAAATGTCTAAAACCAGGCTAAAACGAGACTAAAAACGTGCAGCACACACTGGTATCAGACCAGCCAAACACAGTTCCTTCTCAGTCTCTCCAGCTCACCCAAGGCTTGCTCAGCTGACATGATTTCAGCGGATGCGGTCCTCTCGCTACCGACCCCCATCCTAGCTGCTTCTGCTGGTGTCTGCTAGACGTCTCAGGATCAGTTGTCCTCCCATCTTCCTACTCACACACGCAGTCATCCCTCGGATTCCTAGGGTGGACTCATCCTCAATTGAACCCTCTTTTCCACATTGTCAGTGGGCGCAATTCATCCCTCAAGCGCTGATTCTTTGCTCCGACCTGGGACCACTCACCATGCTGACCTCTCTCTTTGCTGGCTGGCTCGTCCACTCTCTTTCACCCCGATGCTGCTCTCGCTCTCTAAGCCTCTTTTGTTTCTTTTCCTCCTGATCTTCTGTGCCGGCCTGTACTTATACAGCTCCGTGGGTGCAGCGCCTCAATCACACACTCACACACCGCAGGAAGCTGATTAAGAAATTGAGAACGATCGCACCCTCACATGCAGGAGCAACTCGCCCCAATTACCTCATTGACTCCCCGCGGCTGCAGGATCGGGCCCACGGAGACTGACACGGCCAAGTGGATTATTTAAAAACTGGCCTTTCATTCAGAGCCTTAGACCCGCTACATCACATGCCCCAGTACTTAAAATACTTAGTGGAATTTAATAACAAATGTAATATGTACAGTAGTATTCACTTCATTTTGTGGCACAGCCAGCGTCAATCATACATGTACTGATGCGCAGACTTAGATACATCATCAGTGTTGTTTCCTGGAGCCATTGGGTGTTTAGGGTCTTATAACAGACACCTTCTCCCAGGTAGCCCAACCAAGGAATTGAATGACTTTATTGATTAACTGACTAATAGCTTAGTTCATTAAATAAATAATAGCTCATCTGAGCAGTCTTGTGATGGCTTATTTAGTCAGTCAACCAATAGAAGGATTTTTAACCAGATTTACATCTGCAAGTGCGGGTTATCTTATGTCTAATTAGCAGAAAGAACACAAGAACATTACAATGATTTTGACAAAGACATGCCATACATTCAAACATGGCTCGTTAAACTCAATTCATCTAAAGTCTACAAAACAGAACAACAGTAAGAGCATAAACTTAAAAGATAGTTTTTTTATTTTATTAATTTTATTGTAATCATTCATACAAATCAATCAATTTTTACAAAAAATAGAATTGAAATTGAAAAACAAGTCGACCCCCACCCAAGCATGGCCAACCGGGTAAAACTTAATGCTTGTAAAAATACGTAAATTGATGAGTTTAATAGGCCAGTAGAGATAAATGGAGAAGAAAAAGAAATGCGGAGATAATTGCTTCCTCGGTGCTTTACGAGCTTATTATAAAATTTTATTGATTATATCCTGCCAGGTTTTAAAAAAATTCTGTACAGATCCTCTAACTGAATATTTGATTTTTTCCAATTTCAAATAGTGTAAAACATCGGTTTCCCACTGACTTAAAAGAGGAGAGTTAGGATTCTTCCAGTTTAGCAAATTAAGTCAGCGTGCCAAAAGTGTAGTGAATGCAATCACAGTTTGTTTGTCCTTCTCCATTGTTGCCGGCCTTCTTGACATTTTTTATCTTGTGGCTAAAATGGATCAGTGTAACAACATATTAATATCAGTGGGAGGTCTAAAACTTAAAAGACTGTTTTATTTGAAGGACCCGTTTACATCCTGGTAGAGTACAAAAGCCATCAAGAGAATTAATAGGATGTTAGGTTATACAGTATATCATAAGGTGGGAAATATAAGAGGTTATTTAATTAAGGTTATTCTTAAGTTATAAAATGCATTAGTGTGCCCTCACCTGAGGTACCATGTGCAGTTCTGGTCTCCATATTTACAAGAAAGACATAGCAGTGCTAGAGAAAGTCCAGCGAGCCTGAGAGGTATGAATTACTGAAGGAGATGAACCTTTTCAGTTAAGGAAAATGAAGACTGAGATGAAACATGACTGAAGTGTTAAAAACTATTAGAAGATTTAATACAGTGGATCCTTATTATTTCTTTAAAATAAATTCTGCAACAAGAACACATGGACATGGTTGTAAACTTGTTAAGGAAAGCATTTGCACAAATGTTAAAAGGTTTTTCGTCATACAAAGAACCACAGGCACAAGGAATAAATGACAAAGTTCTGCATAGGATAGAAGTGCTCATTTGGGTGAATGGCATGTTCTCATCACAGCTTTTCTAATGTTTTGATACATCAAGTGTGTATCAAAAGAGGAAAATGGGTCTAATCAAAGGCAAAGGGAATTTAACTTCTTCTTTCATATGACAGGGGTGTTGTAACTCGGTAAAAAATCATCTTTACTATATTGTAGATTAAGAAAAAAAAGGCTTATCACTCTCAGATAGTAAATGAAGTGCTTTTGGATGCCTAAGAATCTCTGTCGACTTGAAACGCCTCTTCTAATGGTCCACTTCATTCAGAAAATGTGTTTTCTGTCACAGGGAAAGTGACCAAAGTTTACATATCTGTCACATTTATTGAACATCTTTATTAGAAATAACATTCTTCTCCTTTTTCTCATTAGGACACGATGAAACTTCTCATCCAGAGCCTACCGCTTGGCTGCTACTTTAACATCTACCTATTTGGTTCAGTTTTTGTAAGGTTTTTTCAGTGAGTATTTCTTATTTATTCTTTCAATGGACACTAACTTGCCTAACCATCTTTATCTCAACTTCCTAGCCACCTCTAGGTTTTTCATTCCATTCTTTGTTTCTTTTTACTAGTGAAAGTGTGGAGAATAACAAGAAGATGATGGACATAGCCATAAAGAACCTAATTAAAGTTGAAAAATACTACGGGGGTTCAGAGATTTTGCCTGCCTTGTGTGACATCTACAAGAAGACCTGCAGACCTGGATACCCCAGACAGGTAACAGATAGGAAACAAAAATTTCATACAAAACAAAACTATAATTTCCAGTTTAAAGAAATTTTACCATAACTATCACAGTGCCCTCGAAAACATTATTCCTATACTAAATATTATTTTAGAATTATGAATATTATGAAATCAAAAATTTATGATTGTTATGTCAGTAAGCTGACAAACATGTTTAGTGAGCACCAGGAGATAGACGTGAGGCAGAAAAATGGTCAAAATGGGGAAATCTAAAGTTTTGAAAGCCAAGCTAAGATGTGAGACCATAGTGAAAAGTGAAGTGAATAGGTCAGTACCACAAAAAAAAAAAAAAACTAGTAAAATTTAAAGCATTTTTAATCCATAACTCAGTTAAGGAAGTGACTATTAGCTGACCTTTTAATCCGTTACATCGATTACCCACAGGTCATGACCTCTGAGGACACACCCTTGGAAATTTAAAGTGCTGTTCTAACGGTCAGCATCCAAAATAATGGTGATTGTTAAAATCAAACATAGCAGCCAAAACTCACCAAAAAATCAAACAACTCGTAAAGGAAGTAAAAGAATTAAAAGTAATGTCAGGAATGAAATTTTCAACTTCACAAAATCCTAATAGAAGTATAAGATCATACAAATTGGTTGAGAGAAACACATAAAAATATAAACAAAATCCAAAAAAATAACTGATAGATCACTAAATCAAACAGCATATTACTGCAAACACTAAATCACAAAAAGTAACGCACAATTCCACTAATTTGCAGGTTTCATTTGACCAATTTGAGGCCCACTAAACAAATATAAATGGAACAGAGCTATTGGTGGGCCGCTGTCTTGTGGAATGAAATTTCAGAAAATTTGCAAGAATTATGAAATGATAATTTTTTCAATGTTATAAATACATTTTTATTTAAATTGCTTTTTAAATTGTAAATGTTGATTGATTTGAGTAAAGATTAATATAGAATTGTAACTGGTCCCCCATCCAGGGGTGGACTCCTGACTGTGTCCATTACTCTGGCTTATCTTCTGGATGAAAAAGTTGCAGAAAATAAACAGCACTTACTAATTAAAATAAAAAAGACCATTTTTGTTTCTCAACCATTGAATTGTTATTTAATTGATCCTAAGCAAACAATAGCACTGTGACGTGACCAAAGACTTGAAGCATTATGTACAAGGTCATGGATTGTACAGTTTTTAAGTGAATTTAAGGGAGCCTAGAAACAGAAAAGATTAAATGAGTTCAAATACATTTATAGTTATACATGTTTCTAATGTTTGTTTATTGTTTTAAAAAGTTTTGAATTTTTCTTTATATTTAATCATTATTAAGGAGACCTCTCTGGATCACAGTTTTATGTATTTATCTCACAGGGTTGTGTTTGTTAATTTCATGGGTGGCGCCATTTTGTGCGTCTGATCATTATGATGCTGCATGGTTGACAGGCCCGTGATGCATGTACCATGTGACCTGTGTCATCAAAGCACCTATGATATAATCAGTGAACTCTTGCATAAATTATTTAAATCAATCAATTAATCAATGCTTTATTGTCATATATACAGAGCAGAGGTGGATCCTAAGTCCATGGGTCCCTGTGCCTTACAACACAATAAGGCCCAGTCTACCAAACCCTGCCACCAGCCAGAACTAATCTGCAGAAACATTGAATAAGAATGCATTATTTAGTAGAATGTTGATACTTATTCATATTTAAAACATATACAACACGATCTAATAACTTCATTAAACTAGCTGAGCAGATAGTGCATACCACATAATTTACACAATAAATATTTGCATTGGGTTTAGCATGCTTTACAAGAAAACTTGGTAACTGGGTAAAAATGCAATAGCCTTTATACACTTTTTAGACTTAATATTTCCTGAAAGCCATCACAAAAGTCACAGTCACTAGTGTGCTCAAACTAAGGCTGCCCTCGCTACAGCCGACTGAATGGTGTTGTGAGAATGAGACCTTAATAATACTTGTGCTCTATAAGGAATCCTTACTGTATAAACCCCATTTCATCCCCCCTTCAATTTCTTTTTGGAATGTAATACTTGATAATATAAATTGGAAATGAGCTTGGACCATTCCAAATAGGTATTGTATTGCAAATAAGGTTGAAACGATCACATTTAAATTTTTTATCAGTTTTAGTAAATTGAATTAGTGCTTTGTAAGTTTAAACAAGATTAATGCTCTTTTTATACCACTGAAGGGGAATCTGTGGCCACTCATATTTCTTTGGTCAGTGTATGTTCTGAAAACCATTGTGGACTGATTTGCAAAATTTGCTTTAAAAATAATTGAAGCTTAGGGATTTTGACATTTTTATGTATTGTGTGAGAGAAAAACATAGGAAAACATGGTGTGGAAACCAGGGGCACTCCAGCTGCCTCAACCCTGACAAAAACAGGCAGAGACATGAGTTCCAGCCGAGCATTCATTTATTTACAAGTGGGGAAGTGCTTTTTCCTCGCTCCCCACAGCAGTACAATACAATAGAGCACCAAATACAAAGTCCCTACTGTCTTCTTTTCCTCTTCTTTCCACCTCCACTTCTCCACTAGCAAGCTTCGTCCCTCTTCCTCTCGACTCTACATTCTCCCAGCTCTGACTCGCCTGGACAAGAGAGTGCAGTCCCATTTTTTGAGGACCTGGGAGTACTTCCACTGCCAGGGCCACTGCCCGATGGAAGTACTTCTGGGTCATAGAGAAGTCCCATGAATTGGGGAACACATCTCCCTGCAGCACCTCCTAGTGGCACTCATGGACCCCAGCAGGGCTGTGCTACCGGACTACAACTACTGGCATTCCCTGTTGGATCTTGAATGGGTGCCGAAATTTAGGGCTACTGCCATATAATGCCTGGGGGGGATTAAACATCTTCAAGAGACAGTCCTTCTCTGTCTTCTTTTCTCATGGCCAGGGAAGGTATTAAACCCATGTCCACTTGGGACGTCTGTCCATTTATTTGAGACTTCCCACCCGGGTAAAGAACCATCAGTTCTATTTGGGATGTCCGTCCATGCGTTAGGCCCACCTAGTCCAGGTGCAACCTCCCTCCCTCTCTTGGCCGAGATGCCTTTACGTTTCCTCCCATCCTGCTAAGGGATCTTCCTGGTTCATAGCCGGGATGCCCATCCATCCCGTGTGCCACCTATAATGGAAAAAGAATATTCATTTATTTGTGGTAAAGTTCATATTCATAAATCAAAATGATCTAAGAATATTGTCTCTTCCAGAAACTGTGAGGTGGATTTCAAATATTATATTATTTAATGTCTATTAAAAGACTGAAAAAGCAGAAGCAAAAATAACATTTTTGTATAATAAGTATAATTCGGTTATATAAATGTTTAATTTCTTACCGTTGTTTAAAAAAAACAATAACGTTATAGCCATCAACATTATCTCTGTGTTACATACTAACTCAACCACCAAATACACACAAACACCTAGCACTGTATCTATATACCATAAAGAACTCAACAGTAAAATAAGAATTAATAAATCAGTTGTCCTTCTACCTTATGGAGACTTCAGAAGACCCAAAATCCTTACCAGTGCTCTTGTATTCAGATTCCAAAACTCAGCTGGTTTCATTTTCATAAGCCCCCTAGCCAGGGACCAACAGACACATTTCATCTATGATACAGAGTACGTTATACAAGTATAATGCAATTCTCATTTGAGTGTCTACCTCGCAGAATGCAACCAACAACTCATAACTAATGGTACAATTAACAGTACAGTAATGCAACAATACAGAGCAATAAATGTTAAACCACAGAGTACAAAATACTGTGCAATAGCTAGCAACAAACAGTCTTCCTTTTGCACAACAGTCTCTGTCAATTATGCAGGATATGCGCAGCCTGTAATATCATCAAATCAACGGTTTAAAGTTTGCCCCAAACATCTCCAAAGCATCAGAGTTTTATGGATAAGCCTTCCACACAACTCTTCAAAACCTACTAAGCTAAAAACTAAAAAATTAAAACGTGGCACATAATGGAATCTGTACCAACATAATCAAACTAGACACATAAACTGAGACTACACTGACCACACATGACTGAGATGTACACAGTTCATCAGTGGTAACCTACAAAATATTTTAAAATATTGCAGTGGCTGTGCGGGAACAACAAACAGTCCTTTTAAGGATAGTGAGATACCTAAAACAGCGATGTAAAAAGTGAGAACCCCCTGGCACTTGACGCGGTAGAGCCCCACGATGGCGTGGTGGTACAATGTTTTTTCTAGGTCATCCTGGCAGCAAACACATATAACCAACAAGATTACATGACACATTAACAGATCATTTTATGTATTTTTAATAATAAATGAAAGTTAAGGCATACATTTTGATTCCTCGCAGTATTCACTCTCACTCATTTTGTCACTGTCTTGATTGATTTTTGTGGTTATTTGTGTTTAATTTGCTCTTGTGACGACCATCATTTTGTGCTCTGCTGTTTAGATGGTCACCACCATTTTGTGTATGGTTGCCAGTGACATTGCAGAAAAAACCTCAAAACATGAAGTACTGTAAGTTTACTATATAAGTTTACCAGTAAAGCTCACCATTCTTATTCACCTAATTTCCCCCAAGATAAAATCAAATCTAGATTTGAAGGTCCCCAAAGTCCTACTGTCTTCCACACTGCTTGGTAATGTATTGCATGTGTCTATTTTTTTCTATTTTAAAGTAACAGCCTGTATCTAATGTACTAATTCAATTTATAATTTTAAACACTTTAATTATGTCACCTTTTAGTCTACGCTTGCTTATACTGAAAAGGTTCAATTAACCAAATGTCTCCCCATAATTCTTATTTCTGGAATCAGCTTAGGTATTCTTCTCATCTCACTTGTCAAATTTCTTACGTTCTCATGAGGTGTGTTTTTAATTTCAAACTTCCTATTGTAGGTGGCACAGTGGCATAGTGGTAGCACTGCTCCCTCACAGTAAGGAGACCAAGATTCACATCTCAGGTCCTCCCTGCATGGAGTGTGCATGTTCTCCCTGTGTCTGCATGGGTTTCCTCCGGGTGCTCCAGTGTCCTCCCACAGTCCAAAGACATGCAGGTTAGGTGAGCTGCTGATCCTAAATTGGCCCTGGTCTGTGTGTGCTTGATATGTGGGTATGTGAGCCCTGCAATGAATTGGCATCCTTTCCAAAGTTTGTTCCCTGCCTTGTATCCTATGCTAGCTGGGATAGGCTCCAGCCGAACCCCACGACCCTGTTCAGGACAGAGAGGGTTACAAAATGACTGACTGACTGACCTCCTATTGTGTATTCAAATCTAGCATTTTTATTTCCTGATCGACCTGAGAATTTACACATTGTCTAACCTTCCCTCCCTGTCAACTCCCTGTATCTCTTTATTTCTCTCTTGTTCTGAGAGTCTGCCTGTATTTCTTCAGGGTCATCAGGCGCTGTTCTCACCATTTAGAAAGATGGTAGTAGCACTGATAGTTGAACAGATTTCAGGGTTGGTGCCAGGAAACACAAATATCTTTTCTGTCATTCCAGGTCAAGGCATTAACATTCCCTGCTTTCTCTTACAAACTGTCCCAGTAAGGGAGACAAAATGATCCCAATTTTGACAACTGCTTTACTAACAAGGTCTTTAATTCATATAGCTGCTATACTCCCTAGCCTTATCGTTCTATTTAAATATTACATACAAAGAAAAATGTTTTATTTTCTGTCAATCCTTCACAGAAAATAATGCATCATAATGCATTTACCTTATGTCACAAACTCTACAAAGAGCCATAACAAGGTTTGGAGCAGCCACCCATATATTTGGTTTCCTGGCTGCAAACTACAAGTAAATGATTAAATAAACTGATGTGCACAAACTGGAGTCCAAAACAGAACTGAGGGGATAGGGAAAAGATGGAGGCTTGTAAAGGTCAGGGCAGGAAGTGATGGCAAAGCCATAGGCACAAGCCCAGACGTGACATCAAGGGGACCGGAGCCGGCAAGGCCTTCCTCTATAGGTCCGGACCTGGAAGTGGTGTCAACAGGGCCAGGTGGAACTTCCTGTGAATGGTCTGCAGGAAAGTAAGAAAAAGAGTCAGTGCACTCTGCCAATCCCGGTCTGATTCGGAATTGCCCTAACAATATAAAACGTGAACTTTCAACCTTTTTTCAAGATTGCTTATTATTTTAAAGACCTATGTAATATTTTGAAAACAGTCATTTTTGCTCCCAGTTCATTATCCATCTTTTTTCAGTTATTTATATTTACAGATGGAGAAGTTGAAAATACAAAGTCTGTCACTGATGAAGTGAAGAAAAATTCTGCCACCCACAGGTATTTTTTGTTTTACAACAAAAAAATCTTAGAATTAACAAACTGTGTTTATTGGTAAGAAATTCATGTGATAGTTTGGTTTAAAAGTATCCCATTTATCAGGAGCTGTGATAGCATGCTGGTTAAAGTATTTACTTCAAAAACTTCAAAAGTTACTCGTTTATGTGGCCATTGAAATGTGTACATGAGTCCTTATACAAACAACCATCCTTTCTCACATTCACGATTTTTATCCAGCCATGGTCTATATTGGTTCCCAGCTTATCTTTTCACTAAAGACAGGCAGTATACATGCTGACAGTAGGTGTCAATCCACTCTTTGGAAGACGTCATCACTACTCTCATGAATGCAAGTCATTGGTCCTTTTCAATACAATACAATACAATTTATTTTTGTATAGCCCAAAGTCAAGGGATACATTTGAATCACCACAGTTGTAGCCAAGCTTATTACCGATGTTAAAATCTTCTGCCGACAGGTGGGATCTTTGGTTTGTATCTGGGCTTTTCAATTCACAAACTGCACAATCTTAGTCACTCTTTGCATAAGACTCTTCATCTCTGTTGTGCCCAATTATTACTTTCTGTGGCTATTTTCTATATTACTTAGGCACAAGAACTCATTATGTTAATTATTTTTTCTGCATACCTACCAACTTCTGTTAGTTTAAACTATATCTCTATTTTAATAGAATTAAACATTTTGTTTTTAAGTGTCTGAGGTGATAATAATTGACACCAGACATCATAAAGGTTTGGGGCAGCCACCTGTTTAATAACTTTAGATAAAAACAGAGTTGTTCACAAGACTGAGTCCAAAACAGAACTGATTAACTAGAAGCAAGATGGTGGCTATAAAGGCCCGTAGAGGAAGTGATGTCATCAGAAGGGATGGAACAGGAAGTGATGTTGTCGGGACCGGAAGTGGTGTCATCAAAGGGGGCGGAACCGGAAGTGATGTTGTCGGGAACCAGAAGTAAGGTCATCAAAGGCATAGACATAGAATTACTAGACACCGCATGAGCAGCAGCATCGTACGTCAATGTCGTCTCCATATTGCGAGTGGCACTGCTGTGGAGTGAAGTAATGGATAAAGATGCCTCACGCATGTCCTGCTTGGGATTGTGCAAACCACTATACACTCTAAACCAGATTCCGGGTGATTACATTTCATAGGTAAAGCTGAACAATTGTTTTGGTTATATTTGGCCATTAGAAAATCCCGTTTTATAATCTTAACTTTAGCTACGTCAGGCTAAGCTAGCAAAGCTATGCATTTATGTGCGCAAGTGAGCCTCCAAACAACGTTTTGGCTAAACGTATTTAGTCACTAACTATGTAGATTGTTGTTAGCTGTTAACATTTCTCAAACTCTGGAGGTTTCCCAAAGAAATCCACCTCAGGAAGTGTGATATCCCATGTAGGATAGGTAGCCAGGACGGGATTTTGAGAAAGCTGTCCTGTGATGTGTGCCGTGCTAGTTTGGTAACAAATGCTGTACCAGCATCATATGATCAAAGCTACCACTTGCTCACATTAAAAAACAAAGAAGGTTTGATGATTCCTTCTGAGGGTACAGTCAAGGTGGTCAAAGTAGCTGAGCGTGTTATCCGACAATCGACATTAGGGCAAGCTGTCAGTGTATCTTTGATCAATCAGTTTGTTCGGGCTGAGACTGGTTCAGATAATGTGTTTTTTGTCAAGGAGCACATTGAGGAAACACAGTTTGAAATTGACAACCATCATTTTATGCTCATGTCTTTAATTGTGTCTGTCTTCCACAAACTAAGATTGCACCATATTGCCAGACTGAATACTCTCAAATTACAGAGTGGCAACACACGGAAAAAGCCATTTAAGACAGTTCTGTTATATGGATTTTAGATCCTGTCCTGCATATATTTAAGTAACCACATTGTGTGTGTGTGTGTGTGCGCATGTGTGTGAGAAAAAGAGAGATTGAGAGAGGAATCAGTGAAATGTTTTCAGAAATTATTAAGCCAATTTGTATACAATAAAATTGTTTATTTTTGTCACTGAGTGTATCATTTCACTGTTAAAAGAAAGACCAGACGGCCAGTTGCAGTCTTACTAGTTTGACTTTCAGACATTGGTCAAGTTTTCGTCTCAATAATTAATAATAATAATAATAAAACATTTTATTTAATAGTTGCCTTTCTTAGCACTCAAGGTCACCTTACAATAAAATTAAACAACATTAGTAAAATTAAAACAAGAGAATGGTAAATCAAAAAGCAATGATTAGCAAACAAACAAAGATAACAGGCACTGTATTCACAGCGCATCACTTTTTCCACATTTTGTTATGTTACAGCCTTATTCCAAAACGGGTTAAATTAATTTTTTTTCCTCAGAATTCTACACACAACACCCCATAATGACAACGTGAAAAAAGTTTACTTGAGGTTTTTGCAAATTTATTAAAAATAAAAAAACTGAGAAATCCCATGTACATAAGTATTCACAGCCTTTGCTCAATACTTTGTTGATGCACCTTTGGCAGCAATTACAGCCTCAAGTCTTTTTGAATATGATGCCACAAGCTTGGCACACCTATCCTTGGCCAGTTTCGCCCATTCCTCTTTGCAGCACCTCTCAAGCTCCATCAGGTTGGATGGGAAGCGTCGGTGCACAGCCATTTTAAGATCTCTCCAGAGATGTTCAATCGGATTCAAGTCTGGGCTCTGGCTGGGCCACTCAAGGACATTCACAGAGTTGTCTTGAAGCCACTCCTCTGATATCTTGGCTGTGTGCTTTGGGTCGTTGTCCTGCTGAAAGATGAACCATCGCCCAAGTCTGAGGTCAAGAGCGCTCTGGAGCAGGTTTTCATCCAGGATGTCTCTGTACATTGCTTCAGTCATCTTTCCCTTTATCCTGACTAGTCTCCCAGTCCCTGCCACTGAAAAACATCCCCACAGCATGATGCTGCCACCACCATGCTTCACTGTAGGGATGGAATTGGCCTGGTGATGAACGGTGCCTGGTTTCCTCCAAACATGACACCTGGCATTCACACCAAAGAGTTCAATCTTTGTCTCATCAGACCAGAGAATTTTTTTTCTCATGGTCTGAGAGTCCTTCAGGTGCCTTTTGACAAACTCCAGGCGGGCTGCCATGTGCCTTTTACTAAGGAGCGGCTTCCGTCTTGCCACTCTACCATACAGGCCTGATTGGTGGATTGCTGCAGAGATGGTTGTCCTTCTGGAAGGTTCTCCTCTCTCCACAGAGGACCTCTGGAGCTCTGACAGAGTAACCATCAGGTTCTTGGTCACCTCCCTGACTAAGGCCCTTCTCCCCCGATCGCTCAGTTTAGATGGCCGGCCAGCTCTAGGAAGAGTCCTGGTGGTTTCGAACTTCTTCCACTTACGGATGATGGAGGCCACTGTGCTCATTGGGACCTTCAAAGCAGCAGAAATTTTTCTGTAACCTTCCCCAGATTTGTGCCCCGAGACAATCCTGTCTCGGAGGTCTACAGACAATTCCTTTGACTTCATGCTTGGTTTGTGCTCTGACATGAACTGTCAACTGTGGGACCTTATATAGACAGGTGTGTGCCTTTCCAAATCATGTCCAGTCAACTGAATGTACCACAGGTGGACTCCAATGAAGCTGCAGAAACATCTCAAGGATGATCAGGGGAAACAGGATGCACCGGAGCTCAATTTTGAGATTCATGGAAAAGGCTGTGAATACTTATGTACATGTGCTTTCTCATTTTTTTTATTTTTAATAAATTTGCAAAAACCTCAAGTAAACATTTTTCACGTTGTCATTATGGGGTGTTGTGTGTAGAATTCTGAGGAAAAAAATGAATTTAATCCATTTTGGAATAAGGCTGTAAAATAACAAAATGTGGAGAAAGTGATGCACTGTGAATACTTTCCGGATGCACTGCATGTGATAAAACATTTCTACTAAAGTTTAACCTAATTACAACTAAATGTATACCTTAAAACAGAGAGAATGATGAGGTAGGTCAAAAGCCAAATGCTTGGGGTGCCAACTGGGTAAAACCCTGTTTAATTCCAACAAAAGGAAAAGCATTAAATAAAATACACACTCAATTGTGCTCTCTGGCTGGGACAATTCCCCTGGAATAGTGCTGTTTTTAAAAAACACACTCTTTCTTTCTCTCTCTTGAACTTTATGACAGTCAGGTCTGACATGAGACGGTACCTTCCAGAAGTGTCTCCCTTTTATACTGAGCAGACCAGAAGGAGTGGGGCTTTCTTGGCATCTCTGTTCTCTAGGGGTGGTTTCTCAAGGCTGTGAGGGAAAGAGGAGATAAGAATGTTAGCAACAGCACCCCCTCTCATCCCAGGGGTGGTACCACACTCCTTAGGTGAGCCTAGTAGATAATCCACTGGCACACATGCGTGACAACCTATAGCTTTTGGTGAATTCCTGTCAATTGGCAGCAAGGTATGCTTACACTTGATCTGTTTCTCAATAGTTGTCATTTAGCTTTCAGCGACTGGACATGATTCTCAAAGAAGGATACACATCTGGGGACAGGCCGTTAAAAAGTGTGTAGTGAGTAGAGGCGAAATCCTGCTCTGCAAAAGCTACACTAACAGGGCTTTTTCTTAAAATGCCTGCCCTGAATTTATCCATTCCATGAGTTTAAAACAACCACCAGTGTATCAGGGACACCGAAAAAGACACTGAACAAAAGACTTGACGCTGAGAGAAAACAAAAAGCTAAAATTGCTGTTATCTGTTCAGTAACCTAGTAGCACAAGGTAACTGAAGCGTAATTATCAATTTTATACACACATGTAGATCAATGCAGCTATTGGGCTCCACACATTTGAGAAATGTCTCTGACTGCTACAATATCTTTCAGTCATTTTAACTATTGCATCACTATATGACATAACAACAGCAAATAAAGTTTAGATAAGCATTGTGGTCTATGGATATGCGATGTGTTAAAATGCTTTGGCTATTTTGTCACAGCATGTTTGCACTTCCAATTAGATAATATTATTAGCTTTCTTTAGTTATTTGTTTAGATGTGCAGTCAAAAGGTGATGTTGTGCAGCTTCATCTGTGCATCTACTGGTGTCGTTATGTAAATTTGTTGATTCAAGTGTTTTGAGTCCTGAAATCTGCGTCTCCTGCGGCTCTTTGTTATCCGCTCTCTTAACGGTAGTCCTTTTGTTGGATTCGGACACACCGTTGACTTCAAATGCATATTTCGCAGTTCATATTTTCATGAATATAGCTGCCAGTTTTCTCAAGCTTACATAAATTCCTACACTATTGTCGCAACTCTGAACAACAGAGAGCAGACACAGCAACCTCATTCACGTTTACCACTCGTCCGTCGATGCAGTTGAATGCCAATGTATAATCTGATGCTACAAAAAGGTTTTTTTTCTTGCATCAGGTTATGTTTATTTTTTAAACAGGTTCTGTTTATTTTTGAAATGTACAATATTCTCTCTGCACACGTAATACACATTTATACATCTAATAGGGTTTTGTTAGAAGACTTTTCGACTATAGACAGTTCATCGTAAAAAGTTTGTTGTCAGTCGGATCAGGTTAATGTGAGAACCTCTGATCTTTGCAGTTCAAAATGACCACCCCCTACTTTGAACGCCACTTGGAGTGGTTTTAAAATTTGGCATTTAGTGAGCCTTCTAATTTGTTGAGCCCAGTTTTAAGCACAATTCACTCATGGTTGGCTCTTGGTGTATACAGTATACATCCGGCTTCAGCAAGACCAGCGAGACCATTGTTCTCTTTAGTTTTAATGAGCTGCTTTATCAGGCAGTGACTTCTTCTAAAAATGCTTCCAAAACAATCTTTCTTTTCTTTAAACCGGCATCTAATGAGCATTATCATTGATTTCAGTGGAACAAATATTTGGCTGAAAATGCTTGAAACCTGCTGCATGTACACTGTTAAAATGTTTAGGTAAGAAATACTGTCATTGAAAATAACAGCAAATAACTTTTTAAACCGTTGAGGAACAGTTCCAGGGTTCAGTACCCCTCACTTCCTCCACCTGGGGATTTTTTGGGGGTTTAAAAGTTTTCTCCCATATCTTAATTTGGCAACTTTAAATGGCTATAGATTTGGTGCATGAGTGTACCGTGCATTGGACGGCCATTCTGTGTACTGTGCACCCAGTGCTGCTGGGTTAGTGTTCGGGTTTCTTATATCATGTCTTGCATGAAATATGTTAAGAAACTGGACAACCTGATGAGCATTTAAGTAATCACCATATGCCGATAATTCCGATAATGGGTAACCCTGCAAAGTCTAAGTCGTTTAAGTAGTGTGATCGCTCCGTGCTGGGCCAAACATACCATGGCCTGGCGTGCTTGGAAGAGGTGGGCCCGTGCACAGTTCAGTAGCATTCAGGAACAGGGTAATCACTAAATGTGCCCGAGCACAGAAAACAGATATGACGTCAATGATCCGACAAGTCAGATAGTACAATTCTGATTTCATTCAATACCATTTGAGTTAAAAACAGGTTTTTATGCTCACCTTAGATATGAATGTGAACTGTACAACAACAACAACATTTATTTATATAGCACATTTTCATACAAAAAGTAGCTCAAAGTGCTTTACATAATGAAGAGAAGAAAAATAAAAGACAAAATAAGAAATTAAAATAAGACAACATTAATTAACATAGAAAGGAGTAAGGTCCGATGGCCAGGGTGGACAGAAAAAACAAAAAAAAACTCCAGAAGGCTGGAGAAAAAAATAAAATCTGTAGGAGTTCCAGGCCACGAGACCACCCAGTCCCCTTTGGGCATTCTACCTAACATAAATGAAATAGTCCTCTTTGTAGTTCGGGTTTTTCACGGAGTCACTTGATGCTGATGGTCATACAGACTTCTGGCTTTTAATCCATCCATCATTGTTGGAACATCATGGTGCTTTGGGTAGATGGTGGTGGCGCACGCCATCACCAACAGGACACCGGAAAAGGAAACAGAAGAGAGAGTAGGGGTTAGTACAGATTTTGAATGAATAGTTATTATAATGAATTAGATATACAGAGTATCAGGATTAAATTATAGTGAAGTTATGAGAAGGCCATGTTAAAATAATGTGTTTTCAGTAGTTTTTTAAAGTGCTCCACTGTATTAGCCTGGCGAATTCCTACTGGTAGGCTATTCCAGATTTTAGGTGCATAACAGCAGAAGGCCGCCTCACCACTTCTTTTAAGTTTTGCTCTTGGAATTCTAAGGAGACACTCAGTTGAGGATCTGAGGTTACGATTTGGAATATAAGGTGTCAGACATTCCAATATATAAGCCGGGGCGAGATTATTTAAAGCTTTATAAACCATAAGCAGAATTTTAAAGTCAATTCTGAATGACACAGGTAACCAGTGTAGTTACATCAAAACTGGAGAAATGTGTTCGGATTTTCTTTTCCTGGTAAGGATTCTAGCAGCTGCATTCTGCACTAACTGCAAACGATTGATGTCTTTTTTGGGTAGACCTGAGAGGAGTGCGTTACAGTAATCTAGCCGACTGAAAACAAACGCATGAACTAATTTCTCTGCATCTTTCGATGATATAAGAGGTCTAACTTTTGCTATGTTTCTTAGGTGAAAAAATGCTGATCTAGTGATCTGATTAATATGCGATTTAAAATTCAGATTACAATCAACGGTTACCCCTAAGCTTTTTACCTCCGATTTGACTTTTAATCCTAATGCATTCAGTTTATTTTTAATAGCCTCATTGTATCCATTATTACCAATCACTAAGATTTTGGTTTTTTCTTTATTTAATTTGAGAAAGTTACTATTCATCCATTCTGAGATACAAGTTAGACATTGTGTTAGCGAATCAAAAGATTTGGGGTCATCAGGTGCTATTGATAAATACAGCTGTGTGTCATCAGCATAGCTGTGGTAGCTCACGTTGTGCCCTGAGATAATCTGACCTAATGGAAGCATGTAGATTGAGAAGAGCAGTGGACCCAGGATAGAGCCTTGTGGAACACCAAATAGGATATCATGTGTCTTTGAGTTATAATTACCACAACTAACAAAGAATTTTCTCCCTGCCAGGTAGGATTCAAACCAATTTAAGACACTGCCAGAGAGGCCCACCCATTGACTAAGGCGATTCTTAAGAATATTATGATCAATGGTGTCAAATGCGGCACTCAGATCTAAGAGGATGAGAACAGATAAATGGCCTCTGTCTGCATTTACCCGCAAGTCATTTACTACTTTAACGAGTGCAGTTTCTGTGCTGTGATTTATTCTAAAACCTGACTGAAATTTATCAAGAGTAGCATGTTTATTGAGGTGCTCATTTAACTGTATAATGACTGCCTTCTCTAGAATTTTACTTAAGAAAGGCAGGTTAGAGATGGGTCTATAATTTTCAAGAGCAGAGGGATCGAGATTATTTTTCTTAAGTAGGGGTTTAACTACCGCAGTCTTAAGACAGTCTGGGAAGACCCCCGTATCTAATGACGAATTTACTATGTCAAGAACATTATCACTAAGCACGCCCGATACTTCTTTGAAAAAATTTGTTGGTATTGGGTCAAGGGCACAGGTGGAGGGTTTCATTTGAGAAATTATTTTATGTAAATCAGGTAAATCTATCCTAGTGAAAGACTTTAATTTGTTTATTATGGGGTACTGGGGTTTAGGAGGATCCTTAGTGTTGGGGAGATATACTATGTTATTTCTAATATCATTAATTTTTTGATTGAAAAATACAGCGATAGCCTCACAGGTTTTACTGGAAGTACTTAGGAGGTATTCCTTTGAGTTACCTGAGTTTAACAGATGATCAATTGTCGAAAATAAGACTCTGGGATTACTAGCATTGTTATTTATAATCTTAGAGAAATAGCAGCGCCTCTCAAGACGGACTGTGTTATTGTATTCTGTTATTTTAACTTTTAATATTTCATAGTCAATAGTTAGTTTAGTTTTCCTCCATTTACGCTCAGCTCTACGGCATGTTCTCTTTAAATCAGACACTCTTTGGGTCTTCCATGGTATAAAATGCTAGAAGATTTTTTAACTGTCTTTTCAGGTGCAACTAAGTCAACAGCAGCCCTCACTTTAGTATTAAATCTTTCCATCTTACTATTTACATTCTCCTCGCTATTATAGTTGGCACTATAAACGGACTGATTGGTTAGAATGTTTGAAAGTTTTAAAGCTGCTGTAGTTGGCAAAAAAAGCTGCAAATTCCTCCCTTAACATCATTTGTCTCCGTAAAAATCTTCTCCTACGTGCAGCATGATAAACAGCAAAATGCTGTGCTGCACACTCAATAAATCTGTAAGAGGGTAGAGCGTTATCCTGACTTACACAACTCCAAAACAACCACAAACTAAGTCAAATCACTTTGACATGCGTGCTGTCACTCTGTATTCGGATCTTGTTTTAACTTTACACAAAGTCGCATGGTGATGATGAAAGTGTGCCCAGGCCTAGAACATTAAGTTTGATGTGAGTGCATGCCAGTGGGGATATAGGGAGGAAGGACAATGATGCTTGGACACAGTACAGAACAAACGTGTCTAGTGTGAGTACACCCTTACTTAGGGTTGCTTTTGTCCATGTCATCTATTGAGAACAAACTTTGCACTTGTGAAGTAGTCTGACTCTGCTGGGCGCCTTCATTGTGGGTAATACTAGCACAAGCACAAGCTAGTATTATCACTTACTATCACTTATCACTTATTAACTTCATTCTGTCACCAATCAGGGTTCTTCTGGATTGGATAGCAGAGGCTTTTCCAATCTTGTCTGTAATAAAAGTTACAGGGGTGATGATGTGTAGTTTTCAATATTTATTACTGTAATTTTTGAAAAACAGTTCTCCCTGATGTCTATGTAATTATTAATGATCGGTCCAGAATTGATTCATGTCTTGTGTTGGTTGCTGTTGAGATAGGCTTCAGCTTCTCATAACCCTATTAAGTAGGTTTGAGAATGTTAGGTTGATTTAATATATTCTGCGCTTTTATACCTATAATTTTAGTTTAAGTATTGCTCTAAGTTTTTTGTTTGGACTTGAATTGAAACAGATTTTATTTTTAATGCCTTCCTTTCAGTATTTATGTTATGATGTGACCTATTCAGTCTAATGAGGTCACGGGATATAACCACACTCACAGCTCTCACTATCCCTCGATGAATCTCTCGAGAACTTAGCATTAATTAGTTTTCAAGTTGCCCCAAGTTCAGATCTGAATGAAATGTATCTCAGTTGGATTACATTGTTCGATTTCTAGCAATGTACAGTGAGCTCACGTTCCTTAGTTGACTGACTAAGGAAGTTGGAGTTGTTTTTCCTGTCCTACAGCATTGACTTTGATTTGCATACTTGGGGCACTTAAATCTTTAGCTTTAACTTTGTAGGCCAGAGACCTTTGGCTAAGTTTTAATTAGAATATTAGCCATCTGCTCAAACTGCAGTAGACCAAAGTTTGTTATCCAATGTGAACTGAGAGAAACTCTTTAAATGTTATTGTGTTTTATTGTACTATATATATTTATATTAATTGTATTGTTAATTGTGGGAATATTTTTTGTTGTTTTTGTTATCATGTTTCCATATTCTTTGGTATTTTAATCATGACTTTAAATGGGTGCCATCACATTGTTTATTGTATTGGCACTCTGTAATAGTCATGCAAGTCGACATCAACAGGAACCAACATGTCATTACGACACTACTATATAAGATAGTAGCGCAGTCAGGCAGGAGTCTGGACTTTGGATAAAAACACAGAAACGATATATTTCAGCTTAGTTTAGTAGCAACTTAGTTTCAGATGTCAAGTGTGAGTTTACAATAACAACAATTTATGCCTTCTATATCCCAAAATCACACAAGGAGTGCCTTAATGGGCTTTAACAGGCCCTGTTTTTCGACACTACTCCATACTTGACTTTCTAAGAAGGAAAGAAGAAACACTCAAAAAAAAAATCTTGTTGAGAATAAAGATGAAAGAAATCTTGGGAAACAGAATTTTCCAGGTATATTTGGCAGAAAATGGGTGTCAAAAATCAGGTAAATACAACACATAAAATAGAACACTATTTTGGTCTGTCGTGGTGAAAAAGGAGCTGAGCCGCAAGGCGAAGCTCTCAATTTACCAGTCGATCAATGTTCCTACCCTCACCTATGGTCATGAGCTATGGGTAGTGACCGAAAGAACGAGATCGCGAATACAAGCGGCTGAAATGAGTTTCCTCCGCAGGGTGTCTGGGCTTTCCCTTAAAGATAGGGTGAGAAGCTCAGTCATCCGGGAGGGGCTCAGAGTAGAGCCGCTGCTCCTCAGCATCTGATCAGGATGCCTCCTAAGCACGCCCGATACTTCTTTGAAAAAATTTGTTGGTATTGGGTCAAGGGCACAGGTGGAGGGTTTCATTTGAGAAATTATTTTATGTAAATCAGGTAAATCTATCCTAGTGAAAGACTTTAATTTGTTTATTATGGGGTACTGGGGTTTAGGAGGATCCTTAGTGTTGGGGAGATATACTATGTTATTTCCATCCATCCATCCATTCTCCAACCCGCTGAATCCGAACACAGGGTCACGGGTATAGTGGGTAGCGCTGCTGCCTCGCAGTTAGGAAAACCAGGTTCGCTTTCTGGGTCCTCCCTGCGTGGAGTTTGCATGTTCTCCCCATGTCTGCGTGGGTTTCCTCTGGGTGCTCCTGTTTCCTCCCACAGTCCAAAGACGTGCAGGTTAGGTGTATTGGCAATTCTAAATTGGCCCTTGTGTGTGCTTGGTGGGTGGGTGTGTGTGTGCCCTGCGGTGGGCTGGCACCCTGCCCGGGGTTTGTTTCCTGCCTTGCGCCCTGTGTTGGCTGGGATTGGCTCCAGCAAACCCCCGTGACTCTGTAGTTAGGATACAAATTGAGTCAAGGCTGGGGGGCTGTTAAGAGGCAGGGCCTGTTCAAGCCCATTGCGGCACTTCATGTGTGATTTTTGGGCTATATAAAAATAAACTGTATTGTATTGTATATAGTGGGTTTGATAATGGATGGATGGATCTTTTTAATTGTTTATGTAACTGTTGTAACAAGGCAGAGATGGACATGGGAGGCACGTATATAATAAATAAACTTTTATTGTTCTTCACCTGTGGGGTACGTCTTCCCCGTAATCCCCACAGGCACAACACAGTCCCAAGTGTACAAATTAAGCACTAAAACACACCACACTCCTCTCTTTAGGCACTACCACTCCTCCTCTAAACTTTGTCCTCCTCCTCCTGACTCTGGCCAATGAGTGGTGGTCGCTGGCTCCTTTTATTAGGCACCCGGAAGTGCTCCAGGCGCTTGATTGCCGACATCCGGCTGCACTTCCGGGTGTGGTGAAATTAGTACCCAGAAGGGCCCAGCAGCTCCTGCTGCAGCACCCCCTGACGGCGCCTGCGTAACCCAACAGGGCTGCACCAAACTTCAACCCCCATGTAGCCCTGCGGGAGTCTGGGGCACCGCTGCAACCCAGGTAGGCTGCCATCTAGTGTCCAGGGGGAGATATTGGGTTTCCCATGCTTGCTCCCTTGGAACATATGCTGCAGGGGCGTCCCGGCGGAGCATGGGCCCCGGCCATCCGTCACACTGTACAGTGCTTTATGGCCTTTGCCTATGAAAGGCAGTTTACAAATATAGTTTTACATACTTACTAGTATTCAGTTTTGTTAGTTAAGAATTCTTGTTTTGTTTTGACTGTTCACTTTTGAATCAGGTTATCATTTTTGGTTCTGGTAACAGACCCATGCTTCATCACAGCCCCTAAATGAAAACATTTGCTCATTTCTGTTCCTGTTAAAATGATCATTTAACCAGACTGTATAATTGAAGCGATACACCTGGGTTCTGATTTCACCTCCTCCACTTCCTGTGTAGTTTTTCTCTGGATTCTACAATCATCTCCCCACGTCTTAAAGATGTTTGTTTCTGGTTAAATGTTTTTATCTTCCACACCTCACTATTTTATGGATTATTTATTGAAGATGTTATTGAATTGCACCACACTTTGGACACTTTGTTTATTTGTAATAAACAGCACAATACACTTTGTACCATAACTTGTTTGTGACCTCACTCTCATAGTCCACCTCAGTTATGACTGTCAATATCCTGAGGAAAGGGAATGAGGAGACACAGGCCACAGGAACCTGGGGTATCACATACGGACAACTAGCAGCTGGGCTCAATGCTACTCCTTCCTAGTTTATTGTACTCATTTTTAGAATTAGAACATTACAACAATCTAGCAGTTCTCTGTGTAAACGTCCTAATGTTTGTGTGAAATTTACTCTTAACAAATTTCCAGCTGTGTCCCTGTGTTCTTGATGAACTTATTATACTTGTACTGAAGTATTTGAGGTAATTAATCATGGATGCAATATTTCTACTACAAATATGCATTCACAAGATTTGATTTTATAAGAACATTGTTTGTGGCCTTTTAATTTATAATAAATTATTTCATGTATCTCACTTCAGATGCTTCACTTTTGGAATTGGAGAAGGTGCCTCTACAGCTCTAGTCAAAGGCATAGCAGAAGCATCGTCAGGTCATTTCCAGTTCATTTCAGGGGAAGACAGTCTGCAGTCAAAGGTAAGCAACATACAATATGTAAAGTGTATTGTTATGAAAACAAGCGACTGTAAATAACATTTTCCCCTATTTTTTTAGGTAATGCAGAGCCTGGAATTTGCCTTACAGCCAGCTGTAACCCAAATTGTCCTCAGATGGGATGTTCCAGCTGGTGTGGAGGTGGTCCCTGTGTCTGAAGCTCCAGTCGCCTTATTTCACAATCAGAGATCAGTCTTCTATGCACAATTGAAAGGAAAGGTGAGAAAGGACTGACTTCGACTGACAACACATCTAGTTGTTTTGGTGCATTTTTTAAAATTCTGCTGCGGTTTCCACAAATATCTCATTTGTTTAGGTAAATGTGAACACACCAACTGCATTCTGGTGTGGACCAAAAAAACTGGGCCGAGACCATTTGGAAAGGTTATCGGTGCGATATCAAGCAAAACCTGTAGTGGTTCACATGAGGTATGAATGTGATCCGACACAGGACCAATCTAAATACGTGAAATACTTTGTGCATTATGTATGCAATTGTGTGTGTCTGCTGTCATTAATTGGGGAACCTTTTGCATAGCATAATGAGTGGAGGATTACCATGATGCATTAAAAACAATAAAAAGTTAAAAATAAACACAAACACAGGTACAAATGTAATACGGTTCACATAAAATGACTTACCTAATCAGAGCAGCACCTGATTCAGGCTCACTGCCTCCTGATTGCACAGCAATTGACCGCGATAAAAAAAGGAATAAGTTGACATGTGATCAGCTCAATTAAAACACAGAGGTGATGAGAAACAAATAGCTGATGAGACCGACAAACAAATGTGCTAATCTTACACAACGAAAGTGATGTGCTCAGGTGAGGTGTCCTCTCAGTGCGCACACTAACTTTGACATATGTAGTAAATATTAATCAAGCATTCCTAAATGAACATTATTACCAAATATTTACAAGAGTTAAGACAGTAGACATGTGATCTGAGGCTATATTCATATGGTGGCTACTGGAGAGTAAATACAACCATCACACAGTTAAATGAAGCTCATTTGATATGTCTACTGTCATAAAACTGAAGCACATCAGTGTACGTCCTCAGTAGAACTTGCCTTTTGTAGCAGACTCGGCTTATTGAAACATGTCCTTTTTGTACCATGCATAGAAGTGCATAATTTTTACTTAGTCTTCCAGTTGTTCAATAATAGGCATTTTGCTCATAGTGTAGCTGTGTTTGGTAAATAAACCAAATAAGTACAGAAAATGTGGTGGTGCACAAACACAACTGTTTTTGACCCTCGATGATATTTTATCCTGGTGAAAATACTGTTTCTGTCCAATGAAACAAGTCCACAATACACCCACTGGGGTTTATTTAAATGTTTAGTTCACGTGAAAGTTTGCAATGTGAAATGCAGCTGAACCAACTGTAAATTGAAACAAAGCACTGAAACAGAACAAAATAAATGGACTGTGTGTAAATACCTTTAGACAAACTCTGGATTATTATTATTATTATTATTATTATGGATGCAAGCTAAATGTATGATACAGTAAGTGATCAGGATGTAGGAATAATGTGATTTATAAGAACTGATTGATTGGTGTGCCTTTGGCAATACAAGTAATTAGACATTTCTGTAACGTTCCTACTTTAATTTACTTACTTTTCTCTGTAAGTGGGGTTTCCAGCTGTTAGACTTATAATTTTAAGAAAACAAGTAATAAAATTTATTAACATACACGAGGATAACAGAAATATGATAACTACTTTATGTCAGCATAAAAGTTAGGATGCTAAGGCAGAACAGACAAATATTGAACACAGAAGACACTGGCTATTCTTAGCTTATTCAAAAGTTTTCTAAAGTTTCAGTTTTAAAAGCTTTATAGTTTTTGAGATTAACTTTTGTAATTTAAGTTTGATGTCACAGTCAGGTTGCCTTGCTCAAACGCTGAGCTGTGGGTGATGGTGGCTAAATCATTATGTTGCGACTGAAGGCTTTTGTTTCCAATTAGACCCATGCTAGTAAAGGCTAGAAGTTTATTGTAGACTGTTATGAGCTTGTTACTGTTATGTTTCAACCAGGGTTGTTGTCCCAGCTTAAACCCCTTCAAATTTCTTTGTAAAAACAATTAAGTGTTTCTCAAAGCTGTTATGACCTGATGTGAAGTGTTAAGCAAGAGTAACACTTGAGACAATATTTATTTAACATTTAGTGGAAAAATATTACATCATGCACAAAAAATCATGAATATTTTTTTTTGCATTTTGACACACTGTAGTAATTCATCATTATTCAACCAATACAAACAGCGTGTAAAAGAAAATCTGTAAAGCTAGTTTTAGAACAAACTGAAACTGAACCATTAGTTGTCAAGTGATAGTGTCAATAATGTGAACTGGTCATCAGATGTTAACAGAGGAAGCGAAACTGATGCATCATACGGCACTGCATGACTGAACTGCTGAGATATGCCTGGTGAGTTCAGTTGTGTAAAGCTGCATCAAGTATAGTATTTATGTGACAAAAGGACAAAATGATTGCAAACAAGTAGAAGGACCAGAAAGATGTTAGCCCCTAAGCACAGTTAATGTCAGTGTCAGGTGGAATGTGGAAGTCACTTATCCTTGTGCTGTGGTAGGCTACAATAACACAATTAGCTTATTTATAATGTAGATCAGGCACTGGCATACCTTCTCATGCTCAAGCAACAGAAAAAATATTCCAAAAAAACGCTACATGCCTCTACTGCACCGATTGTGATGTCAGGCGGTGAGCTGGCAACTGTTTTAAAACATGTCACAAGAAGGACGTGCACCAAATCAGCATCAGTATAGCAGTGGACACAAGACAAACCTTTTCTATTGAATTTATGTTGATGTGACGGTATTTATGACTCTGTTGCACGTAGTAACATTTGTTTCTTGTTGAAAGAAATTCAATGTTTTTGGCTTATTTATATGAGTGTAAACAAATTGCTAAGGATGCTACATTTACATAATATTATGATGTTTCTTAATTATTTTGTAATGCAATTAATTAAGTTGTCTGCCCTGCATCCTTTGTGTAGAGCCTAAGGAGGTGGGGGCATGTGATCATTCACCTTGGGTGCTGGGTGCTGCCCCAGCAAGGACTTAAAGGGAAACTCTAGTTACTTTGGAGCTTCAGCAATGGTGTCTAATTTTGATTCCTATTTGTGTTCTAACATCTATTTTATTTGGATTTATTGACCTTGGCCCCTGCTTCATTTCAAGGCATTGTTTATTTGATTCTGTATTTGGATATGTTTGCTTTCTGTTTTTGCCTTTTAGGCAATACATATCTTTGCCTTTTTGTCATTCATTTTTTTTCTTCAAATGAATCCTTTCATTTTTAACAAACTTTGTCTTTGTTTTTCATGGGACCAGACATTTATGGCTTTCCTCAATTTCTTTTTGAGACCTTTGATTTTGTAAAGGATTTGTCACATTTTTGAGATCAACCAACTGGATTTCATGTTAATATCATTGGGTTTAGTCAACAGTCATTATTATCTGAGTCAGATAATCCTCCCCTAACTATAACCTTAACAACAGTATAATGTAACTAGGTGCATCATGTAACACGTATCGTGTAACATCATCGATGTATAAAGCAGAGCATCAACCTCCTCAACAGAATGGAGCCCCAGAGGTCTGCAGATAGACTCTATTGCATTTTCGGACCTGTACAGGACTCAAACGTCCTTTCAGAGAATGAGGTGAGCAAAGCACGAAAGTCTCAAAAAATACTCAAAATGCCAACTAGAAAGGGAAATACACTCAAAAACCTGAAAAGTCACACAAAGGGCAACATTGAGTTTTATTTATAAAGATTTATTTTCGAAAAAGCTAGTTAAACAGTGAAGACCATAAAGGGCACAGCAGAGAATGCCTGAAAAGACAAAGGCAAACCAAGGCAAACAAGTCACAATACTCAAATTCAGCAAATGAAACCAAAAACAGAACATAAGGTGAAAAATCCAGTAATTCACAAAATAATCAAAAAGCAAAATAAACAAGAAAACTTACCACCACCACAGGCATATTCAGTAAACCACAAGGGACTATGGGTTGTTCCTGCCTTTATAGGGCTGAGGGCAGTTCATTGATAATAATGGGCAGGTGGTCCCGCCTCTTGGGGGACTACTCACTAAATATGAGGAACACAAAAAAATACACAATGACATAAAGAAACAAACTAATGAACACTGTTAGCATAGAGTATGATCAAAATCAGTAAATGTGACCAGATGAAAATAACAGTCATATCACTTCTTAAATAGTCTCCCAGCAGGTCAATGCATTTCTTATATTGTTCCACTAACTGCTGCATTCCTTAGGATGAGAAGCTTTTCAGCTGCTCACAAATCCAGATCTGCATTGCTTCCTTAACCTCATCATCAGTGGTGTACCTGGAAACATGCATAACCTCTTTAAGCAAACCAAACATGGGATAGGTGCATGGTGCTGGAACAGGGAGGTAAGGAGGATGTGGATGATGTTCAAATCACAGCTGTTGCATTACCTGAACTGTTATGGCTGCTGCATGATGACATATGTTGTTTCTGACAGCATTCCTCATCTGGTGCTGAGAATTACAACTTTCAGTTTCTATCTAAGCATAGCATAGTACATTCCACTGGTCACTAATTGTTTGTGTTCCTTAAAATGCATCAGAATAAGACCCTTCATGTCCCAAAAGAAGGTTATCATGATTTTGTCAGCGGAGGGCTGTCATTTGAATAGTTTCTTTATTGAAGAAGACGGGTGTTTCCTCTACATACTTTGTCTATTGCTTTCCGGCTTAGCGATGGACCCATGTCTCATCTGCGATCACAGGTTGTTCCAAAACACACGGATCGTCTTCATAATGTTTCAGGAATTGCTTGAGTATTTTCCTTGAGTACCCCAATTCATCATACATTCTGGCATGTGCAAACCCATAGTTGATATCGAAATATACAGCAACAGCAGGCAATGTAATCAGTCGGTCTTCTCGGATGAAGGCATTCGCCATGTTGATGTGACCTTGTGTGCACGATATTGATGGTCGACCAAATCGAGTTTTGTCGGTTACACTTGTTCCTCTCTCTTTGACCTTCTACTTATTCATGAACTTTTCGTTGCGTTATGCTGTTTTCACTTCTGTAGTGAGTCAACATCCTACAGTGAATTTTAGCAGGTTTCGCTCCCTCTGCCCAAAGAAATCTCATTACGGCACATTGTTCAAAATTGGTGCAATCCCGAGGTGAAGCATTCATGCTCATTTGACCTTGGCTTCAACTAGACTAATGCCAAAGCACTACATTGTGTGTGTTCAAACTACCCATAAGCCATCACAAACATATTGTATTGCGTCTGCTTCTATCTATTGCAGTTACTGCACAATTTACTTTTTAACTTTCACTCATATGTTATATTTCATTGGTGCTCTGCTGATATTCAACTATTGTGATGAAACATCAACAGACTGGTAAAACTAATGTATCTGACACTGAGCTGTAGTTATCAATTAAACTGCATGATGATCCTCCATGTATGTCATTAATTTACTACAATAATGTATTTACGAAGATTAAATAGTGGATGTGCAAATATTGTCTTCAAATTCAAAGGTAGCAGGTGTTTTGGTTGGTAGTAATTTTGCAATTCGCAGAACAATACCTGTGACTCCTAATTCAAAGAGCCTTTCTAAACACCGTTTTTTCAGAGATTATCTTGTCTCCCTTATTTCCTCTCTTCATCCTAGTCACATTAAAATACTGTAAAATAATAAAGATTTGGGGCATCAGCTGGGAGATCCCCATTTATTGCTGTTGAATTGTGATGGAAAAAAAATTATAAATTTAAATTGTGGCAAATGACACCTATTTTGAGAATCAAAAAGAATAGCTTGGAGTTTTGGTGTTTCAGAGGTTTTCCATTTGAATAATGACCTGTTCATCTCTTGTCCATCCTTTTATTTCAGTTGGGCAAAAAGAAAGTGCTGGAAGCGGTGTACAATTGATGACAACAACCCTTTTGCAATTGGTATTTCTCAATTCTAGACAGGGAAATGAAGATTTCTTCTTCTTTTTTCAGCTGCCCCATTAGGGGTCGCTACAGAGACTACTTCTTCTTTCGGCTGCCCCGTTAGGGGTCGCCACAGCGGATCATCTTCTTCCATATCTTTCAGTCCTCTGCATCTTGTTCTGTTACACCCATCACCTGCATGTCTTCTCTCACCACATCCATAAACCTTCTCTTAGGCCTTCCTCTTTTTCTCTTGCCTGGCAGCTCTATCCTTAGCATCCTTCTCCCAATATACCCAGCATCTCTCATCTGCACATGTCCAAACCAACACAATCTCGCCTCTCTGACTTTGTCTCCCAACCGTCCAACCTGAGCTGACCCTCTAATGTCCTCATTTCTAATCCTATCCATCCTCATCACACCCAGTGCAAATCTAAATATCTTTAACTCTGTTACCTCCAGCTCTGTCTCCTGCTTTCTGGTCAGTGCCACCGTCTCCAACCCATATAACATAGCTGGTCTCACTACCGTCCTGTAGACCTTCCCTTTCACTCTTGCTGATACCCGTCTGTCACAAATTACTCCTGACACTCTTCTCTACCCATTCCACCCTGCCTGGACTCTCTTTTTCACCTCTCTTCTACAATTCCCATTACTCTGTACTGTTGAACCCAAGTATTTAAACTCATCTACCTTTGCCAACTCTACTCCTTGTATCCTCACCATTCCACTGACCTCCCTCTCAATTACACACATATATTCTGTCTTGTTCCTACTCACCTTCATTCCTCTCCTCTCTAGAGCATATCTCCACCTCTCATGGGTCTCCTCAACCTGCTCCCATCTATCGCTACAGATCACAATGTCATCAGCAAACATCACAGTCCACAGGGACTCCTGTCTAATCTCATACGTCAACCTGTCCCTCACCATTGCAAATAAAAATGGGCTCAGAGCCGACCCCTTGAATGCATCCGTCACTCCTACTGCAGACGTCACCATGGTCACACTTCCCTCGTATATATCCTATACAACTCTTGCGTACTTCTCTGCCACTACCGACTTCCTCATACAATACCACAACTCCTCTCGAGGCACCCTATCATATGTTTCTCCAGGTCCACAAAGATGCAATGCAACTCCTTCTGGCCTTCTCTATACTTCTCTATCAACATCCTCAGAGCAAAAATCACATCTGTGGTGCTCTTTCTTGGCATGAAACCATACTTCTGCTCACTAATCATCACCTCACTTCTTAATCTAGCTTCCACTACTCTTTCCCATAACTTCATGCTGTGGCTCATCAAATTTATCCCCCTGTAGTTATTACAGATCTGCACATCCCCCTTATTCTTAAATATCGGCACCAGTACACTTTTTCTCCACTCACTTTCCAAGATTCCATTAAACAATCTGGTTAAAAACTCCACTGTCATCTACCCTAAACACCTCCATGCGTCCACAGATATGTGATCTGGACCAATGGCTTTTCCATTCTTCATCCTCTTCATAGCTGTCCTTACTTCCTCCTTGCTAATCCGTTGCACTTCCTGATTCACTATCTCCATATCATCCAACCCCCTCTTTCTCTCATTCTCTTCATTCATAAGCCTCTCAAAGTACTCTTTCCATCTGCTCAACACACTCTCCTCGCTTGTGAATACGTTTCCATCTTTATCCTTTATTACCCTAACCTGCTGCACATCTTTCCCAGCTCGGTCCCTCTGTCTAGCCAATCGGTACAGGTCATTTTCTACCTCCTTAGTGTCCAACCTCTCATACAACTTATCATACGCCTTTTCTTTAGCCTTCGCCATCTCTTTTTTTACCTTGTGCCTTATCTCCTTGTACTCTTGTCTACTTTCTGCATCTCTCTGACGATCCCACTTCTTCTTTGCCATCTTCTTCCTCTGTATACTCTCCTGTACTTTCCCATTCCACCACCAGGTTTCCTTTTCCTCCTTCCTCTTTCCAGATGTCACGCCAAGCACCCTTCTTGCTGTCACCCTTACTACATCTGCTGTAGTTTCCCAGCTGTCTGGTAACTCTTCACTGCCACCCAGTGCCTGTCTCACCTTCTTCTTAAACTCAACCTTGCAGTCTTCCTGTTTCAACATCCATCATTTGATCCTTGGCTCTGCCCTCATTCTCTTCCTCTTCTTGATCTCCAATGTCATCCTACAGACCACCATCCTATGCTGCTTAACTACACTTTCCCTCTGCCACTATTTTGCAGTCTTCAATCTCCTTCAGATTGACTCTTCTGCATAGGATGTAATCTACCTGTGTGCATCTTCCTCCACTCTTGTATGTAACCCTATGTTCCTCTCTCTTCTTAAAATACGTATTCACCACAGCCTTGTCAATCCTTTTTGCAAAATCCACTATCCTCTGACCTACTTCATTCCTTTCCTTGAAACCATACCTACCCATCACCTCCTCGTCTCCTCTATTCCCTTCACCAACATGTCCAATGAAATCTGCTCCAATCACCAGTTTCTGTCCCTTGGGTACACTGTTCATCACTTCACCCAGCTCACTCCAAAAATCTTCTTTCTCATCCATTGCACACCCAACTTGCGGTGCATATGCACTAACATTTATCACCACACCTCCAATTTCCAGCTTCATAATCATTACTCTGTCTGACACTTTTTTACCTCCAAAACACTCTAGAAATACTGTTCCTTTTTAATAACTCCTACCCCATTTCACCTTCCAACCACACCATGATAGAACAATTTGTATCCACCTCCGATCCACCTGGCCTTACGCCCCTTCCATTTAGTTTCTTGCACGCATGATATATCAGCCTTCCTTCTCTTCATCATATCTGCTAACTCTCTCCCCTTACCAGTTATACTGCCACCATTCAAAGTTCCTACCCTCAGTTCCACTCTCTTTACCTTCCTCCTCTCCTCCTGCCTCCGGACACGTCTCCCCCCTCTTCTTCTCCTTCTTCTTTGGCCAACAGTAGCCCAATTTCCGCCAGCACCCTGTTGACTAACATTACTGGTGGCGGTCGTTATTAACCTGGGGCTCGACCGATCCGGTATGGAAATTTGTATTGTTGTCCGCATATTGATTTGCAAAAATTTTATACCAGATGTCCTTCCTGACATAACCCTCTCCATTTATCCGGGCTTGGGACTGGCACAAAAAAACACACTGGTTTGTGCATCTTCTGTGGCTTGGTTTGACAGGGAAATGAAGACTGGAAGGAAAAAATGTTCCAACCCATCTGTTCACCTCCATGTTATGTTAAAAATAACCTGGGTAAAAGATTCAACATTCTTGTGTGTATGTGACAATATTTAGCGATGTTCCCTTCATTTGAAGAGTGCTTCCTTCACAACATATTCACAGTGCACTCCCATGACAAAAAACCTGGTTAACATCTCACGTGGAGTGTAAAAAGTAGCTACCATAGCTAGGAGCACTCCATCAGCTCAAGTGACTAATTGGGTTCTGATCATGAGGGTCTCTCTTCCTTCCATCTGATCTCCACAACTAATGAATAAACCTAAATGTTTCTGTATTGTTCTTTACACTTCAGTGCAGATTACTTCATATTAAATTAAATTTATATTAAAGGAGAGTTAGTTGATTCTAATACTGAGCTGTTCAGTGTAAATCATCTAATACTGTAGTAAACAGCGTTGCACTTACATAAATCGGGGGCACCTGTGCCACTATTCTGAGCTAAGGACTCACCAACCGGCATCTGGGGAGACATGGTCACTAGCAGCATCTTCTCTTTCACCCTAAGCTCAGAAATCAAATCCCAGTGACATCACTTCCAGTTTGGCCCCAGAGGTCCTGCCTCTTCCACCCCATGGGCTATTTAAAGAAGCATCAGACATTGACGTTCGTTAGCAAACAGGACTCGACAGAGGACACGGCTCCAAGAGGTTGAAAAAGAAAAGTGTAGGAAAAGAGGCAGAACTGGATGAGCAACGTCCACAATTTTTTTCATATTTTTGAACTTTGTATTTTGACACACTTTACTGCACTAAATATTGTACTGGCTTGTCCCAAACCTTTCATCATTTCCCTCTTGTTTTTTTGTTATTACAATTCCAAAACATGAAAACAATTTGATTTTAACAGACCATTTAGTCCTAATAATTTATCAATTCCTTTTCCAAAAGAGTTGAGATTGAACATATTACTGTATACTACTACCTATTGCACTGCTTGGTAACATGTATAAAATAACTTTATGTGAAATTTCCAATTAACCATCTTTGATCTGTGTTCTTTGTTCTAGTTGAAGAAAACATTTTAAAGTAACAGTTGTACTCCATTAATCTGTCTTCATCAATCTATGTATTTAAATTTTTCCATCATACCTCTGCTAAATCTCTGCTTGCTTAAAATAACAAGATTTAGCTCCTTGAAACCGACCACGTTGCTCATAACTCACTATTCTAAGAATAGTTTAATAGCTCATCTCTGAACTTTCTCTAGCACTGTTATGCTGTTTTATCAATATGGAAACCATGAATGCTCCAAAATATTTCAAATGAAGTTTCACAAATATCTTACATACAGTAGTTTAAGAATCTACATAAATAAAATTGTCTGCCGTTTGGAGGTCTGTTTGTTTGTTAATCACGCAAACTGATTTTCACTACATTTTGCACATGCCTTGCCATTGGTCTGACTGTAAACATAGGAGAGAACGGTTATAATGGGTTTGAAGCACTCCAAACACCAGTGTCAAAATGGGGACTACACTTCCCATCAGGCACCAGGAGTGCACTACGGTTCATGAAGGACAAAGTTTTCTGCCAGCCAAAGCACGATCTTAAAGACCACAGATGTGCTGTATATGGTGTTTTCTTCACAACTGGAACTGGAAAACAGTTAAATTTTCTTGTTGGATTACAGCTTTCGTCTAAGAGTATGTCTTTTTGTCTCATCATGGATTGTGTTTAGCCATGCTGAATTTCCAAAACAAACTTTTTCTCTGCTTATTTATCCCTACGTGATGTTTGGGACAAATACACATTTTTCCTTGATTTAGTCCTCTGCTCCACAGTTTAAATGTACAAACCAAACAATTCAGAAGTGATTAAAGTAAACATTTTTTACTCATTCATACATTTTGGTCATGGCATGTAAACATGACAACACTTTTTCTACATGGTCCCCCCATTTCAGGACACCATAATGTTTGGGACAATTGGCATCACAGGTGTTTGTGATTCTTCAGGTGTGTCTCATTGCCTCATAAGATACCTCAGCTTGCTTCCACCCTTTGAATTAGTGGTTGCCATTGCTCAACATGAGGACATGAGCTGCATCAAGTCAAGGAAGCCATTATGAGGCTGAAAAACAAGAATGAAACCATTAGAGACATCAGTAAAACCTTAGAATTACCTAAATTAACTGTCTGGAATATTATTAAGAAGAAAGAACTCACTTGTGAGCTCAGTAATTACAAAGGGACTGATAGGCCAAGGTAGACCTCCATTGCTGATGACAGAAGAATCCCCACTATGGTAAAGCAAAAGCCCCAAATGCTTGTCTGACAGATCAGACAGTCTTCAGGAGGCAGATGTTGATGTGTCAGAGACGACTATCAGCAGAGAACTTCATGAACAGAAATACAGAGGACACACTGCAAGATGCAAACCACTAGTTAGCAACAAAAACAGTATGGCCAGATTACAGTTTGTAAAAAAGTCTTTAAAAGAACCTGCCGAGTTCTGAAAAACGGTCTTGTGGACAGATGAGACAAAGATGAACCTGCTTCAGGGTGATGACAAGAGAAAAGTGTGGAGACAAAAAATCTGCCCAGAATCCAAAACAGACCACCTCATTTGTTAAACATGGTGGTGGGGATGTTATGGTGTGGGCATATGTGGCTGCTACAGGTGCTGGCACACTTACCTGCATTAATGATAGAACTGCTGATGGCAGTGGCACAATGAATTCAGAGGTGTATAGAAACATCCTATCTGCTCAAGTTCCAGTAAATGTGTCAAAACTCAATGGATTGTGCATCATCCTACAACAAGATAATAATCCAAACATACTGCTAAGGCAATGCAGGAATTCCTAAGTGCTAAAAAATGAAAAATTCTTGAATGGCCAAGCCATTGACCCGATTTAAATCCAATTGAGAATACCTTCCTTATGCTGAAGAGAAAAATTTAGGAGACAAGCCCCCAGAATAAGCAGGAGCTGACGATGGCTGCATAAGAGGGTTGGCAGAGCAACACCAGAGAAGATTCTCAGCACCTGATGATGTCTATGAATCACAGACTTCAGGCAGTCATTGAATGTAAGGAGATACGTGACAAAGTATTAAATATGATGGCTTTAATAGACCTGCTATTGTTGTGTTCCAAAACATTATGGTGCCCTGAAATGGGGGGACCTTCTACAAAAGGTGTTGTCATTTCTACATGGTGTGACTGAAATCCAAGCAAATACACTTAAATGAAAATCTGCAATGTGCATTTTAATCACATCTGAATTGTTTGATTTGCATTTTTAAACTGTTAAGAAGAGGGGTAAATCAGGGCAAAATGTGTCTTAATCCCAATTATTATGGAGGATACTGTATATTAACCAATATCCTATTAGCCTTCTTAACTGCTTCTGTACACCATGTAGATGTGGACAGTGATGAGTTCTCTGTCACTTCTAAATCCTTCTTATAAGGTGCATTTTCAAGTGTAATTGCTTAGTTTCATATATTTAACATCAGTATTTCATTAATGCAAAATATTATTTTCTGAAATCTGAATTCTGACCATGATAATGATTTAAGTGTTTTTAGGTTATGTGCAATCTAATTTCCTTAAAGAGTTTTCTGTAGAAACTTTAACAACTTGAAAATTACTTTTTAATCAAAATTGCAGTATTTGCATATGTTAAAATAAGAGCAACCCCATCATGTTTAATATCCCCTAATTCAGTAGAATGTTCTTCACACCATAACGCTTTTCATTCTGTGTTTATATTTCACGCAGTTTGAAGATGACGCCGTGGGATGCGTTTCTCTGCAGTATAACATATGTGATGAGCAAATCACAACCAAAATCAACTTCAAGCTTCAACCTGAAGACAACTGCAGGTGCAAAAATGACATAACTATGATATAAGAGTAGTACTTCTAGTAGTAGTAGTTTAAACTTCATTACAAGACGAATACTTCTAGTACAATTAATTATGTGGAAACTTGTGAATTCTCTGTGGAAGATTATTTGTGCCAAAATGAAATGCAATCCAACGTGTTAACTACACTGCAATGACAAACTTTAAAACGCATCAAACAAATGATCGATTGCTTGTTCACTATGGCATGCAGTTTTCATGTAAGTTTAAAATGTAATGCAAAAGCATATTGAATTTTAATTCATGACCATAGATCACATGTCATAACTAAAAGAAAAGCTTAGTGACTACTCTAAATGTAATGCATTTTGGTTCAAGACCACACTTTAATTATGCCTAAACTGAAGGTAATCCAATGACCAATCATCATCAAAAGTTGGGGCAAGTTAGTGTAGGAGGCGTTCGAGTCATGAGTGTGTTCGTTCACCGCTAAAGAGTTGATAAGCTGGAGATCCAGCGTTTCATTAAACAGGTGGAAGCTTGCAATGTAAATGGCGATTTCATTCTCTTCTGTGTCGACTGGTTGCTAGAATGGCTGGTGAAATAGAAGCAGCAATAGGAGAAGAATTTCCAACTGCTACAGTAGCATCCTTAGAAAAAATTCAAGAGCTAATGTCCTGAAGAGCTATAGCATACGATTATGTAGATTATCAACCTGGATGCATGTACACCAGTATTCCTCTAAATGTGGTTTGTAACTAACTGAAGATGGGAGGATCAGACCGCCAAGGTACCCGCCTTCGGCCACCACCCTACTCACACTGCACCCGACCTCCTTGGCCCCTCCCATAGGTGGTGAGTCCATGGGAAGGGGGACCCACATTATCTCTTCGGGCTGTGCCCGGCCAAGCCCAATGGGTGCAGGCCCGACTACTAAGCGCTCGTCATCGAGCCCCACCTCCAGGCCTGGCTCCAGAGGGGGGCCCCTGGTGACCCGCATCCGGGCAAGGGAAAACGTCGTCCAAAGTTTTGATTCATCATTGGAGGTTTGTTGAACCGCTTTTTGTCTCATCCCTCACCTAGGACCAGTTTGCCTTGGGTGGCGCTACCAGGGGCATAAAGCCCCAGACAACAGAGCTCCTAGGATCATTAGGACACGCAAACCCCTCCACCACGATAAGGTGGCGGTTCATCGGTCTGTCGTGGTGAAAAAGGAGCTGAGCATTAAGGCAAAGCTCTCAATTTACCAGTTGATCTATGTTCCTACACTCACCTATGGTCATGAGCTATGGGTAGTGACCGAAAGTTCGAGATCGAGAATACAAGCGGCTGAAATGAGTTTCCTCCGCAGGGTGTCTGGGCTTTCCCTTAAAGATAGGGTGAGAAGCTCAGTCATCTGAGAGGGACTCAGAGTAGAGCCGCTGCTCCTCCGCATCGAGAGGAGTCAGATGAGGTGGCTTGGGCATCTGATCAGGATGCCTCCTGGACACCTACCTGGTGAGGTGTTCTGGGCATGTCTAACCGGGAGGAGGCCCCGGACACACTGGAGGGACTACGTCTCTCGGCTGGCCTGGGAACGCCTTGGGATTCTCCCGGAAGAGCTAGAAGAAGTGGCCGGGGAGAGGGAAGTCTGGGCATCTCTGCTCAAGCTGCTGCCCCCGCGACCCGACCTCGGATAAGCGGAAGAGGATGGATGGATGGATGGATGGATGAAGATGGGAGTTGATAGTATCAAGGTATTGCTAAACTTCTTGATGGATTGGTCAGGATTATCAGAAGAATAGAACAAAATGATATAAGAGGTAGAACACCTCTTACCTCACCTTGTGATGCTGATTGGTCATTTCATTACATGCAGTTCTGGCAAAATTAATATGTGGTCTTTAATTGAAAAGCTATACAGTTGGAAGAGCTGGTAAGCGAAATGCAATATATTTGCTTTGCTTTTAGTTATGACATGTAATTTATGGCCACAAACTAAAATGCTTTTGCATTGCACTTTAAGCTAAAGCAAAAATTGCATGCCATAGTGAAAAAGCACCACCCTCTGCAATTGGACCCTGGACTTCTTGACAGAGAAGCCACAGCCAGTTCGGATGGGTTGCAATACTTCTAGCAACATCACACTGAGCACTGGAGCACCGCAGGGCTGCGTGTTTAGTCCACTGCTCTTCACCCTGCTGACTCACGACTGCACAGCCACGCACAATACCAACCATATCATCAAGTTTGAGGATGATATGATGGTTCCTGGGACTAATAAGCAGGGATGATGAAACAGCATACAGAGATGAGGTGGAATGGTTGTCTGCATGGTGTGAAGACAACAATCTATCTCTCAATGTTGACAAGACAAAAGAGATAATCATGGACTTCAGAAAATCATATCCTGCCCACATCCCACTCAGCATCAACGGTTTAGATGTGGAGACTGTTAGGAGTACCAAGTTCCTCGGGGTGCACATAACTGAGGAACTTACGTGGACGCATATCATCTCATCACTAATCAAGAAAGCCCAGCAGAGACCACACTTCCTGAGGCGGCTGAAGTGAGCAAGTCTTCCCCCTTCCATTCTCACTATGTTCTACAGAGGCACCATTGAGAGTGTTCTGACCAGCTGCATCACTGTCTGGTATGGCAACTGCAACATATCCGACCGCAAGCGCCTGCAAAGGATAGTGAAGACAGCAGAGAACATTATTGGGGTGCCTCTCCCTTCACTACAGGACATATTTTACAAACACAGTGTGCAGGACCCCTTACACCCCTCACATGGACTTTTCACACATCTGCCATCCAAGAGAAGATACTGCAGCATCAGAGCCAGATCTGCCAGGCTGCAGGAGAGTTTTTACCCCCAAGCTGCCAGACTCCTTAACACCAGGCTGCCCCCTGGGATCTTCCACAAGGCCTCAACCACCTCTAAAAACAGAACTTTTATACATGTGAGCCACTGTCCTGCAAAGAAGGAAAAGAACTGAAAATCTCATACTGACCTTTAAGGATTTTGACACTCTGGATATTCTTCTGCTGTGAAACATTCTGACCCGTCATTGTTTACACGTCTTAAACAACTATCATCATACATGGATAATTTCTGTATTATATATATATATATATATATATATATATATATATATATATATATATATATATATATATAATTTATTTATTTTTTTTATATATATATATATATATATATATTATTTGTTTATTTATTTATTATTTATTTTTTTAAATATATATATTATTTATTTATTTATTTATTTATTTATTTATTTATTATATTACATATCTATTGACTACATTTATGTATCCAAATTGCAAATACCATACAATACATCAATGTTCATATTGCTTACTACACATCAGTATTGCTGCACTTCTTTGTCTTGTCTTTGCACAATGTCTTGTCTTGTTTGTGTTTTAATTTTTAATTTTAATTTTAATTTATTATTTGCACTTCATGTTGTTACACTGTGGACCCTGAGCTTCACAATTTCGTCTATCTGTATTCTTGTATATGGTTGAGATGGCAATAAAGTTTGCTTTGACTTTGATTTGGTTAGTATATTTTTAAGTATGACACAAAACTATGCCAAAATGGAATGCACTGTACAGTTATGCATTGCACCGCAATGTAGTTAACATATTGGTTTGCATTTAATTTTGCCTTGCATAATTTTTCAATACATAGCGCCTATTTGTCATGTTATACTAAATGACAAGACTTCGACCAGGCTTCGTTTGTGTAACATAAGAGCAGGTGACTAGTTAGTGTCCCTTATTTTAAACCTATCATGCCTCCCTTTAATCTGAGATGACAAATATAATCATTAAATTCCCACAAAACATTTTCCTTCATAAAAGACTTTGTTTAATCCATTACTTGTTTTGAGTCCATTTTTTCAAGTTATTTGTCCAAGGCAGAAGGAACTTATTTTTAATCTACTAATAAGAGGTAATATTCAGAGATCTTGTTTATGAATTGCTGCGGTGGGTTGACACCCTGCCCGGGATTGGTTCTTGCCTTGTGCCCTGTGTTGGCTGGGATTGGCTCCAGCAGACCCCCGTGACCCTGTGTTTGGATTCAGCGGGTTGGTTAATGGGTGGATGGATGGATGTTTATGAATTGTGTAAAGACAAGTTGAACTGTGGTTGTTTTATCTCCTTTTACAGGCTAATGGCTCACAGACTGGCTGGAAAATCATTGATCACACATTTGGAAGCAGAAGAGAGGCTGAACCGTAACAATGAAAATGAACAGAGAATCATCAGCATTAGCACTGAGGCAGGAGTCATCTCAGCTTACACAGCTTTTGTCGCCGTCAGGAAAGACAGTAATGTGGCAGTTCAGGGGCCCATGATTTCTATACTAATTCCCAGGGCTCACTTTCAGAGAAGCAGTGAGTGCTTGTTTTTATTTGGTTTTTCAATATCAAATGTTTTGTGTAACTGCTTTAAAAGAAATTTTTTAGAGAGGAAATTCTGCCAACTTGCTGTGATAATGGGGTAGAAAGAGGGATTCCTCAGTGCAGGAGGACCTTCTGCTTAATGAGTTTGTGCAACACTCACACCACAAAACATTAATGTTTATGTCATTGATCCATTATCACTGCTGCAAAAAAAAAAGACATTTTTGCAGTAACTCATTTATTGCGATAGGATTTGGTCTCAAATGAACTTACTGAGGTCTGTTTAAAATGACTTCAAATATAAGGATGTCAATTTAAATAGTGTAGGCTATCCACATGCAACATGTGGTACCTAAAATTAGCCAGGCTTAGAAGGGTCACAAATGTTACTATCAAGACTGGGTTAGGCCTCAATACTTACAGAACCCTCCTTAATGTTTGGGACAACAACACATTTTCCTTAATTTACCCCTATGGCGTGTCTATTAAAGCTGTCATATTTAGGACTTTGTCACTTATCACTTGCATGCAATGTCTGCTTGAAGTCTGTGATTCATAGACATCACCAGGTGCTGAAGATCCTCTCTCGCGATGCTCCCATAAGCCTCTAATGCAGCCATCTTCAGCTCCTGCTTGTTTTGAGGGCTTGTCTCCTTAATTTTTCTCCTCAGCAAATGGAATGCCTGCTCAACTGGATTGAAATTGCTGTGTACAACACCTTAATGGTCTTTTCTTCTCCTCCAGTTTGGGATGAAAGTGATATATGTCATTGTTCACAACCAGCCAAACCCAAGGATCCTGGGACTACTCTGTACTTTACTAACGATGTCCTGGGTGAAATGGAGCAAACTCAGAGTTGTGGTAAACATTTTCTATCTTCATTTAATGCATGTCAAAATTTAGAGCAATCTGTATTGCAAAGGATCAAAATACTGAAGAAAGAATTTTATATCTGTTGTGTTCAGTGTATCACACTCTGTGTTACACCCTGGCACCTATCTTAAGATGACTGAAATCACTGCTATCAGTATTAAAGAGTATTTGGGACAGTTTCACAACTTGGTTTCTTCATGTTTCAGGATTTCCTGTACCAGTGTTTAGTTACTTTATATCAAGCACACTTACATTAAAATACAATACAACATATTTTCAGTATAGTGCTCTTCACTGAGTGCAGGCAAGGACCACTGTGTGCAAATTCTGAAGTAAAAAACAAGTTTAGATTATAATAGTTACTAAATACAGAATTAGTATGTAAGAAGATACAGATTTGTTAAAACACATAGAAAACAAAATAGAAACTGATTAACAAAAATGAAAAATTAACAACATTTGTTCATTAATTAATTATTGAAATACTCCTCGAGTGGTGGAAATGAAAAATTCTAAGAGAAAATGAAAGGCAAGTCAGAGACCTGGGGCCTCATGTATAAACAGTGCATAGGCACAAAAATGTTGTGTACTCCCGTTTCCACACTCAAATCGCGATGTATAAAACCTAAACTTGGTGTAAAGTCACGCACAATTTCACGCCAGCTAAATGCTTGGCATACACAAGTTCTGCGCTCAATTTTGCAAACTGGCAGTACCCAGCGTGAAAGCAGTGCTTTTGTTGGGTTACTGTTCGTGCTGATTGGGATTTATGGAGCGGAAGAATGTGGAAGTTGGCGAACGCACAGATTTATGCATCTGGATTTTTTTATGCATACGCACATTTCTGCTTTTGTCCGTACGCCATGTTTTAGTGTGAATTCTACACACGGCATTATGCATGAGAAACGCATGTGCACATCCCTGCTGTTCCGCCCCGTCTCTTCCCAGAATTATGCCTCTTTGAATATGCAAACTTATATAAATATCTCTTAAGCTCAGCGTTCTGTGAAAAGGCAATGGCAAAAGCATGGGGGAAAATAGAAGAATTTCAGCGAATACCAAGTGGAGGCAAAGAAAAACGTACTATTTGTTGGTTTAAACAGTGGCATGTACAACAAAAGGAAGTTGATTGCGTGACATAGAGTGTCAGAGAAAATTGAAAGTTCAAGTTCACAAAGTCGCACAGTGCCCGAAATAAAAAAGAAGTTGTCAGATATCAAAGTTGCCGTGAAAAGGCGAGTTGTAGCCCACTGTCTGAGTGTCATATGAAAGCTTATTATGGTACAGAGTAAAGAAAAAAAAAATAGGGACACAGTGGGGAAAAAGCTTGAAATGTCAACTTTAATCTCGAAATTTCCACTTTAATCACGTAGTTTATTTTGTCATTAAAGTAGAACATAGTTTTATTTACTAGTTTTTCAAATCCCATCGTAACTAAAGTAGCACGTTAAATGCTTTGTGTTGTATGTGTTCTTCTATGTGCTCTGCTATGTGCTTCTTAAACGGGCTTTCTCTTCCTCCGACAAGACACAGAATCCATTACATTCGTGATATTAAAGTTCTCTGAATAATTTAAATACTGAGATGTATACTTGATATCATTTCAGTATTCATATCAATTAAGGCATGTATTAAACATGGGAACATGGTGGCGCAGTGATAGTGACAAACTGGCGCCCCATCCAGAGATTGTTCCTGTCTCACGCAAGATGCTTGCTGTGCCGTGCGCAACCTTCAATTAAATTAATTTATTGCAGCAGTAGTGTCTCTTTCAAAGTACTAACCCTCAATTCCTGTCGTTCCTTTTCTTTCTCCAAGTACCCAGTCGCCACACAATCAGCTCAGTAATAGACATTAAGCCATTTGTAAGCTTAGAACTCCGATTCTTCAAATCTTTTAAGGAACACTGAAATATCTTAGTAGTACATGTTTAATTATTCTATCCATCTATCCTTCCAGTGTTGTGCCAGCCCCAGCAAGAATACAGAGCGAGGCAGGGACAATCCCAAAACGGGGCGCCAGCTCCTTTTTAGCGCTGCGACACCGTGTCCTCACATGTTTAATTATTAAAAATACAGATTATTTAAATGATGTTAACATTTTATCTGTATAATGTAATAAACATATTTTGCTGCATTTCATCTTAAAAATGATATTGTCATCATATGTAAATATGTGCTAAAGTGGCTCAGGTTGTGCAATATTATAACTGTATCACAAGTTTACAGTAAGGTAACTGTACTTATACTGTAAGTACAAACAGTTCTACAAGGAGCACTTGATGGACTGATTGAGTGTGTTTATAGTTCTTGGGATGAAACTGTTTCTGAACTGCGAGATCAGTACAGGAAAGGATCCGAAGTCGTTTGCCGTATGAGAACAGTTCAAATAGACAGCATGGCTGAGACAGCGTGTGCTTGATGCTGTATACCGATAATTCTCTTTCCGATCAGCTGCTCCGAGTGGTGCAGTGAGAGTAATATGGAAAAAGATGATCCGCTGTGGCAACCCCTAACGGAAGCAGCTGAAAGAAGAAGAAGAAGAAGGTGCAGTGAGAGTAACAACACTAAAGCAGCTATTGTATTTGGAATAGTTTAGCTATTCCGTGGACCATTATATTGTTACAGGTTAATTACAATCAGATGCCTTAAACTAATAAACAATATGTGGTTAATTTCAGTGTAAATGATAAAGCCGCATCAGGAATATGAAACTAAAAAAGAAAGGGAAACCTCACTGGAACAAAATCACTGCTTTGACGCTGGGTGCCGCCAGTTTACAAAACCGAGCAGAGAACTTGCTTACACCAGGGTTTGACCTAGCCTGAAAATGTGCGTGGCTTTACGCCAAGTTTAGTTTTTATACATCGTGATTTGAGCATGGAAATGGGAGTACACAACATTTTTGTGTGTATGCACCGTTTATACATGAGGCACCTGGTTATTTTTCCAATTAACTCTGACACCTTTTTGGTTTCCAATTTATTTTTATGGGAAGGATTTGAAATAATCTATCCTCTTAAAAAGCCTCCAGAGTTTCCCAGAGTATTCCTGCATAGACCTCTGGGGAGATATTTGTCTCAGAAAAACAATCAATTTGTTTGGAGGTGAATTCTGTAAAGTGCTCATCTGCTAGTGACAGGGGTTTAAGATGCCAGTTGCAAAATCAGTGTGTAGTACATTGTGATTTAAGTTCCATGGTCAGAAGAGCGTGGTCAGAGATAACAGTACCATCTTACTTACAAGATTTGATAGTGAGTAATTAATTATTATCAATAAAGAAAGTAGCTATGATGTACTGGTGAGAAGAAAGACTATGCTCTTGAGTTTGGATTTAAGAAGCTCCATGGGTCTGATAAGTTATGATCCATTACAATTTATTTGATTGTTATTGCATGTTAGATATTATCACCATTGTAGGTGAATATCTGTCCTGGCCTAGATTTTAAAAACAATTAAAGTCTCCAGCCATATATAATTGTATGAGTGTTCATATTGGGGATACAATCTCTATCATCAACATTAGGTGCATAGATGTTTATTGAAATTACTTTAGATTTAAATACATAAATTGCACTTCACCATGACATATAACCTTTCAGGCTCAGATACTAAGTCTGCTATAAATGAGATTGTTTTGTGTATTAAGATTCCCTCACCTCAAGTTTTCCCTGTATAGCTGGAGTGGAAAATTTGGCCAAAACAGTCTCTTTGAAATCAGTGTGGTAAGGATTAATTCTGAGATATCTTATAGATAGTACAGCTAAAATGCCATAAACCTGATGATAAGCAGTCCCTTTAGGAAAAAAGAAATAGTGGATGAAATTTTTAAGTGCAGTGACACTTTAAATTACTAGTTACTTAATGGTTAACAATATATTTAATAGAATAAATTTCAGTATAGTAATTGAAAAAAGTAGCCAAAAAGTAAATAGAATGTATAGTTATGGCAAATGTTACATTACAGATAGACCAATTTGCATTACCAGGACACAACATGACTCATGCTAATCTTTTAGATTATGTTGGGATCAGTCTTTTTAGCTCTTTTTCTGTTTCTTCAGAAAAACTAAAGATGTTGAATTGGCCATCAACAATCACTTTCAACTTAGTTGGAAATAAGAGGCTGTAACTCATTTCAGCTTTGCGTTACAGCTGTTTAATGCTGTAGAGTACAGCTCGTTTGACAGTTGTTGAAGGAGAGAAATCAGGGAAAATATGAATGTGGTTATTTTCAAATATGATCTCCTCTTCTTGCCTGAGAATCGACAGCAAATTTTCTTTATACCATAGTTTGTTGAATTGTATAATCATACCTCTAATTTTTGAGGCATTAGTTCTACGTATGCTACAAGCTGCTGTAATCTCAATGTCTGATATAAAGTCCTCTCCACGTATGTGAATTTCTCCGGGTTTGGACTATCAAGGTTTTCATGGAGAACTTCGATTCTGATGTTGCTCTTTCTATATCTCTCTTCAAAAACTGCTGATTTATCATTGACCAGTTACTTTTTTGTCAGTGGTGGATGTCAAGTCATAAATGTTTGCTTAACTTCTTCCAGGTGAGCACCAAGTACCCTTACTTTATTCTTAATTTTTCTCATATTTTCCTGTATTTTTTTCAATTCCTGCTAATTTTATTTTAAAGTTTACATCAGAGTTATTGCTTAAACATACCTCTAAGTATTTTGTATCCTGAAGGAGCTTGTCTATTCTGTTGTCCATTCTGTTGTAGTAGTTGACAGCGAGGATTAAGAGCTCAGTTCTGATATCCTGCCTGAGATGTGCAGATTTTTATCGACCACCTTACTCGCAGTTTTGCTCCCAGATTCACTGTCAGCTGAAGCAGATGCTGCAGAATGAGGTCCTGCAGTGTATGCCAAATCCTTAGGGAGTTCTAAAAATTTAGGGTTCCTTTCTTTCTACCCACTCTTAAAAATAAATAAATAACAATTTAAAACTCCCAAACCCAAAAATCTTTTTTTTTAGTGAGTTTGGATTTTGCAGAATCCTATGCAGTACATAATATATTGAATTGGAAAATCAACTGCTTTGCTCGTCATTATTTACTGTGTTTTTTTTTTTTTCAACATAATCTACATTGTCATATTTGGGCCTACGGACAGAGGCAGAGTGATGCATTTGCTCAAGCATGCACATTATTTTACGTAAAGCTGAAATGAACTGATTACACTACATTTTTAATCAATTCATAGCCTAGTGTTTTTGAAAAAGCCAATGCTGTTATCCACCTGCAAATCATCATTAAGTTTGCAATACAAATCAACAATTAGTGAAACACAAATTAAGTGATGGAGCTAAGTCATGGTGGAACAGAATTGATCAATCTTTTTCTATAGCTGAAGGAGATGTTTTTCAAAATGTGATGGAAAGTGAACAGTGGAGGATGGTGCTTTTGAATTAGTAAAAATAACTTTTATTCATTTTTTGTTGATAACCCACTGTAATGAGGTAGTGCTAATTTTAGGCTTTGGTGCCAATGCAGAGTTTAGTCTTTTAGCACTTTTTATCTTTGAATGAATCAAGTGTAAATCATGTTTGTAATATTACCGATTACCACTATAGATGATGTCTTGTAATATGGAGTTCTACTGCTATCTCTTCCAATTCCTCCCGTGCCTTCTGGACCCTCCTACTGTAAATGCTTTCTGCAGTCCATGGATTAGAACATTATACAGTACTAGTTGTGTAAGCCCATTCGGTAAAAAGCCGTGGGTCCTAGAAACTATGGATTATGGCACTACAATCAATCAATCGCATCGGTTGTGCATTAGCCGCTAAGGAAGATTCTCTTTCCTCGGCGGTTTCGTTTTGCCGATGTGCTCGCCTCTGTGGTCTAACAGCGGCAAAACGAGTTTCACTTTGGCGAAAGAGTTGATTTCTTTGAGCTTCTTTCTGTACCCTTGCACTTCTGGGCCGGACAGACAGACGCACACATTTCCACGCATAGACGTTTATATATGAGTTATGTAGGAGCAAGATGAAGAAGCCAAAGTGACTGGAGTACCACCAATCCTTTTTTTACACTTCAGCTACTGCTCTTCACACTTTAATGCCGATTGGTCAAAGGTGAATAACTGTGTTGTCTGTCTAGTCTGCCTCGCATCCCATCTTTTACATTGATATACAGTACCGTCCATCATGTTTGGTTCAAACATTTGAATATTTGTCCCTCTGTTCCAGAGTTTAAAGTTACAAATCAAACAATTCAGATGTGATTAAAGTCCACATTGCTGACTTTCATTTAAGAGTATTTGCATAAATTTTGGTTACACCATGTAGAAGTGAGAACGATTTTTCTACACGGTTCCCCCATTTCAGGGCACCATGATGTTTGGAACACAGCAATGGCAGGTCTATTAAAGTAAAGCTGTCAAATTTAGGACTTTGTCGCATATCCCTTGCATGCAATGACTGCTTGAGGTCTGCAATTCATAGATGTCGCCAGGTGCTGAGGATCTGAGGATATCGCACTTGAGTGATGACTCCTTAATCTAATACTCTGCACAGAATGCAGCATGGAGTTATAAAGTGAAGATTCAGTGATGTGGTGCATAATGCCTTCTGGGAGGCAATCCTAGTAAAAGTGTAACGACACAGTCACAAGGTGTCAGAGGTACCACATGGCGATGTAACACATCCAGAAATCAACAACAAAAACATCTAAACTGGTTCATAACTACATCCATCCATCCATCCATCCATCCATTGTCTCCCGCTTATCCGAGGTTGGGTCGCGGGGGCAGCAGCTTGAGCAGAGATGCCCAGACTTCCCTCTCCCCGGCCACTTCTTCTAGCTCTTCCGGGAGAATCCCAAGGCGTTCCCAGGCCAGTCGAGAGACATAGTCCCTCCAGCGTGTCCTGGGTCTTCCCCGGGGCCTCCTCCCGTTGGACGTGCCCGGAACACCTCACCAGGGAGGCGTCCAGGAGGCATCCTGATCAGATGCCCGAGCCACCTCATCTGACTCCTCTCGATGCGGAGGAGCAGCGGCTCTACTCTGAGCCCCTCCCGGATGACTGAGCTTCTCACCCTATCTTTAAGGGAAAGCCCAGACACCCTGCAGAGGAAACTCATTTCAGCCGCTTGTATTCGCGATCTCGTTCTTTCAGTCACTACCCATAGCTCATGACCATAGGTGAGGGTAGGAACATAGATCGACTGGTAAATTGAGAGCTTCGCCTTGCGGCTCAGCTCCTTTTTCACCACGACAGACCGATGCAATGCCCGCATTACTGCGGATGCCGCACCGATCCGCCTGTCGATCTCACGCTCCATTCTTCCCTCACTCGTGAACAAGACCCCGAGATACTTGAACTCCTCCACTTGGGGCAGGATCTCGCTACCAACCCTGAGAGGGCACTCCACCCTTTTCCGGCTGAGGACCATGGTCTCGGATTTGGAGGTGCTGATTCTCATCCCAGCCGCTTCACACTCGGCTGCGAACCGATCCAGAGAGAGCTGAAGATCACGGCCTGATGAAGCAAACAGGACAACATCATCTGCAAAAAGCAGTGACCCAATCCTGAGCCCACCAAACTGGACCCCCTCAACACCCTGGCTGCGCCTAGAAATTCTGTCCATAAAAGATATGAACAGAATCGGTGACAAAGGGCAGCCCTGGCGGAGTCCAACTCTCACTGGAAACGGGTTCGACTTACTGCCGGCAATGCGGACCAAGCTCTGGCACCGATCGTACAGGGACTGAACAGCCCTTATCAGGGGGGCCGGTACCCCATACTCTCGGAGTAACCCCCCACAGGATTCCCCGAGGGACACGGTCGAATGCCTTTTCTAAGTCCACAAAACACATGTAGACTGGTTGGGCAAACTCCCATGCACCCTCCAGGACCCTGCTAAGGGTATAGAGCTGGTCCACTGTTCCGCGACCAGGACGAAAACCACACTGTTCGTCCTGAATCCGAGGCTCGACTATCCGACGGACCCTCCTCTCCAGGACCCCTGAATAGACTTTTCCAGGGAGGCTGAGGAGTGTGATCCCTCTGTAGTTGGAACACACCCTCCGATCCCCCTTCTTAAAGAGGGGGACCACCACCCCGGTCTGCCAATCCAGAGGCACTGTCCCTGATGTCCATGCGATGTTGCAGAGGCGTGTCAGCCAAGACAGTCCTACAACATCCAGAGCCTTGAGGAACTCCGGGCGTATCTCATCCACCCCCGGGGCCCTACCACCAAGGAGTTTTTTGACCACCTCGGTGACCTCAGTCCCAGAGATGGGGGAGCCCACCTCTGAGTCCCCAGGCTCTGCTTCCTCATTGGAAGGCATGTTAATGGGATTGAGGAGGTCTTTCGAAGTATTCCCCCCACCGACCCACAACATCCCGAGTCGAGGTCAGCAGCGCACCATCCCCACCATATACAGTGTTGACACTGCACTGCTTCCCCTTCCTGAGACCCCCGGATGGTGGACCAGAATCTCCTTGAAGCCGTCTGAAAGTCATTCTCCATGGCCTCCCCAAACTCCTCCCACGCCCGAGTTTTTGCCTCAGCAACCACCAAAGCCGCATTCCGCTTGGCCTGCCGGTACCTATCAGCTGCCTCCGGGGTCCCACAGGACAAAAGGGTCCTGTAGGACTCCTTCTTCAGCTTGACGGCATCCTTCACCGCCGGTGTCCACCAGCGGGTTCGGGGATTGCCGCCACGACAGGCACCGACCACCTTACGGCCACAGCTCTGGTCAGCTGCCTCAACAATAGAGGCACGGAACATGGCCCATTCGGACTCAATGTCCCCCACCTCCCTCGGGATGTGGTCGAAGTTCTGCCGGAGGTGGGAGTTGAAGCTACTTCTGACAGGGGGCTCTGCCAGAACGTTCCCAGCAGACCCTCACAACACGTTTGGGCCTACCACGCCTGACCGGCATCCTCCCCCACCATCGAAGCCAACTCACCCACCAGGTGGTGATCAGTTGACAGCTCCGCCCCTCTCTTCACCCGAGTGTCCAAGACATGTGGCCGCAAGTCCGACGACACGACCACAAAGTCGATCATCGAACTGAGGCCTAGGGTGTCCTGGTGCCAAGTGCACATATGAACACCCCTATGCTTGAACATGGTGTTCGTTATGGACAATCCGTGACGAGCACAGAAGTCCAATAACAAAACACCGCTCGGGTTCAGATCAGGGGGGCCATTCCTCCCAATCACGCCCTTCCAGGTCTCACTGTCATTGCCCACGTGAGCATTGAAGTCTCCCAGCAGAACGAGGGAGTCCCCAGAAGGTATGCCCTCTAGCACCCCCTCCAGGGACTCCAAAAAGGGTGGGTACTCCGAACTGCTGTTCGGTGCATACGCACAAACAACAGTTAGGACCCGTCCCCCCACCCGAAGGCGAAGGGAGGCTACCCTCTCGTCCACCGGGGTAAACCCCAATGTACAGGCTCCAAGTTGGGGGGCAATAAGTATACCCACACCTGCTCGGCGCCTCTCACCGGGGGCAACTCCAGAGTGGTAGAGAGTCCAGCCCCTCTCAAGGAGATTGGTTCCAGAGTCCAAGCTGTGCGTCGAGGTGAGTCCGACTATATCTAGCCGGAACCTCTCAACTTTGCGCACTAGCTCAGGCTCCTTCCCCTTCAGAGAGGTGACATTCCACGTCCCAAGAGCCAGTTTCTGTAGCCGAGGATCGGACCGCCAAGGTCCCCGCCTTCGGCCACCACCCAACTCACCCTGCACCCGCCCTCCTTGGCCCCTCCCATAGGTGGTGAGCCCATGGGAAGGGGGACCCACGTTGCCTCTTCAGGCTGTGCCCGGCCGAGCCCCATGGGTGCAGGCCCGGCCACCAGGCACTCGCCATCGAGCCCCACCTCCAGGCCTGGCTCCAGAGTGGGGCCCCGGTGACCCGCGTCCGGGCAAGGGAAAACGCCATCCAAAATTGTTTTTCTTCATAGGAGGTTTGTTTAACCGCTCTTTGTCTCATCCCTCACCTAGGACCAGTTTGCCTTGGGTGGCCCTACCACTACAGTAAATCACTAATACAGAGCACACATGCACCAAGACTTCATGAGGCCCAAACCTTCCGAAGACCCACAACAAAGCAAATTGTGAATAAAACGATGTTTTAATGGGGTCCTAATTCATAACAGCAAAGAACTGTTTCTTAAAAACAAAGCAGAAGTGCTAAATAGAAAAGAGAAGTGTTTTATTAAGCTATTTTCTTAAATTTTTTTGCTTTCCCTATTATATCTGATTACATGTTATACACGGAATATGGGGCTTTGCAACTCAAAGAATATGAATTTTAAATATTTTTCTTGTTCCATCCAATATTTAAAAGTTGAATTTTGATTAGGGCACTGCCATTTTGTAATGACAGTGCCCTAATCAAAATTCAACTTTTAAATATTGGATGGAATCAACCGAGAGTACATGATTTATGATGTCATCCAGCACATACATTTCTGGAGCATTCTGTGTTGGCGTGTCTTGATTTATTTTTGTATTTTCTATTTCTGGTTCTAAACTAACATTATTTGTTGTACAAGTCTTTTGTGTCTAAACTTGATGATTGGTCGCCTGCCTTTTCTGGTTGCGACTCTTGCCTGTTTTCTCGAAAAAGTCTCCACTCCTGATCCTGTTCATTTAACGCACTTACTGTCTTGTTCTAAGTCAGTACAAGAAGTTGGTTATCACAGTCTTGTAGTCTGAGTTAACTAAGTGGGCCTTGGTCGCTAGACCTGTTTTTCTTAGTGGCAGAGATGAGACCAAATCATCACAGAAACACAGAATATGTTCAGGAAGTTAAGTCAAGGTACTCTAGATATGCTCAGAGAACCAATAATGGGACAAAAGAGCCACAACACTTGTGAAGTCATAATACCAAACAAAATAAATATACCCTTCTTACATTTTCCAGGGAGCTCCTATTCAGTACAGAATGCTCAGGGCCCTATCACTAATAAAGCACAAACAATAAGTTAAGGTTTATTTTTTCTCAAAAAAAAAAAAAAATACAGTAATATTTCACAAGAAACACATTATCAAGTTGTCCCATTAAATTTGGTCATAGTTATGATGCTGTGGCAGAAATCAAGGCAAAAGTATACTTAAATTAAGGTTGATCACAATAATTAATTCCATAACACATATTCAAAACTTAAAATTAATGTTATATAATGGCTGCCTTAAATTGCTAGCCACATGGTGCATCAGGAGTTGCCTAAGAAAAAAATTCAAAGTAAAATAATGTCAGAATGTTGAAACCAAGGCAAAGCCACAGTCTTAAAACACATAAAAAACTAAATAATGATGAATGTAAACATCTGCTATACTACCCCAAGACCACTCCTCACAGTTTATGAGGGTTCATCATATCTGTCATCTAATGTATTTAGTGCATGATCTTGAATTCATTGTCTTTTGTTGGTATTATGCTACTGTCCTCATGCAAAGATATCTTTGCAAAAAGACGAAGGTCCAAGAATTTACAGTCCTGGTGCTTCCTATTTTGCTATATGGTTGTGAGAGAAGGTCACTATCCAGTGACCTAAGACAAAGGCTGGACTCCTTTGGTGCTGTGTCTCTCTGGAGAATCCTTGGATACTGCTGGTTTGACTTTGTGTCGATTGAGCATTTGCTCATGGAGTCTCGAATGAGGCACATTACCTTCATTGTGAGGGAGTATCAGTTGCAGCACTACTTCCATATGGCACTATTCACCAAGGGTGATCTGGTTCACAGGATCCTCATTGTTGAGGACCTGAGCAGCTGGTCTAGGCCAAGGGGATGCCCATGTAACACCTGGCTGAGGTAGATAGGTGGTCATTTCCAGAGGGTGGTACTGGACCACATGTCTGCCTGGGGTTTTTGTGTCCGTGTGGTGGGTGCAGCAACGTGCAGTACCAGTGCATGCTCCTCCAGCTTGACCTGACCTGACCTGACCTATGGTATCGTTAACAGTCTATTGGATATATTCAGTTAAGAATTTCATTTTATAATGCACACATAATAATAAATTTGAATATGAACTTGGAACTCTAAGTATACCGATGAATCATATGCTATGTTTCCCTTCTCCCCCATTCATTGGTGAAGAGCCCTGTCTTCAATTCTAAAGTTTTGATATCAGTGTAAATATGGTTTCTATTTTCATTTTGGAAGTATTTATTTAAAAATATATTTGCAAAAATTGCATGCACTTTGAATGTTGTGAGTTGTAAAAATGAAGAACAGAAGCATACAAAGCTTTGGGGCATAAATGTTGACCCCCATTTAATACCCAGTGCTGAAAATGATGAATTTTTCTTATACATCTCTAGCAATGATGTATAATGCTGGATCTTCATAGCTTTCTTAGGTTGCGTTTCGTCTGGGTGGAGATCCTTCTTGGTCAGAAGTCTGGACCAGTTTGTCATTAGACTTCCTGGAAGAGCAGGAGCTGATGAGCTGGTAGAGGAAGTGATGTCGATAGTCTTCTGGAGAGCTCTCTTCCATTCAAGAATAAATAGAGATTATATTAGATGTTGATCATTCCCCATTATATTTCAAATGGACCCAAAAATGTGTAACACGTCCGATGCTCACGTGCTTGACAGAGCATACAACTGAATGACTGATGTATGGATTATGATTTTTTTTTTTCATGGAGGTTTTAATATCTTGCTGTTGTTCAGTATTGACCTCCATTGAAGTCCAATGTATCATAAACTTTGAGATGAACATTCACCTTGAAAACATTACAGCAAAAATGTTTCTCAGCCATCACTACAAAATATAACAGACAAATGTGATAGAAATTGAACAGTGGAGGGCAGCGCTTTTCAGTAGTCAGTAAAAGTAACTTTTATTGTTTTTTTCATAGGTATTCCACTGTAGTGAGGCAGTGCTCATTTTAGGCTTTGATGCCAATACAGAGTTTAGATTTTTAGCAGTTTTTAGTTTTGAATGAAGTAAGCATAAATCAACTTTGTAATATTACCAAACACCACAATAGGAAATGTCCTGAAATATGGAGTTCTGTTGCCATCTCTTTCACACCATATTTACTGCCCCTTCAGGATGTTTTCCACACTCCATGGCCTCGACATTTATACAGTATATATAGGAGTAGGATGAAGAAGTCAAAACGATGGGAGTACCACCAATCCTTTTTGCCCACTTCAGCCACTGTTCTTCCCACTTTAATGTTGATTCAAAAGTGAATGACTGTTGTGGAACAATAACTTTAATGGCGTTCTGGAACTAATAAAACCACTATAAATCACATCCACTGTTTGAGCTTCCCACCTTAAATAAAATGAACTTCTGTTGTTTCATCAGACTTAACACCCAACGCGGAGAGCAACAATAAACAAGTGGAGACTGATAAAGGAATTCAATCACATCATCCAGGTAAGAGAATTGTGCATGGAACTTCATTCTTCGTAGGACAAGTTTACAATATGTCATATCAAATACAAGAAATATATAATTTAGAATCAGGTAATTATTTAGATGGGTAACAACAAATTGCACATGACTTGTCCCCTCGTTCGTATGATTTACAGGTTCTCATGGTTAATCCCCATGTAAGACTGGCAAGTTTTAATGACTTCTTGAAATTACAGCACCTACATGCTATATTTCAAATGAACACAAAACTGTGAAACACACCCAAGGCTTACATGCTTGACACAGCATAGACTGAATGACTGACGTATGGATTATAAGAAAAGGGGACTTGAGATTTTTTTCCTAAACATTTTAATATGTTTGCTGTTGTTCATATTGGCCTCCATTGAAATCCATTGTATCAGAAATTTTGAGATCACCAGTCACCTTGAAAATAAGACAATACTAAAGTGTTTTTACACCATCACTAACAAAATGCACAGGGTAAACAGCAAAAAAAAATATCCGTATTTGGGTGGAAGGGTTCCTTTAAGTTAACAAGTGATTATGATAGACCAGATCTGGATGGCCATGCTAATATCGGGCCTGGATAGGATGATTTGCATGTACCTTGATTTTGTTTTCCCACATATCACTGGTGAGAGCTACATGGTTGTATTTCTACTATCACTGTTGATCTTGGGTGTTGATCAGTTTTCTATAATCTTTCTGCAGTACTCAGTCACTGGTGTGGATTTTCTTGGTGGCACACTGTATCAAGGCTGTATAAGGCAATTAAACAAATTATGCTGCTCAGTACGAAGAACACCGACTCCTGATGATAGCAAAAGCACTGCAGGTAATTTTTTTTCCTTTCATTTGCTACTTTTACACTCTTGTTTTTTTATTTTCAGTCATTCAGTTCTCTTTTATTAGAGCCCTGATGAATCAAGACATGAGGAACATCAATCCATCATAGAATTTAAAAAGGTAAGAGTGTAAGAGTAAAAAGTCAAACTTCAATGTAACAATCTCTAATCTCTGGTTAATCTCTAAAGCTAGGCTCAGGTACTTTTCAGTATTCTTCATCTGTTTCCTACATCTGTGTAATTTCAATTGGAATTCAGGCATTTAGAATTGGAAACCAGCCACTAATTGTGTCTGGGCTGTCAGCATTTCACACATTCTTCAATAAAACAAGAGAAATCATTTGGTATCACCAGTAAACCTGGCAGCCAAGCTTTGGGAGATAACAGGATAAAATATAAGGAGGGAGAACAATAGAGACACAGAATATACCAACATACAAACTGTAGAAATACAGACATACAAGTTCCACATGCAGAGTGGCCCCACCACAGGTATGAGTCAACACTATTTCCTCTCCGTTGTCCAGTAATCCAGTAATCCAGTAGTTCACCATTTATACAGAGTCAATGTAAGGCCACATTTTAAGGCAGAGATGCTCTTCTATGGAAGTTATTACAGTTTATTGACATTTGGTGATCTGCATGTTGATAATGTATTTTCATCTTTGAACAATTATGCTCCAAATTTAATCTTTATAATTTATATATATAATACTATATATATATATATATATATATATATATATATAGGGAAGAGAAGGTCTGTGATACGGTTTGCATATTTGCAGTTGGAGATCCACAAAGGGAGAAAAAACGAATCACGTATCATAAAATAGTTTTATTCCTGAGCTTTCAACCCCTATCAGGGGTCTTCATCAGAGGATAATGCTTAGACTTACAAGAATCAAAGGCAATATATACGCAGCACATTCAGGGGGGGGGTGGGTGGAGGTGACTAAGTCCGTACACACATTCAACTGGGACAAAGTGAAAGTAAAATTTAAGGCCAGTACAAAAAGGCGCCAGAGAGTTGGCCGAGTCTTGGCTATCAGATGAAATGCCATCAACAGACACTTGGACATAAACCCAGCATATGCCAACTTAAGAAGGACATATGCACTTTAATTTAACGATAACCCCCCCCCCCCCCTTTTTGATCATACGGACTTAGTCACCTCCACCCACCCCCCCCTGAATGTGCTGCTATATATTGCCTTTGATTCTTGTAAGTCTAAGCATTATCCTCTGATGAAGACCCCTGATAGGGGTTGAAAGCTCAGGAATTAAAACTATTTTATGATACGCTGATTCGTTTTTTCTCCCTTTGTGGATCTCCAACTGCAAATATACTATATATATATATATATATATATATATATATATATATATATATATATATATATATCTATATATATATATATATATATATATATATGCCATGCCAAGAAGTCTGGAGGTGAGTGAGAGAGAAAGGAGTAACAGAGAAGTATATGAGGATTGTCCAGGGTATGTATGAGAAATGAGGAACATCAATGCATTGTAGAATTTAAAAAGGTTAGAATGTAAGAGTTAATTTCAACCTCAACCTAACAATCTGGTTAATCACTAAATCTCTTAAACTGAGCGAGGACTCAGTTAAAATCAGTGTTGGGGTAACAAATAAGATCCCAGTAAGAGGAGGTCTGCACCAGGGATGTTATTTAAGTCCTTACCTCTTTGATCTGGTTATGGATGTATTGATTGGTGGGAATTAAGACCAGTCCCCCTAGTGCAGGCTTTTTGCTGATGACATTATTGTGTGTAGCACCAGAAAAGAGGAAGTTAGAAGAATGGAGAAGGGCTTTGGAAGATAGAGGGTTGAAGATAAATAGGAAAAAGACAGAATATCTGAGGTTTAATGACAATAAAGATTCAGAAGTTAGCCTGCAGGGAGAGCTACTGACAAGAGTAGATAAGTTTAAATATCAAGGATTAGTGGTAGCTCAAGATGTAAAATTAGGTGCAAAGTTAACAGTGCAGTGTGGATGAAACAATTGGAAGAAGGTATCAGTGTTGTGTGATCGAAGAATTAAGACAAAGATTAAAGATCAGGTTTTTAAGACGCTGGTAAGACAAGCAATGATGTATGGAGCTGAGATGTGAGCAGTAAAGGGAGCACAGAAGAAGAAGTTAGATGCTGAAGTGCTATAGACATGTGATGAGGAGAGACATGAAATATGTGGGTAAAAGAGTGATAGGAATAGAAGTACAGGGGAAGATAAAATGAGGTAGGCCAAAGCGGAGGAGTATGGATAAAGTAAAAGAAGATCTGAAGGAAAAGGGCTTGACTGGCAAGGCGATGGAGGACAGACCTGTAAGAAGGTTGATCAGTCACATCGACCCTCACATAGAAGTGGGAATAGAATGAGAGAAGAAGAAAACATTAATTCAGAAATTCATGTTAAGAAACCTACCCCAACTCCCTTATCTTCCAGCTTCATGTGGTGTATTGCCTTCTTGGTACATAGGAGGGAGTACTTTCCTGGAGAGGTCTAGTTGTTACTATCCATAACAATGAACCGAGCAATGGGCCCTTAGTCTTTTTTAGATATGTTCTCCTTGGTTCCAAAGATAATACCTGGGTTTCCATGCTTGATGTAACCTAATCCAAGAGTAAAATATAGAAAGAAAAGAATATGAGGCATGGAAATTAGGTACTGTTTGCAAATTTGTGAGCTAAGAGTTACTGTTTAATTTGTTATGCCTTATTATAATGTATACAATTTGCCTAAAGAATATAAGGATTTCACTGACATAATAAGCCACCATTAAGTTATTACAATTGTAGCCACACAAGAAATTAAAATCTGCAATAGATATTGATCTGTAGTACACATTGCCTAAGGTGAGACTTTATTCTTTATCCAGAGCATAAATGCTTTTTCATCAAAAACAAAGAGGTTTTCCCAGACCTTACCTTTATACACCAGTAATTTTAATTTCATTACCACAGTCAGCCTGAAATTGGTTCTAACACTGGCAGTCTTAAATCCCACTCTGACACCAGTGCTGTAGAAACTTTAAAGTATTTACCAATATGAAAAAAATAAATAAGACACTTTCCATAACTGATCATTTCTGAGCAAAGTTTATTGCAGAAACACACACCCATCAGAGATCGCCTGAGGTGTGGTGTGCGTTTGTGTGTGTTGTGTTTTAGGCAAGTCTTTTTTTTTAGCAGTTTAGACTTTTAGCTGAGTTAGCTGATTTAACACTTATCATTATGTTATTTATCAAATACAGAAACAGTCACTAAAAAGCCTCACACCACGCGTACACATTTTCCTGCTCAGTTTTGCAAACTGGTGGCACCCAGAGTCAAAGCAGTGCTAGTGTTTCTGTGTCGTTTCCCTTTCTTTTTCATATTCAAATCAAAGGATGTGGGTTTTATCAAATACACCAAAATTAGTTGCATATTGTTTACAAATTTAATTCACTTCATCGTGTAACAATATAATGGTGCATGGAATGGACAAAATATTCCAACTAACATGGCTGCTTTAGCGTTGTTAGAAGACATCACAAAAGGAAGAATTAGAAGAGCACACGTATTTATAGATGATGATGTTTGGCTTCTAAGTCGATTTCCATTTCTGAGAGCTATCCTCTTGGCGCTGTGTGCTGAATTGGCATCGGCTTTACAAAGGCAGACTTTGAGGAATTGTGCTCTACTTGCTCCTTTCAAAGTTCAGTCCACTCTTGAATTTTTAGCCACAGGAGCTTTTCAATGTGAACTTGCTGACCAACTGGATATTTCACAAACATCACAGAGTCGTGCCATGCCAGCTGTATAGGATGGTACTGTCCGCTTGTCATCCAGATGTATAAGATTTTTTTACACTGTGGTTGAACTGAGAAACATCAAAATGCAATTTTCAGCAACGTCCAGTTTTCCAAATGTAATTGGAGGAGTCAACTGCATGCTTATTGCTATTGCAATGGCACTGGACAAGTTACATCAGCCAGGAATGAATCACCAAAGGAATCAGCTGGCATTACATAATATATCGCTGGAGAACCTATAAAAAAGCCAGCCTTGCACAATCACAGGTGCTTTTTCCAACTAGTACAGCAAAAGGCAAGCAGTCCTTAAGGATAGTGAGTCACCTCAAAGAACCATGTAAAGAGCAGAGAATCTGTCAGTTGTGGTGCTTGGTGCCAACGCTACACTATAATGGCACTTTCAGAGAATGAATTTGCTGATGTAAAAAAAGCATTTCCACTCTATTAATGTGCTGCTGTATAGTGCACAGAAAGTGTGTTGCATTCTGCAAGCATGTAGCATGCTGCATAATATGGCACAGAATTGTGGCTTGCACAAACCTGAAGAGATGTGGTAAGATGAACCTAACCCACCAAATAATCAGTCAATTCGGACAGCATTACAACTTCGTTTCAATATAATTAGCTGAATATATAAACAGGTAATCAGATGCAGCATTTATTTTTTAACCAATTCTTTTAATTTGTGGTCAGTATCACAGAGTACAGACCTTATATTTCTTAGTTCATTGGCCACATCTCTTACAGCATCCACTATTGCATTTCTGACTCCAGAACAGCATCTATCAGCACACAGCCAGGGGGTCACCCAGCGATTTCCGAGACAGAGGTGTGTGTATAGCCAGCGTCTGAAGATGTGCTGGGCACAGCAGCACAATCACTGCCTGGAGCTGCATCCTCGGCATGGAGGTCAGCTTTTGTAATATTGTCTGAAACAGAATAAACAGACAGTGTACTGTGACGCGACTTTTCACATTGACTGTGATATCTGATGACTTTTTTTCTTTCAGCCACTGTATGACTTTCTGAACTTGAACATTTGAGTGTCTCTGCCATACTGAATCACTATATCAACTTCCTTTTGTTGCTTACACCACTGCTTAAGCTAACAAATAGTACATTTTTCCTTGCCTCCACACTGCATTCGCTGAAGTTCTTCTTTTTTCCACGTGCTTTTGTCATTGTCTTTTAAGAAAACACTGAATGGAAGGTGCTATTTATATTATTTCCATATTCAAATATGCAGAATTCCTGGAGACGTCAGATGGGGCTGTAGGCACGTGCATATGTGTTAAATTTCACATTCATTGGGATTAATAAAGGGAAAGTTCATGGAACTTGGCTTACACAGTTTTATGCATCTGGATTTTTTTTGTGCGCAGACATATTTCCAGTTTTGTCTGTACGCCATGTTTAAGTGTGAATTTTACGCTCGGCGTTATACATGAGGCCCCTGGTCTTTTTTTCATTAAAAAATATGCTGTCTCTCTTTGAGTCAGTAGGCCCAGGCCTGTTTCAGCCATTTGCAAGTAACATCTTTCATCGTGTTCTTGGGGTTTATTTTTGGTATCAATACACTAACATTAGTGCGTCGGTTGTAATCTGGGTTGTTTGTTCATTCTTCCTTATGTTTTATTTGTGTTGTTTCTTTTAACATGTACAATTTGATTCTATTGTTTATTTTTTAATAGAAATTTATGTAAGATCATTAAAACATTTTTTGCATTTTTTTCTGACACCATTAGATTTGTGGTTGCTTCAACATTGTTATGGAAGATTGAAAGTGTGCAGCGTGTGACATCACTCTCAGTATAAAAGTCGGTGCCGAGCACTTCATGATTGTCTGAGAAATTGGATAAAAACTGATTGTAGGTGTGTGGATTTTATCAAATACACCAAAATACACCAACATTTTAACCTCCTATGTTTAGAACTCACTGCTTCAAATCTTTAACTGTGAGTGAGATTACCGTTTAGGCTTTGATGAAAGATAGGACTGATGTTTGGTGTAGAACTTTAGCTTGTCTTCACTTAGTAAAGGCCTGTCTCCTTACTTCGTAGACAGAATAATTTCAAGCTGGAAAGATGTGAATTTCAAAAATCTTCATTTTTATTTTTGGTTATCGTGTTTCACAAAAAGAGCTAAGCATTGATCACAATGACTTCCTGATACGGGGAAGTTCTTCCCTAATGCATACTGTATTTTTGGAAAAAAAAATGTTAAAAGTATGTTGTAAATACTTGTGTACTATTAACAGTGAATTGAATTGTGGAAAAATGATGCTGTGGCCAGGCATGTCATCTTCCAGAGTTACCAGATACTATGATTTGAGATGATCAGATGTTTGCTGACCTTATGCAAGGTTTCAGTAAATTGTTTAAGATCTGGTAATCCTCAAGTGACCCTGGCAGTGGAGGACAATTACATCTGATTGGACTATATGAGACATCATTTCAAATCTTCTGTACATCCTGAAGACATAATGGCAGTGTCAGTGACAGAACAATTAGGGTCAGGCTCCATACTGTTGGTCTTAGAGCAAGCAGACTTATCAAAGACCTCTGCTCTCAACTCTTTAATAACACCCCCACCTCATCAACTGCTTCTGTGGTCACAACTATCCTGAGAAATGCTGGATTGCAGGTTTTCCCTTAACCTTGGCCTTCTATCCTGTTCATAACCCCCATGAAGTAGCTTTTGCATGGCGAGAATTGCAACATATGGAAATGTGACCCTCTAACTGGGAACAATCAGCAACTTGTCAGCCACCCTGTACGGGTATGAATGTGTCCGTGATTGGACCCCGAGAGACAGTGGAATGCAATAAAGTTCATTCCATCAGGAAATGTCCATTGTCCAATCACTTGCATACAGACTGATACGCTTGTCTGCTTGCTAGGTTCTTCTACTGCTTCCATCAAAGTTCAGAAATGTAGTCTTCATGTTCTTAGTTCCATGTTCACCACAGATAAGTGACAGTAATACAATATACAACAATACAGACATTACACAAAACAGTCGGGGTTTGTGGCTCTTAAAAGCTTTATGACCTGACAATGAAACTGTGGAATGTGTGTAAGTGGTTCTAAGTTTAGGAGGTAGAAAAGTAACTGTGTAGGATATTAGAGATGTTTAATAACAATGCTTTACTCTGTATGGCAGAATGTGTTAGTTATGCCAGGATGGGGAGGGAGGCATATGTCAGTAATTTTCAGAGTTGATTTCATTACCCTGTCATGTTTTTTGGTTCTGAGTTGAGCAGGTGCTGTTCCAAGGGTGAACAGGGGTTATGGACTTCACTATCCACAAGTGTACGTTAGTATGGATGTTAGGTTAACTGGTGATTACAATTTGGCCCTGTGTTAGTATTGATGTGTCTGTGAGTGGACCCCGTGATTTTTCCTGCATTGTGTCTGACCAGACATTAATTATTTCTGAACATTTCACCAAAGGAACTCTTGGTTGAAAGGAAAATGAAACAGTGTACAAAGTAAGTACAGTAAAAAATTAATTCAAAAAATCTTTTTTCAGAAAATGAATTCCACGTCTATACTTCTCATTTCCCAGAAGGCTGATGGATCATGGGATCTTGACAAATCATTGCTATCTGTATTTGATAAAACAGAACAAGAAGTGCTAGAGAAAATGCCACCACAGGTCAGTTCACAGTTGTTAAGATCCTTCAGAGCTGTGCTAAATCTCAATTCTGTCGTAGCTTATTAGATCTGAGTGTGTGTTAATTCTCCATTTCTGTTTTCATCCATTAGTTTTTATAGTCCTCTTCATTCATTTATGAGGTGCATCAGCCTATCATCACTCACTGGGCTCAGATTAAAAACCAATGTAGTCCATTGAAGGCTCACCCACACATATATCTATAGTAGGAGAATAGTAGGAGAATATAGAGTGACACATTAATATACAAGGGGTGTTCAATAGTTTATCAAGCTGAACATTACGTTTGTGTTACAAATCTGAAATTGTCACTAAAAGTCAGGACATGTCTTGGTGTGCCACACATGCACTTTGAGGTCATTTCATATCAAGCAGTCAGAGAGAGAGAGAGAGAAAGAGGATGGCAAACATATCTCTCTGCGAGTCTATGAAAAAACGTACAGATCGAGAGCATTGCTCCATCATTAAATTCCTTACAATGAAATGGAAGAAGCCAAAGGAAATCCATGTGTTGTGTATGGTAATGACACACCTTCATACTATGAGGTTATGGGCCAAGCAATTTAAATGGGGACAGGAGTCGAGTGAAGGTGAACCCCACAAGGGATGTCCTATACAGGTATCATCACAGGAAATGTGCCAATAAATGGAGACCATGACTGTGGAAGATCTTTGTGTTAACGTTCATCTTATAGCACATGGACTAGGAATTTAGCTGACATAGTCTCCAATGATCATCCATACTCATTTGATGATGTCAAATTACTGATGGCTTCACTGAATACTTACACCAGATCAGAAAGCATATCAACAGGAAGTTAGTCATGGGAATTTGGACCTTCTTAGAGAAAGTCCCTCTTCCTTTTTCTCATGATTTGTTACTGGAATGTGGGTTCACCACCATGATCATTAGACCATGAATGAGTCAATACAATTGAAGCATAAGGGCTCCCAGAACCCTAAGAAATTTTTAGCGCAGTAATCAGCCGGAATAGTCATGGTGACAGTTTTGTGGGATAAAAAGGGTGTTCTGCTGCACTTTCCTGATGGCTCATTTTGTCAGTATATAAATGAGATGAATGAACATGAAGAAAATATTCTGATTTCTAACAGCAGTGTGTTCAGGTAATGGGATGTACCAGTACAAATAACACGGGTGTTGTGGAGCGGTTGGATAATTCAGAAGAAACTTGTGGCGACACTGAACCTGAGTTGCAGTTTTTTATTGAATTTACAACCGCCAAAGGTTGCTCAGTAAAAACGGTTCTGAAAGTGAGGATGTCCTTTATAAAATTTATTAAAAATATAAATTCAAACCATTCATAAATCCAGATATTCAGGATTATGTTTAAATAGATGCAAGATTATCCATCCATCCATTATCCAACCCGCAATATCCTAACTATAGGGTCACGGGGGTCTGCTGGAGGCAATCCCAGCCAACACAGGGCACAAGGCAGGAGCAAGATTATTATTATTATTATTATTATTATTATTATAGATGGATCAATTATGGTGATTTGTGTGTACGTGTGGTTTCCTTTGACAACACAGAAAAAAAGGAAATATTCGCTTAACAGTAATTACAATGGCAATGCAAATAATAAGAAAGAACATCAATGTACTAATATTCAGTAATAATACACAGTAGAGAACAAATTGAAATGAACGTTAATATAACTGATAACAACTGATGTGATACTATTTGGAATATAAATATAACATTATGAACACGACGCTGTCGCTAAACAAGTCTGAAAGTATTGACGTAGTTTACACAAACATTACGAACTGCACAATTCATGAACTACAGTATTGCTGGTTTAAAAGTAACAATACGTGTTAAACTACAATGGCGTGAAGCAATGCATAATGAAATAATTATGAAAAAATATAAAACTGCTTAACAATTAAAGTATATATATATTTAGGAACAAAAATAAATCACAGGGGGCGAGATCTGGCAGTTACAAGGGATGTGAGGCAGCAAATTACATTGTTTTTAGTTAAAAACTCTCTGACCAATGCCGCAGTGTATGTAGGTGTGATCCTATGGTTTCTCCTGATACTTTCCCATTGATGCCCCAGCAGTTCAACTAATATTACGTAATGTCACTGATTAACAGCCTGTGCATGGGATACAACCTCTTCATGAACAAGTCCTTCAATGTTGAACAACGCAGTCACCATTGCCTCTTGAAAATCTTCCTTGATGGCTTGGAGAAAAAAAATCACTGAAGTCTACAATTAATAGAATTAAAGGAAGAAATACATGGCCAATCAGCTCAGCATAATGCCACTCAGTGATTAACCAGACTGTAGAGATACGATGCCTAGTGGCATATTCGAGAACTACACCCTACTCCTGTGCTATTGACCAATTCTGGGCAAGTTTTGGGTTCCCCAATTGTACACACATTATTTTTGGACAGTTACAAACTTATATTAAATGAACATAATACTCACTTTTTAAGGATGAACAACAATTCAATTTCAGGGATGTTCTTGTATGTGACGAATGTGATACGAATCACGAGAAATTCTACAAAACGTCTAGAGGAAACCTCAATGATAAAATTTAGAATGAATTCAGCCTGAGAAGGGACCACAATGAGTCTACCATTTTCTCCAGAGCTGGAAAACACATAATTTCTGGGGTGGATCTCGGCTCCAGTGGAGGACAAACCTGCTAAGAAAACTGAAAAATTATGTTAGAAGATAACTGGCTGCTCAGTGCATATCAAACTATAGAGGAAACTAAGGGTTGAAAACCAAGAAATGTTTGTGGAGAATAACAGATCTTTTATACAACAAGAACCAAACTCTGAACATGCATCGAAGGGTACAATAATTCAAAGAGCTTTAGAAGACAAATGGAAACACCACGAGAAAACCCACACAGACCTTGTTAGGTGTCAAACCCAAGTCCTCGTGCTAACCACGAGGCCAGTGTTCTGCTTTATCAATGTTAGGTTTAATTCCCATAATGTCTTGCTCTGAAGATACAGTAGTCCTTTCTCTGTTCATCACAGGGCATGTGCCCCTTTTATGCATATTGGATCTTTGCAGAATCATCAGGCAATCACAGATGTGTCTCTGGGATGTGGAGGGAATCCTGAATGGCATAGTGCTGTTTCCTTGTGTGTCATTTTGGAAAGCTAATATCAGATGCTGAGTTGAAATGTTTGCTATATTTCTCATACAAGGTACAATGTAGAATTGTTTATATAGTAGTCGTAAATAAGTAATTTTTTTTTTAATTTAGCTGTTGTGGATCACAAGCCATCTCCAAATGATGACACCTGAGCCCAAAGTATAACACAAAAGAACATAAAGGGTAAAATAATATAGACTTGCACCCACGGGGCCTGCCTGCACAGAAGCAGTGTGATGCCCCAAGTGCCCTCGACTGTTTTCTGTAACACTTGAAATTTGGCTCAGAGGCATCCTATTTTGTTGATCATCACTGAGATGTTTCTACACCTTGTTTGGAGTCTACCTGTGATCAATTTAATTTATTGGACTGATTAGGAAAGGCATGTACCTGTCAATAGAAGGTCCCACAACTAAGCAAATACTAAAGCCAAGTGGTCAAAGGATTTGCCCGCAGAGCTTAGAGACAGGAATGTGTTGAGGCACAGATGTGGGGAAGGCTATGAAAAGTTTCTCCGGCATTGAAGGTCAGAGCACATTTGCCCTCATCATTTTTGAACGGAAGAAGGTTGGAACAATCATATCTCTTCCTTGAGACAGCCATGCAGACAAAGTGAGCAATTCTGGGAGAACTATGGTAAGAGAGGTAACCAAGAACCCAACAGTAATTCTGGCAGAGTTCCAGAGAAACTGTGTGGATGTGGGAGAAACTTCCAAAAGGATGGCCACAACTGTAACACTCCACTGATATGGGCTCAATGACTGAGTGACAAGATGACACAAGAAAGGCCACATGAAGTTTGCAAAAAGGCACTTAAAGAACACTCAGATTGTGAGAAAAAATATTCTGCAAGAAACTAAGGAACATCTCATTACCTGAGCAATACCATTCCAACAGTGAAGCATGATGGTAGAAGCAGCATACTGTGGGGTGGCTTTTCAGCAGTAGGATCTAGGAGGATAGTCAGGGTTGAAGGAACAAACAATGGAGTAAAGTAGACAGATATCCTTAATGAAAACCTGCTCCAAAGTGCTCTGGACCTGATTCTGAGCCAACGATTCACCTTCTAACAGGGAAATGACCCTAAGCACAAATCAAAGACAACACAAGATGGGGGTTAGGGATGATTCTGGAAATGTCCTTAAGTTGCAAAGCCAGATCCCAATTTTGAACCTATTACAACATTACTGGAGAGACCCGAAAATAGTTGTTCACCAATGGTCTCCATCCAGTCTGACAGAGTTTGAGAAGATCTGCAGAGAAGAATGGCAGAAAATCCCCAAATTCAGGTGTGTGAAGCTTGTCATGTGAGAACTGAAAAGACTACTGACTGGAAACTCTGTCAGAGGGGCTTCAAAGATGCACTGAGTGAAGGGTCTAAATACTTGTGTCAATGGGATATTCCAGTTTTTTTATTTTTAATACATTTAAAAAATGTCTAAAATCCTGTTTTCTCTTTGTCATTCTCGTTTGATATGGAGAGAAAAAAGGGAATTTAAATGATTTTAGGACAAGGATGCAACGTAACAAAAAGTGAAAAAAGTGTAGGGGTCTGAATACCTTCTGAATACACCATACACATCTAAACATTCATTGTGCTTTCATTTTTTTTTTCGTTCTTTGAGCATCTGAATTCAAATCTTTAAAAATAGTTAAATATGTTGTTTTTACTTCCTCCATAATTAAACATAAATATTAACTATGAATTAACAATCACATTATTTTATATTTACCTCCCTAATAGTCCTCCCTCTTTTTGCCATTTCAGCTGACAGATCCATCAGTCTGGGTCACTGTCTTGGCACTAGTCTGGTTTGACAATTTCACTTCTTATTTGACGGAGAAGCTGGAATCAATGAAAACAGAAGCATTCTTCTGGACCATACCACACATAAGTATGTCCTCTTAAAAGCTTTTCACTTGGTTGGGTGCTTGTGTTGTCCTGGTAGAATTCTATATTACTTGACTTTCCCCTTTTGTATTCTTTATTATGACGCCTTTGTCAAAATGCCTCAGATCCCATAGACTTGCCACTGTTTATAAGGTGTTGTACTTTATAACTTCTAACCACCTTCCCTTCTACATCTGTATCCTCAGGCAATTAGGTAGAGTAAAAAGACAAGCAGGAGTTAAGTTAGAAGTTTAAGTAATGTATTATTGATAATATTAATAAAATAATAACCATAAGCAAAGTACAAATGTATACTGGCAACCATACCACCTGATAAATGCTGATATGTAGTTTCTGGAGGCACACAGACTTATTAGTTAGTTAAAATGTCTTTAGTTAAGTCATCATTTCTTGCTTTCTTCAGGACTTGCCGCATGCCTGTCTCAATATAGCTGCTGTGCTGTGCTCTTCGGTGTGTTGTCCTTTTCATGATAATGGTGTGAGAGAGAAAGTGGGATGAGAAAAGCAACTAAATTTATACATTCTCTGTTCAAATCCTACGGCCAATAGGGCGCCGTGGTACAGAATGGCCTCTGATTCGAAACAAGACAGCCAATTTTAAACCAACAGAATTCTGGTGTGACATATCTCTCCCAGTTACTGGCTTATTTTCACACTCACCCCCAAAAACCATTTGTTGAGTGAAGCTTGCCAGCCAGGTAGTTTGGCTTGCCTGTGGGGGTTTATTGAGAGAGTACTGTATGTCCTGCAGAGAATCACTTTGCCAAATTGGTTTTAGGCACTTAACCCCCACCCTTGCAATAAGGGGGGGGAGTGGGGCACTTTAAACATCAAAGCATTGTTGTTCTCATGAATAAAACACTAATATTACATTTGCTTTGTCTGTCTTACAAGTAAAGACATGCAAAATATTTATCATCTTAAATACAAAATTTCACACCATAGCAGTGCTACAAACCTTCTAACAGTCTAAGAATTTTCAAAAGAGAGTATCTCAATTTTTAAGTTACTGCTAATGAAGAAACTGGCAGAAAAGCAGAATCTTGGAGCATATTTCACCAACATTGATTCCTCAATGCCCTTGGTATTGTCCATAAATTCTTGTTTTTAAGTTCTCAAATAGTCAGAATAATCGGAAGATTCAGTGCATGATTTTCTAACAGACTCTGTCAGGATTTTATATGACAGCAGAACAAATGCAAACACGTTTAAATGGGATTCATCCAAAGTATAGTCGGACAAGTTAGGATGAAACTGACTATCATGCCAAAGTCAAATGACAAAAGAATTTGCATGAAAACAACAAAAGAATTCAAACTTTGGGTTTGCAAGTGGTTTTATTAGATTGCTGGTTCTGAAATTACTTTCTGTTCACTGACTATTGTTTACATATTTCAGTTTGGCCCTGTTCCTTGATTGTCATTGGTCCTAAACGTGCTCTTTACATCTTATCTTCTTGGCTACAACCTTTATTTCATTTTAGTAATGGATCTATCTCCTAATTCTGCTCTTTTTCCCTGTGACCTTTGTGGTCGTGGGAAGGAACTGGAAATCCACAAAGAGTAAATGTTGGGGCATCAACCAGATCATCCCTGTTTAGTTAGGAAAATAATCCAAACTAAAGTGAGCACTCAATGGCGTTAAACAATATAAAAGAGTGATATATTACTCCACTTTCTCCTTTTGTATTATTAATGTGTAACCTTTGTCAGAATGCCTGAAATCTCACAGACTTACCACTGTTTATAAGGTATTGTACCATATAACTTCTCCCCACCTTCCCTTCTACATTTATTACCTCAGGCAATTAAGTGTAGTAAAAGACAAGTAGGAGATAAGTTACACTTTAAATAATATATTGTTGATAATATTCATAAATAATAAGAATATGCAAAGTACAGGTGAACATTGGCAACCATACAACCTGATAAATGCTGATGTGTAGTTTCAGGCAGCACACAGACTTTTAGTTACTTTAAATGTCTCTAATTCATTTGTGGTCAGCTTTCTTCAAAACAGTCCTGTCTCAATATGGTTGCCAAGTTGTGCTCCTCATGGCAATGGTGTGACAGAGAAATGCTTCTTCATGTCGATGGTGTAAGAGAAATAGGAAGGGTAATAACTGAATTTACACATTCTTTGTCCACATCCTTACACCAATAGGGCATTGTGCTACAGAATGGCTTCTGATTCAAACCAATCCCAAACAGCCATACTTCAGACCAATGAGGGCTCACAATACCTTTCACGCCTGCCCCCAAAATCATTTATTGAGCTGATGCTTGCCAGCTCGGTAGATTGGCTTTCCTGTTGTGGTTGAATGAAAGAGTCCTGCAGAGAATCACTTGCCAAACTGGTTTTAGGCCCTTCCCCTGACTCAGTCCTAAAAGGGGGTGGGGGGGGGGCTTAGGGGGGATGGAATTGGGGACAGACCATTGTTGTTCTTATCAATGATATAAAACTAATATTACATTTGCTTTGTCTAACTTACAAATAAAGACATACAAAATATTTATCAACTTGTATACAAAATTACAGACCACAACATAAGCCTATGATAGTCACAGCAGGACACAGCTGCATCCTGTGGTGAGTTCTCATATCAAGTGACGTGTCCTTTTTGCAATATAATGGGTGAACAGAAAGTGGTGGAGTCATTTGCCCACACTGGACTTCTTCTCAACACTGCGTAATGAAAAACAGAAGATAAGGTCAGCAGTGGCACCCCTTCTCAACCTGGATTGGAAGTACATATCTCAGAAGACACCTTTCAGTGTGGTCATTTCAGTTATCATCCATCCATCCATTTTCCATCCCGCTGAATCCGAACACAGGGTCGCGGGGTTCTGCCGGAGCCAATCCCATCCAACACAGGGCACAAGGCAGGAACCAATCCCGAGCAGGGTGCCAGCCCACCACAGGACACACACAAACACACCCACACACCAAGCACACACTAGGGCCAATTTAGAATCGCCAGTCCACCTAACCTGCATGTCTTTGGACTGTGGGAGGAAACCGGAGCGACCGGAGGAAACCCACGCAGACACGGGGAGAACATGCAAACTCCACGCAGGGAGGACCCGGGAAGCGAACCCAGGTCCCCAGGTCTCACAACTGCGAGGCAGCAGCGCTACCCACTGCGCCACCGTGCCACCCTCAGTTATCATTATTCGTTTTTTTTAGTCTTTCAGATTGTTATGTACTGAGGTTCTATAACAAGAATTCATTTCATTTTAGGAAGTCTTCAAGCTATTTTTACAGATATTTTGATCATTACGGCAATAATGTCACCTTAGTGACATTTTACGAGTAGTTGCATCTCATGGGCATCACTACTTTGTAGAGTTTTCTTGTGGTTTTGGTCAGTTTGCTTATAGTTGCTTTGTCTATTGCAGGTCATGCCATGGAGGTCACATGGTGTGCCTTGCCATCCTGCTCTGCCTTCATACGATGGCTGGTCTCTGCAACTTGTTACATTTATTTTTTTTAAGTAGATGCTTTTATTCAAGTGACTTACAAAAGGGGTCAGCATAATCAAGTAAACATTAGTCTAGGGGACTGTTTGGGAAAAAGTGTTATAGGACAAGGATACAAAGTTGATCACCACAAGTGAAGAACTCAGAACAAAATACAAGCGATTTACGAAAACCTAACAGCTAATGTCCCTTATTCAGGCAAGATGTATGAAGAAGGGGCCTGAGTTGCCTCGAAAGCTTGCATATTGTAATCTTTTTAGTTGGCCAACAAAAGGTGTCATTTTGCTTGGCTTTTCTCTAAGTTAAAAGAGCAGAATGCAAGCCCTGAATAAAGACATACAGTATATCCACATAAATACAATAAAAATGGAGCAGATATTCTTCCACGTGGCCTAGCTTATTGTGAAGTAACTGTATGATATTGTTTTGCATTGCGACACAATAGCGTGATATTGCAAAATACTGAGAAAGAAACACAATTAGTAGTCAGTGATATACTAATAAAAGGTGTCATTTTGCTTGGCTTTTCTCTACCTTCATAACGGCTAACACGGTACAACACCCTAGTACTACAGCTAATGTCAGAAAGTCATTTTTTAACGTACTTAATTCTGAACAGGGTTATGGAGGCTGCTGGAGCATATCCCAGCTTGCATAGGGCACAAGGCAGGGACAACCCCTGGACAGGATGCCACAACACACATACACATACCCCAGCGATCCCCTGTGGCTCTGCCCACGTAGTAGTGAAACAGAACAGTGAGGAGGGCCTTGCCCGGCTCCCCACTCCTGATGTCCTGTTCCCTATCCCCTCGGCCTGTAACCTCTGTCTCAGATTAGCGCAAATATATCGCTCCTGCAACCAAACTATGATACTTAGCGTGATGAGAGAAGTCGCAAAATCGACCGGAATGTTCAAGCAAATTTTAGAAAAAAACCCGATCTAAATCCATTAAGTAGTTCTCTTGTTCGCTAGCTAAGCAGAGGTAAGATACGCCCTGAGGCTGACATGTGAGTAAGGAGGGCTCTCCCTCAGGCCAGCATCCTGTAGTTGTTCCTTCGCTGTTATAAATAACATTTGGATTTGATGTGTATTTAATGAAGAAGCCCACATGAGGACCCGTAAGCTGTCTGTTTCTCACGCTACACACTCTGACGTCCTTATCCTCTTATTCAGTTGTCCATCTCGGCCGTCACCATCTTTTTCTGTCCTGGTCAGGTCCAATTCTTTCTCTTTTCTCAAGACAGTAATCGACAGCAATGTATGAAATCTTTAGCTACTTGGTAATCTGTCACATGGAGTAGCCTTCATTTACAAAAACCAACAGACTGACATGTTTATTGCGAAAGCTGTTTCATTTTGAACATTATTGAATCCAGAACTAAACCTTAGGAATGCCAGTACTTTGTAATCCAAGTAAACTGGATAACATGTTTTAGTGTTCTAATGCAATTTCAAAGGTTTCTCTACTAACCAATTAGTATTTGAACATGGCTAATTAAGGACAAGCTAAGGGAGTTGGACATTAGGACATTAAAGGAATTCCTGCTAAAAATGAGGCTTTGCAGCCATATACAATACAATAAAATACTATTTATTTTTGTATAGCCCAAAATCACACAAGAAGTGACGCAATGGGCTTTAACAGGCCCTGCCTCTTGACAGCCCCCCAGCCTTGACTCTCTAAGAAAACAAGGATAAACCCTTGCAGGGAAAAAATGGAAGAAACCTTGAGAAAGGCAGTTCAAAGAAAGACTCCTTTCCAGTTTGGTTGGCGTGCAGTGGGTGTCAAAAAGAAGGTAGTCAATACAATACAATACACAGAACAGAACAAATCCTCAATACAGTATAAAAATAAAAATTTTACAGGTATGGACCAGAATTTAACAGTAGATGATATCACATGATATGACTTGGATTTGTTCAGAGTCCTGGAGACCTCGGCCATCAAACTGCCTCCCCCATTTGGCCATTCCACAGCTGAAACAGTGCTGGGCCAGCCAATCTGATGGAAGGACTCCTCTACCCCACGATTCCTGTGATCCTCCATCAGAGATGACTTTTCCTTAGGCAGGCAAAACAACTTAGCAGGTGGGCCGTGGCACCAAGTGCTACATTTGAGTACCGAGAAGAGAAACAGAATAGGTGAGGGTTAGTAACAAATTATAACTATCGTATTATTTATGTTTTAGTGCTAATGACCAACAACAGAGATGCAGTCTGTACAGTTAATCAGCAGCTCTAGTCAGGATATGTTAAACTGAATTTGTGAGCCTTCAGCTGGGATTTAAAAGCTGAGACTGAAGGGGCATCTCTTATGGTAGCAGGCAGACCATTCCACAGTTTAGGGGCCCTGTAACTAAAAGCTCGACCCCCCACTGTTATTTTATTAATCCTTGGAATCATAAGCAGACCAGCATCTCGAGATCTTAATGTGCACTCAGGTTTGTAAATCATGATAAGTTCAGACAAGTAAGCTGGACCTCAGCCATTTATTGCTTTATAAGTTAAAAGCAGGATTTTGAAATCTGCCCTAAACTTAACCGGGAGCCAGTGTAAGGATTTAAGAACTGGAGTTATGTTTTCATATTTTCTTGTTCTTGCAATAATTCCTGCAGCAGCATTTTGGATTAACTGGAGGCTGTATAAATAACAATTTGAACATCCAGTGAACACCGCATTGCAGTAGTCAATCCTACTAGAAATAAATGAATTAATTAATTTCTCAGAATCCTGTTTATTTAGAAAGTGCCTTAATTTCCCAACATTTTAAAGATGGAAGAAACATGATTTGGACAACTTTGTAATATGCACTTTAAATGACATGATAGAGTCAAAGAAAACTTCTAGATGATTCAGTAAATGCATGGTGATTCCAACTGAGTTAAATGATGACAAAATATTGTTGTGATCAGCGTCATTCCCTCCAACAATTAACATCTCTGTTTTATCGGTGTTTAAAGACAAGTAGTTCTCATCCATCCACTCCTTTAATTCACTAACACAATCAATTAAAGATAACATTGGGGAAACTTCACTTAATCTAAATGAAAAGTATAACTGGGAGTCATCTGCATACGAGTGAAAATTAACATGATGTTTCCTAATGACAGATCCCATTGGAAGCATGTAAAGTGAAAACAGTAAAGGTCCCAGTACTGAGCCCTGCAGGACACCATATCTCACTTCTGTGTATAATGATGGAGTACTGTCAGCACATTTCTGTACATATTGGAATCGATTTGATAAATAAGAGCTAAACCAGGTGAGCACAGTGCCTGTAAGTCCAACATCATTTTCTAGCCTGTGCAGTAAAATAGAATGGTCGATGGTGTCAAATGCTGCGCTTACGTCTAACAACGTAATTACAGTGGAGTTTCCTTCATCAGAGGATATCAGAATGTCATTTACAACACACATTAGTGCCGTTTCTGTACTATGACCAGTGTGGAAACCAGATTGGAATTTCTCAAATAAATTGTAATGCGTAAGGTGTGACTGAAGCGGATTGGTGACTACTTTTTCTAGTACTTTAGAGAGAAAGGGTAAATTTGAAATAGGCCTAAATTGTTTGGTCAGAGACATTCACACCAGTGGCCTGCTGGAGGTCATTTTGTGGGCTCTGGTAGTGCTTATCCTATTCCTCCTTGCCCAAAGGAGCAGATACCGGTTAGTCCTGCAGGTGGGTTATGAACCTTCTACGGCCCTGTCCAGCTTTCCTAGAGAAACTGCCTGTCTCCTGGAATCTCCTCCATACCCTTGAGACTGTGCTGAGACACAGCAAACCTTCTGGCAATGGCACATATCGATGTGCCATCCTGGAGAAGTTGGACTACCTGTGCACCCTCTGTAAGGTCCAGATATCACCTCATGCTACCAGTAGTGACACTGACTGTAGCCAAATGGAAAATGAGTTAAAAAAACTGATGAGGAGGGGAAAATGTCAGTGGCCTCCCTCCACCTATTAAACCATTCCTGTTTTGGGGGTCATCTCATTGTTGCCCCTCTATTACACCTGTTGTTATTTTCATTAACACCAAAGCAGCTAAAACTAATTAGCAACTCCCTCTGCTACTTAACTGACCAGATCAATAGCCGAGATGTTTCATTGACTTGATGCTATACTCTGATTAAAAAGTGTTCCGTTAATTTTTTGAGCAGTATATATACTACGGTCCGAAGAAGCAGAGTGGTTGGCCTGGACTTTGGGGAAGATTGGGGTTTGTGGCACAATAATTGTAAATAACAGATAGTGTAAATAAACGTGTGGTGGTGAAATTAACATGCCTGCCTGTCTGTGTCTGGGGCAAGTTTACTGGCGTAGTCGGCAGGATGCTCCGCCTAATACAAGGTGGGGTCCTGTTTTCAAAAATGTTGTGGACAGCCCGGCGCAGCAGGGGAGCCCACCCACGTGCCGTAGGAGCGGCGTGCCCATAACCTCGCGAGACAGTCTCGCCCCACAAATCGTCAGTGGACCACGGTCACAAGGTTCTCTCCTGGTGCGGCAGAAGATCGACGGGCCTTACCTGGGTGCAGCAGGCTCCAAGGAGTGTGCTGTTGCAGACGGCGCCCGGGACGGCGCGGTGTCGAGGGAGGCCACGCCGAGGATGTTTCCCCAGACAGATGGGACCCGGGAGGTGAGTTCCCTGCTTGTCGGCAACCGGCCCTGCGGGGCCGCGTGTGTTTTGTGTTTAGCAGGCAGGGGCTGCCCGGATCCTTGTCAGTGGCAGACTCGTGCTGCTCTGTGGGGCTTTCAGGAAGTGGCAGCAGCAGCAGAGGCTGCAGAAAAGGAGACGCTGCAACTCAAAGAGCCGGCTCGTCACCGCACCAGGAGGAAAAGAGCCAAAATGGACGCGGGCCGGAAGTCCCGCCCCGTGACAGGCACAGGATTGGGTGGTGTGTCTTTTGTACCCGCCTATGATTGGATGGAGGTGGGACCAAGGAATGCCCATCTCGTGCCGGGGGGAGACCCGATTGGGCCGGAGGAAGAGGCCCACAGGAAGCAGTCAAAGCAAAGGGCTGACAGACAGGTAGGCTCTGCGCCAGCTGAATTCCTGTCCTTGCCTGTAGTTCTGCGTGCGCTGGAGGAGTTCCTTCAGGCCGTAGCGCCACTGTTGCAGGTGCTCAGTACGCTCCGTGCGGACCTGCAGGAGCTGGAGGTAAAGGCTGGCGCGTCATTACAGACGCTGCATGCTGCGGTGGAAGGGCGCGTCGCTGGATCCTTTGGCCGGAGCTGTATGGCGGGGAAGGTAGGTAAAGCCGACCCCGTAAAGCATAAGGGAGATCCAACCGAAGGGGCCCGTGACATTTGTGATTGGAACCGAGTAGGTGAGTCTTCAACAGCGGATGCGGCGGTGCAGGCTGTTCGCGAGGTGAGGGGAGCAACAACGAGAGGGCAGGCAGGACAGGGGCTGATGAGTGCTCTGGGTCCTAGCGCCTGACGCCCCCAGCCTGCGACAGTCTCCCGTCGGTCTCGATGGACACAGACGGGAACGGGTTTGTGTGTTTCTCAGGCGCGGATCCAAACCGTCGTGGCGTCCAAGAGTGACAGGAGGAATTGAGGAGTGTGCACGTCCAGAGAAGGGCCGATCCCCAAAGTCAGCGGAGAAGAAAAGAATGCAAGCAGTCCCGTCAGTGTCGTCATCAGGAGGGACACAGAACCTGCGGAGAGGGTGCCGAACAAGCAAGTTCTGGGGTCCCCGTCAGAGTGGGGAGAGCTGCCAGTGCATGGCACAGAGGGAAGCCAGGGAAGGGTGTCCAGGCAGCGGCTCTGGCCCCTTGTTTCTGTGTGTTGCAGGACCGGACCTGGGATGAGCAGTAAGACCTGCTTCGTGGGAAGCCGGCCCTCATCGGACGGACCGTCTGGCAGGAGGACACTTCACTGGCGATGGGGTGCCAGCTGGTGGAGGCTACAGAGGGGCGAGTGGCGCTAACAAAAGGGGGGAAGAAGAGAGGGAACACCTGGAGTGCTTCCGGGAGGACAGCAGGCACTTCAGCCACACTGGGGCGTGTCCGCGGGATTGCCAGTACACACCTGGAGCACATCCAGGTATGGTTAAAAGGGGTCGCCTCCCTTCATTCAATGCTGGAGTCGGGTGGAAACAGGACAAGGTTCAAGAAAGAGAGACAGAGGCGGTCCGAAGAGGCAGAGTGGTTGGCCTGGACTTTGGGGAAGATTGGGGTTTGTGGCACAATAATTGTAAATAACAGATAGTGTAAATAAACGTGTGGTGGTAAAATTAACATGTCTGCCTGTCTGTGTCTGGGGCGAGTTCCACAATATAGATAGATAGATAGATAGATAGATAGATAGATAGATAGATAGATAGATAGATAGATAGATAGATAGATAGATAGATATTTTATTAATCCCAGGGGGAAATTCACATATTCCAGCAGCAAAAATATTAAATTAAAGAGTAATAAAAAATGCAGATAAAAAAACAGACAATAACTTGAATAATGTTCAACGTTTACCCCCTCTGATGGAATTGAAGAGTCGCATAGTTTGGGGGAGGAATGATCTTCTCAGTCTGTCAGTGGAGCAGGACAGTGACAGCAGTCTGTCACTGAAACTGCTCCTCTGTCTGGAGATGACACTGTTTAATGGATGTAGTGGATTCTCCATAATTGATAGGAGCCTGCTGAGTGCCCATTGCTCTGCTACGGATGTCAAACCGTCCAGCTCTATGCCAACAATAGAGCCTGCCTTCCTCACCATTTTGTCCAGGCGTGAGGCATCCTTCTTCTTAATGCTGCCTCCCCAGCACACCACTGCGTAGAAGAGGGCACTCGCCACAACCATCTGATAGAACATCTGCAGCATCTTACTGCAGATGTTGAAGGATGCCAGTCTTCTAAGGAAGTACAGGCGGCTCTGTCCTTTCTTGCACAGAGAATCAGTATTGGCAGTCCAGTCTAATTTATCGTCCAGCTGCACTCCTAGGTATTTATAGGTCTGCACCCTCTGCACACAGTCACCTCTGATGATCACGGGGTCCATGAAGGGCCTGGGTCTCCTAAAATCCACCACCAGTTCCTTGGTTTTGCTGGTGTTCAGGTGTAGGTGGTTTAAGTCGCACCATTTAACAAAGTCCTTGATGAGGTTTCTATACTCCTCCTCCTGCCCACTCCTGATGCAGCCCACGATAGCAGTGTCGTCAGCAAACTTTTGCACGTGGCAGGACTCTGAGTTATATTGGAAGTCCGATGTATATAGGCTGAATAGGACTGGAGAAAGTACAGTCCCCTGCGGCGCTCCTGTGTTGCTGACCACAATGTCAGATCTGCGATTCCCGAGACGCACATACTGAGGTCTGTTTGTAAGATAGTCCACGATCCATGCCACCAGGTATGACTCTACTCCCATCTCTGTCAGCTTGTCCCTAAGGAGCAGAGGTTGGATGGTGTTGAAGGCGCTAGAGAAGTCTAGAAACATAATTCTTATAGCACCACTGCCTCTGTCCAAGTGGGAGAGGGATCGATGTAGCATATAGATGATGGCATCTTCCGCTCCCACCTTCTCCTGGTATGCGAACTGCAGAGGGTCGAGGGCGTGTTGGACCTGTGGCCTCAGGTGGTGAAGCAGCAGCCGCTCCATGGTCTTCATCACATGTGATGTTAGAGCGACAGGCCGGAAGTCATTCAGCTCACCAGGATGTGATACCTTTGGGACTGGGGTGATGCAAGATGTTTTCCAAAGCCTCGGGACTTTCCCCTGTTCCAGGCTCAGGTTGAAGATGCGCTGTAGAGGACCCCCCAGCTCTGATGCACAGACCTTCAGCAGTCGTGGCGATACTCCATCTGGACCTGCTGCTTTGCTGGCACGAAGTTTTCTCAGCTCTCTGCTCACTTATATATATATATAATGTATGTATATATACACATATATGAAAGATTAAAAGATTACATTTGGAGCATAATCCATCCATCCATTATCCAACCCACTGAAGGCAAACACAGGGTCACGGGGGTCTGCTGGAGCCAATCCCAGCCAACACAGGGCACAAGGCAGGGAACCAATCCCGGGCAGGGTGCCAACCCACCGCAGGACACACACAAACACACCCACACACCAAGCACACACCAGGGCCAATTTAGAATCTCCAATCCACCTAACCTGCATGTCTTTGTTCCAACAATGAAAATACATTATTGAAATAGAGATCACCAAATGTCACAATTTGTAATGACTTCCATAGATTGAATATTGGTTAACAAGGCTGAAATAAATGAGTAAAAAAGCAATAGATAAGAACATGTCTTCCTTAAAATGTGCCTTACATTGATTCTGTAGTTTTAATAAATGATGAACTTCTGGATTCCTGGAAGATGGACAGTAATTAGTGTCGAGGTGAGGCGCTCTGTGTGTGGAACTTGTATGTCTGTATTTCTACATTTTTTTCTTCAGTTTACAATGTAAAAGCTGCATCAGTTGTTCCTCTCAATGGCATAAAACCAAACTGCTCCTCCCCTATGGTGGTCTCCTCCCAAAGCTGTTTCTTCCTAACCTTCTCTCAGATTTTCATTGTATGTGATCTCAGTTTTATCCCTCTATAGTTTCCACAATCCCGACTATTTCCTTTCCCCTTATAAATCCTGCTGTTCCTCAGCTCCTCTGGTTTTTCTCTGGTCATTCATTTGGGTGGTCTTACACTTTATTTTTCTGGACCTCATTTCAAGTCAATTTTGAAATTTCAGTCTTTACCGAGATCCCAAGGAATACACTGCAGATGTTTTCTTCCTACAAACCCAGTTATAAAAAACAAGATAATTTCAAAGTGTCCGTCACCAGTGTTCATAAGGTAAGTTTACTTGTTAGGTGGGCCGAAGTCCCCAGTCCATGTGCTCCCTGTGTTTGTGCAGAGAGTGTTGTTTGAGTCCTTGATCTCGAGCTGAATTCTTTTAAGGCGGACGTGCCAGCCCTGCATCTCATGCAGTCAGGACAGGCACCGTATGATCATTGAAAACAAGGACTAGTTTGGTTCACCCTGCTGCACATCCAAAGGAGGTGGGATTCTTTTAACTGGATACAAATGTATTGGAGAGGCATATGAGCAGGTTAATCAAGGATTATTTAAACTATGGAGTGGGGAACAGGGAGTTTAGGACTGGTGTTGTCTAACTTTTCACCTGCCCACATTACAACACCGAGATGGCATTTTCAAAAGTATACAGCTCTGGAGTGCTTGTTGAAAAGTCTCCATTTTCAGGTGCTAAAAGAGCCAGAGCATTTATGACTTTAGATGTTACAGAGTGGCACTAAGATGTGGCTTCTTCTTTCTTTAGTTGTGTATTTATTTTTTCCTCTGTGATTACCTGATATCCAGTTTGGACGACTGAAAGAAAATTCTTTTTCCTTGATTTTTTTCAGGGGACAATGTGACGGATGTGGAAGAGTGTATGAAATCTGCCTATGAATTCCTGGGAATTGAGATGTCTTATTAATAGTCCTTGCCTACCTCATGATGCAGAAGATCAGAGGTTCACACTCACCTACTTCTACCAGCAAAATGCAGGAACCGTCTGCTGACAGAGAATTCCAAAAACCCAAGCATGTGTGCTTCTCCCTCAGCTATTCAGTGGGTCACTTTACATAGTGCTATGTTTTATGACTAATATAACTGATCCTCCACAATGCTTTAGCAGCTTGGTGTTGATGAAGACATCTGGATATTGTATTACGTCATCCCAACTGATTCACAAACTTGACTCATCCAGTTCAAAGTGTCACAAGTCCTGAGCCTATTTTGCTGCGTTATATACCACAAAATCGTCAATACCTGCTGGCCTAAACTGTGAATAAATATTCTATAGTGAATATCAACACACATTGTGTCCCAGAGCCCCATTCCAGCAATTGTTCTTATACACAGCGGCCTGTAGGAGAACTAGCATTTAGAATAAATGAAAAGAGTGATATATTAAGGCCTGGCATGTGAGTTTTATATATCGTGGTCAAACCACAACTCCCACTGCATGATAGAGTTGCCAGTCTTTGTCACAAGAGCAAGCCAAAGACATCAAGAAAGGTTTGGAGCAGCCACCCATATAATATGCTCTAGCTGCAAATAAGTAAATAGTTGTGAGATGTTCACAAGTCAGAGTCCAAAACGGAATTGAGGCAGGTTCTCAAAGATAAAGGCATCTTTATTTGCCGAGACAGGAAGTGATGACATCAGTGGAACCGGAAGTGACATCATCAGTAGAGGTGGAAATGGAAGTGGCGTCATCAGAGGCACCGGAACCGGGATTGAGAAAGAAAGTCAGTGTACCTCGCCAACTGGTCTGGTATGGAATTATTATTCAGGTCCTTTAGCTGCCTTCCAATCGCACGTGTGGGACATCTTACATACATGTACCTGGTCCAGATGGACAGTTTCACAGATTGACATTTTGCAATACAGAGTTTCCCATTCAAAAATACAATATGGCCACAGGCTTCTCAAAAGGTCAATAAATAAAAGAACTGTATTGCTGCCTCTTGCTATACTGTGCTTGAATTTGCATGAAAATAAAAAGGCGTAACTGGACACGCGGATGACTGAGAAGGTGAAGACAATTCAGTCTATTTTACATGGAGAATTGGTGGTACATAATCTGTGTAATTTACCGTTATGTGCATTTATTTTGCGTTCTTCCAGTAAACGTTTCCTAAGATACTTTTCTCATTAGTTGTACGTATGTTGCTATACGATAGTTAGCTTTTCGGAACAAATAAGGTGAAAATGACCATGATGACGTAAATACAATAATGACAATTTATTTTTTGTATAGCCCAAGATAAAAAAACGAATGGCTCAATAGGCTTTAATAGGTCCTGATTTTTTGGCAGCAGCCCCAGCCTTGACTCTCAAATAAGGTAAGAAAAAGCTCTCAAAAAACTTGTAGGAAAAAAAAAATGGAAGAAATCTTGGAAAAGGACAGTTCAGAGGTAGACTGCCTTCCAGGTAGGGTGTGAAAAAATGGGGTAAACACAAAAAAACAAACACAAGTAATCCTCTTCACAGAGCTAGATGACCACCTCAGAAATGCAATACAACAGTGCAGACTACAAGGCAAAATGCAGGAATAGATGATACCACTCATTAAATACAGAACTATCAAGCATGATGATACAGATTTGTTCAAACACATCAAAAACCCAGCGTTCAAAATCCAGGTGCTAGACTACAACATACTGAAATACAATAACAATCATCTTTCACTGCAGTTATGAGCTTTGAGTTTTATGCTAGAGCTCCGTTACCATGGCCTCCATGCTCTCCATCCATACCATGGATTCTTTCTACGCCTTAGGGTTTGTTTAAACTTCACGCTCAGAACGCATACGCGCAAGCATCATGGCCACCACGCGTTCCCAGTGTTCATTTGATGCGTCCTCTGGGCAGGTCCTCAGAAATTAACGCGACGTGTGCGCAAGTTGCAGTACCAGCAAAAAGTTGGGGGGCGCAGTGTGATCAAAGTTGGAATGTGACATCAGAGTCTCTGTTTACTATTTACATGTGACAGAAAGCCTCTATAACCTCTACTCACTAAATACAAAACTATCACTTAACAAAGTAGAAGGTAAATAACAGAAATGAAAACAAGAATATCTGCCCATCAGCTAATTGCAGAACCATGGCCAGATTGTAGAAAAGGAGTCAGACAAGCCAGACACAGTCAGAGTCCTGGAGACCAACAAAACGCCTCCTCCCTATTGGCTATTCCACAGCTGAGTCAGTGCCTGGCCAGCCAATCTGATGCAAGTACCCTTCTACCTGATGATTCCAGTGCTCCTTTTTCTGACATGACTTTTCATAGGCAGACAAACAATGTGGCAGTACAGCAGTGGCACCAAGTGCCACATGAGAATACCAATAAGAGAAACAGAACAGTGGAGGGTTAGTAACAGTTTCTGTATATCATCCATCCATCCATCCATCCATTGTCCAACCCGCTGAATCCGAACATAGGGTCACGGGGGTCTGCTGGAGCCAATCCCAGCCAACACAGGGCACAAGGCAGGGAACCAAACCCGGGCAGGGTGCCAACCCACCGCAGGACACACACAAACACACCCACACACCAAGCACACACTAGGGCCAATTTAGAATCGCCAATCCACCTAACCTGCATGTCTTTGGACTGTGGGAGGAAACCGGAGCGCCCAGAGGAAACCCACGCAGACACGGGGAGAACATGCAAACTCCACGCAGGGAGGACCCGGGAAGTGAACCCGGGTCCCCAGATCTCTCAACTGCGAGGCAGCAGCGCTACCCACTGCGCCACCGTGCCGCTTCTGTATATTATATTACTTATATTTTAGTATTAATGACTAACGGCTGAGATGCAGTATGCATGGCTAATCAGCAGCTCTTGTCAGGGTATACTAAAAAGAAGTAGTGAGTCTTCAGCCAGGATTTAAAAGCTGACACTGAAGGGGCATCTCTTATAGTAGCAGACAGACCATTCCACAGCTTTGGGGTTCTGTAACTAAAAGCTCGACCTCCCACTGTGGTTTTATTAATTCTTGGAATCATAAGTAGGCTGACAGGTTGAAATCTTTATGTGCACTCTGGTTTGTAAGTAACACCGAGTCCACTCTGTCATAAAATGGCCAGGCAGCCCCTGAGAGGCCTTGATAACATAAATGACAGTCCATGGGGTAACTCTGGGTGACTAAAAATCTTTTGTCTATATTCCTACTGGAAGGACACTCCCATGCTGCATCACTCTGGAATTCCTGCCAGTGCATTTTACAGTTGACCTCCAGTACAGGATACGGACATGAGACAAACTGTTGTGGGAAAAGGAAAATGAGCCAGGAGATTCTAAAATGCAACCAGGATCGAGGTCAAAAAACAGGCAGAAGGCAAAACTGTAAAAGCAAGAAGTATGAATAACCAAAACCAAAAGATGAAGAAAAAAGCGAAATTGAGAAACAAAAAAGAATTTCAGACAAATCTTACACTAGGGCCTACTTGAACTGAATGCTAACTGACGCTAAGACCTGTCAGGAATATCCATTAAGGGATAACGAAAGGTACAAATATTTATAACGTCATATCCAATGATGTCAATGACTGAGTTGGTCACATGATGCTACTCGGAGCGTTGCATATATAATGAAAACTAGACTTTAATAAAAACTAATTTTTTTCAATTTTAGTCAGAATAAAATTTGAAATGAGATCATAAATATAGGAAACTATAAACTGAATAAAATGATATGTATAAAACTGCCCTTAAACACTACGGACACCTTATTATAATTCCGGCCCTCAGCACAGTAATCTTTTCAGCACCATACATATGTTGAAATTTAAGCAATCTAAGTAGAGCCCAGTATTAACATTTGTAATGCACCATCTAATGCAGAATATTTTTTAATGTATGTAGTAAAATTGCATTGCATTTCTTATTCCAACAGATGGTGCATCATAAACATTTGTAGTAATAAAATGCATTACTACAAATGTTTATGATGCACCATCTGTTGCAAGGACAGAGACACAGCAGTCACTTGGACACACAGATACACACAGAGACATGTATGCTGGGTATCGTTCTGTCCTCTGCATCTTGTTCTGTTACACCCATCACCTGCTTGTCCTCTCTCACCACATCCATAAACCTTCTCTTAGGCCTTCCTCTTTTCCTCTTCCTTGGCAGCTCTATCCTTAGCATCCTTCTCCCAATATACCCAGTATCTCTCCTCTGCACATGTCCAAACCAACACAATCTCGCCTGTCTGACTTTGTCTCCCAACTATCCAACTTGAGCTGACCCTCTAATGTTCTCGTTTCTAATCCTGTCCATCCTCGTCACACCAAATGCAAATCTTAACAACTTTAACGCTGCCATCTCCAGCTCTGTCTCCTGCTTTCTGGTCAGTGCCACCATCTCCAACCCATATAACATAGCTGGTCTCACTACCGTCCTGTAGACCTTCCTTTTCACTCTTGCTGATATCCGTCTGTCACAAATCATTCCTGACACTCTTCTCCACCCATTCCACCCTGCCTGCACTTGCTTTTTCGTCTCTCTTGCACAATTCCTGTTACTCTGAATTGTTGATCCCAAGTATTTAAACTCATCCACTTTCACCCACTCTACTTCCTGCATCCTCAGCATTCCTCTGACCTCCCTCTAATTCACACATTCGGATTCTACAGTCAAATAAAAAGAGGAATAATCTTGGTGGTCAATCATCACCCCTAAAGCGGACAGTAGAGCTCACGTAGTATATGTGTACCAAATTTCAGGTCAATAGGTCAAACAGTTTGCGAGCTACAGGGGATTTAAAATCCTGGACAGACAAACGAACAGCCATGGTAGCGTATTATATAGAAAGATTCCAAATGACTTTATTCACTCTCTGTGGTGGGCTGGTGCCCTTCCCGGGGTTCGTTTCCTGCCTTGTGCCCTGTGTTGGCTGGGATTGGCTCTGGCAGACCACCGTGACTCTGTAGTTAGGATATAGCGGGTTGGATAATGGATGGATTTATTCACTCTGAGCATTGAGCGAGAAAGCGACAAACGTCATGAAGAACCATCACTTATTCAACTGTCAGGGAGAGGGGGCTCCCCGTGAAATGCCATGAAACTGGCAGAGCTGGTCAACCCATTTGGGAACCATTTAAGTAAAGGGGCTTGTGCCATCTGTTCCTATGGAAGGTAAAAAAAATTATACATTAAGCATAAATAGCATATTAGCATAAATAGCCATAAGTAATTAACAGCTTCTGAAGCATTAGATTTAGCATAATTTAGACATGACAAACTAATAAGATATGTCAAGCAAATAGTTAAAATAAAGATCTTAGATTTATTGCATTTTCTAGTTAAAGTTTGAAGGAAAATTATCAGTATTAAGAAAGGAAGGATGTGCAGAAACTACCTGAGGACAGAAGAAGGAGGGTCCAGGAGCACCTGTGTTCAAGGCTAGGAAGCTGAGGAACGATACCACTGACTTAATATAGACAAAATGGTTCTGGTAAGCACGTAAGAAGCCAGCTGGAACAGTGAGTCAGCAGAAACAGCAAAAGGAAGATGATGTAATGTATGGAAAGTAAAATTAGTATATTCATGTATTAGCATAAATAAATATAGACAAATATATAAGCATTAACCTTAGTGTAGATACTAATGCAAGTCAGGACTGCCAAGTAAATGATTAAATAAAAGCACATGCCATATTTCTTTTTAACTAAAGCTTAGCTTTAAGCCACCATTATAAAATATTTTGAAAGGCCTAGGAAAGGAAGTGACACAAGAAAGTCCAAAGATGAAAAAAGGAAAACATCTACCTGGATGAAGACCAATCAAAAATAAGCAAAACAGAAACTAGAGATGAACAATGGACAGTAAAGACAGGTGCAGAATGAGCTAATTGAACGAGGTCAGAGTGATAAGAAATGATATATAAGTTTGGGGTTCTGAGCTGTTCGGGGCTCAGCTCTATTTGGCCGTATTGGGTTGAGTCCGTGTTATTTTTATTGTTATTTTATTGCAATAAAATTATAGATTCTGTTTGCCTATCCTCTGAGTCTCCTAATAGCCTTCATTTCAAGTAAAAGCCTTCTGTTGACAATCTTTCGCCACAACATTCCCAGCTACTCCATGTTTCATAGGACTGTCTGTGCACTCTGAACCATCAATGGCTCCGTTTAGGTAAATTAAGTGGGGCCCAAAGCCTAGCGCTCCATTTGGGCTTCCACCGTCTCTGAATGTATAGTAGATGCTGACCGGGCAGTTTTGGTATGTTGTGAGGGGAGCGAGAGATCAAAAACGTAACACCAGAGTGACAGTTCATGTTAAAAAAGACACCTGGGCTCAGCCAGATTTATAACACTGACAGTTTCATTGAATGTTGTGCATGCGTTTTCAGTTTATCAGTTCAAAAACGCAATTATGGGACTAAAATAGTCTATACGTCATATTCATCACAATTTGTGGTTTAATATGTTTATGTCTATGCACATTCTAATAACGGCTCCGTGATATGAATTATTATTATTCTTGTGAGTTGTCATTTAGCTGTTTTGGTTGCATTTCCCTATTTGATCAAGGGTGTCCCCAAGAAATCTCATTATGTATATGCAAATATTCCAAATTCCGCAATACTTCTAGTCCTAGGCATTTAGGATTAGTTATTTAGTTATTTTTATTTGCATACATGAACACAATAAAAAAAATTAATTAGAATCTCTCAATCATGCTACATTTAAATACAAAATTGAAAAAAAAATAATAATAAAAATGTAACAAATGACACAGTTTATTAACATATTCAATATTGCTCTACATCAGTTTAACATGAAAATATTAAGGCACTCTAATATTTTCAAACATACATGTAAAGAAAACAATGATACATACTTATTGACTTATACATAACTTCTCTGGTATTCATCACTTCTTAGTTTTCTATTTTTTTGTTTGATGGCCTGTAATTTATCCACTTTTTCTCACGCCTCCCTATGAATCTCGCAGCAGCAGTCTCCCTGCCATCCTACTGACATCCAAACGTCCCAGGTACCGTCTTCTCCATGTCCTTGATATCCTGATGGGAGTCTTCCGCCCTGCTTTTAACTAGCTGCTTCAAGATTATTGAGGGAAAAATTTCCAAAACTGAATCTAAAAAGCAAATTTGTGACACCCATGTTACAGCCCAATTCCTTAAACCTAATTTGAATCTTTTGATATACTTTGTTAATCCCTGAGGGGAAATTGTCATTTTGCATGACCTTTGGAGGTCAGAGTGCAGGGACAACCATTGTACAGCATCTCTAGAGCAATTTTTCAGGTTAAGGGCCTTGGCTCATGACGTCTGAGGCGAAACACCGTTAGCAGCAGTGTTCATTTTTCTTTATTTTTTGCATCGCAAGGTATCCTGTATTTACTCAACCCGAGTCACTCAATTACAGTAAATGAAAGCGTACATAAGCATGACTGGCAGAAAAAAGGCTTAAAAAACTGAAAACTTAGAAATGATTTCCTTGAATGGTTCTTAAGCCTCTCATTCCAGGTCACTCAATGTACCATCAAATTCAACACCAGATATCAGTTTCCTAATATCTACTGTTTATGATGTCAGTTCTTAGCTCTGCTGTCCCACCCACAGAGAAAACCTAAAAATTTTGTTTGCCCTGATTGCTGAGCCGGTAAGATACACAGACCTTTCAGGTCCCCACATATGAACCAGCATTGCTCTTCAGGACACCACTTATGTTACTGCAGTAACGTCTAGACAAGAAATAGACAGTCTTTCTAGTAATCAATCAGACAAAGAAACTGATTTATCCATCCATCCATCCTCTTCCGCTTATCCGAGGTCGGGTTGTGGGGGCAGCAGCTTGAGCAGAGATGCCCAGATTTCCCTCTCCCTGGCCACTTCTTCTAGCTCTTCCGGGAGAATCCCGAGGCGTTCCCAGGCCAGCCGGGAGACATAGTCCCTCCAGCGTGTCCTGGGTCTTCCCCGGGGCCTCCTCCCGGTTGGACGTGCCCGGAACACCTCACCATGGAGGCGTCCAGGAGGCATCCTGATCAGATGCCCGAGCCACCTCATCTGACTCCAAGCTTTCATTAAATATATTTGTTTGCATTAACAATAGCGGCAAATATAATCAATAGAAAAAAATGATACATTCTGGGTGAGTCTATGCAGTCTTCATTCAGCCCCAGATGACATTTTCCAGATGGTCCAGTCCCTTAGGTACAGATCATATATCTTTAATCGAAAATTGAATGAAAGATTCCTTGCCGGAGAGACAGCTTCTTTCCGAGTGTCCAATTTTAGTGGTTAGCAGATGTAGAAAGGCTGCTTGCAAGTATCCATTTAGCTGAGCTTTTTAAAAAGTGTCAAAAAGCAACAGAAAGCTCAATTGTTTTTAAAAAAGCAGCAACTGAATTGAGACAACTCTTTTTAAAATTAAGTCTAATAAAAAGGTAGCCATACTCTCCCTCTCCTCTCTTCTTGCCCAAAATTAAGCACACACACCTGACTTTCTTTCTGCTAGAAGAGCAGAGAGTTTCCCAAAACACAGAAATGGTACAAAGTCATTATCATACAAGCTCATGGTTGATCCCAAACAGACTCACTATACAAAACATTCTAAGGTCCTACTGCACTTTTTAACTACTGTAAATGTAGGTAAAATGCTGTAATATATTTTTGTATGGTATGTATGTAAAATACTGTAAATCTTTTTTTGTCTTTCATTTTACTCAGAATACACTGAACTCCAACCTAAAATCTTCCAGCTGAATAGGTTAAGGCATCTTCCATACACAGCCCTTCCTCTCAAAAAAAAAGAAACAATCAGCAAAAGTATCAGTAAAAAAAACATCACCAGATCCAGAAGGATGGGATCAATTAACGATTAATTAATTAACGATTAATTAATGGTGAGGATGCAGGAAGTAGAGTGGGTGAAAGTGGATGAGTTTAAATCAGTTTCATGGCATTTCACGGGGAGCCCCTCTCCCTGACAGTTGAATAAGTGATGGTTCTTCATGACGTTTGTCGCTTTCCCGCTCAATGCTCAGAGTGAGTAAATCCATCCATTATCCAACCCGCTATATCTAACTACAGAGTCACGGGGGTCTGCCGGAGCCAATCCCAGCCAACACAGGGCACAAGGCAGGAAACGAACCCCGGGAAGGGCACCAGCCCACCACAGAGAGTGAATAAAGTCATTTGGAATCTTTCAATATATTACGCTACCATGGCTGTTCGTTTGTCTGTCCAGGATTTCAAATCCCCTGTAGCTCGCAAACTGTTTGACCTATTGACCTGAAATTTGGTACACATATACTACGTGAGCTCTACTGTCCGCTTTAGGGGTGATGATTGACCACCAAGATTATTCCTCTTTTTATTTGACTGTAGAGTCAGAATGTGTGAATTAGAGGAATGGTGAGGATGCAGGAAGTAGAGTGGGTGAAAGTGGATGAGTTTAAATACTTGGGATCAACAATTCAGAGTAACAGGAATTGTGCAAGAGAGACGAAAAAGCAAGTGCAGGCAGGGTGGAATGGGTGGAGAAGAGTGTCAGGAATGATTTGTGACAGACGGATATCAGCAAGAGTGAAAAGGAAGGTCTACAGGACGGTAGTGAGACCAGCTATGTTATATGGGTTGGAGATGATGGCATTGACCAGAAAGCAGGAGACAGAGCTGGAGATGGCAGCGTTAAAGATGTTAAGATTTGCATTGGGTGTGACGAGGATGGACAGGATTAGAAACGAGGACATTAGAGGGTCAGCTCAAGTTGGACAGTTGGGAGACAAAGTCAGACAGGCGAGATTGCGCTGGTTTGGACATGTGCAGAGGAGAGATGCTGGGTATATTGGGAGAAGGATGCTAAGGATAGAGCTGCCAGGGAAGAGGAAAAGAGGAAGGCCTAAGAGGAGGTTTATGGATGTGGTGAGAGAGGACATGCAGGTGATGGGTGTAACAGAACAAGATGCAGAGGACAGAACGATACCCTGCATACATGTCTCTGTGTGTATCTGTGTGTCCAAGTGACTGCTATGTCTCTGTCATTGCAACAGATGGTGCATCATAAACATTTGTAGTAATGCATTTTATTACTACAAATGTTTATGATGCACCATCTATTGGAATAAGAAATGCAATGCAATTTTACTACATACATTAAAAAATATTCTGCATTAGATGGTGCATTACAAATGTTAATACTGGGCTCTACTTAGATTGCTTAGATTTCAACATATGTATGGTGCTGAAAGATAACTGTGCTGAGGGCCGGAATTATAATAAGGTGTCCGTAGTGTTTAAGGGCAGTTTTATACATATCATTTTATTCAGTTTATAGTTTCCTATATTTATGATCTCATTTCAAATTTTATTCTGACTAAAATTGAAAAAAATTAGTTTTTATTAAAGTCTAGTTTTCATTATATATGCAACGCTCCCAGTAGCATCATGTGACCAACTCAGTCATTGACATCATTGGATATGACGTTATAAATATTTGTACCTTTCGTTATCCCTCACTAGATATTCCTGACAGGTCTTAGTGTCAGTTAGCATTCAGTTCAAGTAGGCCCTAGTGTTAGATTTGTCTGAAATTCTTTTTTTGTTTCTCAATTTCGATTTTTTCTTCATCTTTTGGTTTTGGTTATTCATACTTCTTGCTTTTACAGTTTTGCCTTCTGCTTGTTTTTTGACCTCAATCCTGGTTGCATTTTAGGATCTCCTGGCTCATTTTCCTTTTCCCACAACAGTTTGTCTCATGTCCGTATCCTGTACTGGAGGTCAACTGTAAAATGCTCTGGCAGGAATTCCAGAGTGATGCAGCATGGGAGTGTCCTTCCAGCAAGAATATAGACAAAAGATTTTTAGTCATCCAGAGTTACCTCATGGACTGTCATTTATGTTATCAAGGCCTCTCAGGGGCTGCCTGGCCATTTTATGACAGAGTGGACTCGGTGTTACTTACAAACCAGAGTGCACATAAAGATTTCAACCTGTCAGCCTACTTATGATTCCAAGAATTAATAAAACCACAGTGGGAGGTCGAGCTTTTAGTTACAGAACCCCAAAGCTGTGGAATGGTCTGTCTGCTACTATAAGAGATGCCCCTTCAGTGTCAGCTTTTAAATCCTGGCTGAAGACTCACTACTTCTTTTTAGTATACCCTGACAAGAGCTGCTGATTAGCCATGCATACTGCATCTCAGTCATTAGTCATTAGTACTAAAATATAAGTAATATGATATACAGAAACTGTTACTAACCCTCCACTGTTCTGTTTCTCTTATTGGTATCCTCATGTGGCACTTGGTGCCACTGCTGTACTGCCACATTGTTTGTCTGCCTATGAAAAGTCATGTCAGAAAAAGGAGCACTGGAATCATCAGGTAGAAGGGTACTTGCATCAGATTGGCTGGCCAGGCACTGACTCAGCTGTGGAATAGCCAATAGGGAGGAGGCGTTTTGTTGGTCTCCAGGACTCTGACTGTGTCTGGCTTGTCTGACTCCTTTTCTATAATCTGGCCATGGTTCTACAATTAGCTGATGGGCAGATATTGTTGTTTTTCATTTCTGTTATTTACCTTCAACTTTGTTAAGTGATAGTTCTGTGTTTAGTGAGTAGTGTAATCTATTTATGCATTTTTTCTTGTAGTTTGTACTGTTATATTGTATTCCTGGCCATGATAGATTGGCCATTTGTGAAGAGGATTACTTGTGTGTTGTATTGACCCTATTTTATGACACCCATTGCACGCTCAACCTACCTGGAAGGGGGTCTCTCTCTGAATTGCCTTTCCCAAGATTTTTTCAATTTAAAAATTAAAAAAAAAAGCCAATTCAGGCATCCCTTGTGTGCTTTTGGGCTTTACACAAAATAAATTGTAGTTGTAAATTGTCTGCCTTTTCAACTGGCAGATTTCATGAAAACATCTGAGGTTTGACGGGACTGAAGAATATTCTGGAAAAGCTGAAAGGCAAAGCAGGATCTTAGAATGTCTTGCATAACATTCCTGTGTTTTGTGAAGCCATTAACTTGCTAGCAGACAGTAAGCCAAGTGTGTGTGCTTAACATAGGCGAGAAGCAGGGAGAGAGTGGCTTCCTCCTATTAAAACTTTTTTTCAACCAGAGTCTCGGTTCAGTTTTAAGTTTAGTTTAGTTCTTGTGGTGTTTTGTTACAAAACGGAGTGTGGTGTTCCTGCCTATCTGACACCTTCAGAGAAGCCATTGGCATTTAAATGGAGCTTGCTATCTGCTTAGCTGCTGGACACTTTCCAAGGAGTTCTGCCTTTCACAAGACTTCTATCTTCTCCCTTTTCAATTAATGATGTATAATCTACAAGGTAAGGGCCATCTGCAAAATGTCATCTGGGATGGCATGAACCAACCCTGGTTGTATAATTCTTTATATTGCTTAAATTTACTGCTATTAGTCGTTATACAAATGAATATAAATTTTAAGTAAAAGCTTAACCTCAATGTGTCTGTCTTATTATTCGTTACTAGCATTGCAGAGAGGCTATGATTGTTCATTCCTTGTTTAGGGCATGAAGAACACTTTGTGGAATATTCTACTGGTGGTAAACAGGTTTGAAGCAAAGGAATGAGTGGTAGAATGGTAGCGCTGCTGTCTCGCAGTAAGGAGATCATGGGTTTGCATCCCAGGTCCTCCCTGCAGTGGAAGTGCTTTGAGTAGTGTGAAAACCGCTGTATAAATGTAAAGAATTATTATTATTATTAAATAAAGAAAATAAAAGACAATCCCAGTCATCATTCATCCTACTATTATTGGGTTCAATATGTGGGGATACGATAAGGACAGTGAGACACGTACGAGTTTACAGACAACAATTGTATAACTGGTTTTGACATTTCTTCCCATCCCCATTAGGAAAAGAATTTGAGAAGATAATTGGTGCCTTTTGTGTTAGGTGATCTGACAACATGATAAAACACTCGATACAACATGAATGCCTGCTACTGGCTGGAGGAGTCCTGCTAGGCCATCCCTCAGAGTTCTACATGGCATTCGTGACCCAGGCAATCATTAAGTTAGGTGACCTAGAAGTAGAACCCAGAGGATATTTAACAGCTTATTGTGGTCATTAAATAGTTGGTTTGCGAGTGTAGGGAGTGACAAGGACATGTCTGGTGAAAGAAAAGAACATTAGAACAATCTAGACAAGAACAGGCCATTCAGCGTAACAAAGCTCACCAGTCCTATCCACTTAATTCTTCTAAAAAACATCAAGTCAAGTTTTGAAAATACCTAAAGTCTTGCTGTCAACCACGCTACTTGTTAACTTATTCCATGTGTCTATGGTTCTCTGTATGAAAAAAGAGGCCAATGTAGATACATGAGAAGAAAGGGATGGAGAGAGGGGTTGCTTTGCAGTTCTTTGTGTGGGAAAGTGGCTTTATTGTATTTGACAGCCCCATCAAGGCTTAGATTTTTCTTATTTTGATATTAGTTTGTCTTTTCACTTACTCCCTTAGTGGTTACATAATCTTCTTCCACCTGAAATTCTAAATCCTGTGAGGTTAAATTATTATTCACTCCTCCATTCAGTCCATGAAGCTTGTTTATTTAGCTAATAGCTGAGTTATCTCATCCAGAACCTTCTTAAAAGCTGTTACCTGCCATTGAACCTTTATTTATGTAAAGCCAGGTATATGCTGTGCGATTCTGGTAAAATTCTATGACTGATTTGCAGTCGCTAACTAATTTTTCGATTTGAATTTCAGTTTCAGTGGCCGTTGTTTCATGCGCAGTATCAGAGGGGTTATGATGCCTAATTGCTACATCTCACAATTGGGATGTTGAACGATTGGAAGAATTTCTGCCATATCAAAAATTTCAATTGGCTGTCAGGTAGTGTGAGCAGTTTCACGAGCCGATTTGCTGATATCGCCAAATATGTTTCCAAAAATTCATCATGCAGAGTCTGCAGTGAGTGTGCACATGGAAACAATGATAACAGTAAGGCTGGGTTTATACTTCACGTGACATGACGCATGCTGCAGCGGACACTCCTGCTACGCAAGCGTTTAACTGTTTATACTAGCGCGCGTACTTTACATAAATCTGGAGGAATCCAGCAGGTGGCAGTGTGAGATATTATCAAGGTGAGAACAGGTTCGGCTTTGCTGTGTTGTGAATTGCATGGAACACCCATTAAATTTCGATGACACCTTAACGCAATATCTCTGAAAAGGATGTTTAATGATTAAATCCATCAATCTAGGGATGTGTCCATCCCAGCAAGCATTGGGCACAAGGCAGAAACAATCCCTGGGCGGGGCCTCAGCTCATCGCAAGGTGAATACAAGCACACACATACACTGGAGTCATTTTAGTGGCACCAAGTCCCCAAATCTGCATATTTTTGGAAAGAAACTGGAGCACAGTGTGGAAACCAAGCAGGAAAACATGTAAACTCCAAGCAGGGAATACCAGCGACGTGACTCCCTGAGAGACAGCAGTGCTACTGCTCAGCCACCGTGTCGCCCCAATGTGTGTAATTATTAACAGTATTCATTATTTAAATGAAATTAACGATTTATCTGTAAAATGTAACATCCATCCATCCATCCATTTTCCAACCCGCTGAATCCGAACATAGGGTCATGGGGGTCTGCTGGAGCCAGTCCCAGTCAACACAGGGCACAAGGCAGGAACCAATCCCGGGCAGGGTGCCAACCCACCGCAGGACACACACAAACACCAAGCACACACTAGGGCCAATTTAGAATCGCCAATCCACCTAACCTGCATGTCTTTGGACTGTGGGAGGAAACCGGAGGGCCTGGAGGAAACCCACGCAGACACGGGGAGAACATGCAAACTCCACGCAGGGAGGACCCGGGAAGCGAACCCTGGTCTCCTAACTGCGAGGCAGCAGCACTACCACTGTGCCACCGTGCTGCCGAGTTGGAATATCACACTTTTAATGTGTTCTGTGTGGTGATCTATTGCTGCTTGCCGCTGCTGTCAGGTCCAAGAAGCTCGTAGCGATTAAAAACTGGGATGACGTTTATGACGGTCTGCTTTAATGATAAAGTAAACTACAAGGTTAAAGTGGACATTTCCAGATTAAAGCCAAAATTTCCACTTTAATCACAAAATACACATTTTCACCATGTCCTTATTTTTTTTTCTCTGTGGCTCAAATACAGTGCTGTACATTATGTTGCTGTTGTGAAGTTGCAAAAAAAAAAAAGACGGCACAAAAGATGGTATGTGAGAGTTTTAAAATGTATCGTGTCATTACGATCGGGAATATGCGACGCTTGAATATAAAAGCACCATGAATGCATCTGTATGTTGGCATTTTGCTTGACCACATCAAACCATTCATCAAACATCGAAGCGCGCACATCGATCCCGTCGGATCTGCATGGAGGCTTTCTGTCACATGTAGATAGTAAACAGAGACTCTGATGTCACATTCCAACTTTTATCACACTGCGCCCCCCAACTTTTTGCTGGTACTGCAACTTGCGCACGCGTCGCGTTAATTTCTGAGGACCTGCTCAGAGGAAGCATCAAATGAACACTGGGAACACGTGGTGGCCATGATGCTTGCGCGTACGTGTTCTGAGCGTGAAGTTTAAACAAACTCTAAGGCGTAAAAACGAATCCATGGTATGGATGGAGAGCATGGAGGCCATGTTAACCGAGCTCTAGCATAAAACTCAAAGCTCATAACCGCAGTGAAAGATGATTGTTATTGTATTTCAGTATGTTGTAGTCTAGCACCTGGATTTTGAACGTTGGGTTTTTGATGTGTTTGAACAAATCTGTATCATCATGCTTGATAGTTCTGTATTTAATGAGTGGTATCATCTATTCCTGCATTTTGCCTTGTAGTCTGCACTGTTGTATTACATTTCTGAGGTGGTCATCTAGCTCTGTGAAGAGGATTACTTGTGTTTGTTTTTTTGTGTTTACCCCATTTTTTCACACCCTACCTGGAAGGCAGTCTACCTCTGAACTGTCCTTTTCCAAGATTTCTTCCATTTTGTTTTTCCTACAAGTTTTTTGAGAGCTTTTTCTTACCTTCTTTGAGAGTCAAGGCTGGGGGTGCTGCCAAAAAAGCAGGACCTGTTAAAACCTATTGAGCCATTCGTTCTTTTATCTTGGGCTATACAAGAAATAAATTGTCATTATTGTATTTGCGTCATCATGGTCATTTTCACCTTATTTGTTTTGAAAAGCTAACTATCGTATAGCAACATACATACAACTAATGAAAAAAGTATCTTAGGAAACGTTTACTGGAAGAACGCAAAATAAATGCACACAATGGTAAATTACACAGATTATGTACCACCAATTCTCCATGTAAAATAGATTGAATTGTCTTCACCTTCTCAGTCATCCGCATGTCCAGTTACGCCTTTTTATTTTCATGCAGATTCAATCACAGTACAGCAAGAGGCAGCAACACAGCTCTTTTATTTGTTGACCTTTTGAGAAGCCTGTGGCCATATTGTATTTTTGAATGGGAAAATATTTATTGCAAAATGTCAATCTGTGAAACTGTCCATCTGGACCATGTACATGTATGTAAGATATCCCACACGTGCGATTGGAAGGCAGCTAAAGGACCTGAATAATAATAATTCCATGCCAGACCAGTTGGCGAGGTACACTGACTTTCTTTCTCAATCCCGGTTCCGGTGCCTCTGATGACGCCACTTCCATTTCCACCTCTACTGATGATGTCACTTCCGGTTACACTGATGCCATCACTTCCTGTCTCGGCAAATAAAGATGCCTTTATCTTTGAGAACCTGCCTCAATTTCGTTTTGGACTCTGACTTGTGAACATCTCACAACTATTTACTTATTTGCAGCTAGGGCATATTATATGGGTGGCTGCCCCAAACCTTTCTTGATGTCTTTGGCTCGTTCTTGTGACAAAGACTGGCAACTCTATCATGCAGTGGGAGTTGGGGCTTGACCACGATATATAAAACTCACATGCCAGGCCTTAATACATCACTCTTTTCATTTATTCTAAATGCAAGTTCTCCTACAGGCCGCTGTGTATAAGAACAATTGCTGGAATGGGGCTCTGGGACACAATGTGTGTTGATATTCACTATAGAATATTTATTCACAGTTTAGGCCAGCAGGTATTGACAATTTTGTGGTATATAACGCGGCAAGATAGGCTCAGGACTTGTGACACCATGAACTGGATGAGTCAAGTTTGTGAATCAGTTGGGATGACGTAATACAATATCCAGATGTCTTCATCAACAATGCTGCATCAACACCAAGCTGCTAAAGCATTGTGGAGGATCAGTTATATTAGTCATAAAACATAGCACTATGTAAAGTGACCCACTGAAGAGCTGAGGGAGAAGCACACATGCTGGGGTTTTTGGAATTCTCTGTCAGCAGACGGTTCCTGCATTTTGCTGGTAGAAGTAGGTGAGTGTGAACCTCTGATCTTCTGCATCATGAGATAGGCAAGGACTATTAATGAGACATCTCAATTCCCAGGAATTCATAGGCAGATTTCATACACTCTTCCACATCCGTCATATTGTACCCTGAAAAAAATCAAGGAAAGAGAATTTTCTTTCAGTCATCCAAACTGGATATCAGGTAATCACAGAGGAAAAAATAATAAATACACAACTAAAGAAAGAAGAAGCCACATCTTAGTGCCACTCTGTAACATCTAAAGTCATAAATGCTCTGGCTCTTTTAGCACCTGAAAGTGGAGACTTTTCAACAAGCACTCCAGAGCTGTATACTTCTGAAAACGCCATCTCGGTGTTGTAATGTGGGCAGGTGAAAAGTTAGACAACACCAGTCCTAAACTCCCTGTTCCCCACTCCATAGTTTAAATAATCCTTGATTAACCTGCTCATATGCCTCTCCAATACATTGCTATCCAGTTAAAAGAATCCCACCTCCTTTGGACGTACAGCAGGGTGAACCAAACTAGTCCTTGTTTTCAATGATCATACGGTGCCTGTCCTGACTGCATGAGATGCAGGGCTGGCATGTCCGCCTTAAAAGAATTCAGCTCGAGATCAAGGACTCAAACAACACTCTCTGCACAAACACAGGGAACACATGGACTGGGGACTTCGGCCCACCTAACAAGTAAACTTACCTTATGAACACTGGTGACGGACACTTTGAAATGATCTTTGTTTTTTATAACTGGGTTTGTAGGAAGAAAACATCTGCAGGGATCTCAGTAAACAGTAAAGACTGAAATTTCAAAATTGACTTGAAATGAGGTCCAGAAAAGTAAAGTGTAAAACCACCCAAATGAATGACCAGAGAAAAACCAGAGGAGCTGAGGAACAGCAGGATTTATAAGGGGAATGGAAATAGTCGGGATTGTGGAAACTATAGAGGGATAAAACTGAGATCACATACAATGAAAACCTGAGAGAAGGTTAGGAAGAAACAGCTTTGGGAGGAGACCACCATAGGGGAGGAGTATTTTGGTTTTATGCCATTGAGAGGAACAACTGATGCAGCTTTTGCATTGTAAACTGTAGAAAAAAATCTAGAAAAACAGACATACAAGTTCCACATGAAGAGCGCCTTACCTCAACACTAATTACTGTCCATCTTCCAGGAATCCAGAAGTTCATCATTTATTAAAACTACGGAATCAATGAAAGGCACATTTTAAGGCAGACATGTTCTTATCTGTTGCTTTTTTACTCATTTATTTTAGCCTTGTTAACCAATATTCAATCTATGGAAGTCATTACACATTGTAACATTTGGTGATCTATATTTCAATAATGTATTTTCATTGTTTGAACAATTATGCTCCAAATGTAATCTTTTAATCTTTCATATATGTTTATATATACACCTCAATATACATACTGTACATACACACATATATATATATATATATATATATATATATATATATATATATGTGTGTGTGTGTGTGTATATATATTTATTTATTGTCACGCACAAGCTCATGGGGAGCAGCTTAAGGACCCGACGCGCACCATGACAAGTCATGGAAGGGGACAACAGTGGGGTACTAACCTCTCTCTCTTTACTTCCTCAGAAAAAAATGAAGCACCGCTGCCGTAACTTTACCTGGACGCCTAAGGAAACAAATCACTTCCGGGTTCCTTTCTACCCTCTGGTCCCTTCTTGATGACGTCATTTTCCCAGCTGGCAGCGGTGGAAGTGGTAAAGTCAGAGCCTGCATGGCCTCCACCACCTCCTTTCGTCCCTCTCTCCGAGTTTGATGATATCGAGTCCTTTATGTCGGTTTTCAAGAGGACTGCCTCTCGGAACCAGTACTTGAACGGCACTGCGCAGCAGGCCTATCATGATCTGCCTGAGGATAAAGCTGCCAATTATGACCTCCTGAAGGCCGAGATCTTCAAGCGCTACGGTGTAACCTCAGGCCAACAGGCGAGGGAATGGTGGCACTGGAAATTTGATCCGACTGCCCGGCTAGAGCCTAGGCGTTCGAGTTCTGGGGCAAGCTCGGGTGCTTGCTAAGGCCAGATGCCAACCAGGCTCGCCAGGTGGTCGAATAAGTAGCCTGTGAGGGGTTAGTCAATGCCATGCCTGACTATCTCACCCAGCAGGTCGGAAGACACCCCTACAAAGATATGAACGGTTTTCTGGAGGTCTTAGAGCACCAACTGGAGGTAACCCAACTCAGGGGGGTCGGAGAGGTCAGCTTGCGGGGTCCGACAGGGACACGTCGCTACCTCTGATCCCACCTGTTGCGCTGCGGAGGCTCCGGCGAAGCTGAAAGACACGGTGCCCACCCTGCCACGCAGTTTCAAGTGCGGCGAGGTGGGGCATATTCTCACCACCTGTCCCCTCAACATCGAGCCGATGGACTGCACCATCGCCAAGGGAGAGAGGTACTGTGCTCTGTCGAATCCTCTGGCGGTCTCCAATACAGGAGTGGTGTTGATAAATGGACACTCAGTTGTGGCATTGTTCGACTCTGGGAGTTACATTACCATTGTTGCTCGCCATTATGTTCTATCGCGACAGTGGGTAGCTCAAAGAACGAGCGTGACTTGTGTGCTCGGGGAGACCAGGTCATACAGGTCTGGAAAGTGTTTCATAACCTGGAAGGGGAATCCAAAACAACTGCTCATCGCTGTATTCCCTGAGCCCCCCTTTCCGGTTATATTGAGACAAAACTGGTCAGAAAACAACCGCGGTAGAACAGGGACCACTCCTAAACCTAGGTTGGGTCTGATCATGGATGGTCAAGGGGCCCTCCCAGCTGCTCCCATGCCGTGCTCCTTGGCAACTGTAGATGACGTGGAAGGTCAGGGGGAGCCCTCTTTGGCAATGGACCTCGACCCAGAAGTGCAACCGGGTGAGGATCCAGGACGGATGGTCGCTCCTCCGGGACCTACCACCTGATCTGCTCGCTAGCATAGACTGTCAGTTTTGTTCTACGCTGGCGTCTTTTAAAAGAGAACAGTGGAATGATGATTCCCTGAGGTTTGCCCGGAATGCCATCATGTCAGTAGACGACATATCGTCGTCAGATTCCCCGCCACCGGGACCCTACTTTGTCTTGGAGAATGATCTGCTGTATCGAGTTGCAAAACACGAAGGCAAGGTGTGGAAATTGTTGTTAGTCCCGCGCACCTACCGGCGGGAGGTCTGCGAACTGGCTCACGCCCACCTCTTAGGCGCCCACCTCAGGGCCGAGAGAACTTTGGAGCGAGTGAAACTCCAGTTCTATTGGCCCCGGATCAACGAGGAGGTCCGACATTTCTGTCAGTCTTACCCAGTCTGCCAGCTACGTCAGATTCCCAGAAGGGATCGTGCTCCTCTGGTCCCGATTCCCCTTATAGATGTTCCCTTTTAGAGGATTGATGTCAATCTAGTAGGACCCCTGGAGCCTTCGGTGCAAGGCCATAAGTACATATTAGTATTTGGTCGATTACGCAACTCGGTATTCAGAGGCAGTTCCCCTGCGAGCCACTAATACAAAAAATATCGCACGAGAGTTAGCAGGGCATTTTTACCCGAGTGGGGATACCCAAAGAAGTCTTTACGGACCAAGGTACGCCCTATACTTTGGATACGTTCAGGGAGGTTGCCAAGTTACTCTACATTAAACATCTCAAAACGTAGGTCTATCATACTCAGATGGATGGGTTGGTGGAACACTTTAACCATACCCTCAAACAGATGCTCCACAGACAGTAGGAAATGGGATCAGCTTTTACCCCTGGTACTTTTTGCTTATCGAGAGGTTCCACAAGCCTCCACTGGGTTTTCCCCCTTTGAACTCCTGTACGGATGCCAACCCTGGGGCTTATTGGATGTGTTAAAACAAGGTTGTGAAGGGGAGGCGCTTCCCTCCACCAACATCCTAGAACATATTGTGCAGTTACGCGATAGGCTAAAGAAAATTCGATCCCCCCTAAAAGAACACATGTCTAGGGTTCAAGCAGCACAGGCCCGGAGTTATAATAGAAATTCCTCCCTACACGAATTTCAGCCAGGATACCGCGTAATGGTGCTTGTACCCACTTCTCATTCCAAATTGTTGGCACATTGGCAGGGCCCCTACGAGGTTAAAGAGAGGAAAGGGCTTGTGGACTAATTGGTGCTCCAGCCAAATCATCAACTGTGCGAGAGGGTGTACCATGTGAACCTTTTGAAACCCTGGAGGGATAGGAAAGAGCCAAACCCCTCCGGACCGTCCCTCTCCCTTTTCTCAGAAAAAAACAACCTTAACCTTGGTCCCAATTTAACTGCCCACCAGCGACAGGAGTTATAGGGTGCAATACAGTCTGTCCTGGAAGTGGTCAGTGAAGCACCAGGTCGGACCTCGCTGATTCAGCACAACATCGTGATAGACCCCGGGGTGGTAGTCAGGGAATGACCGTATCACCTACAACGTATGTTGGATATGGACATCATCGAAGAAAGCAATAGCCTCTGGTCCAGTCCTTTCATTCTCGTATCTAAGCCGGACGGCTTGTGGAGATTCTGTAACGACTTTAGGCATCTCAATCAGGTCTCCAAGTTCGATGCCTATCCTATGTCCTGAGTAGACAAACTCCTCGAGAGGCTGGGAATGGCCCATTATCTGACTACTCTTGACATGACAAAGGGATACTTGCAAATTCCCTTAACGGCATCTGCAAGTTAAAAAACAGCTTTTAGCACCCCTAGTGAGCACTGGCAATACAAGGTCCTTCCATTTGGGCTTCACGGGGCACCAGCAACTTTCCAGCATCTGGTAGATAGAGTACTACGGTCCCACCAGTCCTATTGTGCCGCCAACCTCGATGACGTAGTAATTTTTTCCGGCACCTGGGAAGATCATGTATTGCAGGTATACGCTGTTCTCCTGACGCTAGCGAAGGCCGAGCTTCGTATCAACCCCCAGAAGTGTTTTTATGGCTTGAACGAAGCCAAATATTTGGGCTACCTGGTAGGAGGGGGAATAGTAAAGCCACAGTGTTCCAAAATTAAAGACATCCTTGAATGGCCCCATCTGATAGTCAAGAAGCAGGTGCAAGCTTTCTTAGGACTAGCGAGTTACCATCGTCGGTTTGTACCTCGGTTTTCTGAGAGGGCCGCACCCTTGACCAATTTGACAAAGAGCGGGCCCCTTTTCATGTGGTGTGGAATAAAATAATAGAGTGAGCATTCAGTGACTTAAAGATGGCCCTCACAAAGGCGCCTCTTTTGAGAACACCTGATTTTTCTATTCCTTTTCTCCTCCAGACCGATGCTTTGGACACAGGTCTAGGTGCTGTGCACAGCCAGAGCATCTATGGTATCGAGCACCCTGTGATATACCTAAGCCGGAAACTGTTGGACCAGGAGACAAGGTATGCAGTGGTGGAAAGGGAAGCCCTGACCATCAAGTGGGTGGTAACGTACCTGCGGTACTAACTATTGGGCCGACAGTTCATCCTGGTGACAGATCATGCCGCTCTCCAGTGGATGGCTCTTCACAGGGACTCGAACTCTCGGGTCACTAGGTAGTTTTTGGACTACAAGTTCACCGTCACTTATTGCCGGAGTAAACTCCAAGCCAACGCTGATGATCTCTCCCGAGTTCACAACCTCTCAGTTCAGGCCGCCCGACCCGATGGGTCTGGGCTGAAGTGGGGGTCATGTCACACACGACCGCATGGAGAGCAGCTTAAGGACCCGATGCGCATCATGACAAGTCGTGCCAGGGGACAATGGCGGGGTACTAACCTCTCTCTCTCTCTTTCCGTAGAAAAGACAAAGCGCAGCCACCATAATCCTTCCCGGACAACTAAGAAAACAACACTTCCAGGTCATTTTCTCTCCTCACCCACTGATGATGTCCACTACCCATCCACCACCACATCTTCCCAGCATTCCACGATCCTAATTTCTGGTCCGGCTCTTTAAATTGTCCATCCACCCATCCTTTGTTACACAAATATTTGACCTTTTTTGTGTTGCAGTATACGGGACTCAAAACTCCAAATATTTATGAGCTGTGCTTGTCTTTATTTATTTTTTATTTATTATATAATATATACTACTCAAAAAATTAAAGGAACACTTTTTAATCAGAGTACAGCATCAAGTCAATGAAACATCTCGGCTATTGATCTGGTCAGTTAAGTAGCAGAGGGAGTTGCTAATCAGTTTTCGCTGCTTTGGTGTTAATGAAATTAACAACAGGTGTAATAGAGGGGCAACAATGAGATGACCCCCAAAACAGGAATGGTTTAATAGGTGGAGGGAGGCCACTGACATTTTTCCCTCCTCATCAGTTTTTTTAACTCATTTTGCATTTGGCTACAGTCAGTGTCACTACTGGTAGCATGAGGTGATATCTGGACCCTACAGAGGGTGCACAGGTAGTCCAACTTCTCCAGGATGGCACATTGATATGTGCCATTGCCAGAAAGTTTGCTGTGTCTCAGCACAGTCTCAATGGCATGGAGGAGATTCCAGGAGACAGGCAGTTTCTCTAGGAGAGCTGGACAGGGCCGTAGAAGGTCCATAACCCATCTGCAGGACTGACCGGTATCTGCTCCTTTGGGCAAGGAGGAACAGGATGAGCACTGCCAGAGCCCACAAAATGACCTCCAGCAGGCCACTGGTGTGAATGTCTCTGACCAAACAATTTAAGCCTATTTCAAATTTACCCTTTCTCTCTAAAGTACTAGAAAAAGTAGTCGCCATTCAGCTTTAGTCACATCTTACGCATTACAATTTATTTGAGAAATTCCAGTCTGGTTCCGCACTGGTTATAGTACAGAAACGGCACTAAAGTGTGTTGTAAATGACATTCTGATATCCTCTGATGATGGAAACTCCACTGTAATTATATTGTTAGACTTAAGCGCAGCATTTGACACCATTGACCATTTTATTTTACTGCACAGGCTAGAAAATGATGTTGGACTTAAAGGCACTGTGCTCGCCTGGTTTAGTTCTTATTTATCAAATCGATTCCAATATGTACAGAAATGTGCTGACAGTACTCCATCATTATACACAGAAGTTCAATATGGTGTCCCGCAGCGCTCAGTACTAACAGAGATGTTAATTGTTGGAAGGAATGACGCTGATCATAACAATATTTTGTCATCATTTAACTCAGTTGGAATCACCATTCATTTACTGAATCATCTAGAAGTTTTCTTTGACTCTAGCATGTCATTTAAAGCGCATATTACAAAGTTGTCCAAATCATGTTTCTTCCATCTTAAAAATGTTGGGAAATTAAGGCGCTTTTTAAATAAACAGGATTCTGAGAAATTAATTCATGCATTTATTTCTAGTAGGATTGACTACTGCAATGCAGTGTTCACTGGATGTTCAAATTGTTCTTTATACAGCCTCCAGTTAACTCAAAATGCTGCTGCAAGAACAAGAAAATATGAAAACATAACTCCAGTTCTTAAATCCTTACACTGGCTCCCGGTTAAGTTTAGGGCAGATTTCAAAATCCTGCTTTTAACTTATAAAGCATTAAATGGCTGAGGTGCAGCTCACTTGTCTGAACTTATCATGATTTACAAACCTGAGTGCACATTAAGATCTCGAGATGCTGGTCTGCTTATGGTTCCAAGGATTAATAAAATAACAGTGGGAGGTCGAGCTTTTAGTTACAGGGCCCCTAAACTGTGGAATGGTCTGCCTGCTATGATAAGAGATGCCCCTTCAGTCTCAGCTTTTAAATCCCAGCTGAAGGCTCACGAATTCAGTTTAACATATCCTGACTAGAGCTGCTGATTAACTGTACAGACTGCATCTCTGTTGTTAGTCATTAGCACTAAAACATAAATAATACGATAGTTACAATTTGTTACTAACCCTCACCTATTCTGTTTCTCTTCTCGGTACTCAAATGTAGCACTTGGTGCCACGGCCCACCTGCTAAGTTGTTTTGCCTGCCTAAGGAAAAGTCATCCCTGATGGAGGATCACAGGAATCGTGGGGTAGAGGAGTCCTTCCATCAGATTGGCTGGCCCAGCACTGTTTCAGCTGTGGAATGGCCAAATGGGGGAGGCAGCTTTATGGATGAGGTCTCCAGGACTCTGAACAAATCCAAGTCATATCATGTGATATCATCTACTGTTAAATTCTGGTCTATACTTGTAAAATTTTTATTTTTATACTGTATTGAGGATTTGTTCTGTTCTGTGTATTGTATTGCATTGACTACCTTCTTTTTGACACCCACTGCACGCCCAACCTACCTGGAAAGGAGTCTTTTTTTGAATTGCCTTTCTCAAGGTTTCTTCCATTTTTTCCCTATAAGGATTTTTTGGGAATTTATCCTTTTTTTCTTAGAGAGTCAAGGCTGGGGGGTTGTCAAGAGGCAGGGCCTGTTAAAGCCCATTGCGGCACTTCTTGTGTGATTTTGGGCTATACAAAAATAAATTGTATTGTATTGTATTGTATATGGCTGCAAAGCCCCATTTTTAGCAGGAATTCCTTTAATGTCCTAATGTCCAACTCCCTTAGCTTGTCCTTAATTAGCCATGTTCAAATACTAATTGGTTAGTAGAGAAACCTTGAAATTTCATTAGAACACTAAAACATGTTATCCAGTTTACTTGGATTACAAAGTACTGGCATTCCTAAAGTTCAGTTCTGGATTCAATAATGTTCAAAATGAAACAGAATTCCCAATAAACATGTCAGTCTGTTGGTTTTTGTAAATGAAGGCTACTCCATGTGACAGATTACCAAGTAGCTAAAGATTTCATACATTGCTGTCTATTACTGTCTTGAGAAAAGAGAAAGAATTGGACCTGACCAGGACAGAAAAAAATGGTGACGGCCGAGATGGACAACTGCATAAGAGGATAAGGACGTCAGAGTGTGTAGCGTGAGAAACAGACAGCTTACGGGTCCTCATGTGGGCTTCTTCATTAAATACACATCAAATCCAAATGTCATCTATAACAGCGAAGGAACAACTACAGGATGCTGGCCTAAGAAGCAGAGTTTCAATGAAAAGGCCATATCTGAAAATAGCAAATAAAAGGAGAAGTTTATAAAGGACAAAAGTTTGAAATCATACAGAAATCCATTGTCTAATATTTGTGTTCTTTTGCTTACTTTTTTCTTTTTTCTTTTAATTTTTTTAAGTAATTGAATGGTACCTTGATGAAAAAGTATACTATTCAATCAAAAATAGTTAAATTCCTAGGTAATAAGCACCTTGAACATGGGAAAGGTGCTATATAAATAAAATGTATTTATTATTATTATTCCAAACCCATTAATGCTTATGTAAATTTATGTACTTGCCCAAACTGTAGAACTGGATTAAATTATTAGGTATTTGTTGTTTTTGGCTGATTTTTATTGTCTTCATTAAGGTTTTTGGACATTGTTTTGTGTTGTGCATGATACCACTTCTGCCACATTCTGTGATATTTTCTATTATTTAATTATTTTTTAGGTGTTTCCAAGCCAGGGCAGTTTCCACATACAGAGCAGAAACCAACCTTTCCTCGTTCCTGTGTGAAAAATCATGAAAGATTTTTAAGAATGAATACCATAATAGATCTTCTATATATATCTTTATATATATAAAATACAACATCTGTCTGTATGTCTGTCCGCTTTTCACGAGAGAACTACTTAATGGTGTCAGAAGAATGAGTCGGAGACATCACAAAGGTTTGGGTCAGCCACCCGTATAATATGCTCGGCTGCAAATTGCTCTTTTTATAACAAGAAGTGTATAGATCGGAGTCCAAAACAGAACTGCCTGTACTGAGGCAAGATGGCAGTTTTAAAGGCCCAGAAGGGAAATGACGTCCTTGTTGCAGGAAGTGGAAGTGGTATCCTGGTGTCCGGAAGTGACGTCATCCTCGGGGCCGTCCAGAGGCGGGATTTCCCAGGACAGGTCTGCAAGGGACTGAGTGAGATAGTCAGTACACTCCGCTGCCCCCTGGCCTGGCGTAGAATTACAAGTGTCTAGGCCCTTCAGCTGTTTCCCATGTGCACGTGTGTGACAAGGCCCCCCGCTTAGCCCAGACCCTTCGGGTCGGGCAGACCTGTCCGAGAGGTTGTGGACTCGAGAGAGGGCATCCGCATTGGCATGGATAGCACCCTTTCGGTGAACAAGCGAGAACTCATATGGGTGGAGGTCAAGAAACCACCTAGTGACCCGGGGATTTGACTCCTTGTGAAGGGCCATCCACTGGAGGGGTGCATGGTCCATCACCAGAGTAAATTCACGGCCCAAGAGGTAGTACCTCAACTGTGTAATCGCCCATTTTATCACAAGAGCCTCCCGTTCCACTGCGGCATACCTGGTCTCCCGATCCAGCAGTTTCCAGCTCAGGTACATGATGGGGTGTTCAACACCATTGACGCTTTGGCTCAGCACGGCCCCCAGGCCTGTGTCTGAAGCGTCCGTCTGGAGTATAAAAGGTAGTGTAAAGTTTGGTGCTTTCAATATGGGTGCTGACGTAAGGGCCTGTTTCAGGTCACAAAATGCAGCGGCAGTCTTATCTGTCCATACCACGTGGTTTGGGGCCTTCTTCTTCGTAAGGTCTGTCAAGGGTACTGCTCTTTCGGAGAACTGGGGTACAAACCGGCGGTAGTACCCAGCTAACCCGAGAAAAGCCTGCACCTGTCGCTTGGTATTCGGACGGGGCCAGTTTAATATGGCATCAACTTTGGAACACTGTGGTTTGACGGTACCACGACCCACCAGGTAGCCCAAATACTTAGCTTCTTTTAATCCAAAGAAACATTTCCTTGGGTTAATTCGAAGCCCGGCTTCCGCCAGTGTCTGCAATACCGTTTCCACCTGCTGCACATGATCCTTCCATGTGCTTGAATGAATAACTACATCATCCAAATAGGCAGCACTAAACGCGTTATGGGGCCAGAGCACTCTGTCCACCAGATGCTGAAAAGTTGGCAGTGCCCCATGTAACCCAAATGGGAGGACCATGTACTGCCAGTGCCCACTAGGGGTGCTAAACGCGGTCTTAGCCTTCGCGGAGTCCGTTAAAGCAGAGGTTCTCAGTGTCGGCCCTAGGGGCCCACTGTGGCTGCAGGTTTTTGTTCCAACCAGGTTCTATTTTTAATTGGACTCCTGGGCTAATTAAGTGAACTGTTATTTGTCAAATTCTTTGTTTTGGGAAAAATTTAGAAATTAGAAAGCTAAGTTTGGTATATTAAAATGTACCTAGCAGTTATATTGGAATAATGTATTTTGTTTTCTTTTTAACAATATTTTCATCTTGATTTTTATTCTGTTTTTTGCAGAGTGTTCTAATTGTTTAATTAATTAATTATTTTCTAATTAGTGGGTCTAACGCTGAAGTAGTTGCAGCCTTGTTATTTGCCTGGCTGTCTGCTCCGCTGGTTGTCATTATTAGGATACAATGAAGGGAGCAAACTGCACAGAGAAGGGGCAAAAATATAATGAAATCAACAAAAGGTTGTTAAGCATTTATATCTCTAGCAAAAGCAGAAATATTCCTAAATGTCTTATAAATGTAAAATATGCTGCAGTGCTTTCTTAATGAAGAATAAGTGAAGAGAAAAAAAAATGTCTACTAATTAATTGAGGTCAGTGTTATCAGGTGTTGTCACTGATTAGGAATCTGGTTGGAACAAAAACCTGAAGCCACAGTGGGCCCCCAGGACCGACATTGAGAACCCCTGCGTTAAAGGAACCTGCCAGTACCCCTTTGTCATGTCAAGTGTGGTCAAAAACTTCGCTTGTCCAAGTCTCTCGAGGAGGTCGTCCACGCGAGGCATTGGGTAGGCGTCAAATTGGGAGACTTGATTCAGTCGACGGAAGTCATTGCAAAACCTCCAACTTCCGTCTGGCTTACTGACCAAGACAATCGGACTGGACCAGGGACTATAACTTTCCTAAATCACACCTAGTTCCAGCATGTGCTTGATCTCAAGCTCCACTTCTGCCTTCTTTGCTTCGGGAAGACGATATGGGCGTTCTCGTACGACAACTCCGGGTTCTGTCACGATGTCGTGCGCAATCAGAGAGGTCCTACCGGGTTGCTCACTAACTACCTCCGGAACGGACAAGATTGCTGTCTCAAGCTCCTGTCTCTGTTTAGCATTCAAGTCGGGACCGAAGTTAAGACTGGTACCTTGAGCAAAGAAAGAGCGGGGCTGAGCGGAGGAGGAATCCGAGTCCCTTTCCTTCCACGGCTTCAGCAAGTTGACATGATATACCCGCTCGCTCGGTCGACGATTGGGCTGTTTCACCAAATAGTCGACGAGCCCTTTCTTCTCCTTAACTTCGTACGGCCCTTGCCAATGGGCAAGCAACTTCAAATGCGAGGTAGGGACCAACACCATGACGCGGTCCCCCGGTTGGAACTCCCGGAGGACCGTGCCACGATCATAATAGTGGGCCTGTGCTGCTTGCGCTTCCTCCATGTGACTCTTTAAAATAGGTTGGATTTTTCCAAATCGATCGCGTAACTGTGCGATATATTCTAATACATTGACAGAGGGAAGAGCCTCTCCTTCCCATCCTTCTTTTAATAGATCCAATAACCCTCGGGGTTGTCGTCCATACAACAATTCAAAGGGTGAGAACCCCGTAGAGGCTTGTGGGACTTCCCGATAAGCAAAGAGCACGAGGGGAAGGAGCTGATCCCAGTTCCTCCCATCCGCGCTGACCACCTTGCGCAGCATTTGCTTGAGAGTTTGATTGAACCTCTCAACAAGACCGTCAGTTTGAGGATGATACACCGCGGTCCTTAAGTGCTTTATTTTGAGTAACTTGGCCGTTTCCTTGAACGTCTCCGAGGTAAAGGGTGTCCCTTGATCTGTAAGGATTTCTCTAGGGATCCCGACACGCGCAAATACACCCACTAATTCCCGAGCGATAGCTTTAGTAGTGGCAGAGCGCAACGGAACTGCCTCTGGATATCGTGTAGCGTAATCCACGAGGACTAATATATATTTAAATCCTCGGGATGAGGGCTCCAGAGGTCCTACTATATCAACCCCAATACGCTCAAAGGGAACATCAATCAGGGGAAGGGGAACGAGAGGAGCGCGGTCCCTCCTAGAAATTTGCCGCAATTGACATTCTGGACAAGAAATACAAAAACGGCGAACCTCCTCATTTATTCCCGGCCAATAAAATCTGAGCTTAATCTGCTCCAGAGTTTTCTCGGTGCCTAGATGGCCTCCCAGGAGATGGGCGTGTGTCAACTCACAAACCTGCCGCTGGTAGGTTCGTGGGATTAGCAGCAGTTTCCGCACCCTGCCCTCATGATCAGCTATTCGATATAACAGATCATTGTCAAGTACAAAGTGAGGGCCGCGAGGCATGGAAAGATGAGTGTGTTGGCCATTGGCTAGCACGACTGCATTTTTAGCAAACTTCAGGGAGTCGTCATTCCATTGCTCTCTCCTGAAAGACGCCGGTGTTTTATTAAATTGAAAGTGTAAGTCGGAGAGAGGGTCCGGTCTGACCTCAAGGGGCGGGGAGTCGTCCCGGCTCGTCGAGGCCCGGGTTGATGACGTGTCTATGTGCGACGGCCCAGGAAGCTCCCCGTCCTCCTCAGAGTCTTCCGTATCTCTTTCCCCTGGCAGGATACACGGCGTGGAAACAGCCCGAGAGGGATTCGTTCCTTCTATTACTAGGCCTACAGAGTTATGAGGAGTGGATATTAGTACACCGCATTTATTGTCACACCAGTCTTGCCCTAGTATCACCGGAAAAGGTGGGTAAGGGTGAACCGCTACGGGGATCTTTTTCACTACTTACTCAAAGCTGACGACACACAGGGCAGTTTTATATGACTGTGTTTCGCCGTGTATACACCGAATACTGATCTTTTTTCTCGTTCTGTCGCGGTAGTACAAAACGGCAATCAACAATGGTCATGTTGCTGCCGGTATCCAAAAGTGCTGTAACTCTAAAGCCATTGAGTATTACCACCCTCGTATGCCCATTAGCCAGGGGGTTCGTAAGTGCACATAACTGTCCTCCCTCCTTCCACTCACATTCCCCCATGCTCCTGTGCGAGCGGCCCACCCCGCGCCCCAGGGACATCGGAACAGGCTTCAGGTTATATGGAAGGGACGCTTCTGAATTAAGATAAAGCAGGTTACCTGCTGTACAATTTGTAAAGTAGTCAGCTCAAATGGTCTCAGCCATTGAGCTACTCGTTCCCAGAGAGCTTGCTCCCAGGCGGATCTCTCCGGATCATATTCCCAAGTTTGTAGGCCATTTACCTGCTGTTCTGGGGTTAGCCCTTTTGTCTCCAGGACCGTGGTCCCAACGGGCGGCCCAGTCCTCTCCTCTGAGAGAACATAGTAGGCCCTTTTCGTTTTCCCCCCAAGAACCAGCCCATGTTGGTGGGTCTCCTCCACATTCTCCCTGTGTAGGATTAGGGGCTCTTGTTCCCTTGGTGGGAGCAAAGCCTGCCCCGTGCCACTCCGGACCACTGAGCACGCCACCCACCCGGAACCATGGCCCCGGTACTCTCCTACCTGAGTATATTTGAGGTTCCTTCCCTGTTTCCTCTGGGAAAGCTGCATCCTGCCGACTACGCCACTGTCAGAAGAATGAGTCGGAGATATCACAAAGGTTTGGGGCAGCCACCCGTCTAATATGCTCGGCTGCAAATTGCTCTTTTTATAACAAGAAGTGTATAGATCGAGTCCAAAACAGAACTGCCTGTACTGAGGCAAGATGGCAGTTTTAAAGGCCCAGAAGGGAAATGACGTCCTCATTGCAGGAAGTGGGAGTGGTATCCTGGTGTCTGGAAGTGACGTCATCCTCGGGGCCGTCCAGAGGCGGGATTTCCCGGGACAGGTCTGCAAGGGACTGAGAGAGATAGTCAGTACACTCCGCCACCCCCTGGCCTGGCGTAGAATTACAAGTGTCTAGGCCCTTCAGCTGTTTCCCATGCGCACGTGTGTGACAATGGATTTAGATCGAGTTGTTTTCTGGAATTTGCTTGAACATTCCGGTTGATTTTGCGACTTCTCTCATTGTGCTATGTATCAGAGTTCGCTTGCCGATTTATTTACACAAATCTGAGAGAGACGCAGTGGGCCGGGGGGGTTTGGGGGGTGGGGGCAGAGTCCTCCTCGCTCACATGTCAGCAGGGCATATCTTACCTCTGCTTAGCTAGCGAACAAGAGAACTACTTAACGGATTTGGATTGGGTTTTTTTCTAAAATTTGCTTGAACATTCCGGTTGATTTTGTGACTTCTCTCATCGTGCTAAGTATCATAGTTTGGTTGCAGGAGCAATATATTCGCGCTAATCTGAGACAGAGATTACAGGCCGAGGGGAGGGGGAACAGGACATCAGGAGTGGGGAGCCGGGCAAGGCCCTCCTCACTGCCCTGTTTCACTACTACGTGGGCAGAGCCACAGGGTATGGCTGGGGTATGTGTATGTGTGTCCTGGCATCCTGTCCAGGGTTTGTCCCTGCCTTGTGCCTTGAGATATGCTCCAGCAGCCTCCACAACCCTGTTCAGAACTAAGTAGGTTAACAAATGACTGTCTGACATTAGTTGTTAGATTTTTGTAAATTGCTTGTATTTTGTTCTGAGTTCTTCACTTGTGGTAATCAACTTTGCATCCTTGTCCTATAACACTTTTTCCCAAACACCCCTCTAGACTAATGTTTACTTGATTATGCTGACCCCTTTTGTAAGTCACTTAGGATAAAAGCATCTACTTAAAAATAAAAAATGTAACAAGTTTCGGAGACCAGCCATCGTATGAAGGCAGAGCAGGATGGCAAGGCACACCACATGATCTCCATGTCATGACCTGCAATAGACAAAGCAACTATAAGCAAACTGGCCAAAACCACAAGAAAACTAAAATGAAATAAAGGTTGTAACGAAGAAGATAAGATGTAAAGAGCACGTTTAGGACAAGAAATCAAAGTTATATATCAAAGAATGTAACAAGAGACTCAAAACCAATGACAATCAAGGAACAGGGCCAAACTGAAATATGTAAACAATAGTCAGTGAACAGAAAGTAATTTCAGAACCAGCAATCTAATAAAACCACTTGCAAACCCAAAGTTTGAATTCTTTTGTTGTTTTGATGCAAATTCTTTTGTCATTTGACTTTGGCATAATAGTCAGTTTTCTTCCTAACTTGTCCGACTATACTTTGGATGAATCCCATTTAAACGTGTTTGCATTTGTTCTGCTGTCATATAAAATCCTGACAGAGTCAGTTAGAAAATCATGCCCTGAATCTTCTGATTATTCTGACAATTTGAGAACTTAAAAACAAGAATTTATGGACAATACCAAGGGCATCGAGGAATCCATGTTGGTGAAATATGCTCCATGCTTTTGCTTTTCTGCCACAGTTTCTTCATTAGCAGTAACTTAAAAATTGAGATACTCTCTTTTGAAAATTCTTAGACTGTTAGAAGGTTTGTAGCACCGCTATTGTGTGAAATTTTGTATTTAAGTTGATAAAAATTTTGCATGTCTTTACTTGTAAGGCAGATAAAGCAAATGTAATATTAGTGTTTTATTCATGAGAACAACAATGCTTTGATGTTTAAAGACCCCCCCACCACCACCAGTCTTTAGGACTGACTTAGGAATTTATTGCAAGGTTGGGGGAAGTGCCTAAAACCAGTCTGGCAAATAATTCTCTGCAGGACATAATCTCTCAAACCCCCCACGGGTAAGCCAAACTACCTGGCTGGCAAGCTTCACTCAACAAATGGTTTTTGGGGGTGAGTGTGAAAATAAGCCAGTAACTGGGAGAGATATGTCACACCAGAATTCTATTGGTTTAAAATTGGCTGTCTTGTTTCTAATCAGAGGCCATTCTGTACCACGGCGCCCTATTAGCCGTAGGATTTGAACAGAGAATGTATAAATTCATTTGCTTTTCTCCTCCCACTTTCTCTCTCACACCATTATCATGAAAAGGACAACACACCGCAGAGCACAGCACAGCAGCCATATTGACAGGTATGCGGCAAGTCCTGAAGAAAGCAAGAAATGATGACTTAACTAAAGACATTTTAACTAACTAACAAGTCTGTGTGCCTCCGGAAACTACATATAAGCATTTATCAGGTTGTATGGTTGTCAGTATACACCTGTACTTTGCTTATGGTTATTATTTTATGAATATCATCAATAATACGATTACTTGAACTTCTAACTTAACTCCTGCTTGTCTTTTTACTCTACCTAATTGCCTGAGGATACAGATGTAGAAGGGAAGGTGGGGAGAAGTTAAAAAGTACAACACCTTATAAACAGTGGCAAGTCTATGGGATCTGAGGCATTTTGACAAAGGCGTCACAATAAAGAATACAAAAGGGGAAAGTCAAGTAATATAGAATTCTACCAGGACAACACAAGCACCCAACCAAGTGAAAAGCTTTTAAGAGGACATACCTGTGTGTTTTAGGGTCCAGTAGAATGATTTCGTTCTCATAAATTGAATCTTCTCCGTCAAATAAGAAATGAAATTTTCAACCCAGACTAGTGCCAAGACAGTGACCCAGACTGATGGATCTGTAAGCTGAAATGGCAAAAAGAGGGAAGTCCATTAGGGAGGTAAATATAAAATAATGTGATCATTAACTCATAGTTAATATTTATGTTTAATTATGGAGGAAGTAAAAACAACATATTTAACTGTTTTGATGGATTTCAATTTAGATGCTCAAAAAATGAAAAAAAAAAATTGAAAGCAAAATTAATTTCAAAGTTTAGATGTGTATGGCGTATTCGGAAAATATTCAGACCTCTACTCTTTTTTATCTTTTTGTTATATTGCATCCTTGTGCTAAAATCATTTAAATTCCCTTTTTTTCTCCATATCTAATGAGAATGACAAAGAGAAAACAGGATTTTAGACATGTTTTAAATGTATTAAAAATAAAAAAAAACTGTAATATCCCATTCTTTGCAGATCTTCTCAAACTCTGTCAGACTGGATGGAGACTGTTGGTGATCAGCTATTTTAGGTCTCTCCAGAGATGTTTTAATGGGTTCAAAATTGGGATCTGGCTTTAAACTGTCTTTAACTTAAAGACATTTCCAGAGTTGTTCCTAAGCCTCTCCTGTGTTGTCTTTGATTTGTGCTTAGAGTCATTGCCCTTTTAGAAGGTGAATCTTCGGCTCAGACTCGGGTCCAGGCCACTTTGGAACAGGTTTTCATTAAGGATATCTGTCTACTTTACTCCATTGTGTGTTCTCTCAACCCTGAGTATCCTCCTAGTCCCTGCCACTGAAAAACCACCCACAGTATGCTGCTTCCACCATCATGCTTCACTGTTGGAATGGTATTGCTCAGGTAATGAGATGTTCCTTAGTTTCTTGTAGAGTTCTTTAAGTGCCTTTTTGCAAACTTCATGTGGCCTATCATGTGTCATCTTGCCATTCTGTCATTAAGCCCAGATTGGTGGAGTATTGCAGTTGTGGCTGTCCTTTTGGAAGTTTCTCCCACATCCACACAGTTTCTCTGGAACTCTGCCAGAATTACTATCGAGTTCTTGGTTACCTCTCTTACCATAGTTCTCCCAGAATTGCTCAGTTTGTCTGCATGGCTATCTCAAGGAAGAGCTATGATTGTTCCAACCTTCTTCCATTCAAAAATGATGAGGGCAAATGTGCTCTTGGGAACCTTCAATGCTGGAGAAACTTTTCATAGCCTTCCCCACATCTGTGCCTCAGCACATTCCTGTCTCTAAGCTCTGCAGGCAAATCCTTTGACCTCTTGGCTTTGGTATTTGGATAGTCGTGGGACCTTCTAGAGACAGGTACAGGCCTTTTCTAATGGTTAAAGATAGTTAAAAAATCTTCTAGCACTGTTACACCATTGAAGGCCCAAAGAGTGTCTGATTTAAAGAGAACATGCCGGACAGCTGAGCGTAAATGGAGAAAAACTAAACTGATTATCCACTATGAGATATGGAAGATTAAAATAACAGAATACAACAACATAGTCCATCTTGAGAGGCGGTGTTATTTCTCTAGAATTATAAATAACAATGCTAGTAATCCCAGAGTCTTATTCTCTACAATTGATCGTCTGCTAAACACAGGTAACTCAATAGAATGCCTCCAAAATACTTCCAGTGAAACTTGTGAGGCTTTTGCTGTATTTTTTAATCAAAAAATTAATGATATTAGAAATAATATAGTACATCTCCCCAATACTTAACCTCTTAAACCTCGGTACTCCATTATAAACAAATTAAATTCTTTCACCAGGATAGATTTACCTGATTTAAGTAAAAAAATTTCTCAAATGAGACCCTCCACCTGCATCCTGGACCCAATACCAACAAGTTTTTTCAAAGAAGCTAATTGATAGTATTCTTGACATAGTAAACTCGTCATTAGATATGAGGGTCTTCCCAGACTGTCTTAAGACTGCTGTAGTTAAATCCCTGCTCAAGAAAAATAATTTTGAATCCTCTGCTTTTGAAAATTTTAGACGTATTTCTAACCTGCCTCTCTTAAGTAAAATTCTAGAGAAGGTACTCATTATGCAGCTTACTGATCACCTCAATAAACCTGCTATTCTTGATAAGCTTCAGAACAAATCTCAGTACAGAAACTGCACTCGTTAAAGTAGTAAATGACTTGCGGGTGAATGCAGACAGAGGCCATTTATCTGTTCTCATCCTCTTAGATCTGAATGCAGCATTTGATACCATTGATCACAATATTCTTAGAAATAGCCTTAGTCAATGGGTGGGCCTCTCTGGCAGGGTCTTAAATCAGAATCAGAATCAGAATCAGAATCAGAATCAGCTTTATTGGCCAAGTATATGTACACATACAAGGAATTGGACTCCGGTTTTACCTAGTATTGTCCCTGATGCTGTGAGATTGACTTAAGTGTTCATGAGAGTGATGGCCTGAGGAAAGAAACTGTTCACATGTCTGGTAGTTTTGGCGTACAGTGCTCTGTAGCGCCTACCAGAGGGAAGAAGTTGAAAAAGGTTGTAACCAGGGTGTGATGGGTCTGCAATGATGTTTTCTGCCCGTTTCCTGACTCGAGATCTGTATAAGTCTTGAATGGAGGGCAGATCAACACCAATGATTTTTTCTGCAATCCTGACTGTCCGTTGAAGTCTGTTCCTGTCCTGTTTTGTGGCTGAGCCAAACCAGACTGTGATAGATGAACAGAGAACAGACTGGACTACTGCAGAGTAAAATTGGATGAGCAGCTCTTGAGGCAGGTTGAACTTCCTGAGCTGGCGCAGGAAGTACAACCTCTGCTGGGCCTTTTTAACAATTGTGTTTATGTTTAGTTCCCACTTTAGGTCCTGGGAAATTGTGGATCCCAGAAACCTGAAGTTTTCCACAGCAGACACAATGCTGTTGAGTAGTGTGAGAGGGGGCAGCATTGGGGGGCTCCTCCTGAAGTCCACTGTCATCTCCACAGTTTTAAGCTTGTTCAGCTCCAGGTTGTTTTGACTGCACCAGAGGGCCAGCTGTTCGACCTCTCGTCTGTATACAGACTCGTCACTGTCCTTGATGAGGCCAATGACTGTCATATCATCGGCGAACTTCAGGATTTTAACAGACGGGTCTCTTGAGGTGCAGTCATTTGTGTAGAGGGAGAAGAGCAGAGGAGAGAGGACACATCCCTGGGGGGCGCCAGTGCTGACTGTTCGTGTGCTGGATGTGATTTTTCCCAGTCTCACTTGCTGCTTCCTATCTGTCAGGAAGTTTTTGATCCACTGGGAGATGGGGGCTGGTACAGTGAGCCAAGTGAGTTTGGTGTGGAGGACTTCTGGAATGATAGTGTTGAACGCCGAGCTGAAGTCCACAAACAGGATCCTAGCATATGTCCCTGGAGAGTCGAGATGTTGCAGGATGTAGTGCAGTCCCATGTTGATTGCATCATCCACTGACCTGTTTGCTCGCTAAGCAAACTTAGGGGGTCAAGCAGGGGGTCTGTAATGTCCTTTCAGGTAGGTCAACACCAGTCTTTCAAAGGATTTCATGACCACAGATGTCAGGGCGACTGGCCTGTAGTCATTTAACCCTGCAATGGAGGTTTTCTTTGGAACCGGGATAATATTGGAACGCTTAAGGCAGGAGGGAATTTCACATAGCTCCAGGGATCTGTTGAAGATCTGTGTAAATATGGGGGCCAGCTGATCAGCACAGACTTTAAGACAGGAGGGTGACACACCATCTGGACCTGGTGCCTTCCTGATCTTCTGTCTCCTGAAGAGCTGACTCACGTCCCCTTCACAGATCCTGAGTGCAGGTATGGTGTCAGTGGGGAGGGGCAGGGGCTTGGTAGTGAGTGCTGGGAGTGTATTTTGATTGGCGTGGGTGAGAGGTGTGAAAGAGGGATTATCAAACCTGCAGAAGAACAAATTCAGCTCGTTGGCCAGTTGATGGTTCTCTTCAGTATGGGGGGATGGTTTCCTGTAGTTGGTGATGTCTTTCAAACCTCTCCACACTGATGCAGGGTCATTGGCTGTAAACTTATTTTCCAGCTTTTCAGTGTAGCACCTCTTTGCTACTCTGATCTCCTTTGTCAATGTGTTTCTGGCTTGATTATACAGGATACTGTCCCCACTTCTGTAGGCCTTCTCCTTAGCCTTACGAAGCTGCCTGAGTTTTGTAGTAAACCAGGGTTTGTTGTTGTTGTATGTGCGAAAATTTTTCATGGGCACACACATATCCTCACAAAAACTGACGTAGGATGTCACAGTGTCAGTAAGCTCATCCAGGTCTGTCGCTGCAGACTCAAAAACACTCCAATCAGTACAGTCAAAGCAGGCTTGTAGTTCCAGCTTTGCCTCGTTGGTCCATCTCCACCGTTTTCACCACAGGCTTTGCAGATCTTAAGTCCTGCCTGTAAGTCGGGAGAAGATGAACCAAACAGTGGTCAGAGAGTCCCAGGGCAGCACGAGGGACAGAGCGATAAGCATCCTTTAATGTAGTGTAGCAGTGGTCCAGTGTGTTTTTGTCCCTGGTAGTACACGTAATATGCTGACTGAATTTTGGCAGTTCTTGCCTGAGGTTTGCTCTGTTAAAATCACCAAGAACAATGAGCAGGGAGTCCGGGTGTTTGTGCTCCATGTTAGTTATCTGGTCAGCCAGGTGTTGTAATGCTTCACTAACACAGGCCTGAGGTGGGATGTAAACACCAACCAGAATAAACGAGGAAAACTCCCGCGGTGAATAGAACGGTTTACAGTCAATGAAAAAAGACTCTAAGTGAGGGCTGCATGTTTTGATTAGTACTGTCACATCTGTACACCAACCTTCGTTTATGTAGAAACAGATTCCGCCTCGTTTCGTTTTCCCCGAGAGCTCCATGACGCGGTCCGCACGGAGAAGTTGGAAGCTCGGCAGGTATAATGCGCTATCGGGGATGTGTTCACCAAGCCAGGTTTCAGTGAAGCACAGGACGGCAGATCTGGAAAAGTCCATGTTTATTCTGTTTAACAGAAGCAGTTCATCCATCTTGTTGGCCAAAGAGCGGACGTTCGCCAGGTGTATTGAAGGGAGCGCAGTTCGAAATCCCCGGTGGCGCAGTTTAACAAGCGCTCCGGCTCGCTTCCCTCGTCGGCGTCTCCTTCTAATTCCGTAAAGGGCGGCTGCTCCTCCGACTAAAAGTTCTGTAAAGTATTCTGTTTGAGTGAAAGACGGTGAAAAAATTTCACCAGCGAATTGACCGATGTGTAAGAGTTCCTCTCTGCTGTATGTGATCAGAGGGGGACAGCTTATCACTGCACAAACAAACAAAAACAGAGAAAGCACCAAGGAACAAGGCACCGAGGCTGCCATCTGCGGCGCCATGATGATCTTATAAATTGGTTTGAATCCTACCTGGCAGGGAGAAAATTATTTGTTAGTTGTGGTAATTACAACTCAAAGACACATGATATTCTATATGGTGTCCCACAAGGCTCTATCCTGGGTCCGTTAGGAAAGATTATCTCGGGGCATAACATGAGCTACCACAGCTATGCTAATGACACACAACTGTATTTATCAATAGCACCTGACGACTCCAACTCTCTTGATTTACTGATACAATGTCTTACTTGTGTTTCTGAGTGGATGAGTAATAATTTTCTCAAACTAAACAAAGAGAAAACAAATTTTAGTAATTGGCAATAATGGATATAATGAGGTTATTAGAAATAAACTTGATGCATTAGGATTAAAAGTTAAGACGGAGGTAAAGAATTTAGGAGTAATTATTGAAATCACATAAATCACATATTAAACAGATTACTAGGACAGCATTTTTTCACTTAAGAAATATAGCAAAAGTTAGACCTCTTACAACATTGCAAGATGCTGAGAAATTAGTTCACGCTTTTGTTTTTAGTTGACTAGATTACTGTAACGCACACCTCTCAGGACCACCCAAAAAAAGACATCAATCGTTTACAACGAGTACAGAATGCAGCTGCCAGAGTCTTAACTAAGAAAAGAAAATCCAAACACATCTTTCCAGTTTTGATGTCACTACACTGGTTACCTGTGCCATTTAGAATTGACTTTAAAATACTGCTTATAGTTTACAAATCCTTAAATAATCTCGCTCCATCTTATATTTCGGAATGTCTTTCACCTTTCACTCCAAATCGTAACCTTAGATCTTCAAATGAATGTGTACTTAGAATTCCAAGAGCGAAACTTGAAAGAAGTGGTGAGGCGGCCTTCTGCTGTTATGCACCTAAAATCTGGAATAGCTTACTGATAGAAATTCACCAGGCTGATACAGTGGAGCACTTTAAAACACTGCTGAAAACACATTACTTTAACATGGCTTTCTCATAGCTTCATTTTAGATTTAATCCTGATGTTCTGTATATTCAATTAATTATCATTATTATTCATGATGGCTCAAAAATCCGTACTAACTCCTACTTTCTCTTCTGCTCTTTTTCCGGTTTTCTGTGGTGGCGATCTGCGCCACCACCACCTAATCAAAGCACAGTGATGTCCTTACATTGATGGATTAAAGGCCACATGACCGTCATCATCAAATTCTTCTATGAGAACCCTGAATACTATGAGGACTGATCGAGGTCATTTATGTCAGGTAGAATGCCTAGAGGGGGCTTGGTGGTCTTGTGGCCTGAAACCCCTGCAGCTTTTTTTTTCTCCAGCCGTCTGGAGGTTTTTTTTTTTTTTTTATTGTCCTCCCTTGCCATTGGACCTTACTTTTATTCTGTGTTCCCTTATTTTAATTCTTATTTATTTTTTCTCTTTCTTCATCATGTAAAGCACTTTGAGCTACATTGTTTGTATGAAAATAGGCTATATAAATAAATGTTGTTGTTGTTTCCTCCCATCCATCCATCCATTCTCCAACCCGCTGAATCCGAACACAGGGTCACGGGGGTCTGCTGGAGCCAATCCCAGCCAACACGGGGCACAAGGCAGGGAACCAATCCTGGGCAGGGTGCCAACCCACCGCAGGACACACACAAACACACCCACACACCAAGCACACACACGGGCCAATTTAGAATTGCCAATCTACCTAACCTGCATGTCTTTGGACTGTGGGAGGAAACCGGAGCGCCCGGAGGAAACCCACGCAGACACGGGGAGAACATACAAACTCCACACAGGGAGGACCCGGGAAGCGAACCCAGGTCCCCAGGTCTCCCAACTGCGAGGCAGCAGCGCTACCCACTGCGCCACCGTGCCGCCCTGTTTCCTAATCACTCCAATAAATTAAATTGACCACAGGTGGACTCCAAACAAGGTGTAGAAACATCTCAGTGATGATCAACAAAATAGGATGCATCTGAGCCAAATTTCAAGTGTTACAGAAAAGAGTCGAGGGCATTTGAGGCATCAATGGGAAAGCATCAGGAGAAAGAAAGACAAGTGACGCAGCCAGAACTACTTTTGGCACCATAGGAGCACACCTGCACACACGGTGGCGTTGGTCAAAGAGTTTTTAACTAAAAACAATGTGGTTTGCTGCTTCACACCCTTTGTAACTGACAGATCTCGCCCCCTACGATTTATTTTTGTTCCTATAATTAACAATGAGACTGAAGTGAGGAAGATTTTTGCTGCCATGAAAGAAATTCAGAAAAAAAAGACAGGAGGCTTTAGACACAGAAAGAAAAGAGGAGTACATACTGTATATATACTTTGTATTGTTAAGCAGTTTTATATTATTTCATAATTATTTCATTATGTATTGCTTCATGCCATTGTAGTTTAACACATATTGTTACTTTTAAACCAGTAAAACTTACACTTAACTATTACAGTTCATGAATTGTGCACTTCATAGTGTTTGTGTATACTACAGCAATACTTTCAGACTTGTTTAGCAACAGGACCATTTTCATGTTATATTTATATACCAAATAGTATCATATCCGTTGTTATCAGTTATATTAACGTTCATTTCAATTTGTTCTCTACTGTGTATTATTGCCGAAAATTAGTACATTGATGTTCTTTGTTATTAATTGCATTGCCATTGAATTACTGTTAAGCTAATATTCCCTTTTTTTCTGTGTTGTCAAAGGAAACCACACAAATCACCATAATTCATCCATCTATTATGTAATAATAATAAAAATCATCATGATCATCATCATCTTGCATCTATTTAACCATCATCCTGAATGTCTGGATTTATGAATGGTTTGAATTTATATTTCTAATAAAATTTATAAAGGACATCCTCACTTTCAGAACCATTTTTACTTAAAAACCTGTGGCGGTTGTAAATTCAATAAAAAACTGCAACTTAGGTTCAGTGTTGCCACAAGTTTCTTCTGAATTATCCAACCCCTCCGCAACGCCCATGTTATTTGTACTGGTGCATCCCGTCCCCTGACATCACTGCTCTTAGAAATCAGAATATTTTCTTCATGTTCATTCATCTCATTTGTATACTGACAAAGTTAGCCATCTGGAAAGTGCAGCAGAACACCCTTTGTATCCCACAAAACTGTCACCATGACTGTTCTGGCTGATTACTGCACACAAAATTTCTTAGGGTTCTGGGAGCCCTTATCCTTCAATTGCGTTGACTCATTCTTGGTCTAATGATCATGGTGCTGAACCCACGTTCCAGTAAAAAATAATGAGAAAAAGTAAAAGGGACTTTCTCTAAGAAGGTCCACATTCTCATGACTAACTTCCTGTTGATATGCTTTCTGATCTGGTGTAAGCATTCAGAGAAGCCATCAGTAATTTGACATCATAAAATGAATATGGATGATCGTGGAGACTGTGTCAGCTAAATTCCTAGTCCATGGGCTATAAGATGAACGTTAACACAAAGATCTTCCACAGTGATGGTCTCCATTTTTTGGCACATTCCCTGTCCCCATTTAAATTGCTTGGCCCATAACCTCATAGTATGAAGGTGCGTCATTGCCATACACAACATTGAACATCTCATGGATTTCCTTTGGCTTCTTCCATTTCATTGTAAGGAATTTTATGATGGAGCAATGCTCTCAATCTTTACGTTTTTTCATAGACTCACAGATAGATATGTTTGCCATCCTCTCTCTCTCTCTCTCTGACTGCTTGATATGAAATGACTTCAAAGTGCATGTGTGTCACACCAAGACATGTCCTGACTTTTAGTGACAACTTCAGATTTGTAACACAAACACAATGTTCAGCTTGATAAACTATTGAACACCCCTTGTATGTTTATTATCCTACTATTCTCCTACTATAGATATGTGTGTGTGTGTGTGTGGGTAAGCCTTCAATGGACTACATTGGTTTTTAATTTGAGCCCAGTGAGTGATGATAGGCTGATGCACCTCATAAATGAATGAAGAGGACTATAAAAACTAATGGATGAAAACAGAAATGGACAATTAACACACACTCAGATCAAATAAGCTACCACAGAATTGAGATTTAGCACAGCTCTGAAGAATTTTAACAACTGTGAACTGACCTCTGCCGGCATTTTCTCTAGCACTTCTTGTTCTGTTTTATCAAATACAGATAGCAATGATTTGTCAAAATCCCAGGATCCATCGGCCTTCTGGGAAATGAGAAGAGTAGATGAGGAATTCATGTTCTGAAAAAAAAAAGATTTTATAAATTAATTTTTTACTGTACTTATTTTGTACACCGTTTCATTTTCCTTTCAACCAAGAGTACCTTCGGTGAAATTTTCAGAAGTAATTAATGTCTGGTCAGACACAATGCAGGAAATATCACGGGGTCCACTCACGGACACATCAATACTAACACAGGGCCAAATTGGAATCACCAGTTAACCTAACATCCATACTAACGTACACTTGTGGATAGTGAAGTCCATAACCCCTGTTCACCCTTGGAACAGCACCTGCTCAACTCAGAACCAGAAAGCGTGACAGAGGGTAATGAAATCAACTCTGAAAATTACTGACATATGCCTCCCTCCCATCCTGGGCATAACTAACACATTCTTCCATAGAGAGATAAGCATTGTTATTAAACATCTCTAATATCCTACACAGTTACTTTTCTACCTTCTAAACTTAGAACCACTTGCACACATTTCACAGTTTCATTGTCAGGTCATAAAGCTTTTAAGAGCCACGAATCTCAACTGTTTTGTGTATTGTCTGATGATGCATTCAGTTTATACACTGTCTTTGTTGTATTGTATTACTGTCACGTATCTGTGGTGAACATGGAACTAAGAACGTGAAGGCTAAATTTCTGAACTCTGACGGAAGCACTAGAAGAACCTAGCAAGCAGACAAGTGTATCAGTCTGTATGCATGTGATTGGACAATGGACATTCCTAATGGAATGAACTTTATTACATTCCACTGTCTCTCAGGGTCCACTCATGGACACATTCATACCCACACAGGGTGGCTGACAAGTTGCTGATTGTTCCCAGTCAGAGGGTCACATTTCCATATGTTGAAATGCTCACCATTCAAAATCTGCTCATTGGGGGTTATGAACAGGATAGAAGGCCAAGGCTAAGGCAAGAACTACAAACCAGCATTTCTTAGGATAGCTGTAACCGCAGAAGCAATTGATTGGGAGAGGGTGTTATTAAAGAGCTGTGAGCAAAGGGTCTCTCAAGCTCTTTTTGTGAAATACGATAACCAAAAATAAAGATGAAGATTTTTGTAATTCACATCTTTCCAGCATGACATTATTCTGTCTACAAAGTAAGGAGACAGGCCTTTAATAAGTGAAGACAAGCTAAACTTCTACACCAAACATCAGTCCTATCTTTTGTCAAAGCCTAAACAGTAATCTTACTCACAGTTAAAGATTTGAAGCAGTGAGTTATAAACACTGGAAGTTAAAATGATGAAAATCCACATACCAACAATCAGTTTTTATCCATTTTCTCGGATGATCACGAAGTGCTCGTCACTGACCTTTATACTGAGAGTGATGTCACACGCTGCACACTTTCAATCTTCCATAACAATGTTGAAGCAACCACAAATCAAATGGTGTCAGAAAAAAATGCAAAAAATGTTTTAATGGTCTTACATGATTTTTCTATTAAAAAATAAACAACAGAATCAAATTGTACATGATAAAAGAAACAACAGAAATAAAACATGAAAAAATAAACAAACAACCCAGATTACAACGGACACACTAATGTTAGTGTATTGATAACAAAAATAAAACTCAAGAACACGATGAAAGATATTGCTTGCAAATGGCTGAAACAGGCCTGGGCCTACTGACTCAAAGAGAGACAGCATATTTTTTTATGAAAAAAAGACCAGGGGCCTCATGTATAACGCCGTGCGTAGAATTCACACTAAAACATGGCATACAGACAAAACTAGAAATATGTCTGCGCACAAAGAAAATCCAGATGCATAAAACTGTGTAAGCCAAGTTCCATGAACTTTCCCTTTATTAATCCCAATGAATGTGAAATTTAACACATATGCATGTGCGTACAGCCCCATATGACGTCTCCAGGAATTCTGCATATTTGAATATGGAAATCAATATAAATAGCACCTTCCATTCAATGTTTTCTTAAGACAATGACAAAAGCACATGGAAAAAAGACGAACTTCAGTGAATGCAATGTGGAGGCAAGGAAAATGTATTATTTGTTAGCTTAAGCAGTGGTATAAGCAACAAAAGAAAGTTGATACAGTGATTCATTGCGGCAGAGACACTCGAAAGTTCAAGTTCAGAAAGTCGCACAGTGGCTGAAAGGAAAAAAGTGGTCAGATATCACAGTCAACGTGAAAAGGCGCGTCACAGCACACTGTCTGTTTATTTTGTTTCAGAAAATATTAGAAACGCTGACCCCCATGCCGAGGATGCAACACCAGGCAGTGATTGTGCTGCTGTACCCAGCATATCTTCAGATGCTGGCTGTACACACACCTCTGTCTCGGAAATCGCTGGGTGACCACCTGGCTGTGTGCTGATAGACGCTGTTCTGGAGTCAGAAATGCAATACTGGATGCTGTAAGAGAGTGTTAACGTTTACCCCCCAGGGTGGAACTGAAGAGTCGCATAGTGTGGGGGAGGAACGATCTCCTCAGTCTGTCAGTGGAGTAGGGCAGTGACAGCAGTCTGCCGCTGAAGCTGCTCCTCTGTCAGGAGATGATACTGTTTAGTGGATGCAGTGGATTCTCCATGATTGACAGGAGCCTGCTCAGTGGCCGTCGCTCTGCTATGGATGTCAAGCTGTTCAGCTCTGTGCCTACAATAGAGCCTGCCTTCCTCACCAGTTTGTCCAGGCATGAGGCATCCTTCTTCTTAATGCTGCCTCCCCAGCACACCACCACGTAGAAGTATAGCTCGCCACAACCGTCTGATAGAACATCTGCAGCATCTTATTGCAGATGTTGAAGGACGCCAGCCTTCTAAGGAAGTATAGTCTGCTCTGTCCTTTCTTACACAGAGCATCAGTATTGGCAGGCAAGGCCAATTTATCATCCAGCAGTACTCCCAGGTATTTATAGGTCTGCACCCTCTGCACACAGTCACCTCTGATGATCACTGGGTCCATGAGGGGCCTGGTCCTCCTAAAATCCACCACCAGCTCCTTGGTTTTGTTGGTGTTCAGTTGTAGGTGGTTTAAGTCGCACCATTTAACAAAGTCCTTGATTAGGTTCCTATACTCCTCCTCCTGCCCACATCTGATGCAGCCCACGATAGCAGTGTCGTCAGCGAACATTTGCATGTGGCAGGACTCCGAGTTGTATTGGAAGTCCGATGTATATAGGCTGAACAGGAGCAGAGAAAGTACAGTCCCCTGCGGCGCTCCTGTGTTGCTGACCACAATGTCAGATCTGCAGTTCCCGAGATGCACATACTGAGGTCTGTGTTTAAGATAGTCCACGATCCATGCCACCAGGTATGAATCTACTCCCATCTCTGTCAGCTTGTCCCTAAGGAGAAGAGGTTGGATGGTGTTGAAGGTGCTAGAGAAGTCCAGAAACATAATTCCTACAGCACCACTGCCTCTGTCCAAGTGGGAGAGGGATCGGTGCAGCATGTAGATGATGGCATCCTCCGCTCCCACCTTCTTCTGGTATGCGAACTGCAGAGGGTCGAGGGCGTGGTGGACCTGTGGCCTCAGGTGGTGAAGCAGCAGCCGCTCCATGGTTTTCATCACATGCGACGTCAGAGCGACAGGCCTGAAGTCATTCAGCTCACTAGTATGTGATACCTTTGGGACTGGGGTGATGCAAGATGTTTTCCAAAGCCTCAGGCTCAGGTTGAAGATGCGCTGTAGAGGACTCCCCAGCTCCAACGCACAGGCCTTCAGCAATCGTGGCGATACTCCATCTGGACCCGCTGCTTTGCTGGCACAAAGTCTCCTCAGCTCTCTGCTTACTTGGGCTGCTGTAATTGTGGGTTGGGGGAAACTGTCCTATGCTGGTATCAGCAGAAGGATGGGTGGAGGGTGCAGTACTCTGAGGTGAGAGTGAGAGTGGGTTAGGGTGGTCAAACCTGTTAAAGAAGTTGTTCATCTGGTTTGCTCTCTCCACATCTCTCTTGATGGTGGCACACCGCTTCGAGCTGCAGCCTGTGATGATCTTCATCCCATCCCACACTTCCTTCATGCTGTTATTCTGCAACTTCTGCTCCAGCTTTCTCCTGTACTGCTCCTTCGCTGCCCTGAGCTGGACTCTGACTTCCTTCTGTACGCGCTTGAGCTCATACTGATTACACCCTTTAAAAGCCCTTTTCTTCTGGTTCAAAAGGCCCTTGATATCACTTGTAATCCATGGCTTGTTGTTAGCATAGCAGCGTACTGTTCATACTGGAACTACAATGTCCATACAGAAGTTGATGTAGTCAGTAGTGCAGTCAACAACCTCCTCAATGTTCTCACTATAAGATCCCTGCAGGATATCCCAGTCCGTAGTTCCAAAGCAGTCTCTCAGAGCCTGCTCTGCCTCAGGGGACCACTTCCTGAATGAGCGCGTGGTTGTAGGTAGCTCCCTCACTCTTGGTTTGTAGTGAGGCTGAAGCAGAACCAGGTTATGATCTGCTTTCCCAAGCGCAGGCAGCGGGGTGGCGCTGTATGCATCTTTAACGTTTGCATACAGTAGGTCAATAGTTCTATTTCCCCGGGTGTTACAATCCACATACTGGGAGAAGGCAGGTAATGTTTTGTCCAGCGTTACTTGGTTGAAGTCTCCAGCGATTAGCACAAGTGCCTCAGGGTGCTGCGTTTGCAGTTTAGCAACATCAGAATGGATGATGTCACTCGCTATCTTCACATCCGCCCGAGGAGGGATGTAAACAATAACAACAATGACGTGTCCAAACTCTCTGGGCAAGTAATAGGGACGCAAACTTACGGCCAACAGTTCGATGTCCCTGCAGCAAGAGGAGATTTTAACGTTTACATGTCCAGAGTTGCATCATCTTGTGTTGACATAGAGTGCAAGTCCACCCCCTTTCTGCTTTCCTCAGGTACTTGTGTCTCTATCCGCTCTAACTGTGCTAAACCCGGGTAGCGCTAACGTTAGCATCTGGGATGTTAGTTGTTAGCTATGTTTCACTAAAACACAACAAACTGCATTCTCTGTAGGTCCTGACATTTTTCACCAGCACAGCCAGTTCGTCGATTTTATTTGGTAGTGAGTTTACATTTCCCAGGATCACAGAAGGCACTGAAGGTTTGTAGCGCCACTTTCTCGCTAAACGCTTGGCTTTTATCTTTGCACCGGCTCTGCTGCCACGATACCGTCTTCTTACCTCGTCAGGTATAGGGAACCACACCAGCATGGGCATTTGTTCTCAGCGCTTGAAGTTGATTACTTGAATAGATGAGTCTCGACGTGTAAAAATCCATGTCCAAGTAGTAAAAAATGTCCAGGGAATGAGTCCACATAAAAGAAAGTGGTAGGAGTTAACAGTAAAATAGAGAAAAATACATAAAAAGGTAAAAAGATAAAGGCATACACGGAGCTGCTGGAAAGGCTGCCACTCGCTGCGGCGCCTGAGTCATATAAGGGCTGTACTCTGTGATACTGAAAACAAATTAAATTAGTTGGTTAAAAAATAAATGATGCAACCGATTACCTGTTTATATATTCTGCTAATTATACTGAGACGAAGTCGTAATGCTGTCCGAATTGACTGATCATTTGGTGGTTCAGGGTCAGGTTCCTCATACCACATCTCTTCAAGTATGTGCAAGCAACAATTCTGTGCATATTATGCAGCACGCTACATGCTTGCACAATGCAACACACTTTCTGTGCACTATAGAGCAGCACATTAATAGAGTGAAAATGCTTTATTTACATCAGCAAATTTATTCTCTGAAAATGCCTTTATAGTGTAGCATTGGCACCAAGCACCACAACTGAAAGATTCTCTACTCTTTACATGGTTCTTTGAGATGACTCGCTATCCTTAAAAGGACTGTTTGCTTTTTGCTGCACTAGTTGTAAAAAGCACCTGCAACTGTGCGGAGCTGCCTTTTTTATAGGTTCTCCATGATGTAATGCCAGCTGATTCTTTTGGTGATTCATCCCTGGCTGATGTAACTTGTCCAATGCCATTACAACAGCAATAAGTGTGCAGTTGACTACTCCAATTACATTTGGAAAACCGGACGCTGCTGAAAATTGCATTTTGATGTTTATCAGTTCAACCACAGTGTAAAAAAATCTTATACATCTGGATGACAAGCGGACAGTACCATCCTATACAGCTGGCATGGCGCAACCCTGTGATGTTTGTGAAATATCCAGTTGGTCAGCAAGTACACATTGAAAAGCTCCTGTGGCTAAAAATTCAAGAGTGGAAAGAACTTACAAAGGAGCAGGTAGAGCACAATTCTTTAAAGTTTGCCTTTGTAATGCTGGCACCAATTCAGCACACAGCGCCAAGAGGATAGCTCTTGGAAATGGAAATTGACTTAGAAGCCAAACATCATCATTTATAAATACGTGTGCTCTTCTAATTCTTCCTTTTGCGATGTCTTCTAACAATGCTAAAGCAGCCATGGTAGTTGGAATAATTTGTCCATTCCGTGCACCATTCTATTGTTACACGATGAAGTGAATTAAATTTGTAAACAATATGCAATTCATTTTGGTGCATTTGATAAAACCCACATCATGGATTTGAATACGAAAAAGAAAGGGAAACGACACAGAAACACTAGCACTGCTTTGACTCTGGGTGCCACCAGATTGAAAAACTGAGCAGGAAAATGTGTATGCGTGGTGTGAGGCTTTTTTGTGACTGTTTCTGTATTTGATAAATAACATAATGATAAGTGTTAAATCAGCTAACTCAGCTAAAAGTCTAAACTCCTAAAAAAAAGACTTGCCTAAAACACAACACACACAAACACACACCAGACCTCAGGCGATCTCTGATGGGTGTTTGTTTCTGCAATAAACTTTGCTTAGAGATGGTCAGTTATGAAAGTGTCTTATTTATTTTTTCATATTGGTAAATACTTTAAAGCCTCTACAGCATTGGTTTTAGAAGTGGGATTTAACCTTCCTCTTATGTTAGCTTTCTGTTACTATCTCTTATGTTAACGGGTCGGTTTTGACTCGTGTATTTAATCAGCCATATTACCCTCAAAACAATTATTTATCATCCAATTTTTTTCCTTACCTCTTGGTTACTTTGTTGCGCTTCCTTGTCCATTAAAAGAATGTTTTTAATATTTTTGCTGTGACCTCATGAGCTTTTACTTTAACAGCATACCTCTCGTTTTCAATTTTAAAAAATGATTAAATGAACCTCAAGAGAATTATTTAAATAAATAAAAGGTTGCTATGTTACCTGACTATTACTGAGGGGTATTAGAACACATCTCTTAAATAAATTTGTTATATATATTTTTGATTATAATATTAATTATTATAGTAACATCTATGGTGTTACAGGTCAAATTTGACCCATATATATTTATTTCAAAGATAAAGGCAAAAAAGTATTTTCAAAAATAACTTTAATATAAATGGAAAGCTATACAGGTAAATCTCAAAATGTGGATTTGCAAGGTCAAACAAACAACGAACAATCAAGCAAATCAAACCAATAGAAATGAGGCACTAGTTCCAAAAAACGTCTTTGTGTCCAAGAACATGCATGTGCATTTAGATGCATGTGTGGTAAAAAGTGACACTTTTAGTGTGTTCTTTGCAAATATATTTTTTGCAGTAGAAGCAGAGTACGTTTGTCTTTCTGTCTTTATTGCTAGGGCAGACCTGACACCTCTTTCTTTTAGAATCAGGTGGCCTCAGTGGGGTTGTGGCTGTGGCTGTGTAGGTTGATGTTGAGGCAGTGCTGGCCGAAGAGGATGCTGGCACTGATGCTCTTTGTGTTGCTGATGGTGTGGAAGGAGTGCTACGTGAGCTCTGCAGCTGTCTGACCAAGGCTGCAGCGGCTGGGTCCCGGGGCACCCGTTCCCTTCGCTCAATGTGTGCCTTGACAAGGGAACTTCCTAACTCCTCAAGAAACATTCTCCGCTTGTTTTTTCTGGTTGAGTTCCACCCTAGGTGAATGTGGGTCCACAACACAAATGCATTGTATGCAGACACATCTAGAATGTTATAAAACACAACCATTGGCCATCTCCTGGTCATTCTCTGGCAAGTGTAGGTGGCAGTCAGTTTGTCCAGGTTTTCCACTCCACCTTTGTTTTTATTATAGTCCAAGATAATTATGGGCTTTTTGTCACTTGCTGATGACACAGCTGCATCTTTGTGAAAGTGGACATAAGTATCACACTCCGGTGTTTTTTTGGACAATATGAAACAACCGTGGTGGTGTCTGTAAAAGCAAATTTTGAAGAAAGTGGAGCCCTGTCCTTCACCTGCAAAATTTCGGCAGGCAGCTCAGGTTTATTTTTTTTTACTGTGCCCACCATGGTAAGTTTCCACCTGAGAAGTTCTTGTCCAAGGTCATAGCTGGTAAAGAAATTGTCACATGTGATACTGTATCAGTATGCTGCTGCTGAAGAATGTGAATTTCCCATCGGGATTAATAAAGTATCTATCTATCTATCTATCTATCTATCTATCTATCTATCTATCTATCTATCTATCTATCTATCTATCTATCTATCTATCTATCTATCTATCTATCTATCTATCTATCTATCTATCTATCTATCTATCTATCTATCTATTGTGACCCCGCAGTCCAGTAGTCATATCGAGGACTACACGTTTTCCTTGATTTTTCTCAGGAATGCCACTTGCATGTTTGCCTGTGTAAATCTGCAGATTCCATGCATAGCTGGTTTTTGCATCACAGGCTGCCCAAATTTTTATGCCGTATTTCCCTGGCTTACTAGGCATGTACTGCCGGAAAGGGCATTTTCCACGGAAAGGGACAAAACGTTCATCTACTGTTACCTCTGGCCCTGGGTTGAACATCAGTAGAAGGAGCTGAACCCACCTTTCCCAGACATCCCTGATGGGAGCAAGCTTGTCAGATTTTTCTCTAGTTTCTCTGTTGTCAAATCTAAGGACTCTTGATATCATTCGAAATGACTGAAGTGACATTGTTGCCCGGAAAATATTTCTGCCTGTCGACGCATCCCAGAGACTATCAGTGGCCTCATTGCTGGATTTGTAAACACCAGCAAGAAGAAGAACACCAATATAAGCATCCAGGTATTCCTCATCAATGTCATTCCACATGTCGCCATGAACCTTTTTTCCTTCAAGGTTTGTCATAGCAATCATGACTTTCTTTAGTGACAATGGCATAAACAGATCAAAACATGTCTTGATGTCACTTACTCTCGTCACAGCAAACCTTGTGATTCCAGGGGTCATTTTGATGACATTTGTAGCAGCTGCCCTGCCATGTAAGTCAGGAGGTACTGAGCTCCAGCAGATGTTACCACTTTTGGATTTGAACGTTTCAGCAGGAGTGAGTGCAGCTTCAGCATCGGTGACCTCCTCATCAGACTCATTAGATGTGTCTGTGCCTTCTGGTAGATACTCTACAATGTCTTCCTCCTCGGAAACCTGCTTATCTGTATCACTATGCTGTTCTGTGTCCTCTGCCTCATTTTCAGAAAAGATATGATCCAGAGCTTGGCTTACTGTAAATCTTCTTCTCATTTTTGACTGCTGCAAACAGGAGATGTGTACTCTGCAAGCCACCAACGCTAAACTAAATTTGTCTTATGCAAGCCTTACATGTCTGACCAGGTCTGTCTTTGTTTGTTTGTTTGTTTGTTCAGGTAAGGAGACACACAGGCAAAGAGAGAAGCCCCTCAAAGTGTGTTTAGGATTTTTGTTTTGACCCTAACTATTGTTTTATAACCTTAAATTATAACTGGGTCAAAACTGACCCTACCAACACAAAGGTAATAATTTTCAACAGAGCATTTTATAATTTAGTACAATTGTTTTTTTTTTGTTTTATTTTAATTAAATACAGATTCCTGACAAAGTCAAAAAGCCCTGATGCAATAAACAAAATTAGGCAGTAGTTTTATGCATTTTAAAAGTAAAAAGGGTCGGTGCTGACCCTAACACAAGAGGCACTATAGATTAAATATCTATTGCAGATTTTATTGTCTGTGTGGCTACAGTTGTAATAACTTAATGCTGGCTTATTATTTCAGTAAAATCTTTATATTCTTTAGGCAAATTGTATACATTATAATAAGGCATAACAAATTAAAGAGTGACTCTTAGCTTACAAATTTGCAAACAGTGCCAAATTTCTTTGCCTCATATTCTTTTCTTTCTATATTTTACTCTTGGATTAGGTGACATCAAGCATGGAAACCAAGGTGTTATCTTTGGAACCAAGGAGAACATATCTAAAAAAGACAAGGCCATGCTCATTTCATTGTTGTATAATAACAACTAGACCTTTCCAGGAAGTACTCCCTCCTTTGTACCAAGAAGGCAATACACCACATGAAACTGGAAGATAAGGGAGGTTGGGTAGGTTTCTTTTCATGAAATTTCTAATTTATGTTTTCTTCTTCTTCCTCTCCATCTTTTCCCACTTCTATGTGGGGTCGATGTGACTGATCAACCTTCTCCTTACAGCTCTGTCCTCCATGCCAGTCAAGCCCTTTTCCTTCAGATCTTGTTTTACTTTATCCATACTCCTCTGCTTTGGCCTCCCTCACTTTCTCTCCCCCTGTACTCCCATTCCCATCACTCTTTTGCCCACATATTTCATGTCTCTCCTCATCACATGTCTATAACACTTCAGCCTACTTTCCAGTACTTTCTCAGATGTCTCTCCCACTTATGTTGAATTTCTGATTGTCTTATTTCTTATTCTGTCGTTTTTTGTATCTCCACACATCCATCTCAATATTCTAATTTCTGACACATCCAACTTCTTCTTCTGTTCTCCCTTTACTGCTCACATCTCAGCTCAATACATCATTGCTGGTCTTACCACCGTCTTAAAAACAAAATCTTTTAAGTTTGTCTTAATTCTTCAATCACACAACACTAATACCTTGTTCCAATTGTTTCATCCGCACTGCACTCTATGGGTTACCTCTGCACCTAATTTTACATCTTGGGTTACCACTAATCCTAGATACTGTATTTAAACTTATCTACTCTTTTCAATAGCTCTCCCTGCAGGCTAACTTCTGAATCCTTATCGTCTTTAAACCTCAGATATTCTGTCTTCTTCCTATTTATCTTCAACCCTCTATCTTCCAAAGCCCTTCTCCATTCTTCTAACTTTCTCTTTTCTGGTGCTACACACAATAATGTCATCAGCAAAAAGCCTGCACCAGGGGGACTGGTCATATATCCCACCATCCATAACCAGATCAAAGAGGTAAGGACTTAAATAAGATCCCTGGTGCAGACCTCCTCTTACTGGGATCTTATCTGTTACCCCAACACTGATTTTAACTGAGTCCTCACTCGGTTTAAGAGATTTAGTGATTAACCAGATTGTTAGATTGAGGTTGAAATTAACTCTTACATTCTAACCTTTTTAAATTCTACGATGCATTGATGTTCCTCATTTCTCATACATACCCTGAACAATCCTCACATACTCCTCTGTTACTTCTTTCTCTCTCACGCACCTCCAGACTTCTTGACATGGCATATATATGTAAGATAAAATTTGGAGCATTATTGTTCAAAAGATGAAAATACATTATCAACATGTAGATCACCAAATGTCATAATCTGTAATAACTTCCATAGGTTGAATATCTGTTAAAAAAGGGCATCTCTGTCTTAAAATGTGCCTTACATTGACTCTGTATAAATGGTGAACTACTGGATTACTGGACGATGGAGAGGAATTAGTGTTGACTCATACCTGTGGTGGGGCACTCTGCATGTGGAACTTGTATGTCTGTATTTCTACAGTTTGTATGTTGGTTTATTCTGTGTCTCTATAGTTCTCCCTCCTTATATTTTACCCTGTTATCTCCCAAAGCTTGGCTGCCAGGTTTACTGGTGATACCAAATGATTTCTCTTGTTTTATTGAAGAATGTGTGAAATGCTGACGGTCCAGACACAATTAGTGGCTGTTTTCCAATTCCACATGCCTGAATTCCAATTGAAATTACACAGATTTAGGAAACAGATGAAGAATACTGAAAAGTACCTGAGCCTAGCTTTAGAGATTAACCAGACTGTTAAACTGAGGTTGACATTTATTCTTACACTCTTACCTTTTTAAATTCTACGATGTATTGATGTTCTTCATTTCTTGATTCAGCAGGCTCTAATAAAAGAGAATGAAAGACTGAAAATAAAAAACAAAGTATAAAAAGTAGTAAATGAAAGGAAAAAATTTACCTGCAGTGCTTTTGCTATCATCAGGAGTCGGTGTTCTTCGTACTGAGCAGCATAACTTGTTTAATTGCCTTATACAGCCTTGATACAGTGTGCCACAAGAACAATCCCACCAGTGACTGAGTACTGCAGAAAGATTGCAAAAACTGATCAACACTCAAGTTCAACAGTGACAGTAAAAATACAACCACAGTGATATGTGGGAATAAAAATCAAGGTAAATGCAAATCATCCTATCCAGGCCGATACTAGCATGCCATCCAGATCTGGTCTATCATAATCACTTGCTAACTTAAAGAACCTTCCACTCAAATAGGACATTTTTTTGTCTGTTGCCCTGTGCATTTTGTAGTGTTGGTGTAAAAACATTAGTATTGTCATATTTTTGAGATGATTGTTGATCTCAAAATTTATGATACAATGGACTTCAATGGAGCCCAATACTGAACCACAGCAAACAATATTAAAATGTCTATGAAAAAAAGTCCCTTTTCTTATAATCCATACGTCAGTCATTCAGCTCTATGCTGTGTCAAGCATGTAAGCCTTGGGCGTGTTTTACAGTTTTGTGTTCATTTCAAATATAGCACGTTCCAGTCTTACATGGGGATTAACCATGAGAACCTGTAAATCATACAAGAGCGGGACAAGCCATGTGCAATTTGCTGTTACCCATCCAAATAATTACCTGATTCTAAATGATATTCTTCTTGTATTTGATATGACATATTGTAAACTTGTCCTATGAAGAATGAAGTTCCATGCACAATTCTCTTACCTGGATGATGTGATTGAATTCCTTTATCAGTCTCCACTTGTTTATTGTTGCTCTCCTCGTTGGGTGTTAAGTCTGATGAAACAAGAGAAGTTCATTTTATTTAAGGTGGGAAGCTCAAACAGTGGATGTGATTTCAGTGGTTTTCTTAGTTCCAGAACTCCATTAAAGTTATTGTTCCACAACAGTCATTCACTTTTGAATCAACATTAAAGTGGGAAGAAAATTGGCTGAAGTAGGCAAAAAGGATTGGTGGTACTCCCATCGTTGTGGCTTCTTCATCCTATTCCTATATATACTGTATAAATGTCTAGGCCATGGAGTGCGGAAAGCACCCTGGAGGGGCAGTAAATATGGTGTGGAAGAGATGGCAACAGAGCTCCATATTTCAGGACATCACCTATTGTGGTGTTTGGTAATATTACAAAGTTGATTTACGCTTACTTCATTCAAAACTAAAAACTGCTAAAAATCTAAACTCTGTATTGGCATCAAAGCCTCATTACAGTGGGATACCAATGAAAAAAAACAATAAAAGTTACTTTTATTGAAAAGTGATGCCCTCCACTGTTCAATTTCTATCACAGTTGTCTGTTTCCTAGTGTATTTTGTAGTGATGGCTGAGAAACATTTTTGACTTCAATGGAGGTCAATACTGAACAACAGCAAGATATTAAAACCTCCATGAAAAAAAAAATTCATAATCCATACATCAGTCATTCAGTTGTATGCTCTGTCAAGCACGTGAGCATCGGACGTGTTACACATTTTTGGGTCCATTTGAAATATAATGGGGAAGGATCAACATCTAATATAATCTCTATTCATTCTTGAATGGAAGAGAGCTCTCCAGAAGACTACTGACATCAATTCCTCTACCAGCTCATCAGCTCCTGCTCTTCCAGGAAGTCCAATGACAAACTGGTCCAGACTTCTGACCAAGAAGGATCTCCACCAAGAAGAAACTCAACCTTAGAAGGCTATGAAGATCCAGCATTGTACATCATTGCTAGTGATGTATTAGAGAAATTCGTCATTTTCAGCATTGGGTATTAAACGGGGGTCAACATTTGTGCCCCAAAGCTTTGTATGCTTCTGTTCTTCATTTTTGCAACTCACAACATTCAAAGTGCATGAAATTTTTGCAAAAATATTTTTAAATAAATATTCCAAAAATTCAGAGTAGTGAATGAAAACAGAAACCATATTTACACTGAGATCAAAACTTTAGAAATGAAGACAGGGCTCTTCACCAATGAATGGGGGAGAAGGGAAACATAGCATATGATTCATCGGTATACTTAGGGTTCCAAGTTCATATTTAAATTTATTATCATATGTGCATAATAAAATTAAATTCTTAACTGAATATATCCCATAGACTACTAATGGTAACCATAGGTCAGGTCAGGTCAGGTTGAGGAGCATGCACTGGTATAGCACATTGCTGCACCAACCACACTGGCACAAAACCCCAGGCAGACATGCGGTCCAGTACCACCCTCCGCAAATGACCACCTATCTACCACAGCCAGGTGTTACGTGGGCATCCCCTTGGCCTAGACCAGCTGCTCAGGTCCTCAACAATGAGGATCCTGTGAACCAGATCACCCTTGGTGAATAGTGCCATATGGAAGTAGTGCTGCAACTGATACTCCCTCACAATGAAGGTAATGTGCCTCATTCGAGACTCCATGAGCAACTGCTCAATTGACACAAAGTCAAACCAGAAGTATCCAAGGATTCTCCAAAGAGACACAGCACCAAAGGAGTCCAGCCTTTGTCTTAGGTCACTGGATAATGACCATCTCTCGCAACCATTTAGCAAAATAGGAAGCACCAGGACTCTAAAGACTTGGACCTTCATCTGTTTGCAAAGATATCTTTGCAAGAGAACAGTAGCATAATACCAACAAAAGACAATGAATACAAGATCAAGCATTAAATACAACATTAGATGACAGATATGATGAACCCTCATAAACTGTGAGGAGTGGTCTTGGGGTAGTATAGCAGATGTTTACATTCATCATTATTTAGTTTTTATGTGTTTTCAGACTGTGGCTTTGCCTTGGTTTTGGCATTCTGACATTATTTTACTTTGAATTTTTTTTCTTAGGCAACTCCTGATGCACCATGTAGCTAGCAATTTAAGGCAGCCATTATATAACATTAATTTTAGGTTTTGAATATGTCTTATGGAATTAATTATTGTGATCAACCTTAATTTAAGCATACTTTTGCCTTGATTTCTTCCACAGCATCATAACTATGACCAAATTTAAAGAGACAACTTGATAATGTGTTTCTTGTGAAATATCACTGTATTTTTTTTTTTGGAGAAATAAGAAACCTTAACTTAATGTTTTTGCATTATTAGTGATAGGGCCCTGAGCATTCTGTACTGAATAGGAGCTCCCTGGAAAATGTAAGAAGGGTATATTTATTTTGTTTGGTATTATGACTTCACAAGTGTTGTGGCTCTTTTGTCCCATTATTGGTTCTCTGAGCATATCTAGAGTACCTTGACTTAACTTCCTGAACATATTCTGTGTTTCTGTGATGATTTGGTCTCATCTCTGCCACTAAGAAAAACAGGTCTAGCGACCAAGGCCCACTTAGTTAACTCAGACTACAAGACTGTGATAACCAACTTCTTGTACTGACTTAGAACAAGACTGTAAGTGTGTTAAATGAACAGGATCAGAAATGGAGACTTTTTTGAGGAAACAGGCAAGAGTCGCAACCAGAAAAGGCAGGCGACCAATCGTCAAGTTTAGACACAAAAGTCTTGTACAACAAATAATGTTAGTTTGGAATCAGAAATAGAAAACACAAAAATAAATCAACACACACCAACACAGGATGCTCCAGAAATGTATGTGCTGGATGACATCATAAATCATGTACTCTCGGTTGATTCCATCCAATATTTAAAAAGCTGAAGTTTGATTAGGGCACTGTCATTACAAAATGGCAGTTCCCTAATCAAAATTCAACTTTTAAATATTGGATGGAACAAGAAAAACATGTAAAATTCACATTCTTTGAGTTGCAAAGCCCCATATTCCGTGTATAACATGTAATCAGATGTAACAGGGAAAGCAAAAACAAATTAAGAAAATAGCTTAATAAAACACTTCTCTTGTCTATTTGACACTTCTGCTTTGTTTTTAAGAAACAGTTCTTTGCTGTTATGAATTGGGACCCCATTAGAAAATTGTTTTATTCACAGTTTGCTCTGTTGTGGGTCTTTGGAAAGTTTGGGCCTCATGAAGTCTTGGTGCATGTGTGCTCTGTATTAGTGATTTACTGTAGTTATGAACCAGTTTAGATGTTTTTGTTGTTGATTTCTGGATGTGTTACGTTGCCATGTGGTACCTAAGACACCTTGTGACTGTGTCGTTGCACTTTTACTAAGATTGCCTCCCAGAAGGCATTATGCACCACATCACTGAATCTTCACTTTATAACTCCATGCTGCATTCTGTGCAGAGTATTAGATTAAGGAGTCATCACTCAAGTGCGATATCCTCAGATCCTCAGCACCTGGCGACATCTATGAATTGCAGACCTCAAGCAGTCATTGCATGCAAGGGATATGCGACAAAGTCCTAAATTTGACAGCTTTACTTTAATAGACCTGCCATTGCTGTGTTCCAAACATCATGGTACCCTGAAATAGGGGAACTGTGTAGAAAAATTGTTCTCACTTCTACATGGTGTAACCAAAATTTATGCAAATACCCTTAAATGAAAGTCAGCAATGTAGACTTTAATCATGTCTGAATTGTTTGATTTGTAACTTTAAACTGAGGAACAGAGGAACAAATCAAACATGATGGAGAGTACTGTAATTCAATGTAAAAGATGGGATGCAAGGCAGACAAGACAGACAAACATATAACACAAAAGAGGCTGGCTGTTTAATTTATCTTGGCACAAATAAACAGCTTTATGATACCAAGACTTTAAGGATAATGTTATATGCTATGTGGAGTTGTGCGTTGTTGCTCCAGGTTCAAGTGTAAGATTCTTCGTATGTTGAAGTGCAGACTTAATTTTTGCTAAATAGTCCTTTGTCCACTGTGTGGTGTGATGTTGCCTTCCTCGACTCTCTGTTAAGATTCTTTGCTGCATTCTCTGCTCTTTCTGGCACAAGAGTGACGATAATGAAGCTCCCCTCTTGAAGTAATGCTGCTTCTTAGTCTTCTCAGACTGGGCTCCGTCACTGGCACAGAGCTTGGCTTGAAGAGTGGGTCTTAGGGTTAAGTTCAGGGCATCCAGCTACAATGTTCAATGTAAAGGAGCTTCCCGGCCCAAAAAAACTTTGTGAGCTTTTTGCTCCAAAGACAGTGTGTGGCTTTTCACAAATAGAACAGATGTCAGCTTCCCCAAAGATACAGAAGAAATGAATGTACCATGCTTTGAAGAAGGTGTAACCTCTGGTGATTGGATCGAGGTCTCTTCCAATTATAGATCCAGTGTTTGCTGCTTTGTTTTGCCCATTACGTTCAGCCAGAGTTAAGTTTGCAGTTACAAGCCAAAAATGAATGTCCATTTGGGTGTCTTCTTGTCTGAAGGAGTCTCTGCAGAGGTGTCAGATCAACACAGATTTATAACTTTTTTATTCAGTTGAAGTACAGAACAGACCAAAGTGTTGGTGGAGCTGCAGTCCAGCCATTCACTCTGGAATGCAGGTGGGGTTGCAGTTGGTTCTCTGTATCCCTGTCTAATCTGCTGCCTTAACAAGCCTTATGGGCCACCAAAAGCTTAGCAAAATTGGTAATGCCAACTATGTCCTACAACATATAGTATGGCAATCTTTCTATGATACCAATTTCAAGACGCACCCTCAGATAAGTAGTTAGTAAAGCACTTGAAAATTTGACTGACAGGCTGATTTTGATCTTTTGTTTCCCAAACACTCCCACTTACTTTTTGTGTGTCTCCACACTATCCATGTGTCATTTGCCCATGTCATCTTCTGACTACATCTGTAATTATAAAAGTTTATTTGGCAAACACCTGTTCCTTTTGTTTATCTCATACCTTTTTATTTTACTTTGATTTGATATACTTTGGTAATAGCTGATGGTAAATTGTCTTTTTGCATGAACTTTGGAGGTCAGAACACAGGGTCAGCCATTGTACAGCACCCTGGAGTAATTTACAAATTAAGGGCCTTTCTCAAGGGACCAATGGAGTAGGATCGTTCCTGGCAGTGAAGGGATTTGAACCAGCAACCTTGCAGATACCAGCACCATTTATATTACACAATTCCAACATCCATTTAAAGAGTACCTGACAAGCTATTTGGTCCTTGACTGTCTACTTCAGATTTTGAGCCTTTCCTACTTTTGATCTTTTTTGGGGGAGATGCCAACCAGGATCCCAAGCTGTTTCGTTATGTGGTGGGTGCAGCAACGCGCTGTACCAGTGCATGTTCCCTGACCTGGCCTGACCTGATCAACCCATCTGCTCTTTTAACTAATGCGTTATGTTCATTTAGATCAACTCCTAGTATGAGTAATGATCAAAATTGTGTTTTTTTTTTCAAAGCAAATGGCAGACAATCTTCTTAAAAGCATTTGACTTAAAGAGGGATTGTTAAACAAACGAGCTAAAGACTTGCAACTAAACTTGAAGTCACTAGATAGGTATAAGTCGAAAACATAATTCTTTTGATAATTATTTTTCAAACCAATGAATCATTATCTTATTTTCACATATTGCAAATAAGTGAAGCATAATTATGATATTATAGCAATAACGGAAACCTGGCTAAATAATGATGGAAATGAATATAACATAAAGGGATACACAATTTTAGGAAGGATAGACAGAACAGAAAAGGAGGTGGGCTCGCCGTTACTGTCAAACAAAATTTAAATGCAAGTCCTCTTCAATTGGACGATGAGCCCCATCTTAGTGAGGACATTAGCTTTAACTGGAAAGCATTAGGGAAAGAGGCCTTTTTTTAGGAGTGTGTTACAGACCACCAAAAGCAAACAGTAATTTCAACGCAAATGGGTTGGATAATGACTGACTGACCTTTTTAGTAATATTAAAAAGGCAAGTTTACAGGGGGATATTATAGTCATGGGGGACTTTAATTATCCAAATATTGACTGGGATAACCTTGCAAATGGCAGAGCGTAAGAGCAGGGGGGTATTTTTCGTACGACGCTTAAATCATCCGAGATTAGGTGCCTCATCTTGGATAAGTTAATGCCGGTGACACTCATCCAGGATAGGTCGGTTTTTCAAACGCAGCCGTGTATTACATTAGTCTAGCTGGATCTAATCATACGAGATGAATGCAAGCGCCTGCGCTGAGTGAAAAGCCCATATATATTGAGTCTAGAAAACATGATCAGCAAGTCTTTGATAGGCTGTAACAAAATGACAAAAGAACGGGCGCATTTTTTTTTTCACACATGCGGTGCAAGACCTTTTATTCGAAGGACATGAAGGATTTCAAGATTTAATATGCACAAGGGGTAACACTGCAAGAGCAGCCCAGACCAGAAAAGACGGCTGGCAAAAAGTGGCTGACAAATTAAATGCTAAGTAGTGTACATTGTACTTACTGAATGCAGCATTTCATTTCCTATGTGTCAGATTAATTATTATTTAATATGTCATAATTCCAGATCAAACGTGAGCACAAGGAGAACATGGGAACAGGTTGAAGTGAAGTACAAGAATATACTTCAAACTGGTAAATATTGGTACTGTATATAACTATTTAAAGAATTGTTGACATAAATAATAATATATAAAATAAAAAACATTAATTTTAAAGCTAATAAGAAGGCCGACAAGCAAAAAACAGGTGGAGGTCCACGCGGTCCAGACCTAACCCCTGCAGAAGAGTTGGCTCTCCAGCAAAATGCCCATCGCCCTGTTTCTGAGGGCATTCCAGGGGGAAGCTCCTCCTCAGAACCAGTGGCAGGATGCAGTGGTCACTTCATTTCAGGTAAAGGATGGTCACTGCATATATTTTTCCTCCATGTGTGCCATAGGTATGTTCCATATAGCCCTCTTTTTTGTTGGGTCAGTTGCAGGGAATGTCATATCCCTTGAACCTGTGTCTGACCAACGAGATATTGATGAAGGTCAAATATTTGATGAAGACACTGTGTCTGATTATTCATCAGGAGGAGTGGTACATTTTCCAAATAATGTTTGATCAAACTCCACTGTGATCAGTCCCATGTGCCCCAATCACATTTGGAAATCCTGTTAATGAGAATGTTAGGCTGATTGAGATTCTTCATGGAACTGTGGGTGTTTTAGCCTGTGTATTACCTACCTGCAATGGCATGAAACTCCTCTTTTATTGTCTGCACACGCAGGTGTCCAGGAAACACTATGAAAACCAGAAGGAAATATTTCAGAGCCAAACAGACTTTACGAATTGCCTAGCAAACTGCACTTTTAGTTAGATTTTCTGCATCGCTTACAGTATATAAAAAAGTGCCGCTTGTAAAAAAAGTCAAAGCAATGCAAACTGTCTGTGTGATTGTGAGAGCCCGACTTCGCCTAGTTTGACTTCGAATATAAGGTGCTAATGAATCTTTGAGGTACAACATTCCCCCTCGGCTAAAGCGGTATCTTTTGAAAAGAATTTCCTCCGGGAGCAATAAAGGATCTTGCCGATCGCGCAAAACCCTCTCTATATGAAATTCTCTTCGTATAATTTGCGCACCAATATCAATTGGTCTCTCATTCATGAACTGCGAAGCCATGACTGGATGACTTCCACGCACCGTTACTGATTACGTGTGTAAACTAATCCTTGTTTACGTAAAACAAACCTGCTCCAAGCAGGTTTGAGGATTAGGATGTGTTGCTATGATAACACTTCCAGCAAGAGTTCGAAAAACCGACAGATCCAGGATCAGGCCAAATCGTCAACAATTACATCTGACTAAACGACTAATCCATGTACGAAAAATACCCCCCAGGAGTTTTAGAAGTAAACAATGACTGTTTTTAACAGTGTAAGTTAAAGCACCAACGTGAGGTGAAAATGTAGAAGGAAAATTTTTTATATTAGCATGAAGATAGCAAATTAACATAAAGAGCCATAAAAAGTAATTAAAAGCTTCTAAAACATTAGATTAAGCACAAATTAGAATGTTAAAGAAAATAAGATAGGTCAAGTAAATAGTTAACTAAAAAATCAGTCATTTTGCATTATTTTTTAAGCTTACACCAGAATTGCTAGTGTGGGAAAGAACAGAAAAAAGAACAAAAAAATGACGTGTAGAAACCAACTTAGAACAGATAAAGAAAAGAAGATTGACAACACCTGTGTCCAAGGATAGGAAGCTAAAAGAATGATACCACAGAGAAAAGATGGCTCTGGAAGGCATGTAAAGAAACCAGCTGGACTGATGAATCAGCAGAAAAGCAACAAAAAGCTTTTGCTGTAAGCAAGGTCACACTGATACAATATATGAAAGAAATATTAGTAAAGTCAGGCATTAGCAATAAATATAGTAGAATATATTAGAAATTAACTTTAGCATAGAAATAAAGGCAAACCAAGCATGCCAAGCAGATGATAAAATAAAGGCATGTGCCATAGTTCAATTTTAATTAAAGCTTAAGCTTCAGGCCACCATTATAAAAAAGTTTGGAAAGCTTAAAGGAAATAACAAAAGGAAACCCATATATGGAATTAAGGCCTTGGCCAGTTAGAGAAAATAAGAACAAAACAGAAAAGTAGAAATACCAGGAGGGGGCCAGCAGTAGGAAAGTAAGGAGATAATAAGGGTTCCCATGGGAACTCAAAAGGGAGGCCGGACAGGAGTAGAGTGGAGTCAGAGAAGATGAGCAAAAGAGCTAATCTGAGCAAGGTCGGAGAAGATAGGAAACGACATAAGAAAAGCCCAAAGATGGTAAGAGGAAGCCATCTGCCCAGCCTTAGACCAATCAAAATAAGCCAAACAGACACCAAGAGAAACAATGGACCGTAAAGCCAGGTGCAGAATGAGCTAATTGAGCAAGGACAAAGTGATATGAAAGGGTATATAAGTTTTAAGTCCGGAACTGTTTGAGGCTCAGCTCAATTTGGCCGTATTGGGTTGAGTCCTTGTTATTTTTATGCTTATTTTATTGCAATAAAACTATAATTCTGTTTGCCTATCCCAAGTCTCCTAATAGCCTTTATTTCAGGTAAAAAGCCATCCATCCATCCATCCATCCTCTTCCTCTTATCCGAAGTCGGGTCGCGGGGGCAGCAGCTTAAGCAGAGATGCCCAGACTTCCCTCTCTCCAGCCACTTCTGCTAGCTATTCCTGGAGAATCCCGAGGCATTCCCAGGCCAGCCGGGAGACATAGTCCCTCCAGCGTGTCCTGGGTCTTCCCCGGGGCCTCCTCCCAGTTGGACGTGCTCGGAATACCTCACCAGGGAGGCGTCCAGGAGGCATCCTGATCAGATGCCCGAGCCACCTCATCTGACTCCTCTCGATGCGGAGAAGCAGCGGCTCTACTCTGAGCCCCTCCCGGATGACTGAGTTTCTCACCCTATCTTTAAGGGAGATCCCAGACACCCTGCGGAGGAAACTCATTTCAGCCACTTGTATCGCGATCTCGTTCTTTCGGTCACTACCCATAGCTCATGACCATAGGTGAGGGTAGGAACATAGATCGACCGGTAAATTGAGAGCTTTACCTTACGGCTCAGCTCCTTTTTCACCACGACAGACCAATGCAGAGCCCGCATCACTGTGGACACCGCACCGATCCGCCTGTCGATCTCACGCTCCATTCTTCCCTCACTCGTGAACAAGACCCCGAGATACTTGAACTCCTCCACTTGAGGCAGGATCTCGCTCCCAACCCTGAGATGGCACTCCACCCTTTTCCGGCTGAGGACCATGGTCTCGGATTTGGAGGTGCTGATTCCCATCCCAGCCGCTTCACACTCAGCTGTGAACCGATCCAGAGGGAGCTGAAGATCACGGCCTGATGAAGCAAACAGGACAACATCATCTGCAAAAAGCAGTGACCCAATCCTGAGTCCACCAAACCGGACCCCCTCAACACCCTGGCTGCGCATAGAAATTCTGTCCATAATTCTGAAATTCTGTCCGTTGACAAAGGGCAGCCCTGGCGGAGTCCAACTCTCACTGGAAACGGGTTCGACTTACTGCCGGCAATGCGGACCAAGCTCTGACACCGGTTGTACAGGGACTGAACAGCCCTTATCAGGGGGTCCGGTACCCCATACTCCCGGAACACCCCCCACAGGATTCCCCAAGGGACACGGTCGAACGCCTTTTCCAAGTCCACAAAACACATGTAGACTGGCTGGGCGAACTCCCATGCACCCTCCAGGACTCTGCTAAGGGTGTAGAGCTGGGTCCACTGTTCCGCGACCAGGACTAAAACCACACTGTTCCTCCTGAATCCGAGGTTTAAACTATCCGACGGACCCTCCTCTCCAGAACCCCTCGAATAGATTTTTCCAGGGAGGCTGAGGAGTGTGATCCCTCTGTAGTTGAAACACACCCTCCGGTTCCCCTTCTTAAAGAGGGGGACCACCACCCCCGGTCTGCCAATCCAGAGGCACTGTCCCTGATGTCCATGCGATGTTGTAGAGACGTGTCAACCAAGACAGCCCTACAACATCCAGAGCCTTGAGGAACTCCGGGCGTATCTCATCCACCCCCGGGGGCCCTGCCACCAAGGAGTTTTTTGACCACCTCGGTGACCTTAGTCCCAGAGATGGGGGAGCCCACCTCCGAGTCCCCAGGCTATGCTTCCTCATTGGAAGGCATGTTAATGGGATTGAGGAGGTCTTCGAAGTACTCCCCCCACCGACCCACAACGTCCCGAGTCGAGGTCAGCAGCGCACCATCCCCACCCATATACAGTGTTGACACTGCACTGCTTCCCCCTCCTGAGACGCCGGACGGTGGACCAGAATCTCCTCAAAGCCGTCCGAAAGTCGTTCTCCATGGCCTCCCCAAACTCCTCCCATGCCCGAGTTTTTGCCTCAGCAACCACCAAAGCTGCATTCCGCTTGGCCTGCCGGGTACCTATTAGCTGCCTCCAGAGTCCCACAGGACAAAAGGGACCGGTAAGGACCCTCCAGGGACCCCAAAAAGGGTGGGTACTACCGAACTGCTGTTCAGTGCATACGCACAAACAACAGTTAGGACCCGTCCCCCCCACCCGAAGGCGGAGGGAGGCTACCCTCTCGTCTACCGGGGTAAACCCCAATGTACAGGCTCCAAGTCGGGGGGCAATAAGTATGCCCATACCGCTCGGCGCCTCTCACCGGGGGGCAACTCCAGAGTGGTACAGAGTCCAGCCCCTCTCAAGGAGATTGGTTCCAGAGTCCAAGCTGTGCGTCGAGGTGAGCCCGACTATATCTAGCCAGAACCTCTCAACCTCGCACACAAGCTCAGGCTCCTTCCCCTTCAGAGAGGTGACATTCCACGTCCCAAAAAAAAGGTAAAAAAGCCTTCTGGTGATAATTTTTTCACCATGACTAAAGCTTGTCTGGATTTAGTATTTTGTAATCATCAGGACAAAATTGAGAGTGTAGAAATGACTGAACCACTAAGGCTAAGTGACCATAATATAATTCGATCTCAGTATTTTGTAAGAGTGCAGATGCAAAGACTAAAATTGTTAAGTTTAACTTTGGTAGGGTAAATTTTGAGCAGATGCAGCAAAGTCTAAGGAGGATAGACTGGATAAGCTTTTAAGTGTGGAGACAGTCGCAGAGCAGTGGAACAGGTTTAAAAATGTTTTTACATGTAATGCAGGACAGATATATACCTAAATTTGGAATTAATAGGAAATTTTCAAAAAGTCCTCAGTGGGTTAATAAAGAGTTTAAAAAGAAGCTGCAAAGGAAAAAATAGCTTTATAAGGCATACAAGACTAATAAATCCAAAGTGAATCATAGGGCGTATGAGAACATGAGAGCAATCATTAAGAAGGATATCAGGGAGGCTAGAAGACAGTTGGAGAGGAGTAAAGCAGATAAGGCGAAAGATGACTCTAAGAGAGTATTTTAGTAGTAAAAGAACAATCAAAGAGGAGGTGAAGTGTATCAGGGAATAGTAAAGGGGGATTAAAAAATACAGGCAATGAAAAAAATAGCGAACGCTCTAAACAAGTGAGGGAGGTGGATAACCTGCCGTGCGGGTAAACAGGACTCTAAGGAGGTAGTTAAGGTTTTGCAAATTGTAGAAGGAGAAGCACTGCTCAGATAAATAGGCTGAAATCAAATAAATCAGCAGGACCATGTTATATTTACCCACGAGTTCTTATGGAGGCTAGCGAGTACATATATAAACTCTTGATACATATTTTTAGGAGGTCACTGTGTACTGGAGAGATTCTGAAGAACTGGAAAATGGCAAATTTTATCGCATTAGATAAAAAGGGTGACCCGGGGCAGATCCAAGGGACTATAGGCCAGTAAGTTTAACATGCATCACAGGAAAATTAATGGAAGGAATTATTAAGGATAAGATTGAGCATAAACATGGCAAGTACAGGAGTTTTTCTGAACAGTCAGCATGGGTTCAGAAGAGGGAGGTCGTGTTTTACTAACATGCTATAATTCTATGAGGAGGCAACCAAAGGATATGGTCAAAGTGGAGAATATGGTATTATTTATTTTGACTTGCAGAAGGCATTTGATAAGGTGCCACATGAGAAGTTGGGCATCAAATTAAAAGAAATGGGAGTTCCGGGTGATGTTTTTAGATGGGTGCAGAATTGGCTCAGACACAGGAAGCAGTGGGTGATTGGTGCAAAGAATCTCATCACAACTGGATGATGTTACGAGTGGTGACCAGCAGGGGTCAGTGCTAGGGTCACTGATATTTTTAATACATATACATGATTTAGATTGGAATATAAGTAACAAGCTGGTTAAGTTTGCAGATGATACCAAGATAGGTGGATTGGCAAATAACTTGGAATTCATTATATCATTACAGAAGGTCTTGGACAGCATACAGGCTTGGGCAGATTTGTGACAGATGAAATGTAATGTCAGTAAAAGTAAAGTATTACACGTAGGAAGTAAAAATGTTAGTTTTGAGTACACAATGGGAGGTCTGAAAATTGAAAGTACACCTTATGAGAAGGATTTAGGAGTCACAGTAGACTCTACGCTATCAACTTCCCAACAGTGTTCAAAAGCCATTAAGAAGGCTTAACACAATTGTGTGGTTATATAGCACCCTTGATCTGTGGAGTACAAGTACAAGGAGATTCTGGTCAGGCTTTATAATACACTGGTAGCAGCGCTAGAAAAGGTCTAGAGAAGACTGACTCAGCTGATTCCATGGCCTGTTCTCGTCTAAATTGTTGTAATGTTCATGAGAACCAAGGAAGATGTAAATCATAGTGCATGTACAAGAGCAGGACAAGGCATGCATAATTTACTATTACTAATCAAGAAAATTACCTGATTTTCAATTACATTTTCTTGCATTTTATATGACATATTGTAAATTTGTAATATGAAGAATAAAGTTCCATACACAATTCTCTTACCTTGATGAGGTGATTGAATTCCTTTGTCCAGTCTCTACTTGTTTATTGTTGCTGTCTGCATTGGATGTTAAGTCTGATAAAACAAGAGAAGTTCATTTTAATTAAGGTGGGAAGGTCTAACAATGTTTGTGATTTCAACATTTTTTGTTATTCCCAGACCACATCACAGTTATTTTTGCAGGACAGTCATTCACCTTTGACCAATCGGCATTAAAGTGTGAAGAGCAGTGGCTGAAGTGTAAAAAAAGGATTGGCGGTACTCCAGTCACTTTGGCTTCCTCATCTTACTCCTACATATCTCATATATAAACATCTATGTGTGGAAATGTGTGCATCTGTCTGTCCGGCCCGGAAGTGCAAGGGTACAGCAAGAAGCTCAAAGAAATCGACTCTGTCACCAAAGTGAAACCGACAAAAGTGAAACTTGTTTAGCCGCTAATAGACAACAGAGGCGAGCACGTCGGCAAAATGAAACCGTCGAGGAAAGAGAATCTCGCTTAGCCACTAATGCGCAACCAATGCAATTGATTGATTGAAGTGCCATAATCCATAGTTTCTAGGACACATGGCTTTTTACCGCATGGGCTTACACAACTAGTACTGTATAATGTTCTAAGCCATGGAGTGCAGAAAGCATCTACAGTAGGAGGGTCCAGAAGGTGCGGGAGGAGGTGGAAGAGATGGCAACAGAACTCCATATTACAGGACTTCATCTATAGTGGTATTTGGAAATATTACAAACATGATTTACATTTGATTCAATCAAATAAAAAGTGCTAAAAGTCTAAACTCTGCATTGGCACCAAAACCTAATATTAGCACTGCCTCATTACAGTGGGTTACCAACAAAAAAATAATGTTATTTTTACTAACTCAAAAGCACCATCCCTCACTTTCCATCACATTTTGAAAAACAACATCTTCTTCAGCTATAGAAAAAAATTGGTCCATTCTGTTCCACCATGACTTAGCTCCATCACTTAATTTGTGTTTCACTAATTGTTGATTCGTATTGCAAACTTATGATGATATGCAGCTGGATAACAGCATTGGCTTTTTCAAAAACACTAGGCTATGAATTGATTAAAAATGTAGTGTAGTCAGTTCATTTCGGCTTCACTAAAATGAAGTGTACGCTTGAACAAATGCATCACGCTGCCACTATCCGGAGGTCCAAATGTGACATTGTAGATTATGTCGAATAAAAAAAACACAGTAGATAATGACGAGCAAAACAGTTGATTTTCCATTTCAATGTATTATGTACTGCATAGGATTCTGCAAAATCCAAACTCACTAAAAAAAATTGTTTGGATTTGGGAGTTTTTAAATAATTGTTTATGTTATTTATTTATTTTGAGAGTGGGCAGAAAGACAGGAACCCTAAGGATTTAGAACTACCTAAGGATTTGGCATACGCTGCAGGAACCTCACTCTGCAGCATCTGCTTCAGCTGACAGTGAATCTGGGAGCAAAACTGCGAGTGAGGCCGATGTCAGGCAGGATATCGGAACTGAGCTCTTAATCCTCACTGTCAACTACTACAACAGAATGGACAACAGAATAGACAAGCTCCTTCAGGATACAAAATACTTGGAGGTATGTTTAAGCAAAAATTCTGATGTAGACCTTAAAATAAAATTAGCATGAATTGAAAAAAAATTCAGGAAAATATGAGCAAAACTAAGAATAAAGTAAGGGTACTTGGTGCTCACCTGGAAGAAGTTAAGCAAACATTTATGACTTGACATCCACCCACTGACAAAAAAGTAATTGGTCAATGATACAGTAAATCAGCAGCGTTTGAAGAGAGATATAGAAGGAACAACATCAGAATTAAGTTCTCCATGAAAACCTTGATAGTCCCAAACCCAAAGAAATTCACATACTGTAAGTGGAGAGAACTTTTTTTTTTTTTTTTTTTTACAATTTTATTTATTATTTTATTGTAATCATTCCATACAAATAGATCGATTTATACAAAAAATAGGACTGAAGACAAATCAAACTCCATACCTGAGAAGGAGAGCATGGCCAAAGGAGAATTGCTTAAGGCTTTTTAATAGGGCAAAAAAAAGAAAAAAGTGGAGAGGACTTTTAATCAGACACTGAGATTTCAGTAGCTTGTCACATACGTAGAACCAATGCCTCAAAAACGAGAGGTCTGATTGTACAATCCAATGAACTATGGGTTAAAGAAAGTTTTCTGTCGATTCTCAGACAAGAAGAGGAGAAAATAATATTTTGAAAATAACCACATTCATATTTTCCTTGATTTCTCTCCTTCAACAGCTGTCAAACGAGCTGCAATCTACAGCATTAAACAGCTGTAACGCAAAGCTGAAATGAGTCACAGCCTCTTATTTCAAACTAAATTGAAAGTGATTGTTGCTGGCCAATTCTACATCTTTATTTTTCCTGAAGAGAACACAGAAAAAGAGCTAAAAAGATTGATCCCGACATAATCTAAAAGATGAGCATGAGTCATATTGTGTCCTGGTAATGCAAATTGGTCTATCTGTAATGTAACATTTGCCATAACTATACATTCTATTTCCTTTTTGTCTACTTTTTTCAGTTGCTATACTGAAATTTATTCTATTAAATGTATTGTTAACCATTAAGTAACTAGTAATTTAAAGTGCCACTGCACTTAAAAATTTCATCCACAATTTTTTTTTCCTAAAGGGACTGCTTATCATCAGGTCTAATGCATGTTAGCTGTACTATCTATAAGATATCTCAGAATTAATCCTTACCACACTGTTGCTTGGTTGTGTTTTGTTTTCAATGTGCCCTGTCTCTTGACAGAGACCTAAGACTCTGTGAAGTGTGGTCTGGCCTCACTTAGGGAGGCAAAATAGGGGGTTATGAAAAAGAGAGACTGCGGTGGGCTGGCGCCCTGCCTGTGGTTTGTTTCCTGCCTTGCGCCCTGTGTTGGCTGGGATTGGCTCCAGCAGACCCCCGTGACCCTGTAGTTAGGATATAGTGGGTTGGATAATGGATGGATGGATGGAGAAAGAGAGAAAGTTACTTCTTACTTATCTTTTTCACCCTAACAACTGAAAGTGCTAACATAATAATAGGATTCTTGGCAATAATATGAAATCAAGGTTAAAGCTATTTTATGAAACAATGCATTACTTTTACAAAAGATTATAAAATGTTCTCAAAAGTTCAGAAGCATAGTCTCCCTGACCAAACAGTGAACTGGAATGTCAAAGGTCTCAACCATGATCTAAAGAGAAAAAAGTATTCGCTCACCTTACAGGCCTAAATGCAAAGCATTTTTTGCAGGAGACTAATTTAATAAGAAAGGACCAGTTTCAATTTCAAAGAGACTGGCCTGGCCAAATTTTCCACTCCAGTTTTACAAAGAAAACTAGAGGTGAGGGAATCTTAATACACCAAACAATCTCATTTATAGCAACAGACTTAGTATCTGAGCCTGAATGGTGATATGTCATGGTGAAGTGCATTTTATGTATTTAAATCTAAAGTAATTTCAATAAACATCTATTTACCTAATGTTGATGATAGTGTTTATGAACACTTATACAATTATAATGGCTGGAGACTTTAATTGTTTTTAAAATCCAGACCAGGACAAATATTCAACTACAATGGTGATAATATCTAACATGCAATAACAATCAAGTAAATTGTAATGGATCATAACTTATCAGACCCATGGATATTCTTAAACCCAAACTCAAGAGCATTTTCCTTCTTCTCACCAGTACATCATAGCTACTTTCTTTATTGATAATAATTTATTGTTCACTATCAAATCTTGTAAGTAGGATGCTATTTTTATCTCTGACCACGCCCTTCTGACCATGGAACTTAAATCACTATGTCCTACACACTTATTTTGCAACTGGCATCTTAACCCCCTGTCATTAGTAGATGAGCACTTTACAGAATTCACCGCCGAACAAAATGATTGTTTTATAGAGACAAACACCTCCCCAGAGGTCTATGCAGGAATACTCTGGGAAACTCTGGAGGCTTTTTAAGAGGATAGATAATTTCATATCTTTCCCATAAAAATAAATTGGAAACCAAGAAGGTGTCAGATTTAATTGGCAAATTAACCAGAACAGATCAAAAAAACACCAGGAGCCTCATGTATAAACAGAGCTTACAAACAAAAATGTTGTGTATGCCCATTTCCATGTTCACATCATTATGTATAAAAACTAAATTTGGCATAAAGTCACTCATAGTTTTACAGCAAGACAACACATTGCGTATCCACATTTTCTGCTCGGTTTTGCAAACTGGCAGTACCCAGCATCAAAGCAGTGCTACTGTTCCTGTGTGGTTTCCCTTTCTTTTTTAGATTCACATCCCTGATGTGGCTTTATCAAATACACTGAAATTATCGTTTATAAATGTAAGGCATCTGATTGCAACCTGTAAAAATATAATGGTCCACGGAATGGCCAAACTATTCCAAATACCATAGCTGCTTTAGTGTTGTTACTCTCAGTGCACCACTCACAGCATATTAACCGACTGTATCTGAGTGTGGAATCACAGAGGTACAGTAGCTGATTTGAAAGCTCTATAGTGGATTGTGTCGATAGCGCAGAGGATTATCAAGATACAGCATATAGTCCTAGAGAACATTTATAACACACTCTGCCTAAGCCATGCACACAGTCTATTTGATCATCTCCCATTCGGGTAACGCTTCAGAAGCTTTCCTCTAGGGACTTTGAGGTTCAGAAACAGTTTCATCCCAAAAGTTATAAATGCACTCAATCAGTCCATCAAGCGCTCCTGGTAGAACCATTTGCATTTATAAGTACAATTACTTAACTGTAAACTTGAACTACAATTGTAATATTGCACAACCTGAACCACCTTATAAACCATTTGCACTATCTGCACATGTATATTATACTTATGCTTTCATATTGTATATTTTTCATTGTTTTTTATCATGTTATTATTATTATTATGTTATTTTATTATTTCATAGGAAAATACGTTTATGGAGGATTTGCATATTGAATCTCATTGTACCATACAATAACAATAAAGGAATTCAATTTAATTCAAAAGAGAGCGTGCATTTACAGATGATGACGACTGGCTTCTAAGTTGATTTAGATTTCCAAGAGTTATCTTCTTGGAGCTCTTGATATTATTTTTAAGATAAAATGCATTAAAACATGTATATTACATTATATACATACATTTTTAACTTCATTTAATAATGCATACTGTTAATAATTAAATGTGTGGGCATGGTGGTGCATTGGTAGCGGTGACATCAAGGGAATGTTCCTGCCTTGCGTTGTTTGCTTGCTGGGACTGACGCAACCCTGGATGGATAAATAAATGGAATAATAAAACATATACTTTTAAGATATCTCAATGTTCCTTAAACGTTTTGAAGAATCAGCATTCTAAGCTTACAGATGGTTTAACATTTGTTACACAGCTGATTGTGTGGTGATTGGAGAATGGATAAAGAAAAGGAAGGGAAGGAATTGTGGGTTGGCACATTTGAAAGAGACAGTACTGCTGCAATAAATTATTTCATCGAGGGTCACGCATGTTCCAGTAAGCATCTTGGAGGAGGCAGGAACAATGGATAGGGTGCCAGCTCATCGCTACAACTGCGTCATCGTGCCCCCCATGTTTAATACGTGCTTTAATGCATTTCATCATGAAAATGATTTTAAGTATACATCTTAGTATTTAAATTGTTCAGAGAGCTGATAATATTCTTGAATGTAATGTATTCTGTGTCCTGTCAACGTAAGAGGAAGCTCGTTTAAGAAGCATGTAGTGATTCACACACATAGAGGTCATAGAAAAACACATAGAATATGAAGCATTCAACATGCTACTCTAGTTACAATGGGATCTGAAAACCTCTAGTAAATTAAACATTGATTTTAAGATTATTTTGTCATTTCAGTAGAACGTCGTAAACTTTAATCTCATAGTTTAAGTGGATGTTTCAAACTTTTTTTCCACTGTGTCCATATTTTTTTTTCTTTTCCCTGTTCCCTAATACGCTTCCGTATGACACTCAAGACAGTGGGCTACAACTTGCTTTTTCACAGCAACTTTGATATCTGACCACTTCTTTTTTATTTCAGGCTCTTTTTGACTTTCTGAACTTGAACTTTCGAGTTTCTCCACCACTCTGTATCACTTGATCAATTTCGTAATGTTTGTACCACTGCTTAAGCCAACAAATACTATGCACACCTTGTTTTACTGTGAATTATATGCACTTGAGGCACTTTATAGGCAAAGACAGATTCTGCAATTAGAATTTAACCTCTTGACAAAAGAGATATGTAACAGCTAATGTTCAAATTGCAACATCACTACTGTGACCACTGAGAGAAGACTAATAAGCTCATAACAAGCAAGATCTTTGCTCAAAAATGTCACATGCAGGAAATTACAATTACAATTACAGAAATTACCAACACAGATGGAGATAAAAATCAATGACAATAAAATATAACCCACACCTTTAGAGATTACTATAAGTCATTATATTCTGCTCAGTTTAAAGAAGACAAGACACAATCTAATGCATATTTAGATGCATTACAAATACCACAAGATATTGAGGAACTGGACAAACCTCTGAATCTCTTTGAATTATGCTATAAACTTACTCCAAATTGTGGAAGGCAGCAGGCCCTAATGGCTACCCAGTGGAATTTAAAAAAATATCTCTAATAGGTTATCTCCACTATTATTAGCAACATTTATAGAAGCCAGAGACAGCAAAGTTCCACCTCAAACTTTTTTCCAAGCATTAATTACAGTGTTTCCAAAGAAAAATAAGGACTTATTACAATATATATCATAAAGATAAATTTCACTTCTGAAAAATGATGTCAAGATACTCTTCATTATTCTAGCTAGAAGGGTTGAGAAAGTGCATCATTCTGTAATATCACAAGACAAAACTGGATTAAATAACGGCAGACAGCTTCAGAAGTGGAAGGCAGCCATGCAGAGAATATACTCTTAACTCCACATATGCAAAGCAATCAATCATTCGAATTAAAATCTTTCATTGAACGCATTTACCTTGGTTAAAATTGTCCAAAATGTATCCAGGCCAAGATTCAACCTGTGAACTCTGCAATCTAGCTCCAGCCACACTGGGCGACATGTTTAGAAAGTGCACCAAATTAATATAATTTTGGCCAAAAATCTTTGAATGCCTCTCAGACTACCTTGGCGTCACAATCACTCCTAACCCATTAATAGCTGTTTTTGGTGGACTCCCAGATGGGCTTCAAGTGAAGAAGGATAAATTGACTATAACTGCTGATATCACACTACTAGCACATAGACTTGTCTTGCTTAATTGGAAGAATCACAGCCCACCTGTTATAAGTCATGTCTGTAAATTATGTTCTATATTATTTGAAATTACAAATAGTCAAATTCTCACTTTCAGGATGTTTTCAAAACTGTTTAAAAATATGGCAAGATCTAATTAATAATATTTTAGAATAAGCATGTATATCTTGGAAAAGGACATTCTCCCTTATTTTTTGTTTTATAAAGTTTTGTTCCTGCTGTTGGCTCTCTACTTTTTTTCTTGAGAAGGGATTGAATTCTGTTTTGTTGAGTTTGATTTAATTTTATGTAACATTATCTTCTTCGTTGTATAAGTTAAAAAAAAAAGTGATATATCTTTACTGTGATTATTGTTTAGTAACCTGCAGGAGAGAGTGACAGCAAATCACATTCGGGTAGAAACATATAATAACATTGGTAACAGCAGTTAGATTGGATTTTTGAGGTGAAAAGAATATACAGTACAAGTGTGGTCAAGTTGTTGCTGGAGGAGAAAGACAGCAATCCAGACCTGTCACAAACTTTCAATGGTTTTGCTTGTATCGATAATATAACAACAGTAATAATCCTCATGCATTGTTTAGAAAAAATGGCAAATGGAACAAATAGTAATTGTGGACTACAATGAACAATACCTACAGACATTACCAGTGCAGACTTCATGAACTTCATTAATGAGAAAACTGACAATATCAGATCCCAGATTTTAGTATTAGCTTGCAAATTTAATACTAGATTATCAAGCTCTGTCTTGCCTTGCACATCCATATTAGTATTTTTAATTTGCTTAACAGAACAGGAAGTTTATTAATATGAAACCTACTGTTTTTTTCCAAGACCAGTCTCAACTAATCTAGAAAAGAGTGCAATAGATGTTCTGGAAGCATCCATTCTTAACATTCTCAATAACTCATTAGTGAATGTCACAGTTACTGATGCACTAAAAGGGCCAGTTGTCAGGTCATAACTTAAAAAGCCAGAACTAGACCTAAAATACTTGAAAAAGCCATTGCCACTCAGCTTCAGTCTCAACTTACACATCACAATTTATTTGAGAAATTCCAGACTGGCTTCCACACTGGTCATAGTACAGAAATGGCAGTAACACATGTTGTAAACAACATTCTGATATCTTCTGATGAAGGAAATTCCATAGCAAGTATATTTTTAGATTAAAGTGCAGCATATGATACCAATAACCATCTATTTTATTATAGGGGCTGGAAAATTCCATTGAGTTCACAGGCATTGTCCTTGCCTGGGTTAGTTTTTCTGTATCAAGTCGATTCAAGTGCATACAGAAATGTGCTGGCAGTACTCCTTTATTATACTTAGAAGTTAAATATGGTGTACCGCAGGTGAGCCCTTACACTGTTTTCATTTTTCATGCTTCCATTTGGAACTTTTATTAGAAAATATGTTAATTTTCTGCTTCTATGCAGACGACACCCAATTATACGCTTCATTTAGACCAAATGATGTTTATTCGATGTTGTGCATGATTAGTTGTGTGAATAAGATAAAGATGTAGATGGAGGAGAATTTCTTGTCTCTGAATACAGAAAAAAACAGAAATGCTATTTATTTCAGGGAATGTCACTGACTGCAACAATATTCTGTCACTTTTTAACTCGGCTAGAATCACCATTAGTTTTACTAAATCAACCAACAATCTATGGCAGTATCTTTGACATTAGTATGTCATTTAAAACATGTATTACAAAACTGTCCAAAACATGTTTTTCCATTTTAAAAAAGTTTGAAAATTAAGATATTTTCTAAGACTGAAGCATACTGAGAAATTAATTCATGCATTAATTTCTATGGCATTGACATCGGCAATGTGGTGTTCATTGTTTCTTCAGATCATTCTTTATGCAGCTTTCAGTTACTGTAATTCAAAACGCTGCTGCAAGAATCATTACACAAACAAGAAAATATGAACACATAACTCTAGTTCTTAAGTCCTTACACTGGCTCCAAGTTAAGTTTAGGGCTGATTTAAAAATCACCCCTTTAACATATAAGCGTTAAATGGTCAAGATGATACTTATTTATCTGAACTTATGCACTACTTACAAACTAGAGCACACTTAAGACTCTAATGATTAATAAACTAACAGTGGGAGGTTAAACATTTAGTTACAGGACCTTGAAGCTGTGGAATGATCTGCCCACTAATATAAGAGGTGCCCCTTCAGCCTCAGCTTTTCAGTCCAGGCTGAAGACTCACAAGTTTAGTCCAGCATACCCTGACTAGAGCTGCTGACTAGCAATGCATACTGCACTTCTGTTTGTCAGTCATTTCTGCAGCTATAATAGTGATACTAATTATAAACCATTACTAACTCTCCTCTATTATGTTTCTCTTCCATTATTATGGAATTACCAGGAGGAGGTAGACAGTGAGTTGGCCAAGGTCTCCAGGTCTCTGACTTGTCTTTCATTTTCTCTTTTAGAATTTTTTATTTCCACCGTTGGAGGAGTATTTCAACAATTATTGTTATTTTTCATTTTTGTTAATCAGTTTCTATTTAGTTTTCTGTGTGTTTTAACAAATCTGTACCTTCTTACATACGAATTTTGGATTTAGTAACTATTATAATCTAAACTTGTTTTTTACTTCAGATTTTGCTCACAGTGGTCCTCACCTGCACTCATTGAAGAGTACTATACCAAAAATAAGTTGTATTGTATTGTAATGAAAGTGTGCTTGATATAAAGTAACTAAACACTGGTACAGGAAATCCTGAAACATGAAGAAACCAAGTTGTGAAATTGTCCCAAATACTCTTTAACACTGATAGCAGTTTTCAGTGTGTAAGTGATCTTAAGATAGGTGCCAGGGTGTAACACAGAGTGTGATACACTGAGCACAACAGATGTAAAATTCTTTCTTCAGTATTTTGATCCTTTGCAATGCAGATTACTCTAAATTTTGACATGCATTAAATGAAGATAGAAAATGTTTACCACAACTCTGAGTTTGCTCCATTTCATCCAGGATATCGTTAGTAAAGTACAGAGTAGTCCCAGGATCCTTGGGTTTGGCTGGTTGTGAACAATGACATATATCTCTTTCATCCCAAACTGGAGGAGAAGAAAAGACCATTAAGGTGTTGTACACAGCAATTTCAATCCACTGAGCAGGCATTCCATTTGCTGAGGAGAAAAATTAAGGAGACAAGCCCTCAAAACAAGCAGGAGCTGAAGATGGCTGCATTAGAGGCTTATGGGAGCATCGCGAGAGAGGATCTTCAGCACCTGGTGATGTCTATGAATCACAGACTTCAATCAGACATTGCATACAAGAGATATGTGACAAAGTCCTAAATATGATGGCTTTAATAGACACGCCATAGGGGTAAATTAAGAAAAATGTGTTGTTGTCCCAAAAATTAAGGAGGGTACTGTAAGTATTGAGGCCTAACCCAGTCTTGATATTAACATTTGCTGACCCTTCTAAGCCTGGCTAATTTTAGGTACCACATGTTGTATGTGGATAGCTTACACTATTTAAATTGACATCCTTATATTTGAAGTCCTGCGGTGGGTTGGCACCCTGCCCGGGATTGGTTCCTGCCTTGTGCCCTGTGTTGGCTGGGATTGGCTCCAGCAGACCCCCGTGACCCTGTGTTCGGATTCAGCGGGTTGGAAAATGGATGGATGGATATTTGAAGTCATTTTAAATAGACCTCAGTAAGTTCATTTGAGACCAAATGAGATACTGCAAAAATGTCTTTTTTGCAGCAGCAGCAGCAGCAGTGATAATGGATCAATGACATAAACATTAATGTTTTGTGGTGTGAGCGTTGCACAAACTCATATAGCAGAAGGTCCTCCTGCACTGAGGAATCCTTCTTTCTACCCCATTATCACAGCATGTCAGCAGAATTTCCTCTCTAAAAAATTTCTTTTAAAGCAGTTACACAAAAAATTTGACACTGAAAAACCAAATAAAAACAAGCACTCACTGCTTCTCTGAAAGTGAGCCCCAGGAATTAGTATAGAAATCATGGGCCCCTGAACTGCCACATTACTGTCTTTCCTGACAGTGACAAAAGCCGTGTAAGCTGAGATGACTCCTGCCTCGGTGCTAATGCTGATGATTCTCTGCTCATTTTTATTGTTATGGTTCAGCCTATCTTCTGCTTCCAAATGTGTGATCAATGATTTTCCAGCCAGTCTGTGAGCCATTAGCCTGTAAAAGGAGATAAAACAACCACAGTTTAACTTGTCTTTACACAATTAATAAACAAGATCTCTGAATATTACCTCTTATTAAAAATAAGTTCCTTCTGCCTTGGACAAATAACTTGAAAAAATGGACTCAAAACAAGTAATGGATTAAACAAAGTCTTTTATGAAGGAAATGTTTTGTGGGAATTTAATGATTATATTTGTCATCTCAGATAAAAGGGAGGCATGATAGGTTTAGAATAAGAGGGCACTAACTAGTCACCTGCTCTTATGTTACACAAACGAAGCCTGGTCAATGTCTTGTCATATAGCATAACATGACAAATAGCGCTATGTATTGAAAAATTATGCAAGGCAAAATTAAATGCAAACCAATATGTTAACTACATTGCAGTGCAATGCGTAACTGTACAGTGCATTCCATTTTGGCATAGTTTTGTGTCATACTTAAAAATATACTAACCAAATCAAAGTCAAAGCAAACTTTATTGCCATCTCAACCATAAAGTATACAGATAGACAAAATTGCGAAGCTCAGGGTCCACAGTGTAACAACATGAAGTGCAAATAATAAATGAAAAATAGAATTAAAATTTAAATTTAAAATTAAAACACAAACAAGACAAGACATTGTGCAAAGACAAGACAAAGAAGTAGCAGCAATATTGACACGTAGTAAGCAATATGAACATTGATGCAATGTATGGTATTTGCAATCTAGATACATAAATATAGTCAGTAGATATGTAATATAATAAATAAATAATATATATATATATATAATACAGGAATTATCAGTGTTTGATAATAGTTGTTTAAGACGTGTAAACAATGACAGGTCAGAATGTTTCACAGCAGAAGAATATCCAGAGTGTCAAAATACTTAAAGGTCAGTAGGAGATTTTCAGTTCTTTTCCTTCTTTGCAGGACAGTGGCTTGCATGTATAAAAGTTCTGTTTTTAGAGGTGGTTGAGGCCTTGTGGAAGATCCCAGGGGGCAACCTGGTGTTAAGGAGTCTGACAGCTTGGGGGTAAAAACTCTCCTGCAGCCTGGCAGATCTGGCATCTGATGCTGCAGTATCTTCTCTTGGATGGCAGAAGTGTTCAAAGTCCATGTGAGGGGTGTAAGGGGCCCTGCACAATGCTGCAGGCCTTGCGGACATTGCGTTTGTAAAATATGTCCTGTAGTAAAGGGAGAGGCACCCCAATAATGTTCTCTGCTGTCTTCACTATCCTTTGCAGGTGCTTGTGGTCGGATATGTTGTAGTTGCCATTCCAGACAGTGATGCAGCTGGTCAGAACACTCTCAATGGTGCCTCTGTAGAACATGGTGAGGATGGAAGGAAGAAGACTTTCTCGCTTTAGCCGCCTCAGGAAGTGTAGTCTCTGCTGGGCTTTCTTGAATAGTGATGAGGTGTTATGCATCCATGTAAGTTCCTCAGTTATGTGCACACCGAGGAACTTGGTACTCCTAACAGTCTCCACATCTAAACCGTTGATTCTGAGTGGGATGTGGGCAGGACGTGATTTTCTGGTTCCACGATTATCTCTTTTGTCTTGTCAACAATGAGAGATAGATTGTTGTCTTCACACCATGCAGACAGCCATTCCACCTCATCTCTGTATGCTGTTTCATCATCCCTGCCTATTAGTCTCAGCACTGTCATATCATCTGCAAACTTGATAATGTGGTTGGTGTTGTGCGTGGCTGTGCAGTCGTGAGTCAGCAGGATGAAGAGCAGTGGACTAAACACGCAGCCCTGCGGTGCTCCAGCGCTCACTGTGATGATGCTAGAAGTGTTGCAGCCCATCCGAACTGACTGTGGCCTCTCTGTCAAGAAGTCCAGGATCCAATTGCAGAGGGTGATGCTTTTTCACTATGGTGTGCAATTTTTGCTTTAGTTTAAAGTGCAATGCAAAAGCATTTTAATTCGTGGCTATAAATTGCATGTCATAACTAAAAGCAAAGCAAATGTATTGCATTTCGCTTACCGGCTCTTCCAGCCGTATACCATTTCGATTGAAGACCACATATTAATCTTGCCAGATCTGAATGTAATGAAATGACCAATCAGCATCAAAATGTGAGGTAAGTGGCATCAACAGCTGAGGTAAGAGGCGTTCTGCCTATTATATTGTTCTATTATTCTCATAATCCTGACCAATACATCAAGAAGTTTAGCAATATCTGGTACTGTCATCTCCCATCTTCAGTTATTTACAAACCATATTTAGAGGAATACTGGTGTACATGCGTCCAAGTTGATAATCTACATAATCGTATACTATAGCTCTTCAGGCCATTAGCTCTTGAATTTTTTCTAAGGATGCTACTGTAGCAGTTGGAAATTCTTCTCCTATTGCTGCTTCTATTTCACTGGCCCTTCCAGCAACCAGTCAACACAAAAGAGAATTAAATCGCCATTTACATTGCCAGCTTCCACCTGTTTAATAAGACGCTGGATCCCCAGCTTATCAACTCTTTAGTGGTGGACGAACACACTCATGACTCGAACGCCTCCTACACTAACTTGCCCCAACTTTTGATGATGATTAGTCATTGGATTACCTTCACTTTAGGCGTAATTAAAGTGTGGTCTTGAACCAAAATGCATTACATTTAGAGCATCCACTAAGCTTTTCTTTTAGTGATGACTTGAAATTAAAATTCAATATGCTTTTGCATTGCATTTTAAACTTACATGAAAACTGCATGACATAGTGAACAAGCAATCGATCATTTGTTTAATGCGTTTTTAAGTTTGTCATTGCAGTGTAGTTAACATGTTGGATTGCATTTCATTTTGGCACAAATAATCTTCCACAGAGAATTCACAAGTTTCCACATAATTAATTATACTAGAAGTATTCCTCATGTAATGAAGTTTAAAGTACTACTACTAGAAGTACTACTCTTATATCATAGTTATGTCATTTTTGCACCTGCAGTTGTCTTCAGGTTGAAGCTTGAAGTTGATTTTGGTTGTGATTTGCTCATCACATATGTTATACTGCAGAGAAACGCATCCCACGGCGTCATCTTCAAACTGTTTGAAATATAAACACAGAATGAAAAGGGTTATGGTGTGAAGAACATTCTACTGAATTAGGGGACATTAAAGGTGATGGGGTAACTGCTCATTTTAACATATGTAAATACTGGAATTGTGATTGAAAAGTAATTTTCAAGTTGGTAAAGTTTCCACAGAAAACTCTTTAAGGAAATTATATTGCACATATCCTAAAAACACTAAAAGCATTATCATGGTCAGAATTCAGATTTCAGAAAATAATATTTTGCATTAATGAAATACAGATGTTAAATATATGAAACTAAGCAATTACAGTTGAAAATAGCACCTTATAAGAAGGACTTAGAAGTGACAGAGAACTCGTCAGCATCTACATCTACATGGTGTACAGAAGCAGTTAAGAAGGCTAATAGGATATTGGTTAATATACAGTATCCTCCATAATAATTGGGATTAAGACACATTTTTCCCTGATTTACCCCTCTTATCCACAGTTTAAAACTGCAAATCAAACAATTCAGATGTGATTAAAGTGTACATTGCAGATGTTCATTTAAGTGTACAGTGATCCCTCCTCGATCGCGGGGGTTGCGTTCCAGAACCCCCCGCGAAAGGTGAAAATCCGCAAAGTAAAAACTATGTGTTCATGTGGTTATTTTTATATATTTTAAGCCCTTATAAACTCTCCCAAACTCTTATAAACATTTCCCGCACAGTTATACAGCATAAACCCTTTGTATTCTCTTAAATATTAGGTAAGATTTGTTGAAATTATGTATGTAAACACACTGTTTATATACAGTAAAACCTAAATATTACACCGAGCATCTCCAATATCACGTGTTACAGCCATTACGATAGACAGACCACCAGCAATCTATACTAATAAAAGGCAAAGCCCTCACTCACTCACTCATCACTAATTCTCCAACTTCCCGTGTAGGTGGAAGGCTGAAATTTGGCAGGCTCATTCCTTACACCTTACTTACAAAAGTTAGGCAGGTTTCATTTCGAAATTCTACGCGTAATGGTCATAACTAAAACCTCTTTTTTGTCCATATACTGTAATGGAGGAGGCGGAGTCGCGTATCGCGTCATCACGCCTCCTACGTAATCACGTGAACTGAAAACAAGGAAGAGATTTACAGCACGACTCAAACGTGGGTACGAAGGTAAATGACATTAATTGTTGAGTGTCTTTTAATACTGTGTAAGTATACATAATAAAACATGTGCAATTAAATGTGTGCATTTACGGGGTGATTTCTCAGGCTTAAAACCTCGCCTTTTATTAAAAAGGTAAATGCAAAATGTTTTCATTCTGAAGGGCACAAACCACGTTGGATTTCAGCCGTTAAACGCGCAAAAATGTCGGTACACCAGATAAATAAGCGCAACATATTATCAGTTGTATTGTATGCTTACAATACATGTAGAAATGTGTTAATCATTAACTAATAGTATGGGATGGTGTTTTTTCGACTCAGCTACAGATGCCAATGGAGACCAGAACTGCTTTGGAAAAATATGAACGCCTTGGGGCCGATCTGGAAGAAGGTAGCGCAGCGCCTTGATTTAAACGATTCCATGTCTTGGTGGGTTTGCGTAGCTCATTGTCAATATCTTTACACCTGTTTTTAAGACTTATTGACTGAAACGGGCTTTCACGAAAAAAGTTAGGGCTTTGCTACAGGATACACCCTCCACAAGTTAAGGAAGTAAAAATAAAGGTATATATTTCTGTTTTATTTAAACCTTTTAAGTTCATATGCATAGCCCCATTTGGCTGTTTTAGTTTTTTTTTTTCTTTCTTCAGTAATATTTAATCTCCTTAAAGAAAAAAAACATATGCATTTTACTTTTTTTGTATTTCTTTAGTAATATTTTAGTGTAAAAAGATAACCAGTATTTAAACCTTTTATGTTACTTTATAAAGTTATTTTACACAATGTTGAAAAATTAATAAGAAAGCTACATATTTTGGCAGCTGCTGCTTTAATTTTCAATGAAATGAAAAAAGCTCTCCAAGAGAAAACGTCAATGAAGAAGAAACAGTTTGCACTATCTAAAAAGGAGAAACCCTCATTTATAAAGGTTTGCTGCAGATGACTTAACTGAAAATAAATGAATAGTTCCAATGTGTATAATACATATTTATCTATTTGACTTATGCCTTTATTCCAGCAACTTGCAACATCTGAGGTACAATTTGTTACATTACTTTTGTTTTTTGCAGCACAGGCAGGTGAAGTGACTTCCTCAGGGTCACACAGTGGTGTCAGCACCAGGATTTCAACTGACAAGCTCCGGGTTTGCTGAAATATTACTGAAGAAAGAAAAAAAAACGAAAACGGGCAAATGGGGCTATGCATACAAATGTCCATCCATCCATTATCCAACCCGCTATATCCTAAATACAGGAGCCAATCCCTGCCAATGCAGGGCACAAGGCAGGAAACAAACCCCGGGGAAAGGTGCCAGCCCACCGCAGGGCGCACACACCCACACACACCCACACACACCCACACACCAGGGACAATTTAGAATCACCAATGCACCTAACCTGCATGTCTTTGGACTGTGGGAGGAAACCGGAGTACCCGGAGGAAACCCAGACAGACACGGGGAGAACATGCAAAATCCACGCAGGGAAGCGAACCTGGGTCTCCTAACTGGCACCCTTTTACTGCGCCACCATGCCGCCCGCATACAAACTTAAAAGGTTTAAATAAAACAGAAATATATACCTTTATTTTTACTTCCTTAACTTGTGGAGGGTGTATCCTGTAGCAAAGCCCTAACTTTTTTCATGAAAGCCCCTTTCAGTCAATAAGCCTTAAAAACAGGTGTAAAGCTAAACTTGCAGTACCGCTATTCAATTACACTTGCCTAACGCCTCTCCTAAGGGGACATACTGTGGGATCTGGGCATCAGTCAAAGCACCAATCACAGGCCCGATTAGAAAGCGGGAAGCTGTGATTTGTCGTCTCCCTCCCATGTAACAATCACAGCCCATGTTACAACGCACTATGTACTGTATGTATGTGTATATGTATATATGTACAGTATATGTGTGTGTGTGTATGTATGTGTGTATATGTATGTGTATATATATATGTTCATATGTGTATATATATATATATATATATATATATATATATATATATGTATATATATGTGGATGTGTATATGTATATATATATATATATATATATATATATATATATATATATATATATATATATATATATATGTATATATGTATATATATGTATATGTAGATATGTATATATATGTATATATGTATATGTATATATATGTTTACATAACCTCTTTAACACACTACTTCTCTGCTGCGAAGCACGGGTATTTTGCTAGTTGATAATATTCATAAATAATAACAATATGCAAAATACATTTGAATATTGGCAACCATACAACCTGATTAAATGGTGATGTGTAGTTTCAGGCAGCACACAAATTTGTAGTTATTTAAAATGTCTCTAGTTAAGGCATCATTGGTGCTCAGCTTTCTTCAGAACAGGCCACAAGCCTGTTCAAATATGGCTGCTAAGCTGTGCTCTTCATTGTGTTGTCTTTATCATCAGAGGTTAGTAAGAGATGCTTCTTTCAGATGTTAGTAAGAGAGAGAGAATGTGGTTGAACAAGCAGATTTATAGATTCTCTGTCCAACCCCTACAGCCAATAGGGCATCATAGTACTTAAAGGCCTCTAAGACAAGCCAATTCCAAACAAGCATACCTCAGACCAATGGGGAAATAGAATATCTTAATACCTGCCATCCCCCAAAACCATTTGTTGAGCTAAAGTTTGCCAGTTAGGCAACCTGGCTTTCTTGCGGGGGGGTTGAAAGACTCTAGCAGAGAAACACCCATGTCAAGCACCCCCTTCCCCCAACTGTCATAAAATTCAAAGAGACTCAGTCGCAAAGGGAGGGCAAACACGAATGCCTCTGACCAAAGTAACACTAAATTACATTGCTTTGCCTAAATTAAAAATAAAGACATACAAAATATTTATCAAGTTATATGTAAAATCTCACATCACAACACATACCTCATGTGAGCCACTACAGGTTTTGCTTGATATTGCATCGATAACCTTTGCAAAGGGTCTCGGCCCAGTTGTTTTGGTCCACACCAGAGTGCAGTTGACATGTTCATATTTACGTAAACAAATTAGATACTTGTGGAAACCGATGCAGAATTTTAAAAAATGCACCAAAACAACTAGATGTAAAAACGTCTTAAGTGTTGTCAGTCAAACTCAGTTCTTTCTCACCTTTCCTTTCAATTGTGCATAGAAGACTGATCTCTGATTGTGAAATAAGGTGACTGGAGCTTCAGACACAGGGACCACCTCCACACCAGCTGGAACATCCCATCTGAGGACAATTTGGGTTACAGCTGGCTGTAAGGCAAATTCCAGACTCTGCATTGCCTAAAAAAATAGGGGAAAATATTATTTACAATCAATTGTTTTCATAACAATACACTTTACATATTGTATGTTGCTTACCTTTGACTGCAGACTGTCTTCCCCTAAAATGAACTGGAAATGACCTGACGATGCTTCTGCTATGCCTTTGACTAGAGCTGTAGAGGCACCTTCTCCAATTCCAAAAGTGAAGCATCTGAAGTAAGACACATGAAATAATCCATATTACTAACCGAGAATAAACCGGATATGGACGCAGGGACACGGCGATGGGACCATGAGACGTACTGCACAGGTGCGCGTCTAATAAACTGCAAGCGAAGTTGTATCCACCGCGAACGAAGGAGTCACGGCCCAAGAACGAAAGAGCTCAACTAACGTGAATGAGAAATGAAGCAACAACGCGCCCATAGCATACAACTAACGACACAACCACACAAAAAGGAGGATTCTGAGCTGCACCCCAGAGTCAAACGTGAGAGGCTATGGAGGCCCCACAGGTCAACAATGATAGTACGAAAGGCGCAGGCGTCACCGCCATATTGTGAGTGGCACTACTGCGGAGTGAAGGCGCAGGCGTCACCGCCATATTGTGAGTGGCACCATTGTGGAGTGAAGTTAGGAATAATGTGCTGCTTGGGATTGTACAAACCGCTGAACGCTTTACACCAAATTCAAACACAATACAGCTCAACGATACAAACACGAGCCCGCCTGGATAAGATCAATGAACGCAGATGCCTACAACGCGCGTCTGAAACTGCGGAAGCAAAGCAGGCACGGGTTCAAAATGAAAGACCACAACTGACGGAGATAAATAATCTCTTTCAAATCTATTTCGGGTTACCCAAGACCAGGGGTTGGCGAGCGAAGTGAGCAGGGGGCAGAGCCCCCTAGTTTATTATAAATTAAAAGGCCACAAGCAATGTTCTTATAAAATCAAATCTTGTGAATGCATATACTGTGATAGAAATATTGTATTCACAGTTAATCACCTCACATACTTCAGTATAAGTGTTAACATATTCATCAAGAACATAGGGACACAGCTGGAAACTTAAGAGTAAATTTCACACAAACATTAGGAAGTTTCTCCTAGGACAGTGAGGACACAAACAACAAGTTATGGTACAAAGTGTAAATTGTGCTGTTTATTACAAATAAACAAAGTGTGGTACAGTTCAAATACATCTTCATTAAATAATCCATAAAATAGTGAGGTCTGTAGTGGGCTGGCGCTCTGCCCAGGGTTTGCTTCCTGCCTTGTGCCCAGTGTTGGCTGGGGTTGGCTCCAGCAGACCCCCGTGACCCTGTAGTTAGGATATAGCGGGTTGGATAATGGATGGATGAAAATAGTGAGGTGTGGAAGATAAAAACATTTAACTGGACACAAATATCTTTATATAGTAGTGTCGTAATGACTTATTATTATTAATGACATGTTGATGTCGACTTGCATGACTATTACAGAGTGCCAATGAAATAAACAATGTGATGGCACCCATTTAAAGTCATTCCCACAATTAACAATACAATTAATAGTACTAGGGTGTTGTACCATGTTAGCCATTATGAATGTAGAGAAAAGCCAAGCAAAATGACACCTTTTATTGGCTAACTAAAAAGATTACAATATGCAAGCTTTCGAGGCATCCCAGGTCCCTTCTTCAGGCAAGATGTACAATTAATATAAATATATATATAATACAATAAAACACAATAACATTTAAAGAGTTTCTCTCAGTTCACATTGGATAACAAACTTCGGTCTACTGCAGTTAGAGCAGATGGCTAATATTCTAATTAAAACTTAGCCAAAGGTCTCTGGCCTACAAAGAACAGCAGTTAAAGCTAAAGAATTAAGTGCCCCAAGTATGCAAATCAAAGTCAATGCTGTAGGACAGGAAAAACAACTCCAACTTCCTTAGTCAGTGAACTAAGGAACGTGAGCTCACTGTACATTGCTAGAAATTGAACAATGTAATCCAACTGAGATACATTTCATTCAGATCTGAACTTGGGGCAACTTGAAAACTAATTAATGCTAAGTTCTCGAGAGATTCATCGAGGGATAGTGAGAGCTGTGAGTGTGGTTATATCCAATGACCTCATTAGACTGAATTGGTCACATCATAACATAAATACTGAAAGGAAGGCATAAAAATAAAATTTGCTTCAATTCAAGTCCAAACAAAAAACATAAAGCAATACTTAAACTAAAATTATAGGTATAAAAGCCCAGAATATATTAAATCAACCTAACATTCTCAAACCTACTTAATAGGGTTATGACAAGCTGAAGCCTATCTCAACAGCAACCAACACAAGACATGAATCAACTCTGGACCGATCATTAATAATTACATAGACAGCAGGGAGAACTGTTTTTCAGAAGTTACAGTAATAAATATTGAAAACTACACATCATCACCCCTGTAACTTTTATTATAGACAAGACTGGAAAAGCCTCTGCCATCCAATCCATTATTATAACAGAAGAACCCTGATTAGTGACAGAATGAAGTTAATAAGTGATAAGTGATAGTAAGTGATAATACTAGCTTGTGCTTGTGCTAGTATTACCCACCATGAAGGCGCCCAGCAGAGTCAGACTACTTCACAAAGGCAAAGTTTGTTCTCAATAGATGACATGGACAAAAGCAACCCTAAGTAAGGATGTACTCACACTAGACACGTTTGTTCTGTACTGTGCCCAAGCATGATTGTCCTTCCTCCCTATATCCCAACTGGCCTGCACTCACATCAAACTTAATGTTCTAGGCCTGGGCACACTTTCATCATCACCATGCGACTTTGTGTAAAGTCAAAACAAGATCCGAATACAGAGTGACAGCACGCATGTCAAAGTGATTTGACTTAGTTTGTGGTTGTTTTGGAGTTGTGTAAGTCAGGATAACGCTCTACCCTCTTACAGATTTATTAAGTGTGCAGCACAGTATTTTGCTGTTAATCATGCTGCACGTAGGAGAAGATTTTTACAGAGACAAATGATGTTAAGGGAGGAATTTGCAGCTTTTTTTGCCAACTACAATTCACATTCATATCTAAGGTGAGCATAAAAACCTGTTTTTAACTCAAATGGTATTGAATGAAATCAGAATTGTACTATCTGACTTGTCGAATCATTGATGTCATATCTGTTTTCTGTGCTCGGGCACATTTAGTGATTACCCTGTTCCTGAATGCTACTGAACTGTGCACGGGCCCACCTCTTCCAAGCAGACCAGGGCATGGTATGCTTTTTCACCTGGCACGGAGCGATCATACTACTCAAATGAGCTAGACTTTGCAGGGTTACCCATTATCGGTATATGGTGATTACCTTAAATGCTCATCAGGTTATCCAGTTTCTTAACATATTTCATGCATGACATGATATCAGAAACCTGAACACTAACCCAGCAGCACAGTACACAGAATGGCCGTCCAATGCAAGGTACACTCATGGACCAAATCTATGGCCATTTAAAGTTGCCAAATTAAGATATGGGAGAAAACTTTTAAACCCCCAAAAAATCCCCAGGTGGAGGAAGTGAGAGGTACTGGGCCCTGGAACTGTTCCTAAACTGTTTAAAAAGTTATTTGCCATTATTTTCAATGACAGTATTTCTTACCTAAACATTTTAACAGCATGCATTTAGCAGGTTTCAAGCATTTTCAGCCAAATATTTGTTCCACTGAAATCAATGATAATGCTCATTAGATGCTGGCGTAAGAAAAGAAAGAGTGTTTTGGAAGCATTTTTAGAAGAAGTCACTGCCTGATGAAGCAGCTCATTAAAACTAAAGAGAACAATGGTGGTGTCATCGTTCATGGGTGTGACAGCTGGTCTTGCTGAAGCTGGATGTATAATGTATACACCTGGTGACAAGCATGAGTGAATTGTGCTTAAAACTAGGCGCAATAAATTAGATGGCTCACTAAATGCCAAATTTCTAAACCACCAGTGGCACTCAAAGTACAGTAGGGGTAGTCATTTTGAAGTGCAAAGATCAGAGGTTCCCTCATTAACCTGATTTGACTGACAACAAACTTCTACGATGAACTGTCTATAGTCAAAAAGTCTCCTAAAAAAACCCTATTAGATGTATAAATGTGTATTGCGTATGCAGAGAGAATATTGTACGTTTCAAAAATAAACAGAACCTGTTTTAAAAATAAACATAACCTGATGCAAGAAAAAAAACCTTTCTGTAGCATCAGATGCGGTGGGTTGGCACCCTGCCCAGGATTGGTTCCCTGCCTTGTGCCCTGTGTTGGCTGGTTTTGGCTCCAGCAGACCCCCGTGACCCTGTGTTCGGATTCAGCGGGTTGGAAAATGGATGGATGGATGGATAGCATCAGATTATACATTGGCATTCAACCACATCGACGGACAAGTGGTAAATGTGAATGATGTGTTGTTGAGGGTGCTGTGTGTGCTATCTGTTGTTCAGAGTTGTGACGATAGTGTAGGAGTTGATGTAAGCTTGAGAAAACTGACAGCTAAATTCATGAAAATATGAACTGCGAAATATGCATTTGAAGTCAACGGTGTGTCCGAATCCATCAAAAGGACTGCTGATAATGAAGAGCCCCAAGAGATGTAGATTTCAGTATTCAAAACACCCGAATCAACAAATCTGCATAACAACACCAGTAGATGCACAGATGAAGCTGCACAACATCATCTTTTGACTGCACATCTAAACAAATAAGTAAAGAAAGTTAATACAGTGGAACCTCAGTTTGCGAGTAACTTGGTTTACGAGTGTTTTGCAAGACGAGCAAAAATTTTTAATAAATTTTCACTTGATAAACGAGCGAGGTTTTGCAGTACGAGTAGTATGTACTGTATACGATTTGTCTGCTGAGCGTCATGTGATCACAACTGAGCTGATGGTTCTTCTCTCTCTCTCACTGCGGGATTGTGGGCAATCGTCTCCTATTCTCCGTCTGAGTCGGCGTGCCTCACTCATATAGTCAACATCCGTACGAGCGTATAGTGTTTACTACAGCATTAGCATTGTAACTGTGTGCGCGCGCGTGTGTGTGTCTGTGTGTGTATGTGTGCTCGCACGCGCTCGTGTGTGTGTGTGTGCTGTGACGTGCGAGTCCCCGTCTTGCACCCTAAAACACAAAGCTGAGTCTCAGTACTTTAGCAACACAAGCTTTATTCAGCTTCAAACAGCAACAGCGCGGTTATTTATACACAGACATAGCAGTCAGGCAGGGCCCTGCACATTTATATTGTTCCTTGTTCCTTGTATCACCCATTGACGACAGGCGCTTATAGCATGTCCGCGATCTTTTCGGATTCGCTTTTACGGAGAACTGCTACAGCGCTAGGAGACTGCGATTGCTTTGGGACGCTCTTCCGCGTGTCGTCCCGTTGGGTGCAATCCCACAAGAGTTCAGAAACTCACTCACACCAGCCATGATTCTTTTCAAAGGTAAAGTGCAAGTTAATTTGTTTTATGTATTTTTACTTTATATTTTGTATTAATCATTTTTATATGAATAGTTTTGGGTTGTGGAACAAATCATCTGAGTTTCCATTATTTCTTATGGGGAAATTCACTTTGATATACGAGTGCTTTGGACTACGAGCACGTTTCTGGAACGAATTATGGTCGCAAACCGAGGTTCCACTGTAATATTATCTAATTGGAAGTGTAAACATGCCATGACAAAATAGCCAAAGCATTTTAACTTATTGCATATCCATAGACCACAATGCTTATCTAAACTTTATTTGCTGTTGTTATGTCATATAGTGATGCAATGGTTAAAATGACTGATAGATATTGTAGCAGTCAGAGACATTTCTCAAATGTGCGGAGCCCAATAGCTGCGGTGATCTACATGTGTGTGTAAAATTGATAATTACGCTTCAGTTACCTTGTGCTACTGAGTTCCTGAACAGATAACAGCAATTTTAGCTTTTTGTTTTCTCTCAGCGTCAAGTCTTTTGTTCAGTATCTTTTTCTCTCTCCCTGATACACTGGTGGCTGTTTTAAATTCATGGAATGGTTAAATTCAGGGCAGGCGTTTTAAGAAAAAGCCCTGTTGATATAGCTTTTGCAGAGAAGGATTTCGCTGCTATTCACTATGCACTTTTTAACGGCCTGTCCCCAGATGTGTATCCTCATTTGAGAATCATGTCCAGTCCCTGGAGGCTAAATGACAACTATTGAGAAACAGGTCAAGTGTATGCATACCTTGCAGTCAAGTGACAGGAATTCACCAAAAGCTATAGGTTGTCATGCATGTGTGCCAGTGGATTATCTACCAGGCTCACCTAAGGAGTGTGGTACCACCCCTGGGATGAGAGGGGGTGCTGTTGCTAACGGTTTTGCCTCCTCTTTCCCTTACAGCCTTGAGAAAACACCCCTAGAGAACAGAGATGCCAAGAAAGCCCCGTTCCTTCTGGTCTGCTCAGTATAAAAGGCAGACACTTCTGGAAGGTACCGTCTCATGTCAGACCTGACTGTCATAAAGTTCAAGAGAGAGAAAGAAAGAGTGCGTCTCTTAAAAACAGCACTATTTCAAGGGAATTGTCCCAGCCAGAGAGCACGATCGAGTGTGTATTTTATTTAATGTTTTTCCTTTTGTTGGAATTAAACAGGGTTTTACCCAGTTGGCACGCAAAGCATTTGGCTTTTGACCTACCTCATCATTCTCTCTGTTTTAGGGTATACATTTAGTTTTAATTAGGTTAAACTTTAGTAGAAATGTCTTATCACATAGACAGAGTGGTACAACAGAGCTCTCATTCCTTCTTTACAGCGCAGACTGTATTGGGTTTGCATTCTGTGCCCATGCATTTCCAGGTTGATTGATACTAATAAACGAGTTTAATGTGGCATTATTTACCTGTGTTGATGCTGAATACTGGAAATTTGTTAATAATATTTCTTAGTTAAGAAAATACATTTAGTTCTTTGTGAATTATAGTGATTATATTTTTATTGTGGGATCTAAATTGAAAATTATAAGTTAGTCAGTCAGTTATTTCCCAACCTGCTATATCCTAACACAGGGTTACGGGGGTCTGCTGGAGCCAATCCCAGCCAGCACAGGGCGCAAGGCTGGAACAAATCCCCAGACAGGGTGCCAGCCCACCGCAGGAAAGTTATAAGTAGAAGACAAAATTAAAGGAAAACTGTGTCTGTGTGGGTTTCCTCTGGGTGCTCCGTTTTGCTCCCATAGTTAAAAGACATGCAGGTTAGGTGAACTTGCGATCCGAAATTGGCCCTGGTGTGTGCTTGGTGTGTGTGTGTGCTTGGATTGTGTGTGTGTGTGTGTCTTGCAATAGACTAGAAGCCAGTCTAGGGTTTATTCCTGCCTTGTGCCCTATGCTAGCTGAGATAGGCTCCTGAAGACCCCTGCAACCCTGTTTAGGACAAAGTCGGTTAGAAAATGACCGACTGACTGTACATGTGCTCTGTGCTTACCACCTTCAGAATCCTATTTGACCAATGATAGAAGCAGAAACTGGATTAAAATGGCCATCTGTTTCACAGCTAGCGTTAATATTAATAAGGAGTGCACCCAATGAAGCAGGAAAAACACCTTATGAGATATTAATTGGAGGACCAGCTGGCATTTTCTGCTCCTTTATGGGATTCATATAAGTAACTTTTAACAGTTGCAGATGAAGCACTGCAGGTAAAAGCTTTTCCTCCTAGCAAATCAGATATAACAGCACCTGAGTTTGAAACCGGAAACTGGGTTATAGTAAACGTCTACAAACAAAAGAATTGCCTGACAACAAGGAGAAACGAGCCATATCAGGTACTTCTATCTACTAACAGCGCACTAAAATGTGAAGGAAGCCTAAGCTGAGGCTGTGCATCTAACTGCTAAAAGGTTCCATCTCCAGAAAAGAGGAATCACGCAGTGGATCAGACCATGGCAACATACTCAAGTTCCAGTTAAAGAGGTCATGGGTCGTTAATGCAAAGAAACAAACTAAAAGTTTAATGCATTTCTAGCTGGTAACTTCTGACACCAAAAAAAAAAAAAAAAAGAACTTTGGGGGTCCTGAATTGTAGAAAGGATGATAAAGGAGAAACAGTTACAAAGACAACTGAACTCTTTAAAGAGCAGCATGCACTTTTTGAATATCTGTAACAATTGCTTTTTTATTGCAAATAGTGCATGATTACCCTGAAATTAATTTATTTTGGATTTAACTTGTACAACAATGGAGACAATAGAGTATTATAGTAAACTAGCCAACCCGTGGCGTAGCATACGCCGCATAATTATTTATTGATAAGTGAACACTTCCTGAAAGACACAGTGGTCCAAATGGGGTGGGTTTGAGGATACAACTGTGGCTGAATGAAAAGATTGAAATCTCAAGAGAGCAACATAAAATTGTCCGTTACTGAAAACTGGTTTTGGCAGATGCAGGCATGTCTTTTTGAAAGTTTGTCCCTGCGCCTTATTAATTGTCATTGCAAATGCCAATCTAACAGGAAATTGTCTGCGTGTAAAAGTAAAAGGCAAATTTGAATCTGATGGGGTCAGGCAAATCCGGGGAATAAGGATAGTTTGTGAGGTAGCAGCTGTGATTGTTTTACACTCTAGTACATTGCGGTGAATGCTGAGAACAGTCAGTCTAGTACCTTTACAGAGACTTGTTGCTGGCATGAGGTTTCTGAGAAGCATGACGACTGAACCAATTTTAAGTTTGACTTTATGTGGAGGCATGCCAGTGGGAGTAATGGCTGCCCAGCAGGTCATGGGAATAACACTGCCGGATCGCCAGTCGGCATCGTTTATGGTCGGAACTATGACAGTATGTGATCTTATTCGAACCTCCGACTTTCGTTCTTGATTAATTAAAACATTCTTGGCATATACTTTCGCTCTTGTGCAAATTGTTGTCGTGCGTGTGCTATGGTCGGCTGCTTAGTGAATTGTTGGTGGGCGAGGCTCGGTCTTGCGTGCGTCTTGCTTGCCATAGACTTAGTGAATTATATATATGGATAAATGCGATTAGCAAAACATGTTCAGCACTTAGTACAAAAACGGTGTGTAAGAATAAATATTTTCCCGTTGACACTTGGTGTAAGAAAATAATGTTAGAATTAGGGATTAATGGTTGTATGTAATCTGAACTGTGCCCACTACCCACTTCCTGTAGTTAATCAGAATTTAACATGACAACTAATATTATTAGTCCTATATTAGTGACAATCCCCACTTTAGTACTTATAACATTAATGGTTAAGGTCAGTCCAAATGCAAGCATTCTTGGTTTTTGATTTTTCATATTACAGCGTATAGTTACAGGGGTTAAAATTAAGGGGTATTTGTTAACAAACAGGAATGACAGTAAACTTTTGGGATGGAATATAATAAGTGTTTTGATAATACAGTGTCACACATGTGCGAGCAGGAAGCACCTAAAGGGCATGAGTAATTGTAATACCACATCGGACCAGGGGGAGGCGAGGTGCACTGACTGTCCTTCTCAGTTCCTTGCAGACACTTTCTGGGAAGTCCCACTAGGATCCAGCGCCTTTGATGACATCACTTTCTGGTTCCAGTGTCATGGATGACGTCACTTCTGGTTCCCGACAACATCACTTCCGGTTCTGCCCCCTTTGATGATACCACTTACAGTCCCGACAACATCACTTCCTGTTCCGGGCCCTTTGATGATGTCACATCCTCTACGGGCCTTTATAGCCGCCATCTTGCTTCTAGTTAATCAGTTCTGTTTTGGACTCAGTCTTGTGAACAACTCTATTCTTATCTAAACCTTTTCAGCCAGGGATATTATATGGGTGGCTGCCCCAAACCTTTATGATGTCTGGTTTCAATTATTATCACAACAGACACTTATAAACAAAATGTTTAATTCTATTAAAATAGAAATATAGTTTAAACTAACAGCAATTGGTAGCTATGGAGAAAAAATAATTACCATTGTGACTTCTTGTGCCTAAGTAATATAGAAAATACCCAAAGTAATAATTGGGCACAACAGAGATGAAGGGTCTTATGCAAAGAGTGACTAAGAGTGTGCAGTTTGTGAATTGAAAAGCCCAGATACAAACCAATCCCACCTGTCGGCAGAAGATTTTAACATCGGTAATAAGCTTGGGTACAACTGTGATGATTCAAATGTATCCCTGAAAAGGACCAATGATTTGCATTAATAAGAGTAGTGATGATGTCTTCCAAAGGGAGGATTGACACCTACTGTCAGCATGTATACTGCCTGTCTTTAGTGAAAAGATAAGCTGGGAACCAATATAGACCATGGCTGAATAAATATCAGGGCAACTTTATGAATGTGGGAAAGGATGGTTGTTTGTATAAGGACTCTGTCTTTGGTCATTGATGTACACATGTCAATGGCCACATAAACTTGAAGTTTTTGAAGTAAATACTTTAACCAGTATGCTATCACAGCTCCTGATAAATGGGATACTTTTATCACATGAATTTCTTACCGATAAACACAGGTTGTTAACTGTAAGATTTTTTTTGTAGTAAAACAAAAAATACCTGTGGGTGGCAGCATTTTTCTTCACTTCATCAATGACAGACTTTGTATCTTCAACTTCTCCATCTGTAAATATAAATAACTGAAAAAAGATGGATAATGAACTGGGGGCAAAAATTATTGTTTTCAAAATATTAAATAGCTCTTTAAAATAATAGACAATCTTGAAAAAAGTCTGTTTGAAAGTTCAGTTTTATATAATTAAAAATTTCAAGTAGTTTGCATATTCTTCCCGTGTCTGCGTGGGTTTCCTCCGGGCGCTCCGGTTTCCTCCCACAGTCCAAAGACATGCAGGTTAGGTGGATTGGCGATTCTAAATTGGCCCTAGTGTGTGCTTGGTGTGTGGGTGTGTTTATGTGTGTCCTGCGGTGGATTGGCACCCTGCCTGGGATTGGTTCCTGCCTTGTGCCCTGTGTTGGCTGGGATTGGCTCCAGCAGACCCCCGTGACCCTGTGTTCGGATTCAGCGGGTTGGAAAATGGATGGATGGATGGAAATTTCAAGTAAAGCAATTTAGCAAGGTAAATGCATTATTATGCATTATTTTCTGTTAAGGATTGACAGAAAATAACACATTTTTCTTTTTCTGCAATATTTAAAAAGAACTATAAGGCTAAGGAGTATAGCAGCTATATGAATTAAAGACCTTGTTAGTAAAGCAGTTGTCAAAGTTGGGATCATTTTGTCTCCCTTACTGGGACAGTTTGTAAAAGAAACCAGGAAATGTTAATGCCTCAACCTGGAATTACAGAAAAGATATTTGTGTTTTCTGGCACCAACCCTGAAATCTGTTCAACTATCAGTGCTATTACCATCTTTCTCGATGGTGAGAACAGCATCTGATGACCCTGAAGAAATGAAGGCAGACTTTCAGAATGAGAGAGAAATAAAGAGATACAGGGAGTTGACAGGGAGGGAAGGTTGGACAATGTGTAAAATTCTCAGGTCGATCAGGAAGTAAAAATGGTAGATTTGAATACACAATAGGAGGTCAGTCAGTCAGTCATTTTGTAACCCTCTCTGTCCTGAACAGGGTCACAGGGTTCTGCTGGAGCCTATCCCAGCTAGTGTAGGATACAAGGCAGGGAACAAACCCTTGACAGGATGCCAATCCATTGCATGATTCACAAACACACACACCAAGCACACAGACCAAGGCCAATTTAGGATCGGCAGCTCACCTAAACTGCATGTCTTTGGAGTGTGGGAGGACACTGGAGCACCCGGAGGAAACCCATGCAGACACAGGGAGAACATGCACACTCCATGCAGGGAGGACCTGAGATGTGAATCTTGGTCTCCTTACTGTGAGGCAGCAGCGCTACCACTACGCCACTGTGCCACCCACAATAGGAAGTTTGAAATTAAAAACACACCTCATAAGAACCTAAGAACATAAAACATTTGAGAAGTGAGATGAGACCATTGAATCCATCAGACTTGTTTGTTTAGCTAATAGCTAAGCTGTCCCAGTGTCTTATCCAGATTCTTCTTAAAGGTTGTCAAGGTTTCTGCTTCAGCTCCATGTCATGGTAGTTTGTTCCAGATTCCCACAAATCTTTGTATAAATAAGTGCTTTTCAGTCCTAAATGTGCTTCACTTTTATTTTTGCTAGTGTCCTCAAGTACGTTATTCACCCAATAAGCCATAGACATTCTGTCGCTATCCACATCAGAGCAGGATACAGAAGCGGTGAAGAAAGCTAATAGAATGTTAGGTTATATATCATGATGTGTGGAGTACAAATCTAAGGAGGTTATACTTAAGTTAAATAATACACTGGTGGGGCCTCATCTGCAGTATTGTGTTCAGTTTTCGTCTCCATATTCTAAAAAGAGAAGAATACCTAAGCTGATTCCAGAAATAAGAATTATGAGGTGACATTTGATTAATTAAACCTTTTCAGTATAAGCAAGCGTAGACTAAAAGGTGACATAACTGAAGTGTTTAAAATTATAAATTGAATTTGTACATTAGATCCAGGGTGTTACTTTAAAATAGAAAAAAATAGACACATGGAATAAATTACCAAGTAGTTTGGTAGACAGTAGGACTCTGAGGACCTTCAAATCTAGACTTGACTTTATTTTGGGGAAACTAGGTGAATAAGAATGGTGAGCTTTATTGTTAAACTTATAGTAAACTTACAGTACCTCATGTTTTGAGGATTTTTCTGCAATGTCACTGGCAACCATACACAAAATGGTGGTGACCATCTAAACAGCAGAGCACAAAATGATGGTCGTCACAAGAACAATTTAAACATAAATAACCACAAAAATCAATCAAGACAGTGACAAAATGAGTGAGAGTGAATATTGAGAGGAATCAAAAAGTCTGTCTTCATTTTCATTTATTATTTAAAAATACACAAAATGATGTGTCAATGTGTAGTGTAATCTTGCTGGTTACAGTATATGTGTTTGCTGCCAGGATGACCTAGAAAAAATATTGTACCACCGTGCCACTGTGGGGCTCTACCGCGTCAAGTGTCAGTGGGTTCTCATTTTTTACATCATTCTTTTAGGTATCTCTTTAGGTATTTGATTTATGAGTATGAACTTTACCCAAAATAGCAATACATTTATAATAAATAATAACTTTTTCCATTATAGGTGGCACACAGGATGAAGGGGTATTCTGGCTAGGAACCAGGAAGATCCCTTTACCAGGATGGGAGGAAACATAAAGGCCAAGAGAGGGAAGGAGGTCACAGCTGGACTAGGCGGCCCTAATGGATGGACGGATATCCCAAACAGAACTGATGGTTCCTTACCCGGGCAGGAAGTCCCAAATAAATGGACAGGCGTCCTGACTGTACATGGGTTTAATACCTTCCCTGGCCAAGAGAAAAGAAGACAGGGAAGGATTGTCTCTGGGGGATGTTTAATATGCCCAGGCATTATATGGCAGTAGCCCTATGGCGCCCATTCGAGAACCAGCATGGAATGCTGGGAGTTGCAGTCTGGTAGCACAGTCCTGCTGGGATCCATGGGTGCTGCAAGGGGGCACTGTAGGGAGATGCGCTCCCCAATTCACGGGACTTCCATATGACCCAGAAGTACTTCCATTGGGCAGTGGCCCTGGCACTGGAAGTTTTCCCAGGTCCTCAATAAAAGGGACTTCACTCTCTTGTCCAGGCGAGTCAGAGCTGGGAGGATGCAGAGCAACACTCGACTGGAGGAGGGCAGTGCAGTAGTGAGAGGAGAGTTTTGTGGAGAGACAGATTTGGGAGGAAGAGGGACGAAGCTTACTAGCAGAGAAGTGGAGGTGGAAAGGAGAGGAAAAGAAGATAGTAGGGACTTTGTAATTGGTGCTCTATTGTACTGTACTGCTGTGGGGAGCGAGGGAAAAGTGCTTATCCACTTGTAAATAAATGAATGCTCTGCTGGAACTCATGTCTCTGTCTGTTTTTGTCAGGGCTGAGGCAGCTGGAGTGCCCCTGGTTTCCACACCATGTTTTCCTATGTTTTTCTCTTACACAATACAATAAAATGTCAAAATCCTTAAGCTTCAATTATTTACTGTATAAAGAAAATTTTGCAAATCAGTCCACAGTGGTTTTCAGAACATACGGGGACCAAAGAAATAGGCCACAGATTCCTCTTTAGTGGTATTAAAAGAGCACTAATCTTGTTTAAACTTACAAAGTAATAATTCAATTTAGTAAAACAAAAAAATGTAAATGTGATCGTTTTAACCTTATTTGCAATACAATACCTATTTGGAATGGTCCAAACTCATTTCCAATTTATATAATTAAGTATTACATTCCAAAAAGAAAATGAAGGGGGAATGAAATGGGGTTTAGAAGGATTCCTTATAGAGCACAAGTATTATTAAGGTTCTCATTCTCACATCACCATTCAGTTGGCTGTAGCAAGGGCGGCCTTAGTTTGAGCACATTAGTGACTGTGACTTTTGTGATGACTTTCAGGAAATATTAAGTCTAAAAGCATATAAAGGCTGTTCTAGAAAGTTGATTCTGTTCATCTGGACATAGTTTTTTCCGCGGGAGATACGTTACATCACTCATCCAAGTGATTTCCTCAGTCTCAGTTGACTGCAGGTTTCTCCAACCATATAAACAGCACCACTGCATAATGACCGCAACTAGCACCATTGACTAACAATAGGCCATGTGATCAATGATATGCAAATTGTCCATTGATCAATGGCCATGAGTACCATTCACAGAGAGTTGGGGAATGGCTGCAATCACAGCATTGTAAGATGGTGAAAGACGTACCCTTAGGCCCCCTCCTCGGTTCAGAGATGATCATTCCTTTTTCATGTAAATGGCCTCCTTGACTCCTCGCTCAAGCCAGCGTTCCTCCCTGTCCAGGATGTGCACATTTTCATCACTGAAAGAGTGACCAATGTCCTGTAGATGTAAATAGACTGCGGAGTCCTGGCCTGATGAGGTAGCTCTTCTGTGTTGTGCCATCCGCTTCACCAGTGGTTGTTTGGTTTCCCCGATGTATAATTCACTGCAATCCTCTTGGCACTTAACTGCATAAACTATATTACTCTGTCTGTGCCAGGGCACCCAGTCCTTGGGCTGGACCAATTTTTGCCGTAGCGTGTTTTGGGGTTTGAAAGCCACAAAGACCTGGGGATTCATGTATAAACAGTGCATACACCCAAAAATGTTGCGCAAGGACATTTCCACATTCAAATCGCGGTATATAAAACCTTAACTTGGTGTAAAGCCACACACATTTCCACGGTACCTCTTACCCTGGCGTACGCAAGTTCTGCGCTTGGTTTTGCAGACTGGCGGCACCCAGCGTCAAAGCAGTGCTACTGTTCCTGTGTGGTTACCCTATATTTTTTTGATCCACATCCCTGATGCGGCTTTATAAATACACTGAAATTAACCACATATTGTTTATTAGTTTAATGCATCTGATTGTAATTAACCTGTAACAATATAACGGTCCACAGAATGGTCAAACTATTCTAAATACCATAGCTGCTTTAGCTTTGTTACTCTCACTGCACCTTCTTCTTCTTCTTCTTCTTCTTTCAGCTGCTCCCGTTAGGGGTTGCCACAGCGGATCATCTTTTTCCATATTACTCACACTGCACCACACGGAGTATTTATATCACTGTATCTGAGTGGAGAATCAAAGATCTACAGAAGCTGATCGGAAAGAGAATTATCGGTATACAGCATCAAGCACATGCTGCCTCAGCCATGCTGTCTATTGAACTGCTCTCACACGGCAAACGCTTCAGAGCCTTTCCTGTACTGACCTCGCCGTTCAGAAACAGTTTCATCCCAAGAACTATAAACACACTCAATCAGTCCATCAAGTGCTCCTTGTAGAACTGTTTGTACTTATAAGTACAATCACCTCACTGTAAGCTTGCACTACAGTTATAATATTGCACAACCTGAGCCAGTTTATAAAGCTTGTATTTACATATGATGACGATATCATTTTTAAGATGAAATGCAGCAAAATATGTTTATTATATTATACAGATAAAAGTTTAACTTCATTTAAATAATGTATATTGTTAATAATTAAACATGCGAGGACACAGTGCCGCAGCGCTAGCGAGGAGCTTTCGCTCCGTTGACGGATTGTTCCTGCCTTGCGCTGTATTCTGGCTGGGACTGGCATGACACTGGAAGGATAGATGGATAGAATAATTAAACCTGTACAACGAAGATATTTCAATTTTCCTTAAAAGTTTTGAAGAATCGGCGTTCTAAGCTTACAGATGGCTTAATGTCTATTACAGAGCTGATTGTGTGGCGATTGGGTATTTGGAGAAAGAAAAGTAAGGACAGGAATTGGGGGTTAGTACGTTTAAGAGAGACAGTACTGCTACAATAAAGTATTTTATTGAAGGTCGCACACGGCACAGCAAGCATCTTGCGTGAGACATGAACAATCACTGCACCACCGTCTTCCCATGATTAATAACATGCTATCAAGTATACATCTAAGTATTTAAATTATTCAGAGATCTGTAATATCATGAATGTAATGGATTCTGTGTTCTGTCGGAGGAAGAGAAAGCCCAGAAGCACGTAGTGATTCACACACAGAGCACATAGAAGATTAAATATAAAACAAAGCATTTAACGTGCTACTTTAATTACGATGGGATTTGAGAAACTAGTAAATTAAACGATTTTAAGATGAAGTTTACGATGTTCTACTTTAATGACAAAATAAACTACATGATTAAAGTAGAAATTTCGAGATTAAAGTTGACATTTCGTGCTTTTTCCCACTGTGTGCCTTTTTTTTCCTTTGTACCCTAATAAGCTTTCATATGACACTCAGACAATGGGCTACGACTCGCCTGTTCATGGCGACTTTGATATGTGATTTCTTTTTTATTTCGGCACTGTGCACCTTTGTGAACTTGAGCTTTCGAGTTTCTCCGACACGCTATGTCACTCGATCAGCTTCCTTTTGTTGATTATATCACTGTTTAAACCAACAAATAGTATGTTTTTCCTTGCCTCCACTTGGTATTCGCTGAAATTCTTCTATCCTCCCTTTTGACAGATGGCTGAACTTAAGGGCTATTTATATTGATTTGCATATTCAAAGAGGTATAATTCTGGGATGAACTTTTTTTGTTTTTTGCTTACATTTTTATGTGTTTCTCTCAACCACTTTGTATGATCTTATGTTTCTTTTTGGGATTTTGTGAAGCTGAAAATTTAATTCCTGACATTATTTTTAATTCTTTTACTTCCTTTACGAGTTGTTTGATTTTTTGGTGAGTTTTGGCTGCTATGTTTGATTTCAATAATCACCATTATTTTGGATACTGACCGTTAGAACAGCACTTTAAATTTCCAAGGGTGTGTCCTCAGAGGTCATGATCTGTGGGTAATCAATTTAACAGATTAAAAGGTCAGCTAATAGTCACTTCCTTAACTGAGTTATGGATTAAAAATGCTTTAAACTTTAAACGTTTGTATTTTTTGTGGTACTGACCAATTCACTTCACTTTTCAACGCGGTTTTTGTCTCACATCTTGGCTTGACAATCAAATCTTTAGATTTCCCCGTTTTAACCATTTTTCTGCCACACGTCTATCTCCTGGTGCTCACTAAACATATTTGTCAACTTGCTGACATAACAATCATACATGTTTGATTTCATAATATTCATAATTCTAAATTAATATTTAGTATAGGAATAATGTTTTAGAGGGCACTGTGAAAGTTATGGTAAAACTCCCTTAAACTGGAAATTACAGTTTTGTTTTGTATGAAATTTTTGTTTCCTGTCTGTTACCTGTCTGGGGTATCCAGGTCTGCAGGTCTTCTTGTAGATGTCACGCAAGGCAGGCAAAATCTCTGATCCCCCGTTGTATTTTTCAACTTTAATTAGGTTCTTTATGGCTAAGTCCATCATCTTCTTGTTATTCTCCACACTTTCACTAGTAAAAAGAAACAAAGAATGGAATGAAAAACCTAGAGGTGGCTAGGAAGTTGAGATAAAGATGGTTAGGCAAGTTAGTGTCCATTGAAAGAATAAATAAGAAATACTCACTGAAAAAACCTTACAAAAACTGAACCAAATAGGTAGATGTTAAAGTAGCAGCCAAGCGGTAGGCTCTGGATGAGAAGTTTCATCGTTTTCTAATGAGAAAAAGGAGAAGAATGTTATTTCTAATAAAGATGTTCAATAAATGTGACAGATATGTAAACTTTGGTCACTTTCCCTGTGACAGAAACCACAGTAGTTGTATGAAGTGGACCATTAGAAGATGCATTTCAAGTCTACAGAGATTCTTAGGCTTCCAAAAGCACTTCATTTATTATCTTAGAGTGATGAGCCTTTTTTTTCTTAAGCTTCAATATGATAAAGATGATTTTTTACCGAGTTACAACACCCCTGTCATATGAAAGAAGAAGTTAAATTCCCTTTGCCTTTGATTATACCCATTTTCCTCTTTTTATACAAATTGATGGTGAAGGAGTATCAGAAAATTAGAAAAGCTGTAATGAAAACATGCCATTCACCCAAATGAGCACTTCTATCCTACACACAACTTTGTCATTTATTTCTTGTGCCTGTGGTTCTTTGTATGAAGAAAAACTTTTTAACATTTGTGCAAAAGCTTTCCTTAACAAGTTTACAACCATGTTCATGTATTCTTTTTGCAGAATTTATTTTAAAGAAATAATTAGGATCCACTGTATTAAATCTTCTAATAGTTTTTAACACTTCAGTCATGTTTCGTCTTAATCTTCATTTTCCTTAACTGAAAAGGTTCAACTCCTTCAGTAATTCATACCTCTCAGGCTCGCTGGACTTTCTCTAGCACTGCTATGTCTTTCTTGTAAATATGGAGACCAGAACTGCACACGGTACCTCAGGTGAGGGCACACTAATGCATTTTATAACTTAAGAATAACCTCCTTAGACTTATATTCCCCACCTTACGATATACTGTATAACCTAACATCCTATTAATTCTCTTGATGGCTTTTGCACACTACCAGGATGTAAACTGGTCCTTCAAATAAAACAGTCTTTAGTTTTAGACCTCCCACTGATATCAATATGTCGTTTCACTGATCCATTTTAGCGACAAGATAAAAAATGTCAAAAAGGTCAGCATACAACATTAATAAGTCTATGTTTTAAGTTTATGCTCTTATTGTTGTTCTGTTTTGTAGAAGTTAGATGAATAGAGTTTGACGAGCCATGTTTGAATGTATGGCATGATCCTGTCAAAATCATTGTAATGTTCTTGTGTTCTTTCTGCTAATTAGACATTAAATAACCCTCACTTACAGACATAAATCTGGTTAAAACTCCTTCTACTGGATGACTGACTAAATAAGCCATCACCAGATTAATTTGGTAACTGATTAGATGAGCTATTATTTATTTAATTAACTAAGCTATTAGTCAGTTGATTAATAAAGTCATTCAATTCCTTGGTTGGGTCACCTGGGAGAAGGTGTCTGTTGTAAGACGATAAACACCCAATGGCTCCAGGAAACAACACTGATGATGTGTCCAAGTCTGTGCATCAGGGCATGTATGATTAACTGAAAGGTACTGGTACTACCAGGGACAACCAGGAATAGGCTGGCTGATGACAGCAAGTACAGCAGTGACAGTTGGAGAGACAGTGGGCAGCTCGAGAGATGGCATTTGAGGTGGAGAGAAGGGGCAGCCTGAATCACATCTTCTGAGAGAAAGAACCCAAGCATGCTACCGAAACCACAAGATCAGATATCAATGGGTGCACTAGACGGGGCAGGACGAGCAACCAATCAAATGGGGCTAAGGCTAACTATATAGGACAGCGGAACGATAGCGAGTATACTGTGTATATGTGGCAAGGCCTGTAAGAACATAATGGGGCTTCAGGATACACCAGGCCTGGATGCGCTGTAAGAAAGGGGAAATGTTGATACAGCATGCAGGAGTAATTTCTGGATGGACACAGGAGGAGTGAGGCCTAGAGACAAACTATACTGCCTGAAACTTCCATGTGTCACCTAAATCTAATGCCCGCACATTACTGGCAACTCCATCCAGTGCACAGAGCTATCAAGAGTCATAAACCACTGGCAACTCAATGAGCCACCAAGATCAATCCATGCTAGACAGCTATGTCCTACAAGTCAACCATACATCAGATGCTGTTGCCACCCTAGCTAAGCACAAGATTAAATGGCCCCAATCCTCCAAGAAACCTGTTTGGAGGCAATTCAATGAGGACACAGACCAAATCCTAGAAGGGAACACTAAGGGGAAGTAGACCGCTAACTGAAAACTATGGCCACCATCATAATGAGCATTGCAACTGAAAGATTTGGCACAGAGCCCGCCAAACCAGCACAGGTGACCTATTCTCTGAACCACTGTGCAGTTAGGGTCCAGCATCTCAGGCAGGATCTAAAATCACTCAAGAGGTAGAACAAGGTGGCAGATAATATAGAGAGGGCCGGCTTGGCAGAACTGCAACTGCTTGGGCAGAAGAAGTTGGGTAGATTGATTTGCTTAATAGGCACAATTAACAAGTACCTTAAGCGCACCAGTGACAACAGCAGGGACCAACCATTGGGCCTGTAGGGCACTGATAACTCCACCAAAGTCAACATTAGAATTCAATCTGAATGAGCCATGTCTGAGCGAAAGTGGAGGAAATGGTTAGGAGGGTGAGATCTATCTCAGCACCTGGCCCAGGTGGTGTGCCCTACAGAGTCTAAAAGAACTTCTTGAAGCTGCTTCGTCGGCTCTGGAGGTCCCTGAAAGTAATTTGGAAGAGGGGGAAAATTACCCAGTACTGAAAGGGTATTCATTCCCAAAGATGGCATCAAGATGGATCTGGCTGAAAAAGAGTGATATGTGGGGACCACAGAATGCCACTTGAACTCAAGCCAAGACTCGATCAACCTCGGTTGGATTGCCTGGGAGTGGGTGTCTGTTGATAGATCCGAAACACCCAATGATTCCAGAAAACAACACTTATGATACGTCCAGATCTGTGCATCAGTGGATGTATGATTAACTTCATCCCAATTTTGAAACAACATTTTTCTATACAGGGTGGCATGGCTGCATTGTAAGGCATGACTCAAAAATAGATGGGATGTCCCTTTATTGAAGGAGAGAATTTTAGAGTTTTTCATTTATGCTAGGCTCCACATCTTTATGATTCTCTCTTGAAAAACTCTTATGGACACTGAGAGGAATGTGTGACGCTGGCTGTGCCACAAATTGAAGTGAATACTGCTGTACATATTACATTTGTTATTAAATTCCACTAAGTATTTTAAGTACTGGGGATGTGATGTAGCGGGTCTGCTGCTCTGAATGAAAGGCCAGTTTTTAAATAATACACTTGGCCGTGTCAGTCTCCGTGGGTGCGATCCTGCAGCTGCGGGGAGTTGATGAGGTAATTGGGGCAAGCTGCACCTGCATGTGAGGGTGCAATCGTTCTCAATTGCTTATTTAGCTTCCTGCGGTGTGTGATTGCCGTATAAGTACGGGCGGGCACAGAAGATCAGGAGGAAAAGACAGAAATGAAACAAAAGAGGCTTAGAGAGTGAGAGCAGCATCAGGGATCAAAGAGAGTGGACGAGCCAGCCAGCAAAGAGAGAGGTCAACACGGTCAGTGGTCCCGGGTCAGAGCGAACGATCGATGCTCGAGGGACAGATCACGCCCACTGACAATGTGGAAGAGAGGGTTCGATCGAGGTGGAGTCCACCCTAGGGATCCGAGGGACGACTGTGTGTGTGAGAAGGAAGACGGGAGGACAGCTGAACCCAAGCGATCTGGCAGACACCAGCAGAGGCAGCCAAGATGGGGGTTTGTAGCGAGAGGACCGTGACTGCTGAAGTCTTGTCAGCTGAGCAAGTCTTGGGTGAGCTGGAGAGACTGAGAAGGAGCTGTGTTTGGCTGGTGTGACCCCAATGTCCTCTGCAGGTTTGTAGTCTCGTTTTAGCCTGGTTTTAGACATTTGGATTTTCACTGGTTTTTATGGGTTATTATTGGAACATAGAATAGAATAAAATAGAATGGAAGCACTTGCACCTTTTGCACCATCCCCTTGCTCAGTTTGATTTGTCCTCATTGCACAGCTCATCTGGTTACATTACCGACAGTGTTGGGTTGGAGAGGCTCCCAATGCGGACGTGGGAGCATGGAACAGGACCCGCATCATCACAGGGCAGCACACTGGGAAACTGTTACTTCATGGATCTGTCATCCTTGATTTAAACTCTGTGCCCAGTCGCTGCCTATATGGTAGTGTAGTTCTCCACCAACATTGCTTACACATGCAGGTTAAGTCATTCTACGTTGAAAACATTTTTGTGTGTGTGTGTGTGTGTGGGCTGAGTGATGGATCAGAACTTTCTCCTGTGTCTGTTTCTGCCTTGTAGTCAATGTTGCTGACTATAATGAACACATTGTGGGTGAAAAGAGCCGCAATCAAAGTTTTGAGAATCAGACTAGGAAATGACAATCTGTTTTAGAAGCTGGCAGATTTGTTTGCAGGAGACAGACTAAGCTCCAAATGAATGTTGAATGTTGAAAGTGTAAAAATGGATAAATACCCAGATAGCAACACATGGTCTGTAAACAAGGTGGGTTTGTCTCTTTAAAAGACTAATTCAACCACCTGTATAAAATGGCCAAGAAAAGGGTCAGAAGGCAGGTGTGCGAGGAGATCAGGAGCTAACTGGGTGTTTGATTGTTGAGCAGCAAGGAAGTAAAATCCATGTGCCTCAAATGTTTTATTGTTATATGGTATATGATTTAATTAAATGGTTTACTTTTTATGAGGATTTTAAATGTGTATATGTGTACATATATATTTTTAATGTTCAATGCATTTTTTATGTAAAGAAAACAGGGCTTGTCCTGGTTTTCTTTACTCTTTTCACTGCGTCATTTAATTTGCCATGTGTTATGGCTTTATGAGTTTATATTAATGAATTTTGTTTTACATTGTTTGAATATGATTTCACTGGTTTCTGGAAGGTTTGTTTGTTTGGTTTTTATGCACACAGAGAAGTTCATTTGAATCCAATACTAGCGGACATGGGCAGCATGGTGGCGCAGTGGAAGCGCTGCCTCGCAGTTAGGAGACCTGGGTTTGCTTCCCAGGTCCTCCCTGCGTGGATTTTGCATGTTCTCCCCGTGTCTGCGTGGGTGTCCTCCGGGTACTCCAGTTTCCTCACACAGTCCAAAGACATGCAGGTTAGGTGCATTGACGATCCTAAATTGTCCCTAGTGTGTCCCTGGTGTGTGTGTGTGTGTGTGTGTGTGCCCTGCAGTGGGCTGGTGTCCTGCCCGGGATTTGTTCCTGCCTTGCATCCTGTGCTGGCTAGGAGTGGCTCCAGCAGACCCCCGTGACCCTGTGTTAGGATATAGCTGGATGGAAAATGACTGACTGACTAACGGGCATCTTGATGAGTCATATTTTTTTCTATTGAATTCTTTGTATATGTTATTTGTAATAAAACTCATTTTATGAATCATTAAAGGCATGGGCATTTATTAAATGAAAGTGCAGTCAGAATATCAAAAAGTGAGAAGATGCATAGCAAAACTTGTCTAGTAGTTTTTCCCTTTCAAAGATAGCTTTTAAAACATTTTATCCTAACTTTGCTATCCTGATTATCATCATATTAAATGAGACATCACAAACCTAATATTTATTTTTATACCAATAGGAAATATTTAATAAAAATGAACAAAATTGGTTCAAACTAAATCAACATTCTTCCAAACTAAGATTCATGGCACCAGAATAGGATCAAGTATTGTGGCTGAGAAGTGCAAAGAGGCTCGCGCTTTTATCAGAACGTGAGTTAAAAAGTTCCCGCCTCTCTTGAATTTTAAACACACCCCTTCTCTTCCCTGAGGTTTGCCACACCCTGTCTTTGAATTGTTGCCGCCCACTTCCACACACCATAGACAGCGTGCTTGTTCTGTTAAAAGAGCGCAGCCTCTTTGCACTTCTTAGCCAACATACACAAGCCCTTTATAACACTGAATTGGATTAAGAGAGTATGAGAATGTTATCATTTCTTAATAATCTGTAATTAAAAAAAGAATCATCATATTGAAACCAAATATTAATCTCAACCATAATGAACATTGAAGGAGTCACAAGAATTGTAAATTTACATACATAGACGCATTTTCCATGTGTAGGAGATTCGGGGTCATTGTTCATTTTTTCTTGCATGCTGCCTGAACAATCCACTAAAAAGATAAACTCGCCATACTTTGATTTTTGGTCAGTATTTATTTCAGGGAAGAAACTGACCATCACAAGAGGGTCCACCATTAAGGAGCCTAAAGAGAAAAAGAATACAATTTAATTTACTGTATTACAATAGATAAAATTGGAAAGCAGAGTTAGCATTACAATTCTGCCCTGTTCGATTGTTCTGATTTTTATGCTAATACTGGCTGAGGTGTTACCCAGTTGTATTGGTATTTAGGGCTATGATAAGAGAGGAAATATGTCTGTGTTTTCTAAATGTTGACATTCCTGGATGAAATGCAAATGTACTATAATCTACACTACCACACTACCTCTTTATTTTCTCTGCTGTTATGAATCAACAATTTTTCTGTTTGTTTGACTGGATTCCATAATTGCAGCAATTCTTTGCTGGGTTGGAACCATGAACACTACTTCTTTAGAGTTTTCTAATTTACTGTGGGGCGGCACAGTGGCACAGTGGTAGCGCTGCTGCCTCGCAGTTAGGAGACCTGAGTTTGCTTCCCAAGTCCTCCCTGCGTGGAGTTTGCATGTTCTCCCCGTGTCTGGGTGGGTTTCCTCCGGGTACTCCGGTTTCCTCCCACAGTCCAAAGACATGCAGGTTAGGTGGATTGGTGATTCTAAATTGGCTCTAGTGCGAGCTTGGTGTGTGTGTTGTGCCCTGCAGTGGGCTGGTGCCCTGCCCAGGGTTTGTTTCCTGCCTTGCGCCCTGTGTTGGCTGGGATTGGCTCCAGCACACCCCTGTGACCCTGTAGTTAGGATATAGCAGGTTGGATAATGAATGGATAGTTTACTGTGGTTTCACAAATAGATGTTTAATGGTATACTTCTGAGTGCCACGTTATGCAACAGCCTTTTTACAGATGGTCTCTCTCTTTTCTCTTTATTTTAATAAACTTTTTGCAACAAATGATATTAATTAATAATGTTAAGGTTTGCCTTCTTGTTTGTTACTATAATTGTGAAAATAGATTTTTAAACTAAATTGAGGATATACTAGTGTCATCACAGACCCAAGCTTTGGCACGCCTTAACTGCCTTTCTGGATGAGCTGAGAACTTGAAAAATGTCACAGGGTGAGGATAGTGAATCAAGAGTACCTTGCATCTGTGGCATTAGGGTATGTACACTGGGATATGTACATTGGGACTATGTACAATGGGATATATTAAATAGTACTGTACACAGCTGGTAGCACTGCAATCACTACCACCTAAGAAGCTTTCTCCCAACTTATCGGAGAAGCAGAAGGGTGAAATTCTGGACTGAATATAAAACATTTTCACCCAGAGAACTGACACTCTCTGTATATTTTCCCTTTTCTGGACCATTCTCTGTAAACCTTAGCGATGGTTGTGAGTGAATATCCCAGTAGATCAGCAGTTTCTGAAATACTCGGACCAGCCCGTCTGGCACCAACAACCTTGCCATGTTCAAAGTCATTTAAATTACCTTTCTTCACCATTCTGATGGTCAGTTTGAACTTCAGCAGGTCATCTTGATAATGTCCATTGCTAAATGCATTGAGTTGCTGCTATGTGATTGGCTGATTACATATTTGCGTTAACAAGCAGTTGAATGGGTGTACGTAATAAAGAGATAAAGTGGCCAGTGATGTGCGTCCTGAAGACAACCCCAGGGCTCATAATACTGGAAGTTGAAAGATACAAAAGCCTTACGGGATGTTATGAGTATTATTGGAGAAAGACAATCTATAAACATTTTAATTATAGTAGTGTATGCTCCAACATCCAATAGCAGAGAAGAAGATATAAAGCGTTTCTTATGAATACTTTATAAAGAACTGCAAGATATCCAAATGAAATGAAACTTGTGCTCTGCCTGGCCAGTTTGTTAGCAATTTGTATGAAAAACAGTGTGGGATTAACATAATAATAATAATAAAATATTCTGAGAGCTCAATGTTATTATTTACTTATTTTAATCAAATATTGCAGCTCGCTCTACACCACTTTCTGCAGATGATTGAAGGTTGTCTCCAGCTGTTCATTTTCAGGTGTTGGGTGCTTTTTTTTGTAAGAACATAAGAATGTAAGAAACCTGACATATGAGAGGAGAAATGAAGACCAACTCTTGATATGTCCACGTATCACAATTGAAAAACAGTTGTTTAGACATAATGTTGTTGTCTGGGACAAAACAATTTCTATTTTTGCATAATAAAGAGAGCTTGACATGTATAGAGTTAAATAGCTAAATGGCTGCCTGAAGGTAAAAGAGTGTCAGGGATTGAACTAGCACTTTTGTTCAAATCCTTCAATTCCATACCACATGAAATGTGATTTGGTTAGGAACAATGCAGGGCCTAAAGACAGCTTCCAGATCATCCAACTCATCACATTAGTTTACTTCCTAGTCTGGCATGCAAGATAGGATTCAACCCTCAATGGACTGCCTTTCCGTCGCATGTAGGCCAGATAAAGTTGCCACTTAAACTAACCTGCACATCTATGGGAGATGGGAGTTTTGCATGTGAAAAACAGAAAGAACATGTAAACCCAAGACATGGAATCCCACGTCCCTTGAGATATGATGCATCAATGATAACTCCTGTACCACTATGTTAGAACATAAAAACACCTGATCACTTTGTCTCCCTTAATGGGAAGGTTTGTAAGAGGACACAGGAAATGGCAGGGCCTTGATCTGGAGTGATAGCAAACATGTTAGGGTTTTCTGGTGGCCACTGAGAACTCTGTTCAGCTGCCAGTGCTAGCACCTTTGTTCTTAAGGCAAGAACTGCATCTGATTACCTGGGAAGAAATGAGGGACAGACTACCAGAACAAGGGAGAAATACAGAGATACAGGGAGTTGACAGGGAGATAAGTTTGAACAATGAGCAAAATTCTCAGGTGGATCTGTAAGTAATAATACAAGATTAGAATACACAATGGGAGGTTTGAAATTAAAAACACACCTTACGAGAAACAAGAAGAGTCCATTCAGTCTATCAGGTTCATTTCTTGAGCTCACAGCGAAGGTGTCCCAATATTTCCTCAAGATCCTTCTTAAAGGTTGTCAAGGTTTCTGCTTCAACTCCATGTCTCGGTCATTTATTCCAGATTCCTGCAACTCTTTGTGTAAAGAAGTTCTTCCTGGCTTCAGTCCTAAATGCACTTCCACTTAACTTCCACTGATGTCTTAAGCTAAAAGAATTAATCATGATCTACTTTATCAATGCCTTTGAGGATTTTGAAGACCTGGATTAGGTCCCCATGCAGTCTCGTCTACTTGAAACTCAACAGGTTTATTTCACTGAGTCTGTCACAGTCAGACATGTCCTTAAGTACTGGGATGCACTTGTGTTGCTCTCATCTGCATAGCTTCATGTGCTGCTATGTCTTTCTTGTAGTGTTGGTGACTAGAACAGCACACAATACTCCAGCATAACGTCCCTCAATTTATATTCAATAGTTTTTGCAGGGAGTTTGCATGTTCTCCCCGTGTCTGCGTGGGTTTCCTCCGGGCGCTCCGGTTTCCTCCCACAGTCCAAAGACATGCAGGTTAGGTGGATTGGCGATTCTAAATTGGCCCTAGTGTGTGCTGGGTGTGTTTGTGTGTGTCCTGCGGTGGGTTGGCACCCTGCCCTGGATTGTTTCCTGCCTTGTGCCCTGTGTTGGCTGGGATTGGCTCCGGCAGACCCCCGTGACCCTGTGTTCGGATTCAGCGGGTTGGAAAATGGATGGATGGATAGTTTTTGCAGTGTAGCATTTTATTTGCCTTTTTAATTACCTCTATACATTGCTTAGACAATGAAAACACTGTGTCACCATAAACTTCTAAATCCTTTGCATAGGTTGCTTCCTATATTTATAATGCACTAGCCATCTCCCTCGGCTCTGCCCATATAATAGTGAAGGCCCTGCCCAGCTCCCTACTCCTGACATCCCACTTTCCCCTCGGCCAACAGCCTCTGTCTCAGAGTAGTGTGAATACATCACTCCTGCAAGCAAACTATGATTCTTAGTGCAATAAGAGAAGTCACAAAATCAACTGGAATGTTCAAGAAAATTATAGAAAAAATCTGATCTAAATCCATTAGGTAGTTCTCTCGTTCACTAACTAAGTGGAGTTAAGGGTACGCCCCGAGGCTGGTGCGTGAATGAGGAGGGCCCCGCAGCCCGATGAGTTTGCATGTTCTCCCCGTGTCTGCATGCGTTTCTTCCGGGTGCTCCAGTTTCCTCCCACAGTCCAAAGACATGCTGGTTAGGTGCATTGGCGATTCTAAATCGTCCCTAGTGTGTGCTTGGTGTGTGTATGTGCCCTGTGGTGGGCATCTGTTCTTTGTTTAAACATTTACAGAAGAGATAAAATAAATTAAAGATAAAAAAAATAAGTATTTTCCTAACAGGTAACCAGATGGCATTGCTTAGTTGTGCTGTTACCTACCTGATGCTGCTGATATGAGTCCAGCTTCCACAGTGGCAGTTGGCTTGTGCTTCTGGATGTAGTAGATCAGGAGCTGCACATCACGGTCAAACTTGAAGCCAGGGGACAGTGAGATCTGATGGAAAATTAAGAAAAAATAGCTTTCAGAGATTATATTGGTAGTACTAGGGTGTAGTACCGTGTTAGCCATTATGAATGTTGTGAAAAGTCAAGCAAAATTACATCTTTTATTGGCTAACTAAAAAGATTACAATATGCAAGCTTTCGATGGAACTCAGGATTATTCTTCAGGCAGGTTGTAGTCATTACGTTTGATTACATCTTGGCCTTTGTCATTGCAGCTGACTACCAGTACTTAACCACAGTGCACAACTGCAGACTGAGATGGTTTATGGTATACGTCCACAGCTGTACAACTCCTGATACCTTCTTCCAATGGTTCCATTCACGCTGCTCTCTGTGGTTATCTCTGCATCCAGTCCTCTATCTTGGATTCCCGCTAATCCTAACTATTTAAACTTACCCACTGTTTTCAATGGCTGCCAGCTATGTTCTGAATCCTGATCATCATTAAACCTGAAATATTCCAATATCTGTGGACCCCTGAGGTTTATATTTCCCAGAAAAGTTTCTGACTTGAGCTTTTGTTTTCCTCTCCTCCAAAACAATGGGAGGATTATAAAGATTTTTGTTTCTTTTTTACTGTTTTTTTGTTTGTTAAAATAAAAAGAGAAGGGCAATAAACACATTTTGATTGCTGCAGCCACTCATTTTTATCATTTATTTATCCAGCCTGGAAACCAACATTACAATATTACTAGACTTTCCATCATCATTATCATGCTCTACACACACTTAATCTAATACAGGGTTGTTGTGGTGTGGGGCCTAACCCAACAGCAACGGACCCAAGGCAATAAACAGCCCTGTAAGGGACACCAGTATGGAATTTCAGATAAGCCTAAACTGCACATCTTTGGGGATGTGGGAAGAAATGATTTGGGCAGGCAGTGTGGCACAATGGGTAAGGCTTTGGCCTTCAACACCCAAGGTTGTGAGTTCAAGTCCCAATACTGACACTGTGTGATTCAGAGAAAGTTGCGTCATCTGCCTGTACTTCATTTAGAAAAACAAAAGAAATGTAACCAATTCTTTGTCAAATGTTGTAGGACATCCACCTAATAAATAATAAGAAAATCAGTGAAAAGCCCACACAGACAAGGACAGAAGGTGCAGACTTGATATGGACAAAATCTGGGTGTGGGGTACAAACCCACAACACTGTTAATGTTACGCATCTGCAATTACATCCATCCACCTAATGTCACAATTTATTTATGTTAATTCATCTGAAATTACACTGTTTGTGTTGTGTGTTTAACCTGATTTGAAGTTTAGTGAAAGTATATCAGTTAATGTTACAGCAGCTTGAATATGTATACGGTGAAGAGTGCTATAGAAAAATAAACTGATTTAAATTTAAATTAATTGAGTTTTGCCTTACTTGAAGATTTCTTTTTATTTTGTTCTTTCCTGTTCCTTAACATTTTGAGTGTGAGGTACGAGTTAAGTCGTATGTCCTTGAGCCTGTCAAAACACAGCATACTAGAGAAGTGTGACTGTGCGGGTTCAGCTCCAAGCTCCCTCTTCCTGTATTATCAATAATGTTACCAAATGAGCAGATTTATGGGGACTAAACACATGCTAAGCAACAGGATGGTGTAAAATGTGCTTTTATTAAACAGAAAAAAACTCAAAACAGTTTGTGTCCAGAAGTGGAGATCTCAAAGTTCATAATAATCTATAAAAACAGAAAAATCCCAATGTTTAAAACCAGGCTAAAACAAGACTAAAAACCAGCAACAGTCACTGGGTCAAAAGAGCCGAGCCCAACTCCTTCCAAGTCTTCCAGCTCATCCATGGCTCGCTCAACTGGAAAGACTTCAGCAGCTGCGGTCCTCTCAATCCTGACCCCTGTCTCCATCAGCGTATGCCAGACCGCTCAGGATCGGTTGTCCTCTCATCATTCTTCACGCCCATGCAGTTGTCCCTCAGATCCCTGGAGACGACAGCACCTCGATCACACCCACTCCTCAATACAATCAGTGGGTGCGATCCGACTCTAGAGTGCTGATTCCTCACTCCACCATGGGACCCCTGACCTCACTGCCTGCTCTCTTTCTCTAGTCGGCTCATTGTCTTTCTCTGCCTCAATGGCACACTCTCGTTCTGCAAGCCTCTCTCTCTCTGTCTATCATTTTTCCTCTTTCGTCCCCTCCATCTCCTGTGCCGGCCTGTACCTATACGGCTCAATCAAGCACTGCAGGAAGCATCTCATATGAAGATGTAGATAGCTGGGCATTTCTTCATCACAAGGAGCCCAACTTGTCACAATTGTCCAGGCAGCACTAAATGGACATTCTGACATCCACTGAGTGCAAACAGTCAACAAATACCAAATGTATTGTGAACTGAAGAAAATAAAGCAATCAATAATTTTTTTCAATTTTTGAAAGAATTAATGTTAATAATAAAGTTTTTGCTTTCTAACACATTTCTTTACATTTTTTTACAGGTTTTGGTAGAGTTAATTTCAGTATTTATCATACGTATATGCATAGACCTACACTGCAGTGTCCTGGTAATAAGTGGTCCAGCAGTCAATGTGTTAATTAAAGATTGTCATCTCTTTCTTGCTAAATAAGGAGTGAAGAACATTTCCTTCACGCCTGACTGTGGCCATTTACTCTCCAGAAGTTGAGTTAGCCTCCATCATCCCCTTTCATCGACAGTCCTGTTTCTGACCACAGGGCCATGAATGACTGGAGGTTTGTTGGATGACTACACATAACTCCCCTGTGGATGAAACTGAAGAAAAATTGCTGTTCCTGGTAAAGTCATGTTAGTACATGGGACACCCACTTTTGTGCCCGTTCAAAGTCATTTCACTATTGAGTCTTGCCCTTCTCTCTCTTTGTCCTACACACACCAACCACACAATGGGAGAGCTTCTCCACTTGCTTTAAAAACCACCAGAGACTTCAAATCAAACCCAGTGCTGGTGCCTTGAAGTACCAGTGACAACCACTATAACACCTTGCCATCATAACTTGACACAAAAGTGTAACAAATTACAACCCCAATTTCAATGAAGTTGGGACGTTGTGTAAAACGTAAATAAAAACAGAATACAATGATTTGCAAATCCTTTTCAACCTATATTCAATTGAATACACTACGAAGACAAGATATCGAATGTTCAAACTGATAAACTTTATTGTTGTTTTGCAAATCTTCACTCATTTTGAATTTGATGCCTGTAACACGTTCCAAAAAAGCTGGGACAGGTGCAGCAAAACACCTGTTTTGAACATTCCACAGGTGAACAGGTTAATTGGAAACAGGTGTTTGTCATGATTGGGTATAAATGGAGCATCCCCAAAAGGCTCAGTCGTTCACAAGCAAGGATGGAGTGAGGTTCACCACTTTGTGAACAACTGCGTGGGCAAATAGTCCAACAGTTTAAGAACAACGTTTCTCAACGTACAATTGCAAGGAATCTAGGGATTTCATTATCTACTGTCCATAATATGATCAAAAGATTCAGAGAATCTGGAGAAATCTCTGCACGTAAGCGGCAAGGTCGAATACCAACACTGGATGCCCGTGACCTTCGATCCCTCAGGCGGCACTGCATTAAAAACCGACATCACTCTGTAAAGAATATTACCACGTGGGCTCAGGAATACTTCAGAAAACCATTGTCAGTTAACACAGTTCATCGCTACATCTACAAGTGCAAGTTAAAACTCTACCATGTAAAGTGAAAGCCATATATCAACAACACTCAGAAACGCCGCCGGCTTCTCTGAGCCCGAGCTCATCTGAGATGGACTGACGCAAAGTGGAAAAGTGTGCTGTGGTCTGACGAGTCCACTTTTCAAATTGTTTTTGGAAATTATGGACGTCGTGTCCTCCGGGCCAAAGAGAAAAAGGACCATCCGGATTGTTATCAGCGCAAATTTCAAAAGCCAGCATCTGTGATGGTGTGGGGGTGTGTTAGTGCCCATGGCATGGGTAACTTGCACATCTGTGAAGGCACCATTAATGCTGAAAGGTACATACAGGTTTTGGAGCAACATATGCTGCCATCCAGGGACGTCCCTGCTTATTTCAGCAGGACAATGCAAAGCCACATTCTGCATGTGTTACAACAGCGTGGCTTCGTAGTAAAAGAGTGCGGGTACTAGACTGGCCTGCCTGAAGTCCAGACCTGTCTCGAAATTGAAAATGTGTGGTGCATTATGAAGCGCAAAATACGACAATGGAGACCCCGGACTGTTGAGCAACTGAAGTTGTACATCAAGCAAGAATGGGAAAGAATTCCACCTCCGCAGCTTCAACAATTAGTGTCCTCAGTTCCCAAACGCTTATTGAGTGTTGTTAAAAGGAAAGGTGATATAACACAGTGGTAAACATGCACCTCTCCCAGCTTTTCTGGAAAGTGTTGCAGGCATCAAATTTAAAATGAGTGAAGATTTGCGAAACAACAATAAAGTTTATCAGTTTGAACATTCGATATCTTGTCTTCGTAGTGTATTCAATTGAATATAGGTTGAAAAGGATTTGCAAATCATTGTATTCTGTTTTTATTTATATACGTTTTACACAACGTCCCAACTTCACTGGAATTGGGATTGTATAACAAAAGTGAACAAACCTTTGCTTCAGTCTTCTCCTCATTTAGATATTCAATAGGAGACAAGCCACAGTTTGACTGCACAGATGCAATTCCATTAGGTGATGCCAGGTGAGCATTTAAATTCAGGGTGTAGGGGACAGAGCTGACAGGGACATAAACAATTTCAGTGCTCAGAGACTTGACATCTGTAGAAGAAAGTGAGAAACAGAGACAGAGATGATGAAAAGCTTTCACTGACCTTAGAGAAAAACTTTTGAAAAGCTGCTTAAACTTTATTTTATATGACAAAAACCATCTCATTGTGCTTTAAATGCTTACTTATTTTTAAGTTGAAGGTCAGGCTGGTTAAATGGAATGTTCAGGGGCACACAGTGAGTGAGGTGCCAACTGAACCAGCAGCCAAAGGATTTTCAATCTAGTAATATAGCAAGTAGGCTGCACTGTCTGTTGGAGGTTTTGATGTAGAGGTTGCACACCAGATGATATGAAACTAATTTCATTTATTTATTTACACCTATGCAGTGCTTCTGAATCACATTCTCCGGTGAATGTGTCTCACTGAGCATTATGGAGCTTAACCTTCACTTAGGATTGATATTTTATACTCATCATCATCATCATCATCATCATCATCATCATCATCATCATTCTCAATCCCCCTCCTGTTCAGAGTGGCATTGGGGATGGAAAAAGCCCTGCACAGGGTGCTAGTCTATCACAGGGGCCAATCCCACACACACTAACCCACAGTGACACTCCTAATGGAGTCAGGTTGCAATTGATAGTCAACCTAACCTGATAACCTGTTACTGCAGTTCTAAAACTGAGAGACTGACAATGATTGTGTGAAACAATGAACAGCCTATTAAATAGTTTTAGTATACATACACTTCAGAAGAGGTTATCCACCTGAAGCTAAGCATTTTTGGGGTCTGGCCAGTACTTGGATGGGAGACCATCTAGGAAAAGCTTATGGCTCTTCAGAAGACTTGCTGGAGAGTGTTGAGGCTAAGAACTGGGATTGATCAAGTTGAAGTTCAAGCACTTTATTGTCATTGTGTAACACAACGAAATTACTTTTTGTGACAGCCCCAGGTGCATTTAAAGAAAAGTCAAATAATTCCAAATATGTCATATACAGTGTTAAGTGATCAAGTAACCAGAGCAAATTATTATTGCTCAAAGTACAGCAGCATAAATTGTTATTGCACCTATTAATGAATAGTACATTACATATTCTATATTGTATTACATTAGTATATTGCACATTACCAATATAGCTTATTGCACACGTTCAATTAAAAATGATCTCAGACTGAGGAGATTCAGAGTTCAGAAAGCTTTTTCCCATCTGCCATAACCTATTTTTTAGTCTGTTTGTGCGTACACGGATTGACCTAAAGTGTCTGCCTGACGGAAGGAGCTCAAACAAAGAATTTCCAGGATGAGTTTTGTCCTTGAGAATGTTTTTGGCCCTTCTCACACAGCGAGTCTTATACAAGAGTTCGAGTGATGGCAGTTCAGTCCCAATAATGGCCTCTGCTGTTTTTACGACCCGCTGCAGGGCTTGTTTAGCAGCCTTGGTTCAGCTGTTGTACCGGGCCATCATGCAGTTAGGTAAGATGCTCTCTATAGTGCATCTATAGAAATGAACCAGCAGCTTCTGGGGGAGGTCAGCTCTCCTTAGCTTCGTGAGAAAATAGAGGCGTTGTGGTGCTTTGCCTATTATAGCCAAGTTGTTGTCAGCCCAGGACAGGTCCTCTGAGATGGTGACTCCTAGAAACTTAAAGCTTTGATTGTTATCGGACTGTGATTGGTCTTTTTAGTGGTCCTAAAGTCCAGAATAACTTTTTTGGTCTTTTTGGTATTTAAGACCAGGTTGTTGGTGTTGCACCATGCTGTCAGATTCTGAACCTCTTCCCTATATGTAGCTTCATTGTTGTCTGTTACAAGCCCAATGACAGTCGTATCATCCGCAAATTTAACAATAATGTTTGATTGGTGGATGGGCTGACATTCATGGGTGAAGAGTGCATAGAGAAGGGGACTTAGTATACATCCTTGCGGCACACCAGTGCTCAGGGTAAGGGTGGAGGATGTGTGTTTGCCCATCCTGACAGACTGGGGCGGTTGGTGAGAAAATCCAGTAACCAGTCGCATATGGACGGAGCAAGTCCTAGTGCATAAAGTTTATGGATCAGCTGGTTAGGTATGATGGTATTAAATGCAGAGCTGTAGTCAATGAAGAGCATCCTAACATAGGTGTTGGGCTTTTCCAGGTGTGAGAGAGCTGCATGTATCGCCACACAGATGATCCTCAGTTGATCTGTTTGACCGATAGGCAAACTGGTGATGGTCTAGATCAGCTGAGATGGAGGCTTTGATGTAGGTGATTACCAGTCGTTCAAAGCACTTTATGATGACAGGGGTGAGACACAACTGGTCGATGGTCATTAAGACAGGTTATCCTCAGTTTTTTGGGAACGGGTTTCAGGGACAAGGGGACTACACCTAATAATGTTAATAATAATAATAATAATTCTTTGCATTTATATAGCGCTTTTCTCACTATTCAAAGCGCTCAGCAATTGCAGGTTAAGGGCCCAACAGAGCAGAGTCCCTGTTGGCATTTATGGGATTTGAACCGGCAACCTTCCGATTGCCAGTGCAGATCTCTAGCCTCAGAGCCAACACTCTCCCTGGTAGGGTTAATTTGCATCATTGGAGTCAATGGTGAGTGCCTGAGACAGCTGAGCGACTGCTAAGTCTGCAGCCAGCAGAGGTTTGGGCTCATAGAATTTGGAAAAAGTGTGTCAGATTGACTTGCCACTCACCTTGGGTGAGCGGAGTGAAACAGAGCTGGTGGTAAAACTGCGCTGGCAAAGAATGCGGCAGATCACAACTGAGAGACTGGCACATGTACAGCTCCAGACAAGGATGTTCACCTGCTCACTTACAATTGCCAGATTGCTGGACAGATGCATAGTGTTTAATACTAATGCTGCACCACATTTTTCTTTTTCCAGAAATAACTTTTAATATTAAAGATATATGATGCACTAACAAATATTATACTAACAAATATTAAATAACACTAATATTCATATATTTTATGATTAGGTATCCCCCGCAGCTCCGCCCGAGTAGTAGTGAAACAGGGCAAACCTTAAAAATCAATAAACAAACAGGTATCACAAGCTAAGCGGAGGCAAGTTACACTCCAAAACGTGGTGAGAGGTCCAGCGATTCAAACAGAAGCTGGCGAGTGAGTGAAGAGGGCTCCGCCCAGCTCCCTACCCCTGACATCATGCTTTCCACTCCCCTTGGACTGCAGCCTCTGTCTCAGATTAGCGCGAAAAAATCGCTCCTGCAAGTGAACGTTGATACTTAGTGCGATGACAGAAGTCGCAAAATCAACCGGAATATTCAAGCAAATTATAGAAAAGAATCTAATCTAAATCCGTTAAGTACTTCTCTTGTGAAAAGCAGACAGACATACAGACAGACATACGTTGGATTTTATATATTGTCACACACGTGCGCTTAGGAGGCAGTCAACAAGCCTGCAGGTGAGTGATATATTGTCCGATGGGGGGTTGAATTGTGGTACTGACATCTCTCTCTCTCTCTACCTTTACAGAACCAAAGAAGATAAACAATAATACACAACCACCATCAGCAATAACTATAGTCAAAAATGGCTCCGCTAAATCACTTCCGACTCCTGCAGAGGACGTCCCTTCCGGGTCCCTGATGATGATGTCACTTCTGTCCCATATTGATGGCATCACTTCCGGTCCCGCCATAATGACATCACTTCCGTCCAGCCCTGATGACGTAATTTCCGGTCCCTCCTAACTTTCTGCCAGATCATTTCCGTCAGCCATTTACTCTCTGTATAAAAACAATCCTCACACCATTGTTGATGTCGAATGTTTTGATGTTTTTTCAACTTGATTTGACCAAATATTGATTGAAGAGATTATACGGGACAAACCCCCAAACCTTTCCAACGTATTATTTGACGTTATTTATCACAATATACAGAGATGTTATATGATACAAATCATTTTCAGTTTTGTTTATATATTTTTATGAGTAACTGAAATCATCAATGTCAAGTTTGCAAACATAGAGGGACTACTGTAACACAAGCCGATAGTGACCAATACTGAACAGTGGCAAAAGATGTGAAAAATGTCCATGTTAAAAAATAAAAAGCTTATGCTACATAATTTGAATATCAGTTTTACACTTGTATGCTCAAAACATTCAAACGTATTTCTTTTTTACTAAAAATTGTTAAATAAATACTTCCAGGAAAATCGGTGCACATTATAAACAGGAGATGCACGTCTCCTTGGGACTGAGTTTATGAACTGGACATCTGCCTCTCCCCTTATTCATTGGCCAAGCGTCCTATCTCAGGGACAGAGGCCTGATATTGAAAGTGTGTTAGAGATCCCCTAGTGCAGACAGTCATATTTTTGTAGAATTATTTAAAAAAAAAAGTTCAGAGGGAAATCATAGTCATTGTGTACTGCAGTTACCTAAGTATTAACTTGGCTAACCTTAAAAGTAGAGGAAAACAAGAACAGGGCCACATACTGTAGAGGTGACTTCATAGTATGTTGAGAGGGAAAGACTATCTAGATTTATTGTTTGGAAATAATCTATACTAATAAAAGGCAAAGCCCTCACTTACTCACTCACTCACTCACTCACTCACTCACTCACTCACTCACTCACTCACTCACTCACTCACTCACTCACTCACTCACTGGCTGACTCATCACTAATTCTCCAACTTCCCGTGTAGGTGGAAGGCTGAAATTTGGCAGACTCATTCCTTACAGCTTACTTACAAAAGTTAGGCAGGTTTCATTTCGAAATTCAAAGCGTAACGGTCATAACTGGAACCTCCATATACTGTAATGGACTGCAGCTCGCTGGCCGTGGGAGGCGGGGTTGCGTATCGCGTCATCACGCCTCCCACGTAATCACGTGAACTGACTGTGAACGCAGTACGCAGAAAACAAGGAAGAGCCCCAAAGAGCGCTGAAGAAAACATTTATTACACAATTGAGAAGGCAGCGAAACAATAAGAAGCAAGCGAGTGACGCATACAAGCATATTCATAAGTGCAGCTATGGCAGAAAGAAAGCACGGTGTAAACCGTAAGTTTAAATTAAGTTTGGCAAGATTGCTTTTCTCCTGTACAACTATACGTTGCATTCTCAACAGTAAGCTTGCACGACTTGGTTATATTACAACCGGAGTGCTGAACTGCCAACGTGGTATACAAAGAGAACTATAACAATCGTAATAAACGAACAATACAACTGTCAGAGGGGGACACGTTTACATTTTTTTGTGCACTGGGTGGTTCCATTAGGCACCCACTGTTGGGACTGGGGGTGAGAAGTTAAAAGGCTGTCTGTACTTATTAATGGTATTTGCTGTCTTGCAAGGGAGTCACTGCTTTGAAGTCTGGCCTTGGAGGATGCCTGTATTTACCTGGCTTGGAAATATTGGTTCCTAATCAGCAAATCTGTACTTATTAATGTTTGGTAACCATACATTTTGTTAACTTGTGTTTTCATTAATTGTTAAACCCAGGCAATTTAGATGTGCCATTGATTAAACTGTTTGTCCAGGACTGACAACAGCAGGGACTGAAGTAAATATAAACTGCTGGCCAGCAGAAGGCAGGGGGGAGAGTCCACAGGAAACGCTGCCAAGACACTCGGACAGGGCAGAGGGGCCCGCAGGCAGACAAGGGTACCTGGCTGGCATGACGTGAGGCACAAGGACGACAACATTTACTTCCAGGGAGGAAGAGACAGCTCCACAAGGAGACGCCAGTTGTGGGTCCAGCGAAAGAGGGAAGCCGCATGAGAGGACCAAGCGAAGCTGACAGACGAGGAATGAGGCGTGCCTAGGTCCCAGCAACACAAGGAGCCCAGAGTGGAAAAAAAAGGAACAACGAAGAGACGCTGACAGGGAGTCAACAATTTGACACAACTTCTGCCGGGGAACAGAGTGCATCCATGGACAGTTGAACAATTAAGTGTTGGGGTAACACAGTGCCCAAACTGGACTCTGCACCACTAAAGGTTGTATCCTCCAATTCTTGTTTTTAATGGACTTTTAGAAAAAAAGGAAATTGATTCCTGATATGTTTAGTTTTTGTTATGTTCGTTCATCTTTTTAATGTACCTTATATTGTTTTGTGTAATAGAACTTACTGTTGCTTTTTTCTAAAATTACTGTTGTGTCTTTCATTGTGTGTTTACTCACCGCCCAATTTAAAGAAACCTGTGTGCTATTATTGGTAAATTTCAGAAGTTCCCAGTCTCTTAATAAAACTGGGTGGCGTAGTCGGATATTTTAATGGTGTCTCAAGTTAGATTACCTAAAAGTGTGACCAGACACCTGTGACAAAACAGCGGAGAACCCGTGGATTAAATAAAAAGGCTGCTTCCTTGGCGAAGCAAGGAAAATGGATGACCTTATATGGCGTTCGTTTATAAAACAGCGGAGAAGCTGTGTAAAGACTGCTTCACAAAAAAACAGCAGAGCGCCTTGTATGAGCAGGCAGTCAGCTAAAGAAGGGAATCAATAAATAACTATAATCGTAATAAACGAACAAAAAATAGCGGAGAATCCACGGATTACATAAAGGAAATGGGTACCTGAACAGAAAAGTGAGTCTCAAATACCTACACAATAACTATAACAATCGTAATAAACGAACAATAAAACAATACAGAACCGCTAAGCAAGGAGAAAGGATGGCCTTATATGGCGTTCGTTTATAAAACAGCGGACAGGCTGTGTAAAGGCAGCTTCACAAAAAAACAGATCCTTAACAAATTGTTATTGGTATATTTTCCCTCAATTTAAAAAGGTGATCTGCTTCTCACAACTGAAGGCACCGTGGCTGATGTTAGCTGACTTGCTGGCCAACCATAACCGTTACCTGGTAGGTAACCACCCATACAATCAGATTGTGATTCAGACTACGAATGCCGTGAATATATATATATATATATATATATATATATATATAAGTAGATATGTATATGTATGTGAATGTATGTATGTATGTATATATGTATGTCTATATTTATATATATATATGTGCATATGTATATATATATGTGTATATATATGTAGATATGTATATATTTATATGTATATATATGTACATATGTATATATATATGTAGATGTGTAAATTTGTATATGTATATATATGTATATATGCATATGTATATATATGTTTACATAACCTCTTTAACACACTACTTCTCCGCTGCGAAGCGCAGGTATTTTGCTAGTAAGAAATAAAATTCAGAATATAGCGGTGATTAAACCATTAGGTACTTTTGACTATAATATGAAACATTTCCCAGTGCTTTGGTAGAAAAACACCTGTCAAGTTTAACTTTAGTAAGGAAATATTTTTAGCAGATGCAGTAAAGTCTAAAACAGATAAAGTATGTGGAGACATTAGATGAGCAGTGAATTATTTTACACATGTTGCAGACCAAGTATATCTTGAAATTTTGAAGCAGTTAGAGAGTAAGTAAATAGTCTGCAGGGGATAAATCAGGAGTTAGAAAAGAATAACAAGATAACTCCATCAATAACCATAGGGTGCATAATTTTAATAGTTAAAAGTACATTAGGACAGTTTAAAAACATTTGGAGAGAAACAGAAGAAATGACCAACAGAGATTATTTCTGTGTATTAGTAGTAAAAGAACATTCACAAAGGAGATAAAATATATTCACAATGATAAGTGTGAGCTAAAACATACAGACAGTCCTGTTTTCTGATGTTTTCACATATGAAGAAGTTAATAACCTCCCAAAAGTTACAGGCACTGCCAGGAGGTCCTTTGTAATTTGGAAAATGTAATGAGAGAAGAGCTGATGGGATTAAAAAGGCTGAAATCAAACAAATCGCTGGAACCAGATCACATTTGTGCTAGAATTCCTAAGAAGGTTACTAAGTACATATTTAAATACTTGATGCATATCTTTCAAAAATAACTGCACATGAAGGATATTTCTACAGATTGGAATCTAGCAAATATTACTGCATTATATACTGTAAGAAAGGTAATTAAGCTAATTGAATTATCTATAACTTGTCATGTATGTGCATCACAAGAGCACCTTCCGCGGTCTCTAAGGTAACTAATACCTCACTGGGGCAAGAGGGGTGATGTCACTAAGAGTATCATCTCTTTTCTTCCCCACAGCACTGAGAAAAGGAAACTGACTCTGTCTCTTCCAGTCAGAGACCTTTGTAAAACGACTCCCCGTGAATGTCGACATCTCATTTGGACCCAGGGTTAGTTGAGGACTGAGCTCTGCAAGTTACACCTGCTCTTAAGAGTCAACCTTCTTCAGAAGCCAGAAGTGGTTTAACAGCTCCAAATACAATTAAAGGGCTAACCCGACTGTCACCCCAATACTTCTCTGGACTCACCTTGTGTTCCATCTACCTGTCCACAAGGTAAATAAGCTTAACAGGCATTACGGGTAAATTAATGGAAGCAATCTGTCTATTATATAATAAAACACTAAGGTCTGTGTGTCCAGTCCTTCTGAGCAATCTGATTGGTCAGTTTGGCTTTGGTGATGTGATGAAAAAGGAAGAGTAAAAGCATATGAGGCATGCTGAGAGAGTCGTCTTCAGACGGCAAGTATAAAACTGGACAGAAAGTGAGAAAGGTGCCTTGAAAATAATAAAAGAGTCTGAGATGCAGGTTTAATGGGTACGTGTTTGAGAAAAGGAGCGCCGGTTCAGAGACATTCACACACATGCAAATACAGAGGAAAGGAGTTGAAGATATATGTTGGGCAAGAGGTAACAAATATTTTTTAATTATGCTATCGCTTATCTTTGACAGATACCATGGCTAGTTATAAATAAAAATATGTGGCAAGGGTTATATGGCAAGAGCAGGTGTATTAGTGAGCAGTTAGCGTGGGTTTTGGTAAAGGAAGATTGCATTTCATTAATATGCTGAAATTCAATGAGGAAGCAACAAAACAATACGATCAATAAAGTGCATACCATTATTATTTAGCTTTTTTTGCAAAAGGCTTTTCATAAGGTACTGAATGAGAGGCTTATGATCAAACTAAAAGATGTGGCTTAGATAGAACAAGCAAAGGTTTATAGCACAAAGCAATTCTGAAGTTAAAAGTGCTGCTGCTCTGGGATAATTGCTGAGGCTGCTGCTAGTTTTATTCTACTCTACTTTGTACACTGAATTAATCTCCGTGGGGGAATTGTCTTTTTGTGTGACCTTTGGAGGTCAGAGTGCAGGGTCAGCCATTGTACAGCACCCCTCGGGCAATTTTCAGGTTAAGGGCCTTATTCAATATGAAGGATCTTATAAGAATATTAATAATATGCCAGTTTTTCAGATGATACCAATCTAGGCAAAATGGCAGATAATCTGAAATTAGCTAAATCATTTTAAATGAACTTGGACAGAATGCATACTTGCGTAAATTTGTGGCAAATACAATTTAAGATAACATAAATGTACATTTAAATGATGTTATATTAAATGTTCTTATAGGAATAAAAATGTTACACTTGAATACCCTATGGGAGGTTTGAAAATGGGCAGTGCAAACATATGAGATGAACATAAGAGTTGTAGTGGGCTCTTCACTTCCTACATCTGGATGTTGTATAGAAGCCATTAAGAAGGCTAACAAGATGTTAAGTTTCATATCACAATGTGTGACGTACAAGTCAAGGGCGACTATGCTTAAGTTGTATAACTCACTAGAGAGGCCTCCCATTGAGGGCTGTTTTCAGTTTTGGTTTCCATAAATTAAAATAGACATAGCAACATTAGAGAAAGTCCAGAGAAGAGTGACTAAGGAGATTCCAGGACAACAAGGCATGAGTTACAAGGAAAAAAATGAAAGAGTTGTGATTTTAATTTAATATAATAGAGATTAAGAGGTGATATGATTGAAGTTTTTTTAACACTATGAAAGGAACTAGCACAGTGTATTCCAGCAAGTTATTTTGAAACAAGTTCTTTAAGAAGACCATTTGGACACATAAGGATAGTTTGTAAGAGTAAACTGTTAAGAGTAAAGTTTGCACTAATATTAGGTAGTTTTTCTTCACAATGTGAACTACAAGCATATGGAAGATGTTTCCAGGTGGTGTGGTAACTTATTCCATAATACAATAGGATTTGAAGAACATGACATAGCATTTTCAAGCCCATAAAGAGTGAGAGCCTTGCTTGGCATAGAACATAAGAAATTTGTCAGACCAGAGGAGGCCATTCAGCACATCAAGCACATTTGTTGAGCTAATAGCTAAGGTGTCCAAATATTTTATCCACATACCTCTTTAAGGTTGTCAAGGTTTCTGCTTCAACTACATGAGTTGGCAGTATTAACAGAAAGTCAGGAACCAAACCCTGGATTAGATGCTAGCCCATCAAACTGCTCTCTTACACTGATTAAATTGCCAATAAATGCAAAACTTTGAGATTTAGGAGGAAAACCAGATTACCCAGACAAAAACTCACAGACACCATCCAGACATTGACTATGCACAAACACTGACCATGTTTAAAGAGTTATATTCTCACCTTCTGGAGTATACCTTGGAAAAAGCAAAGTGGGTAAGTGGAGAAGAATTGCTCCATCTACCTGCACGTCCATCTCCATAACAAACGACAGGGACACTGATACTTTCTCACCCGGGGACAAGCTGCCAATCCTGAGATGGAAAATATCAGAACTCTCCTCACTCTCTTCTAGAAGAAAGGCTTGCATGCCGCTGCTGATGGCATTGTCATATTCATTTCTTGCCTGAAACCAAGATAAATCATATTCAGCATGATGTCACTTATTATTTTCACATAATGTAATTCATGGGAAGAAAAATGTATCCTGAACAGTGCTGGGTGATTTTTTCAGCAATTGATATCTTCATTGGAGGAACTTCAACAATGTTGATATTATTTTATGATATGGCTTGAATATTTAGACTATAAATTTAATTTATTGTCATTATACCTTGCTGTAAAATTAATAATATATGTTTTCTGGTGCAGCTGACATACAAACATCAAATATGTACAGCACATCAACAATGACATAATGCAGCAGACAAAGATGACCAAACGCAGCAGTGCAATTAACAAGAGCAGCAAATGTTTATATATAATACTAATGTTTATATATCATATTTAGTATGATGTGAAGAAAACAGATAATAATCAGTGTGACATAAGGTTTTTTGGCTTAACACAATTCAGGGCAGCAGGATGGTCTGGGGCATATGCTGGGTGCATTGAACGCAAGGTGGACAGAACTAAGTCCATTCCAGGCCCACTTTTCAACACACTGACATGGCAACAGTTTGAAAAGGCCAATGAATGTAAGATGCACTTCTTTAGGGAGGAAAAATTAGAGAACCAAGTACTAGAGAACATACTGGGCACAGGTTTGAAAAACTAGGGCATAATTTTCATGAGCCAATAATCAGTATGGCATTCTGTATAATGAGTAAATATCCAACAATATGAGTTTAAAAATGTACTTCTTGGTATAAATATGTAATATGTTTTCAAGGGTGGAGGTATTGTTTGGTAAGTCTTCTCCTCATAATGAAAACAAGGAGGCCATTATTACAGTTATTGATAAGATAAAAAAAAATAACTGACACCTTTATCCAAGGCAGCTTACAACATCTGAGAAGTACAATTGGTTCCATTTCTTTTGCATTTTGCCAATTGGAGCAAAGGCATGTGAAGTGACTTACTCAGGGTCACACAGTGCCAGTAGCAGGATGTAAGCACACACCTTCAGGGCCTTAACCACTATGCCACACTGCCAGTCAATCCAAATTATGTAAAACATTCAAGTTATTAAGCAAACACAGTCAGGAGAGGAATGATTACCAAATCAAACAAACAAGACAGCTTCACAACACAACGTCAGCTCCTCTAGGTGTTTGCTGCATGTGAAAGTGTGTGATGTCTCCCACCCCAAGTGTGATGAATAAGCTTTTCAAATTCCTTAATAGCCATTTGCAGCACATATGTGGATTGCTTAGCAATTGTCAACTTTCATTTAGCAGTTGAAATTGTGTTGCTAAAATCTAGTTTTGTGTTTCTTTGCAATTGTATTTTGCACTTAAGTACGTACATCAGCAAGCACTTGAGGCAGCACCCTTTTGTATTACATGTGATTTGAAATTATTTTATTTCAGAGACTATGAAAGTTTATTTTTATAAATTGTTCATTTACAAGTAGGTGGGGAAGGTTGGCACCAGGAAAAGCATCTGGCTATAAAAATCATGCCAAAATCTTTGTCAGAGAAGTCTAATAATAGTAATAATTCTTTACATTTATATAGCGCTTTTCTCCCTGCTCAAAGTGCTTTACACAGTCAGTGGGGAGCCACTTCAACCACCACTAATGTACAGCATCCACCAGGATGATGCAGTGGTAGCCATTTTGGTGCCAGTATGCTCACCACACATTAGCTGTTAGGTAGTGAAGTGGTGAGAGACAATTAGCCAATTAGAGACAGGGGGTAATTAGAGGGCCAGAATGACCAGGCTATGGTGGGCAGATTAGCTTGGACATCGGAATACACCCTACTCTTTACTCTTTACACCGAGAGTCAGGACCTCGGTTTTACGGTTCATCTAAAGGATGGCGCCAATTTTTCAGCTAAGTGTCCCCATCACTGCACTGGGGGCATTGGGATCCACATTTAAACTACAATGTAAGCGCCCCCTGCTGGCCTCACCAACATCTCTTCCAGCAGCAACCCAAGCTTTTCCTAGATGGTCTCCCATCCATGTACTGGCCATCACTGAAAATTCTTAGCTTCAGGTAAAGGATCTGTACTGAAGCTCATGCAGTATGGCTGCTAGTCAAAAACAACACATAGCGACCTGATTTAAAAATGTGAATAGCTACAGAAGAAGAAGAAGAAGGTAATTTACAAGTAGGTCAACCTTTTCATGCCATTAACAAATGTCTGTCAGCACCAACTAAGACATTACTGTATAACAGGTATTGTTTTGATAATTATCTGCAGAGAGCAGCTCAAAGGATTATTCATTCTTTTGGTAGAAGCTCAGTATCAGGACTTCCTGAAGATTTAATGAATAAGAGTCATTAGAACTACCACTGCATCATGAATACACCTGTGCTATTGAGATCTCATCTGATGTCATGATCGAGATATTATATTATATATTTTTCTGCTTGGCATCTTAAGTAAATATATACAGTACATCATTTGGAAGGTTTAAAGGTCAACAAATTTAATAGTCAGGTTGCTTTTCTCATTTAGAATGTTATTGAAGGTGTTATTTTTCAAATACATTGTACTGTGGATCGATGTGTGACATTATTACCGCAACCATTTAAAAGTCAGCACCACATACTTCCTGGCTCTCCAAGTTTGTGGTTCAATCCAAACTAAATAAAACCCTTAAGTTGTTATTGTTCAAACCACTCTGTGATTACAAATTCTTTTCTGTTCTTCAACTTTGATTTACATCTCTGCATGAAAGTCACTGACTTTTCACTATGTTTCTCGATCTTCAATTTTGTCTCAATCCCTGGTATTTGTTTATTTAATTCCTGCACTCCTGGTTACACCCTTGAATGGCTATTACAGATACACTCTTTCATTTCAGTCCATCTTACTTTAAAATAATGTCGCCCTGTTCAATCAGCAGACCTGAGGCCTCATTATATAAAGTGAAAATGTATGCCTGAGGCTCGTGCAATGGAGAGACATATAAATGAAAACTTAGTGAATAGTTCTATTCAACCCTCCAGCAGTCTGGTGGGTGCTGGCTTTTTCTTAGTACGGTCAAAAGATGGATCTCTAAAGCCTTGCATTGATTATAGAGAACTTAATAAAATTACTATTAGGAATGGTTATTCCCTTCCCTTAGTTTTGCTTTGTTTTTAAATCTAGTTGCTGGGTCCACTAAGTAAGCATTTGAGGAGTGCTGATATTCTCATTACAATAAGAGAAGGAAACAAGTGGAAGACGGCATTTAGCAAAACCGCAGGTCATTACAAATACTGAGTTATGCCCTATGGTTTGGCCAATGCACAGCCATATTCCAGTCTTTTATCAATGACAGGTTCAGAGATATTGTGGATATTTAGATTCCATTAGATTAGGTAAACTTTATTAATGCCATGTGGAAATAAAGATGAATACAGCAGCAGAAACATAAAAATCAAGGATACAGACTGACAGGAACATTAATATAGCCAATCAATCAATCAAAAAGTACATAAATAAATTTCAAAATGAACTTATAGAGTACATCGGGAAGAAGCATTTAGTCTGCCTGATAGCAATGGGCAGAAAGGACCCCCAGAAGTATTTCTTAGCAAACCGTGGTAGAATAAGCTTGTGGCTAAAAGTGCTCCAAGAGAGACCCTCTTAGAGGGGATGGAGGGGATTTTTCATGATGGCATTCAATTTTGCCACCATCCTCCCTTCCACTACAGCTTCCGGTGTGTCCAGCGTTCACTCTGTTATGGAGTAGGCTTTCCTGATTTGTTTATTCAGTCACTGTGCTTCCTTTGAGCTTAGGAGACTGCAGTAAAGAATACCAATACAATACAATACAATTTATCGTATAGCCCAAAATCACACAAGACGTGCCACAATGGGCTTTAACAAGCCCTGCCTTTTGACAGCCCCCCAGCCCTGACTCTCTAAGAAGACAAGGAGAAACTCTCCAAAAAAAAGAGAAAAAGGAAAAATGGAATAAACCTGGGGAAAGGCAGTTCAAGGAGAGACCCCTTTCCAGGGAGGTTAGGCGTGCAGTGGGTGTCAAAAAGAAGGGGGGCAATAAAATAAAATACACAGAACAGAACACAAGTAATCCTCAATACAGTATAATAGTGCACTAGAAATATTACAAGTACAGAGCAGAATTGAACAGTAGATGATATCACATAAAATGATTTGGACTTGTCCAGAGTCCTGGAGACCTTGGCCATCAAATTGCCTTTCTTCATTGGCCATTCCACAGCTGAGTCAGTGCTGGGCCAGCCAATCCGATGAAAGGACCCCTCTACCCAATGATCCCTGTGATCCTCAATCAGAGATGACTTTAACTGAGGCAGCTGGAGATTAAAAAATAAAATGCAGATACTCTGTCACAGCAGTCTGATAATGATGGAGAAATTCCTTGAAACTAAGATTTTTGGTCTTGCTGCTCACTGATTCTTGGCCCCGCTGGCATACACAAACTTCTGAATTAAGTCAACACCATATCTGGTGGAAAACGATGAACAAGGACATAAACAATTTTGTCTTGGCATGCAAGATATGCAATAGAGCTAAGCCCAGTCAAGGTTACCCTAAGGGGCTTCTCTAACCTATTCCTCCTCTCAATTACCCCTTGAAAAAGGTCACCATGATTTTATTCTGGATTTACTGTCTTTTTAAGGTTACATTATATTTTTAGTGGCTGTAGACCAGGGGTCCTGGAGGGCCGCAGTGACTGCAGGTTTTCATTCTAACCCTTTTCTTAACAAGTTGCCTCATTTTGCTGCTAATTAACTTCTTTTGAATTCATTTTAATTGACCTGTTCTTGAAAACTCAGACCCCTTAATTGTTTCTTTTTCCTTAATTAGCAAACAAACAATAATGAGTTACAAAATGAACCAAAACAGGACCAGCAAACTGTGTTGATCATACAATATCTGAAAATAAAGAAAGGTGAAGGTCTCAGGAATGCTGATCTGCTCAAATTCAATAAAAAACATTTGAACAGTGTGCTTAGAAAAGAGAAAATCAACAATTTCAGAAATGTTTGCTATTGCAAAATAAGACTCACGGAATTAAAGAACGAGTTCAATTAACAACAAGACCCTACGCCTAATTAAGCGACTGGGTGGAATGAAATTGGCTGGAGTTTGAGGCCCTGACTTCTGTTGGCTCACTCAGTTCACATTTCATTTCTGTTTGGGTGTCAATTAATGAAAGAAATGAAGCAATTCAGAGGAACGATGAAGACATTTTTTAACTAATCTTAAAAAAACAATTCAATTAAAATTAATTCAAAAGACGTTAGCAGCAAAAACAGGTAGCTAATTAAGAAAACCTGCAGCCACTGGGGCCCTCCAGGATGGGAGTTGGGGACCTCTGCTGTAGACCATTCCAAATTATCACAATCAAAAGAACTTGCAGGTGTGTTTATTAAAAAGGGCTTTCATTTCAATAGCTTTGCTATGATTGTGGACTACAATATGTTTTATATTTTAGGCAATTCCATTGTTCTAAAATGAGTTGCAGTTTAAAGTTTCCATTAGGTTATCAAGCAGAGTTAAATCATTAAACAGAAGATTTGGAAGTTTCTTCAATGCACAGTAAAAATATTTCAAGATAGAGTACAATTCTGTTCTTGTTCATTACATATATCACCATTTAAGTGCCTGCCTATATGATTTTAAACCGTCCTTGATTGTAGTACATTTAATAGGCTCATCCATTCTGACTTTAATGGAGTATCTCACCAATGTAAGAGCTACTTGGAAACTAGTAAGGAATAACCTGAAAATAGAATGCACTTCTGAAAAGACTGCAAAAGAACAACTGCCCCCTAATTTCATGTAAACAGATAATATTGATGTGGTTACTTTCCATTTGGTCCTCCCTGCATTTTAAAAACCATCCTACTTTAAATGTTTAGATATTAAAAATAATTCATTTTAGTCCATTTTGTAGGAATATTGTATCATCCTCACCAGCTGAAGTGAATGATAAACTAGAATATGAAATTCAAAAGAAGTTGAATTCATGCCAGCAAAGGTTCCTCAGAATTTTCGTTGGATTATTGGTGGTTCCATTTAGATATTCATACCCCTAGACTTCTGCATTCGTTTCACTAATGTCATTTTGGGAAATCTGGGGAGTTGTGAAAGTCGAAACTCGTGAAAGTTATTTTTCAGTTTGCTTGTGATGTTATTGTGCTGCAGTGTTTGCATTTTGTTTTGGGGTACAAGAGCCACAACTTGTGTGTGATGTCCTCCGCCGGTGACTATTCGAGAATGGCAACAGCCAGCATTCCTCATCCAAGTTTGATTTTCAGAATCAATTAAATCTTTGTGAGCAACTAGTTATTTAGGGAAAGAATATTAAGCTAGTTAGGAATCTTATCTATATGTTGCATAGTAGTTATATTTTTTAATATGTGTGTATGTCTTTTTTTTTGATAATGTATTATTGTCTACTGAGAAGATATGCTGTCAAGACTTTTATTGTACTGAGTACAGTTGAATATAAAGTTGAGCTTGAGCTTAAACAAGTTTTTGTGGAAGTGTTCCTCCTTACATGTGTTTTATTGTTTCATTTTTAAAAGTTATGCAAAATAAATATGGTTACAAACGGCAGCATTTCAGTCTTACCTCTTGCTTCTCTTTGATTGTGGCCTTGATCTGTGTGTCGCCAATGTCTACATACAAGTCGTAGACAGAAGCTCCAAATTCCATGGGAAAGATAAACTCAGCCTCCACAGGGTTTGACTCTGTGTTCTCATAGTCGAGAGATGATACAACATCCGCGATAAAGTCCTTGGCCCAAATCTCCACTGAAATACTCTTCAGAGGCACTGAGACATAAAGGAAAACAGAAGACCGTCAGCTGAGTAAACATACACTTTACATTTGAAAGATGGACTTCAATGAGAATGATCAAACCCGGTATAAAATTTTGAAGAGAAAAACAACAGGTGTGAAATGAAGTAGTTTGTGAATGTTGGCGATCTGCCTTTCTCCTTAGGATTTTCAATAGATCCCTCAGGGGGCTATAAGGTCATGAAAATCTATAGCCATTTCTTCAATCACTTAATCAAAAGTAATAGAAAGCCAGACTTTCTGTCAGCAGTAATGGGCACAAAGCCACAACCAAACATGGACAGAAGTCATTTATGATTTATGTAACAATATTTTACTTATCACAAAATTAAATAATAAAACACACAAGGAAAGAAAATGATGGCATGAGAAGGACATGACTAAACAAACACATGGCCTTGACAGATCTTATTTCTTCCATTGCAGACATTACTCATTGTGTGTGCCCGTCCTGTCCAGGGTTTGTTCCTGCTTTGCACCCTATGTTAGCCAGGATAGGCTCTATCACCCCTTCAGGATTAAGTAGGTTAGAATATGACAAGAATGACAAAAAAATTGAAGGTTGAAGCGACTCATTTTTTTCTTCTAGTGAGAGTTATCCAAATAACACCATGGAATTTGTGTCATTTTGTGCTTGCAGTGGACATAATGTGAAAGATGCCTCAAAATGGACATTTTTAGACTGACCCCACTTAATGGAAAATTCTTGAGTGTTTCTTGTGGGTGTAATTCAAGAGATGTTGTAGACTGTTTTGCGCTACAGTCACACTCTGTTGAAAAAGAGTAATATAGCAGAATAAACAGAATCACATATAAAGGCAATACACTGTAGATGTACAAACAAGTTAAGAGGGAAAAGAGCAAAAAAATGTACATGTAAAGGTGTTTGACAAATCACAAACATTCATCAACATGTAAAAATATACAAATTCCAATATGTGAGTTCATTACAGCGGTTATAAATCCAGGTCAAGCCTTTATTATTTGATACTAAGCCAATACTTTGGCACCAATATTGGACTTTACATGAAATTCTGTCCCGTTCAATCCATACATGTGTGGTATCAATGACTTAAAATAAAGTGTCTCAAAAGAAAACAATTAGGATCTAAAATGAACAGATGTGATATATTTAAATGTGGTTCTCCAAACAAGAAAGAAACCAGAAATTACTTCTTCACACAAAGTTATCTAATAGTCATGGAAAAAATAAAGTTAATATCCACATTGAATAAATAAATGATCACAGACACACATTTTCAGCTGTATAGTCTTCACCAGGTGTGCGACTGATAAAAGAAAAAGCTTGGATATAAAACAGGGAAAGGGGAAAAGCAAAGGAAATGAAAACATTTCAAAATTTGAATGGGTGGGAGAAACAGCCATTAAAAAAGATAAATGGAGAGCTTAAACATTTAGTCAGTCTATCAATGCCAGAGGAATGTGTGATGCCATTTTGAGAATGAAACACACTAACAAGTCACGCTGATCCTCTGCGCTACCAGGTTGGAGTTTGTGTTTTCCTCCCATGGGCTTCCTCTGGATACTCTGGCGATCCTTGCAAACACCAAAACACAATGCCTATAAAAAGTAATCACTGCCTTGGGCATTTCCACATTTTATTGTTACACAACACTAAATCACACCGGATTTAATTTGGCTTTTTTAAAACTGATCAACAAAAAAAGATTCTGTAAGTTAAAATATAAACAGATCTCTGCAAAATAGTTTCAATTATTAAAAATATAAAACACAAAATAATTAATAACAGAAGTATTCTTCACCTGTTCTCACCAGCCGACTGGTTTTAGAAGTAACATAATTGGTTAACTGCGGTGGGCTGGCACCCTGCCCGGGGTTTGTTTCCTGCCTTGCGCCCTGTGTTAGGCTGGGATTGGCTCCAGCTGACCCCCGTGACCCTGTAGTTAGGATATAGCGGGTTGGATAATGGATGGATGGATGGATAATTAGTTAAATAGAAATCAACTATTTGGGGTTTCATTTGATTGTAGTATAAATGCTACTGAATCTGGATGGTCCGGCTTTCAGGGAGTCAGTATGGTGGTCCAACCTACACCATAAAGACAAAGAATATTCCGAGGAACTCTGTGAAACAGTGGATGAAATGTACAATTCAGGGAATGGTCACTGAATAATTCATTAAGAAACAGAAAGAGTATGGCACAGCTGTAAATTTGCCTGGAGTAGGCTGTCCACAAAAACTGAGTGATTGTGCAAGAAGAAGACAAGTGATGGAAGCCACTGTGATAACTTTGAAAGAGTTACAGTACAAGCTCTAGTGAAAAAGATTGCAGATGCTGTGTAGACAAAAACTGTTGCTTGGATCCTTCACTATTTACAGCTTTATGAGAGAGTGGCAAAGAGATAGTCATTGTTAAAAATGCACGGAGAATTTTCTAGAACACACAAGAGGGAATCTGAAGACAGCTAGAAGAAGGTTCTATGATCTAATAGGACCATAATTGAGCTTTCTGACCATGAGACTAAATGCCACATTTGTACACTTCACATTACCAAAAACACACCATCCCCATTGGGAAGAATGGTGGTGGCAACATCATGTTGTGGTGATGCTTCTGTGCAGCAGGCCCTGTAAGGCCTTTAAAGGTAAAATGAATGCAGCACAATACAGGAAAATCCTGGAGGAAAACCTTATGAAATCTAAAAGAAACCTGACGCTTAGGGGAAGATTTGTTTTTCATGAAGACAACGATCACAAGTATAAGGCCAAAGCAACACCAGAATGGCTGAGAAACAACAAAGTCGGTGTCCTGGACTGGAAAAGTCGGAGTCCAGATCTTAATCCAGTTGAGAATTTGCAGCTGGACTTGATAAAGGCTGATCACTCATGATCTCCATGGCACCAGACAGAGCTTGAGAAGTTTCACAAAGAAGAATGGAGAGAAATTACAGAGTCCAGATGTGCAAAACTGATGGAGAGAGACCTGTGCATACAAACTCAAAGCTGTCATGACTGCCATTTACTAAATTCTGACTTAAAGGGGTGCAGACGTGTACAATCATTTATTTTTATGTTTTACATTTTATATTAATTTAGAACACTTTGCAGAGATCTGTTTTTGTTTTGACATTAAAGTGTTTTTTCTGCTGATTAGTGTCAAATATAACAAATTCAATCCACTGTGATTCAATGTTATATCACAGCACAATGTGAAAACTTCTAAGGGGGTGAATACTTTTTATAAGAATTGTATGTGTGTTAAGTTATTTGACATTCTAAATGTGATTGGTATGAGTGTATAGAAGTGTGAGTGTGGGCATAATTGGGCACTGAGGCAGACTGGCACCTCGGCCTAGCTCGATTTCTGTCCTGTGTTAATTCTGCCAATGCTCTCCATGCCTGAACTGGATACGTGAGTTAGAAGATGAATAGATGACTGAATGGATGAACTTGATTGTTGTGATTGGAACAAATGTTGCATTTAGTGAAGAAAATTAATTCTTACCAGATTCGTTTTTTAAAGTCATTAGTCCAAAATTCATGTTTTCTAAAAAAAAAAAAGGCATTATTTTAAAATGTGACAAATAATAACAATTAAAACCCACAAAATCATTCAAGACTCTGTAGTAAAGATGATCAAGCATACATCGTGAAAAGCTAACCTTCTGTGTTGCCTGGGCCAAACATTTCTGCAAGGGTCAGCATACATTTAGATAGATTAACTATTATCAGAGTCAGGTATTAAAATATCTTTAAAATGAAAACCATATAAATGATACGCATTAATATGATCAACAAATGGTTGTGAAATATTTACATATTTCCTTTAAATATGCATGTAGCATGTAGTTTACTCAAGAATGGTAGAGTTTCATGTTAAGTTGCAGGGCAAAGTCATTGTCAAAAAACATAAACATCTCACAAACAAAACAAATAAAATCAAAAGCACAAAAGGCAAAACAAAAAGAAATTTATAATCAAAACATCAATATAATAATAGATGAAATGATCATAAACTGAGGAACAGGCTAAGATAGATAGATAGATAGATAGAAGATAGATAGATAGATAGATCTGCGGTAGGTTGGCACCCTGCCTGGGACTGGTTCCTGCATTGTACCCTGTGTTGGCTGGGATTGGCTCCAGCAGACCCCCGTGACCCTGTGTTCGGATTCAGCGGGTTGGAAAATGGATAGATAGATAGATAGATAGATAGATAGATAGATAGATAGATAGATAGATAGATAGATACTTTATTAATCCCAAGGGGAAATTCACATACAATAATACACATACATATAAGGGCGACAAAAAAGAAGTGTTGGGGCACCAAATGGGCTACCCCTTATAATAAACTCATAAAAAAATAAGAAAATACTGTAGTGTCAGGGCACAGTTCAACAAAGCTCTTTGTGTTGCATCAAAGGCAGCTCTGTCCTCTAAGAGAACTTCTGAAGAGGCCATCTGTCTGAAGCTAAGCATGTTTGGGCCTGGCCAATACTTGGATGGAAGACCATCTAATAAAAGGCTGAGTTACTGCTGGAAGATGTGTTGGTGAGGCCAGCAGAGGGTGCTTATGCTGTGGTCAGAATGTGGATTCTAATGCCCCAGTGCAGTGACGGGGACACTGTGCTGTAAAATATGGCTCCGTCCTTCAGATGATATGCAAAAATCAAGGTCCTGACTTTCTGTGGTCTTAAAAGATCCCAGGGTATCCTTTGTAAAGAGCAGGGTGTATCCTGATGTCCAGGCCAAATTGCTCTCCATTGCCTAGTCATTCTAGACTTCATGCTTTTGTTTTCAGTCAGCTAGATTACTGTAACGCACTCCTCTCAGGACTACCCAAGAAAGACATCAATCGATTGTAACGAGTTCAGCATTCTTTCTCTGGTTTGTTCAAGTAAAAACGTTTTTTTGGTGAGACTTTACTACGTTTGTTTTTTTTTTTTTTTTACTTCATCTCTTTTTCGAGCCTGACACTGAGGTCGCTACAATAATAATAATAAAAAGAGGGAAGCCATTGGGTAGTGATTAGATTGGCCAGAGTTACCAAAACATCACTGGGCCAATGAGGGACTTAGTGAACTTATACTGACAGTCATTAACTCATTTTGGGCTGCTAGGGGACCTTTGTTATGAGGCTCCTTGTAGCAGTCCCCACATTTGGGCCAGTCCGGTGTTTGATTGGGTTTTCTTAAGTCCGCGCTGCCCATGGTCTGCGCACAGGGGGGCGCTGTGCGAATGTTTGCAGAGGTGGACTATCTAAATAAACTTCAGCGCAATAATGAAAAGCCTGTTCTTTTTAAAAGTTAATTCATTCATAGGGCAATTCAGTCAAGCGGAAACAAAACTAGTCAGTTCACTCAAAAACAAACAAACAAATAAATAAATAAGCATTAATCCAAGTGGGCGTCAGGGGGTCAGAGACCCTTGCAAGAACATCCAAACCTAAAACACTCACGAACCCACCCGCTTAAGCACATCAGTACGGAGCCAGTGTCGAGTCTCCAGCACGGCACCGTGACGCACGAATGAGATTAAGTGGGCACAATGACGTTATCAAGATTGAAATTTCCCAGGTAATGAATCGCTTTTACAACTGGTGTAAGGTTTATCCAGCTGTCACTTGTACCGTACATTTCCATTATCTGACGATTTAAATTTCATACACTTACTTTTAAGTAACGTGGCGTGTCCGATTGTATAATTATAGTTTTATAATAGTCTATCTTTTCCAAAAGTTCAGAATAGTACTCAGATTCATTCTTTCACTCAGCGTCCGTAAAAACTTCAAGATGTGGGGAATGTGACTTAATGCGGAATTTTCTCAAAGCGACTTTTAATTTTTTAATTTCGTAGTAGTAAATAAAGTTTTATTTTATCTTTTTTAATTTATTTATTTATTATCGCATGACAGGTTAATTTTCCTTTATTATATTAAACAATTTCTACTAGCATAATATTTTCCAGACGTTGAATACATTCCGGAGTATTTGCAGCATCGGTACTTCAAAAAGCAGAAGACGTACAGTATTTACCTGTAGATCGTGGTCCCCTTTCCAAAAATTTCCGATCTTCTGTATCTTTTATAACAAAAAGTGTTGATTTACAGTTATGTACGTCCAGCTGCAGTTTAGGTTCATTTGAGTCAATCGCGATTTCTCTTTTACCAGAAAAACAAAAACGCAATCAGCTCTGCCGCAGTCAAAGCCATCCTTACCAGTCTAGACGCCTGCTGCCTATTGGCTGATATTATTAGGACGCGTGTCCTATGTGCCCATTCAAAATCGTTCTTGAGATCACACCGGATGGACACACTAACTATGCAACATAATAACAAGAGATGATGTTGGCCAACACAAAAATGAAAAATACAAAAATTTATTTTGAGTATAGAGTACAGAAACTTTTAAAAATCATCATACATTCATTGTGACGCATTTAAAATGACCCGTACGCAGAAGTGCAAAGTCTAATAAGCATGTACTTCATATATAAAAGACAGCAAGATATATTAGCTGATAGCTACAGTTGTAGTACACAGTAAATTAGATTACATCTTTATGAAAACATCACATCCATCTTTATTTGTTCACGTCTACAGTGGAACCGCAGCTGAAGGTCTCAAATGAATGTATGCAGGAATTAACTAATGAATGAATCTATCTATCTATCTATCTATCTATCTATCTATCTATCTATCTATCTATCTATCTATCTATCTATCTATCTAGTTTCACAGAGCACAATTTCACACTGTGCTTTACAAATTAAAAACATAAGACTGCAGTTCAAGGTGACAATATACTGTACAATACAAGATTATATAATACATTACAAATACTAGGAAACATGGGTAAAAGAGTAATTGAGTAAAGATAAAACATGAAAAAGTATGAGATGACAGTAGATAAGGATTGAGTTTAGCACAGTTAGGACAAATGAAAGAATATAAAGGACATTCATACTCAAGATCCACTGTGGACTGAAAGCCAGTATTAACCTAAGGCAGGGGTCTGCAACCTTCACTATCAAAAGAGCCATTTTGCTCCCTCTTCCTCCAAAGAAAAATAGTCTGGAGCCGCAAAACATAACACAGCTTATAAACTTTTAAAAGTTTTAATCTTTTTTTAGATTTTACATGTTACAACCACGGAATACAACAAACAGAAGTGCAGTGTGCATGTGTAGGCCTACTTTGAAATAAATGTAACTGAACTCTGCAGGCCTATTTGAGTCCTTCCTATACCTGTATAAAATTAAAATAAAAACTAGCCCACTTTAATATAAATAAAACATTTAGCTGTAGCTTAGCAGCTTTAAAAAAGTAAACATAAAATTCCATTTCAGTGTGCTCTCATCCTCTTCAGGTTTCCCTCTCAGCCAGCAATCAACTGAAGCACCTGAACATACAAAAAAACCGACATCAGCTCCGGGTCTGAAATAAATGTGTTTTTTTTTTTTTTTTTTAAATATTAGCCTATTAAATGCTATTGTTCTCACCTGTTTAATGTGACTTCTGTTTCTGAAGTTCGCTGCAGATCATCTCTAGCACTTTGAGCTACTTTTTGTATGAAAATGTGCTATATAAATAAATGTTGTTGTTGTTCTATGTTGGGGCTATACGATGTGACTTTGACCTTCACACAGGACTGCAGTTTCATGTGTGAGGTGGGAGAGATATTTGGACTTTATGAAGTTCATGCTTGAGAAAACTTGCTCACATAAGTATGTTGAGCCAAAGATGGACAGGACTCCAAATGCATATTTTTTCATGTTCATATATGTTTCGGGAATGGCACTCCATGTATTGAAAACAAGTTTGTCGGGTTTGGGGAGGTTTTCAATATCAGTCCATTTGTGCTCTTTAGCGAGAGTAGCCTTCTGACGGGCGACTTCTTCAAGATCCGCTGTCAGGCATTTGAACTTGGACACCCATAAATCTTTATCTGCTATGCGGCCAGTTCAATTTCTAGATCGGGCTTACTTACTCCTGTGAATGCGGATGTGTTCAGCAGGGATGGGTCGATGTCCAGGGAAGGAGAGAGGGTTTTCTTTCTTTCTGAACTCACTGAATATTTCTCTAAATGCAGCTTGCATTGCAATAATTGTACGGTGGAAATAATCACAATTTATGTGAATGTTCACTGCTTTGAACTCTCTCAGGGAGGGGAAGTGAGAGAGTGTACCTTTCTGTACATCTCTGGCAAACACTGTCATCATGCGCTCAAACACCAAAACATTTAAAGTCAGAGAATAGATGCTCTGATATTTTTATGAACGATTCTTTCATGTATTCTCCGTCTGTGAACGGCTTACCCCTCCTTACGATCTCTTGAGCTGCCACAAAACTAGCAGCTGTAGTTGATTGTGGAGAAGTGATCCACTTTTTGAAAGTATGTTTGCTCTGTTCAGCTTTCCGTTGCAGTTCCGAAATTGCTCTCTTTCGCTCATCTTCACTTGGGTATTTTGAATGCTGAGTGCTTGTTTCGAAAATGTCTTTCAACGTTACATTTTTTGTTGTTCGATAATTTATCGCCACATATTAAGCACACCGGTAAGCCAGCGTCGTTGGCGGTGAAGGCAAATGCTTCTGTCCACGCAGAATTAAACTCTCTGTTCTCTTCTGGGATTTTTCATTTTTGGGATTTATTCATGGTAAGTGCAGGGGTCGCACACTCCAGAAGCCACCTGCAGGTAAAGGCGAGGGCTATAGACGTAGATGTGACGCATATTTTAGTTGACAAATTATAAATAAAAATAAAAATTAGATGTTAAAGTGTATAACAGTAGTAGTAGTAAATAAACATTGTATATATTACATATATTATATACAAATTAAATTAAGAAATTGCCGTTATTCATTTTCATGGTTTTTTTTTTTTTTGTCAAGGCCAAAAGGAGCCATTACAAGGAGGCTGAAGAGCCGCATGCGGCTCCAGAGCCGCGGGTTGCCGACCCCTGACCTAAGGGAATATTTTCTTTTTCTAAGGAGACTAGAAGTGATAAAATTTATGTAATGTAATTTATTAAAAATGATTAGCATTTGCTTTTATGACTAATGTTACTACTAAACACATTCCATCAAGACGTTTCAGTGTTTTTTAAACATTAAAGTGGGTCATTTTTAAGGCCATGGAATGCTTAGAAATGTTTTCGATTTAAATTAATTGTAACTACTTGCTTGTGTTGTAACAATTCCGTTTCCAAAGGGGTTTTCATGAAGGATTCTATCCTTCTTGGGAGTGAGGTAGGAGGGCAGCTCGCCTCTCCAATTAGCATTTATCCCACTTCATTAAAATATAATCATTAAGATGTCCGCTCACTCTAGATGTCACTGTTTCAGGTTGCTGTTACTTGGCTCAAAGTTTAGTAATTGTAATATGACTCACATATGAAAAGAAGGTAGTCTGAATTATTTTAAATTGTTAAGAACCTTTTTTTTACGAGAAGATATGAATTGGGGAGCGGTGCAGTTATAGCACTGCAGTCTTGTAAGCCTCAGGTGTTCCTGGTGTGTACTTTGCATGTTCTCCGTGTGTCCACCGGGTGCTCCAGTTACCTCCCAAAGTTAAAAGACATGCAGGTTTGGTGTGCACGTGTGTGACTCTGTGTGTGTGTGTGTGTGTGTGTGTGTGTGTGTGTGTGTGTGTGTGTTCACCTTACAATATTCTGGCACTCTATTCAGGGACTGTTCCTGCCTTGTGCTTGATGCTTACTGGGATGAGCTCCCAGTAAATAAATATTTTTTGGCAGCATGCCGTTTTTTATCTACTAAATAGCATCACAATACTGTCCCGATCAGTATTTGTACTTAATGCTGTACACTGGATCATAACATCTTAACCTGAGAGACTTTCAGGAATAACCATTTTTATAGAATTAAGTCTGAGGTCTGAGCCTGGAAGAAGCTCAAGCTGAACACCAGGGAGGTTAATATAATGCAGTGGTAGTAGCGTTCTATGTGGAGCCACCTAGATAAGTCTGACGACGTTTTTGGCACCAAGCAATCGTTTTTTGTTTTTTTTTTTTCTAGCTGGCCATTCCAATGTAAGTTCTTGGCACTGCTGTCCCACTCACAGACAAATCACAGAAATGTTGTATGCCCTGACTGCTGACTCAGTAAGATCCACAGAACGTTCAGGTCCCCACATATAAACACTGAGGTTCGCATTGTAGTTAACTTCCTCAAGATTTTCAAAGCTTTAAACATAAAGTTTAACATTAGACAATATTTAATCCAATCAAATTATCATTGAAATAAAATATTAATATTTAATTAATTGTAGTGCCAATAAAAAATATAACTGGCAGCTTGTGTTTTGTGAAAAAAGTAGTTTTCATTTTTGAATTCAGCACCCAAAAATATATAAATATCACATCAAATTGTGTTTTATTTTCAGTGTATACCTGTGTAATTTTAAGATATGAAAAAAAAATAACACAGAAGAAGGTAAAAAAAAAGATAACTTGAAGTTTTGCCATCAGCCTTGCAGCAATGCCATATTATTATTAATTTTATTTATTTATTTTTTTTCAAGAGGGTCAGAATTTTTTTTAGAAAAGCCTCCAAATTCTAGAAACACTGAAGTGGAATGTGTTTATTCATAAAATGGTTGCTAGTTACTTCTTACCACTGTTGTGCAGCTTTTCCACACACTTGCTCAGATGTCACTTACTGCGCGACAATAAGCCCAGCCAACTTCTGAGTCACTTCCATAAAGCGCATCCAGCCGCTGCTGCAGGGTGAGTCATCTCAATTATCTAAAAGCAGTTACTCCGGCCCTGCCAGCGTTTTAACAGCTCTGTGTTTGGGTGACCTCTGCTGGCCATTTGTATAATAACTCGGATAGAACCGCGAGTGCAGTGACGTTTAGTAGGCGGGACGTTTTGCTTGGCAGCAGCGTGTCTTTCTAAAGCGAATCTTCCAGATGTTTGGAAATCATTTGTTCCGTTGTTACCACTTAAGAAAGTATTACCTGTAAGTATTATTTTGTACAATGCTGTATTTTGTTGTGTTCAACATGACTTTTGCCAAGACGAATGTTTAAATTAAGAAAGGACCGCAGATTGCAATGGGTATTTGCAGCATCAATGTTTGTTATAGATTTACGCTATTAAATGTCTCTTTGATTATCCATCCATCCATTATCCAACCCGCTATATCTTAACTACAGGGTCACGGGGTTCTGCCGGTGTCCTAACGAAACATCCTACCCATCGAAATGATCTACTCACTGATACTACGCATGCACAGACCAAAATCACGCAACTTTTCTACCTAGTGTTGAAGTTTGAGGTGTTACTGTATTTCAGTAATATGTATGCTTTTCTTAGCCTTACTACATTAATGCATTTATTACAGTTTACTGCATAGGTATTTACTGTCAACATTTTATAAGTTGTATATTTTGCATGTGTGACTTTTAATCTTGTACAGCCCATTGTATCCATGCACGAGTAATGACCGTCTTGTGAAATCTTTGCATCAGGCTGTGTCTCTTTCGGGCATTAAATGATGCATAGAGAATAAATTGAGAAATGTGAACATTTCCACAAATAAACTACGGTAGGATACTTCGACAAAGTAGGACAAATCGTCAGAACACCGGAGCCAATCCCAGCCAACATAGGGCGCAAGGCAGGAAACAAACCCCAGCCAGCCCACCGCAGTCTCTTTGATTATAATTAGCAAATAAAATATATAATAAAGTTTAAAAATCAGGATAATGCCCTGACTTCTGACTCAGTGTTGGTTGAAACACTTTAAATGTAACATTAACTTTATATGTAATACTTAATTATGCGGTCAGTTTGCTGGTATCTCGATGTCATTTTTGAGCAAAATGTGTTGTAATCGTATAATATAAATATAGAACTGTGAATACTGAACTCATTTAGTGCATTCTCTTGATTTCTTTTTTTGTGAATGTTGTGAACAAAATAGCCGCCTCGTTACTTTAAATGAGTGTTCATTGTGGTCTTAAGAATTACTTATGAACGCTTGGAAATTACTTTTTTTTTTTTTTTGGTACGGCGCGACCTGACTCAAAAAAAAAAAAAAAATACATATAATTTAATGTTTTGTGTAGGAAATGATACCCATGTGATAAAGAGTAAACCAATACTGTATGTGTTCAGCAAAAAATGATTAGAAGGATCTGAAGTTGTGTTGGCTACTTCAATCCTTACTTCTTTTCATGACACTTCGAAAAAAATGGGGAGCACTCATAGAGGCACGTGGGGTGTCACTTCATGATAATTCGAGGGTGCTGATCACGAATATGATAATATTTTTGATTTTAAATTCTTTACCGGTGATCCTAGCCCTCTAAGAGCCACTCGCAGAAGGTTGAAAATGACGGTTTTCAAACATAAGCATGTGAGGTATCGTTTTCGGCTACTTTAAGGTCAGTGACTGCGAATATGATGTTACTTTTGATTACTTGATCCTTTAGTAGGGGTCTAGCCTTAGTGAACCTCAATGAGATGGTGAAAAATGAGAACTCTACTACAAAAAATGAGGGTTCTACTACAATGAAGAAAATGTAGACTTTAAACATTGAAATTGAAGCATACATTTTAAAATTTCATATTTTTGACTCAATTTTTCTTGTTTATTATGGACCTCATAAAGGAAATCCTGCCATGCCTTATGAAGAGACCGAATTGGGGCGGCTTACCTCGACTTTCTTGACTGTTCAGATGACTTTATGTTTATCAAGGATAACGGAGCTTCCACGTTCAAAGGAGTACACTGCTGCAGGTATGTGTCACGAAAATAAGTAAATAAAGATACATTCAATAAATACATAAAGAAACAGGTAACAAAAATATATTTTATGACACATTATTTATACACACATTGTATGTTATTATTTACCTGTTTCCACATCTCACAGTACATTTATGTGCCTGTTTATTTACTGTGTTTAATTTTTTTTTCCTGAAATTTTCCTCTATACATGCATCATTAAAGTCAGAGTTGAAACAGTGACTGGTTGGTACGACATATCATTTGTATCAGAATAAGTAAATAAAGGAATTATAAAATAAATGATTGCATAATAAAGTGCAGAGATGTATTAAATAAATCATTAAAATGTGAAAAAAATTAAAATGATCTTATTATTATGAAATGTAATTATTGCAGGTTCTATTAAAAAATGTCCTTAGTTTTACACTGTTTTTATTAAACTGTACTTTTCAAACAGCACATTTGCCAAAAGCATAATTGCATAAAAAGTTCAGAGAAATATTTAATAAAATCATTACATTTTGGCGGTGCAGTGGGTAGCACTGCTGCCTCGCAGTTAGGAGACCAGGGTTCGCTTCCCAGGTCCTCCCTGCGTGGAGTTTGCATGTTCTCCCCGTGTCTGTGTGGGTTTCCTCCCACAGTCCAAAGACATGCAGGTTTGGTGCGTTGGTGATTCTAAATTGTCCCTGTGTGTGTATCCTGCAGTGGGCTGGCACCCTGCCCAGGGTTTGTTTCCTGCCTTGCGCCCTGTGTTGGCTGGGATTGGCTCCAGCAGACCCCTGTGACCCTGTAGTTAGGATATAGTGGGTTGGTTAATGGATGGATGGATCATTAAATTTAAAAAAAAAATACAGTCATGTAATTATGAAATCCAATTGCATCATTTTATTTAGTTTTAATAAGGAAAATGTAATTACTGCAGGTTCTATTTCAAAATGTCCCTATGTTTAAGACTTTTTTTTTAATTAAACTGGGCTTTTTGAAAAGCACATTTCCAAAAAACTCTTTCAATTCCATATTGTAAAAAATTGACTGTAAACTTACAGTATATCACTGACTACTAATTGTGTTTCTTTCTCAGTATTTTGCTATATCACGTTATTGTGTCGCGATGCAAAACAATATCATACAGTTACTACACAATAAGCTAGGCCACGTGGAAGAATATCTGCTCCATTTTTATTGTATTTATGTGGATATACTGTATGTCTTTATTCAGGGCTTGCATTCTCCTCTTTTAACTTAGAGAAAAGCCAAGCAAAATGACACCTTTTGTTGGCTAACTAAAAAGATTACAATATGCAAGCTTTCGAGACAATTCAGGCCCCGTCTTCAGGCAAGATGTAAACTTGCTCTTTTAACTTGATAAATTTTGGAGTGGTTCTGGTAGCTAAACCGGCATTAATTTAGTGGCACTGGGTCAAAAACAAAGTTTAGGTCAAAATTGTGAAGTAAGAATGAGTAAACTTAGTCCTGCTGCACAGATGGCTAATAAATATGGGCCAGATGTTAATGAATATAAAAAGAAATGGCACAAAAAGACTGCAGGATTAATACAGTGGCCAGTGGAAGGTGGACTAATTTACAAAATATATTATCCAAAGATAAAAAACATTGGACTAAAGAAAGAGCATCTAAAGTTTGGAAAGGTGAATTATGTGACAAACACAATCAATCAATTATGGCCAGTAAATTGGAAAATCAATGGAAAGAAATACAAAAGATGAAAGAAAATATATGGGAACAGGAGCATAAGCAGTTGGAGCAGATCCCTGATCCAAATTCTGTGGAGGTTCCACAGGCCAAATCCCTTTACCCTGAAATCCCTAACGCTTCTTCAATCCCAACATTACATTGCAGTTCAAAATGTAACCAGGAGGTAGATGAATGGACACCTTGTCTACTATCTACTCTGTTCTTTGCTTGCATGGACTGGGTGATGGGCAGGGTCGTGGGGACCAGTGGCAGTGGGGCTTCTGTTAGTGAAGAAAGATTCACTGATCTTGACTTTGCTGGTGATGCTGTGATCTTCACAGTGTCAATGAAGGCTCTGATCGGGGCTCTTTAGAGACTGAGTGAGAAGTCTGAGTGTCTGGGCTTGTGAGTGTCCTGGATAAAAACCAAGATCCAGGCCTTTGATGACCTCTTGGGCACAGCCATCAGCAGTGTGTCCGTCTGTGGAGAGAATGTTGACCTCATCAAGAGCTTTACATACAGTACCTCGGTAGCGATATATATGTCTGTGGTGACTCTTCCTATGAAGTCAGTAGACGAACTGAGAGAGCAATTCATGACATTGCTGGAAAGGGGTGTGTGGCACTCCTGGTATCTATGAAAAAGGACAAATGTCCTAGTCTTTGGAGTCCTGGGGCCTCATGTATAAATGGTGCGTACACACAAAAATGTTGTGTATGCCCGTTTCCATGCTCACATCACGATGTATAAAAACTAAACTTGGCGTAAAGCAACACACATTCTCATAGCAGCCTCCTCCCCTTGCATATGGACATTTCTGCTCGGTTTTGCAAACTGGCAGCACCCAGTGTCAAAACAGGGCTACTGTTTCTTTGTGGTCTCCCTTTTTTCAGATTTGCATCATTGACATGGGATTTATCAAATACACCAAAATTAATTGCATATCGTTCAAATTGAATTCACTTGATTGTAATCATTCTGTAACAATATTAATGGTACCTGGAATGAACAAATTATTCCAAATACCATAACTGCTTTAGTGTTGTTACTCTCAGTGCACCACTCAGACTGTTTTAATCCATTGTACGTGTGTGTGGTATCACAGCTGATTGGAAACATCTACGGCAGGTTGTGTCGAGAATGCAGATTATTATCAGGAAACAGCTACTATTTAGACTAAAGCAGCTATTCAGCACTTGACTGCTTATAGATGAATCAAATATGAACTGTACATTTCAGGTGCTCCTAATGTTAAAGCGTTGTTCAAGGATGAGGATTCTCATGATTGTGACTGGTGATTTTTCACATTGTTACTCCTCAAGCAGATCTCCAAGCCACACCTTTGTCAAATGCTAACTTGGTGGTTTTTGTGGATGTCTCCTCCATCCGTTCTGAGGATGGCAATATTCAGACAGATTATGCTGTATGTACAGAAACAGAGTGCATAGAAAAGACTAAACTTTCAAACAAATGTTCATCTACAGGGCCAGAAATATTTGCCTTGACTAGGGCTTGTATACTAGCTAAAGATCAAACAACTAATATTTACACTGACTCTTGCTATGCTTTTAGAGTAGTCTATGGTTCTGGAGATCTTTGAAACATTGCAGATATTTAATACCCTTTGGCTCTCCTATTAGACACAGCACACTAATTTTAAATTTGCTCGATGCTTTGCATTTGCCTTTAGCACTAGCTGTGATAAAATGTCAGACATATACTAAAGGCAATGACATGGTGACCAGAGGAAAGACTTTATCTGACTTTCACACCAAGCAGGCAGCAATGACAGGCCCTTCAGTACTCCAGTGTCCTGTCTAAACTCCACAAGTAGACCTCACTCAATTACTTAACATGCAAATTCAAGCTAGTGAGAAAGAAAGGTAGGTCTGGATAGCAGCCAGATGTGCACCTGACACTAAGGGTCTGTGACATTCCAAAGATGGCCACCTTGTAGCCCCACAGTCCCTTTTGCCTTGGATGGCCCAAATTTCTCATGGTCCATCTCACGTATCAAAAGGGGATGCTCCCGCTTGTTAAGCAAACTTGGTTTGTCACCGAGTTGCCACTCTCAGGCACTGAATAACGCAAGTGTGCTGTGTTATTATGCCAATTTGGCTGGGGTATCAATCGAAACCTATTCTGCAAATAACTCTTCCTAAACCATTGGTGGCCCTCAATGGAACTTAGGTTGTGTGTGGTCAAAATGCATATTCCTTGTTGCCAACCAGATGGTGTGGCTCTTGTTATATTGCTTGCGTTGTTTCTCATGTGACTGTTCATCAAACATCTCCCAGACAGCCTTCACGGGGCAGGAGAGCCCTTATGAATGAAGAGACTGTTGCTGCTTTGTTTTTTCCTCAGTTTGGCGTTTTAGCCCTCGATACTACAATCATTAATCTTTCTAATGTACTGGAAACAGTAGCCAACTTAACTTCCTGTTCGCTCCAAGAACTTACTGCTGAACAAGTAGTCATGAGGACTATTGTTCTTCAAAATAGCATAGCACTGGACATGATACCATTCTTTCAAGGAGGAATGTGTGCTGTTATTGGTTCCCACTGTTGTACATACACTCCAGATGCTTCTCATAATATTACAGACATGACTGTTTATACGCAAAAAACAGCACATGGAGCAGGAGGTTGAAAAAAAAGTGTTCTTTTCAGAAAAGAATTAGCAGACTGGTTTACATCTACTTTTGGGACATGGGGTTATGCATTTTTAAGGGGATGTTTAAATATATTAATTATGTTTCTTGGAATGGTTATATGCTTTCTTCATATGTTTCTTGAAAAACATTTAAATGCTACTGTAAAAACATCAACAACACAACAACAAAATACATATAACTACCATGTTCAGATTTTCCTGACCTTTTACATAGAATAGACATTGTTTAATATGTTTTATTTTATTTTTTACAAAAAAAAAGGTATGTGGAAGAATATATGTTGAAGTTGTATTGTACTTATGTGGATATGTGTGTCTATTCAGGGTTTGCATTTTGCTCTATTAACTTTAAATCCTATCACTTGGAAAATAAGTTATTGTTTAACAATACAGTAAGTAATGAACTGGGTTTCACACATTTTAAATAGTTTGAAAGAGTGATTTGTTTTTGATTCAAAGGCCACAATCTAGTGAGAATGATGAAGTTTTATATTTAGATTAGTTAGTCGGTGTTGATGGTAACTCAGCATAGTCAGTCATCACAGTAATACAAGGAGAAGATTTTCCTTATTATAAACCAAAATTCTGGGTTTTCAAACAGTGTGTGAAATATCTCATGGTAATTAGGCTGTCCCGTTACTGCCCCGAGTTGGCTAGGCATTGATATCATATTCTGGTAACATGGAATATGCAAGAAATCAGAATGTTACAGGTTAGGATAGTTTCTGGATGTTTGCTACCATTTTATGATGGTTTTGTATGGCTGTAGTCACGTTGTTAGCAGTCACTATAGTCATTTTTGGGCACATGACTTGGAGGAGTCTTGTGACAGCGTGTGTCAACTTGTCCCACCTATAAAAAGTGATGGCACACAGCATCTTTATCCCTAGTGTTGGTTCTGAATTAAACAAACACACAAACTTCACAGTAGAAGTTTCAGGGGAGTATCTCTAGTTGTTTGTCTTCACTAGTTATTTATTTTTTTTAAGACTTGCATGTCTAGATAGTGTTCTGGTGTTTCAATTTTCTTTAATCCTCTCTGGTATTTTAACTTCTAGACTGTTGTAAAAAATCAAAAAGTTTTGGTGGCTCTTAAGAACCCCTGAATTCAATTCTGGCATTATTTGCTATTCCAGTCCATTCAAATTGTAAGTACATTTTTGGGTGACCTTTTAATCACCATTTTTCTGCAGAAATTCATTGCCATATTTGGGCCCCAGTTGTTTAGGAAACGTCACGGTTGTTATGGTCGTGTCCTGGGTGGTCGTACCCTGCATATTGCGATAGAGTAAAGGGCCTCATGAGGCAATCCTTCTCTATTCGAGCTGAAGATAAAAAATCTGGAGTGTTCTTCACTCAGTTTTCTCGCTTACATAGAGATTATATAATAATTGTATGAATATGTCAACTTGTGAAACAAAACATGTACCTATTCAAATTTTAAGTTTATTTGATAGTTCTTTTACCTTATTAGATAAACTTCCAATTGTGGTGTTATTTTGTGTTTGCATCATGTAATTTCTTTGCATTGTTGATAAGTTAAATAACAGTTAAAAATAATAATACATGAAGCGTAATTAATAAACTGCTACTAAATAAAATTAATAATTAGATGTTCCCAAAATTATATATTATTCAAGCCCTGTCTTTAACACTTTCATTCAGTTTACATGAAAAATCAGAGTGTAAACACGTATGCAACTGATACATTTTGTTCTGCCTTTGTGATGCTGTTTGCTTTTTAACTCTCATTTTTAAATAAAAAAATTAAATGTTAGGTAATAAAAAAAGTCCAGGCAATCCAAAAAATACAGAAAATGAGAAGAAATGTCAATGGATTCACAAACAGTACAAAATTGATGAAAGATCAAAACATATCTGAAATACAATTTGTGGAACTAAACGTAAGAACAAAGAAGTAAATGTGTAGCACAAATCAGAAAGGTATGGTATGTAAATTTCAAAATTTTAAAGAATATCTGTACTTTAATTAAAAATTATCTTTTACTGGAAAAATTACAAAACAATGATTTATTTGATCATAATATAATTTACTAAATTAGTTACAGTAGTAGACTACTACTGTAATTGCCGAGAAAACAAATTTCTTTCATTGATAAAGTAATGTGTAACAATGAAAAACAAACTTACCAACTGTTAGTGTTCATATGTAGCCAATCATACGTGATAAGTATTGAGCACAAATAAATACTTACTAACAATATGTTGTGTAATTACACCAATGAATTAATAACCTTTGTTGAAATTCAGAACCAGCACAATGAAGAAAATTTCCCAAACACTATTAAATCACTAAAAGTTCTATATCTTAAGCACAAAACCAAAAAAAAAAGTATATTTAAAAAAAAAACCACAGCTCAAAACAATAGTGGAACACAATTTGCCTTAAGAAATATTGTATCAAGTACATAAATGTCAAAATATGATAATCTGTTTAACAGATAAACCTGCTTCAACAATATCAAAGATTCAAATGTCAAGCAGGCATATTGAAATGTTGTCAATCTAAGTGATGGGGTAAATTCTAGAAGATAAAGTTGTTCTGGGTAAAAAAAGGTTGACACAAATTTGTTACGCATAAAAACATCAATCCTACGAGGCAATAAACTTTTATTATACCAGATGTGTCACAGGCGGCACGGTGGCGCAGTGGGTAGCGCTGCTGCCTCGCAGTTGGGATACCTGGGGACCTGGGTTCGCTTCCCGGGTCCTCCCTGCGTGGAGTTTGCATGTTCTCCCCGTGTCTGCATGGGTTTCCTCCGGGCGCTCCGGTTTCCTCCCACAGTCCAAAGACATGCAGGTTAGGTGGATTGGCGATTCTAAATTGGGCTTGGTGTGTGGGTGTGTTTGTGTGTGTCCTGCGGTGGGTTGGCACCCTGCCCGGGATTGGTTCCTGCCTTGTGCCCTGTGTTGGCTGGGATTGGCTCCAGCAGACCCCCGTGACCCTGTGTTCGGATTCAGCGGGTTGGAAAATGGATGGATGGATGGAGATGTGTCACAATGATCCATACCAAACGTCGGAATTATACTTCCGTATATTAACTATAGTTAGTTATTTTGTTAAGGGCATTGATGAGTGCCAATTTACCAGTCTTTTGTAAAGCATAAAAAAATCTGGATTGTTCTCCACTCAACTTTCCTTATCCCTGCTCAGGTAAAGTATTTTGGTTGTCCGATTATAATGAAACTTCATATCTGTGTGTTTCTTGCACAATTTCAATTATTTATCTTTGTTTATAATGTAAGTTTATATGGCAAAGAACTACTTTCAGTAATCTGATCAAACTGAAATTTCAAATTTGATTGTTTTTTGTGGTCAGTAATATACCACTTCCAATCACCTGATCAAGGTCAAATTTTATATCTAAAGATAAGTAATGATCATATAAAATTTAAATTATTTATCAATTCATCATTCAACCCACTATATCCCATCTACAGGGTCACGGGGGTCTGCTGGAGCCAATCCCAGCCAACACAGGGTGCAAGGCACGAAACAAACCCCGGGCAGGGCACCAGCCCACCGCAGGGCACACACACCCACACACTAGGGACAATTTAGGATTGCCAATGCACCTAACCTGCATGCCTTTGGACTGTGGGAAGAAACCAAAGCACCCGGAGGAAACCCACGCAGACAAGGGGAGAACATGCAAACTCCATGCAGAGAGGACCCGGGAAGTGAACCCGTGTTTCCTAACTGCGAGGCAGCAGCGCTACCACTGTGCCACCATGCCACCCAAATTATTTATCTCTATTTATATAATGGTAGTAATGCATATGTAATAGTGCTAATACTGTACCTGTTAAGATATCATTTCCATTTATCCGATTAAGGTGAAATTCTGTATCTATGCGTTTCTTACCCTAAGTAAGTTTCAATTATTTTTCTCTTCTTATAATGCAATTTCACATGAAAAACTACTATACAATTTTTCAATTAATTATTTATTTAAACTATGTACCAGTTTATTTGAAAAATTTTGAAAAGTGCTCAGGTAAAGTACCACTTCTAGTTGACATATGTTGCCCAAAAGTTGATAGAAAACTAACATTTTGATATAATAAACATATTCCATATTTCAATTATTTGGCTGAAAGCGTTCTCAAGTTATGGTGTTTCCGTAAATACAGACAGACAGACACGAACAAACAGACATAACTGAAAAAATGGTCAAAATGTGTTCAGGAGCGCATGAAACGTGGAGATTCATCAAAATCTCAAGGTCGAATTTGTTCACAATTGCTATACTTTCTCTGTGCTATATATACGAGAAAGTAAAAACACATTTCATTGCTTTACTAAAATCATGCTATTTGTGTATAAAGCTTTCGCTGTTGTCCCTGGCTTAGAATTTTGCTCTTCATTTTTGGCCTTAATGCACAGTTTTCTTTGACGTCCCAATTTTGACCTGTTTCTGTTTTCATATTCTTCTCCTGGTTGCTTCAAATCTCATCTGCTCAGAAGACATATTTGTCCACTAACCACGTTCTTGTCTGTTCCCTAAAGATGCTTTCCATTCTCTTGTACAAAAGTAACAAAAAAAAATTAAAGATTTCAGTATCCTTCAGTCTTGCACTGTGCCAAAAACAAACCTTATCAGAATCATAGATAAAATGGTGAGTTGTGAACCATACTTAAATTTAGGTGGTTGGATTGACTGGAGTGAGCTACAGAAGTGGCATGAAGAACATTTTTTGATAGCTTCATCATTTCTTCCAGTCAAAGAAGGGGTTACTTATTCACAGAATCATTAGAAAAGAAAAAGACGGCCTTTCACTCTTGAAGTGATTGTAAAGACACTCAGCAATTCAATTCAGTTTAGTTTAGTTTATTTTTTGTATAGCGCTCTTCACTGAGGGCAGCTGCAAAGTGCCATGACAAGTTCTCAGGTAAATTACAAGACCATCACATAATTATTCCCTTACTGTATGTCTCTGATTCTTAAGCAAATAAGGTAATCCCTGTTCTCATTAAACTTGATTACAGATAGATTAAGCTGGCATTTCATAGAACAGGAATAAAAAAGAAGACTTAACATGGCTACCGCACATTATGAATAACTGCTAATTCTCAAACTCAGCCTTAATTATAACAGAGAAATCTTTTGGAGCTAAAAAAAAATAACATGCAAGTTTCACATAAATGCAGTTGATTATTTTGGATTATATTATCTCCCTTACTATAGGTCAATTGTTAAATCATCCAGCCTAAATCTCTCTGTCAAGCTGAAGCCGATACACATTACTGGTCACAGGTTGTACAACATCCCCATTTTCCCAGTTTTCATTGAAATTTAAGCAGATAATATCCTAAAAGACACCTCTTTTATGTTTTTTGGGTAAATTTGTGGAAATCTCAAAACTCCACCCATAATGTCTTCTGTGAGCAGGCAAGCAAACAGGAAACGTATCCTTACCTAAAGAAAATAGTGCAAAGAATCTGTGATCAAATGTATTAGTTCCACTTTACTTTAGTTGTCACAAGCATGCCTCAGAAATGTGAAAGGCACGTTTTCTTAAATCAAAACCCATTCTGCTTCAAAATGAACATATTCTTCAGGTTTTAAGACTTTCGCGCTTTCATATTTGGACCCCGGCCCTATTCATTTCAATTTTAAACACAAGAACGGGCTAGGTAGTTTTAAAATTTATAGAAAATTTGTCACTTTAGAACACACTTTCATGTGGCAAACTAATGTATACTACGATTGTCAAAAAACAACTTCAACTTGAAAAATTTTTAAGTTATCCTTTGAAATTCTCCATTATTTATACTGCAGAAGTGAAACTTTATATACATTATTTGTCAAGGAAAACATTTTTTAAAAACCTGATACCAAAGGAAAGCTATCTGAAACATTAAAAGCTTACGGTAAAACAAGTTTTCAAAACCGTATATGCTAAAAGAATTCACACAAAGTAGCTAAAATGCCTCAGTTGCTGGCTATTGTAAAACTTGTGGCCAGTTTTTTGGTTAGAGTTCAAGCATCTTCAGATCCAGCTGACATCCCAGCAAATCATTCCCAGCTTGTAGGCAGATACTTAGATTTAAGCCTGCAAAATATAAAATGAGAAGTACTTAATAAAGATCGAATAACTGAAGTAAAAAGTTATACTTCTTAATGTTTTCAATAATTTTTGACTTTCACCAAACAACATTCATCCATCCACTCATCCATTTCCTATATCCGCTTTATCCTGAGCACGGATGAGATAAAGAAAACTCAAAATGCTTCATTGTGTTTTCCCAGAAGCCTTTATGTCAGTAACAAAAATAAGTGATGCAAGTAAAGCATGTCAAAATTAAACAACGTATAACTGGAATTAACAAAGAGCACCATGTTAGGATAAATCAGAAAGTAGTTTATTTATATGAGCTCCTTTTATGAAGACAGGTATATATGAGATCCAGGAAGATTTCTGTGGTGATGGTATAGATACGAGCCCTTCCACCAGAAGGAAACATGGGAAGGGACAGGAAAAGTTTATGAGTCTCAATGATAAGAGGACAATAAGTCAGACAATAAGCTGGCTAGAGTGACAGAGAGAGCTGATTAGAAATCAGACCAGACAATGATCTGGCTAAAGAGAAAACTGACCACAGATGATTTAGACAGAGAATTAAAGTAAACAGACAGTTTAAAAAAATCACTTGAATCTAATTATTTAGGGTCCTTTCCAGGGGGTACCCATAGAATATCTTTGAAGAATACGCAATACTTGATCCCTTTACACACTTGCTTTGCTTTCCTTAATGACATAATAAAGTCATGTAGGAGTACACAGGACAATTGCTTTTCAAATTCATTGCTTTTCAGGAGGCAGACAGCACTTTTTCAATGAGCTGGACAGATACCAACAAATTTGTCCACATCTGTGCATCACTTTCAAAAAGGTTACCCGAGTCTGACAAAATGCTACAGTACATGCTTTACTAGTAAATATAATTAAAAGGACATACCTGGTTGTGCTTTTATCCAAGAGACTGCTTTTAGTGCCACAAACTTCCACTCATCCTTCATATGAGAGTTGAAGCCATGGAGCCACAGTAGTGCCAAAAATGTGGCCCAAACTGACTTGTCACTTATCTAAAAAGCAAAGTAAACACAAGGACAGGTTTATAGGAAGTGGTTGGATTTTTATTATTAGTTTACACAAATCATTTTATTTACCTAGGACTGCTGCAATTTGTGATTACATGAACGACAGAAGATTTAAGTGTTAAAGTCAACAAACTACTAATGACCGCAATGTCAGAGTGCAATACCGTAACACATTTACAGAAGACACTGGGGTTTTAGGGAGATTATCAAGATGGAAACAACAGAAAGACTGAAGGACATGCACTGTTTAGGAAAAAAAAAACATTAGAGCAGGCTTTTTAACCCAACATAACTTTTCCATTTCTTTTATTCAAAGCTTTGGTCAAATTTTTGTAAGAGCTAATCTTAGAAAGTTAATGCTTTGACTTAAACTAATATAGTGTTTGCTTGGCTCCTAGAGAAGAAGAGCTATTAGAATATGGTATAGTCTTTTACCCCCTGTAAGTTTTCTTTCTATATCTACTATATAGTGTATTAATTGAGTTAGTTGTTGCTTAGAATAGGTCTCAGTGCTAGCAGGGACTGAAAGACTCATTTACAACATTAAAATGGGACAAGCATACAGTTTTCTGAACATTTAGAAATGGTTCAATTGTATGAGAGAATTTAAAGAAACAAACAAGATATATAAGCCTTAAACTTTTCCTTGGTATATCAATTGTTTCTCTATTTTTGCATGAACTGCTTTACTTTGAATTTTTACAAAAGTTTTTAAAACTAAGATATTTTGTCTGTGGAATCATTTCAACGTGTCAAATTTTAGCTAGAATCCCATGAAGCATACTGAAGCTGCAGAACTTTGGTAATTTTGGGTAAATGCAGTTACAGTCTTCATCAGTAGGTAACTCAACTAAATTAACTAAACCACAGCATAGAGAGAAGTGTGCACATTGCAATAGGTACACATGTCGTAAATGTAGGAAGGACGGTCCTTGCTTGTGTGTGAACTGTTAACATTTGAATCTGATGATTGCATATAGCGCTGAACTGACCTCTCTGTACTATTCTTTCCTCTGCATGTCCTGGAGTACAAAAGAAATATCACCATACAGCAACATGTGAGGACTGGCAAGATGGGAAAAAAAAAAAACACTCAGTCATTGATTACAACCGCAAGATGTTATGCGAATGAATATGAATAATATGAATAATGTTGCATCCGTGCCACAATGTTTTCCGAAATGTACTATACAGGTCATAAAATGAATAATTCTAAATATCATATATACCTACAGTATGTCTCTGTTTTTTTTTTTGACATCATACACCATAAGGTGCATACTCATTCAGCATGAGCAGGAACACTCAATAAAACTGAATAAAAAAAAAAATCAAGTGACGGTGAGATACGAAGATTCACCAGCATTTGTGCATCAGCTTTTATCCCTCCAAATCAGAGAATGTCCAGTTCCATTGCCTCAAAACACCACTCACATCGACAGTTACTCCCGGTTTCAAATAAAAACTAACAGCGTCAGATCCCTAGGGCAGTAGTATGTATCATGATCATGACTGAGAGAATAAAAGTGAAAAAAAGAAACGGTAACTTTTACAAGTCCTATAAATGTACACCGTCTGTTACAGACACAAACCAAATGTATGTGTGTACTGTATAATATTAACAATAAGAGCAGCTCACTACTGTAGACGGCAAATATAGGAGGCAGTCGGAGTTGAACCAGGGACTCTTGATTACAAGTCAGCAAATCTGACTGCTACACCACGGAAGCTGTTGTATCGTTCTTGAACCTTTTGTGAAAGTGTTTATTTGATCTTTGGACTTCAGGCTTCACACATTATATAGTTTATGCTAACATTTTGTCATTTACTACTAAAATATAAAACATGTTTCTGTTTAAACAATGTGTTTACATAGATTATTGTAGAAACGGAACACATATGAAATGCATGTGTTCCAAATAACGATCTATTATTTCCACTCTAAAACTCCAGCACTTTACTCCCAGATAATCAATCAAGGCATGAGCTGGGAGAGGTTTGTGCACGTTCTGCAGCTGTGGGGGGATGGAATAGTAGGCTGCTTGCTGCTTGTCTTTATCGGCACATTTACAGGACAAAAGACGCTGACGGAGAGGTGTGATGGGATTTAAGGTGGGCCGGATCTACAAGTTTTTTCATAGGCTCTGGTAATTCTAGTGTTAAAGGATAACACGGTTTGTGCATGAAGTGTTTTTGTGTGCAGTGTACATTAAGGAAGACATACAGTATATAGCATTTGTTCTTGAAATAGCATGAAGAGACTTGTGCAATGGTTGGGTAAACAGAAAAAATGGCTTAGGTGGTTTAAGAAGTGGCTGAATGTCATGTACCCAGTAAGACTTGACAGTTGTCACGTACACAGAAGATTTCATAAAAGAAGGGTAAAAGCAGAAGTTAAGAAATGTGGAGAAGAAGAAGACTATAGTGAAATGAGGCTTTTAGCTTGGGGTATGTAAGCTGGTTATGCCCTCTGCTGAAAACATCTCATGTCTTTGAAACCAAAGACAGTAAATGTCAGATGGATATGTTGGCATTAATTCAGCACTGTTATGTAAATCAATTGTCTACAAATGCGGGTCTCTATTTTTACTCTGTGGCAATTTCTGTGACACCTCTTCTCAGGGAACATTCCCTTAGCAGACTACTGTGATGGGGTGGTCCCTCTTCATGAAGGGAAATTAAAGACACATGAAGAAGCTTCCTCCTGTCTGAAATTCTGATTAAAATAAGTCCTAGTTGAGGACAAATGTGTTTCTTTAATACATTTCAATTTATTTCTTCCACAAGAGAGAAACATCAAGAAAAACATAAAGGATATTGTGTTTATTGATTTGGAGAAGACTTATGATAGAGTGTCATATTAAGTGGTCTGGAGGTGCAGGAGAGAGAAAGAAGTGCTAGAAAAGAATGTCTGGATTGTCCAGTATAGGTATGAGAGAGTGAGGACTTGGGTTAAAAGCAGTGTTGGGGTAACAGATAAAATCCCAATAGAGAAGGTCTGCACCAGGGATCTTATTTAAGTCCTTACCTCTTTGATCTCATTATGGATGTGTTGGTTGGTGGGCTAAAAGGCCAATCCTCCTCCTTCAGGCTATTTTGACTGATGACAATATTTTGCGTAGGTCCAGAAAAGAGGAAGTGGAAAGGAAGTTGGAAGAACAGGGAAGGACTTTGGAGGATGAAGGACTGAATATAAATAGGAAGAAGACAGAATATTTGAAGTTTAATAATGACAAGAATTCAGAAGTTAGCCTGAAGAGAGATCTATTGAAAAGAGAGGATACATTTAAATATCAAGTACAATGGTAGTTCAAGATGGCAAACTAGATGCAGAGATAACCCATACAGTGCTGTGTGGATGGAGCAATTGGATGAAGATTAAAGGTAAAGTTTTCAAGACAGTCGTAAGACCAGCAATGATGTATGGAGCTGAGACAAGGGCAGTAAAGTGAACACATGAGAAAAAGTTAGATGTGGCAGAAAAGAGAATGTTGAGATGGATGTGTGGAGTTAAAAAAATGACAGAAGAAGAAATCAGAAGTACAATAAAAGGTACAACAATAAAAGGTTGTGGAGAGATATCTAAGATACCTAAGAAAGTACAGGAAGGTAGGTTGAAGTGTTCTATATTAGGGTTGCATCCAAAAGCATTCCAGTCTGGCACAATTATAGATGCCATCTGCAGGTAAACATACATGTGTTTGGCATGTAAAAGAAAAATCTGTCAAGCTCTGCAGCTAATGATTGAACTACCAACCAAATTTTGCCCAAATGTAGTGATGTGTCTGATTCTAAGCTATCTCCTTATTGGCCTAGTTTAATATTTTTTGGAAATGTGTATGTACAAATGTCTATGGTTTGTAACAAACAATAACATCACAAATGACTAGGATTAGAATCTTGACCTTTGTCTTAATCAAAAACTTAATGACCTGATAAGTTGTGGAAATTCCCAAAACATTAGAGGGCAGAAATTTGGTGGTCATGACATGCAGTCATGTGTTTATGGAAAAGTGATTGAGAAACCAAGTGATAACCACCATGATGGCAGAAAGACAAAGAACAGCAGCAACATCTGTTGAGCATCAAGCACATTAAAGAAGCCTATTAAGAGAGAAAGAATGAAAAAGAACATGAAGACATGACTGATCTTCACAGGAGAGCACCAACGACCACATCCGACTCTCTAACATTATGTAAATGAAGGCTACGACTGAAAATTGCCGGAAAAGTCGTCAAATGTGACATGGCATTTAATTCACTATTTTTTTCTCCAGTCTAGCAGGTCACCTATTATCTTTACTTAATTTATTAGTTAACATTTAATATGCGTCAGTAAAGCCAAGAACAATCTAAACTGTGTGTCAAAGATCATACCTCTTTTGGCATTTTCTGTAGCACTTCTTGTTCTGCCTTGTTAAACGAATTTATTAATTCTTGCTGCAATTCCCAAGATCCATTTGCTTTTTGGAAAGATATCAGTTTCAACATGGGATCTTTTTGTTTCTCTTCCTCCACTGGAACTTATAAGAGAATGGAACATTGCATATAATATGTTCATATGATATATTAAACAAGAAGGAACTACACAAGAACATAGATTGCAACGAATACACTGCATCCTTTATGTTTGCTTGCTTTCTCTTTTTTATTTGAAAAATAACCCAATAAAATGGAAATAGCATAGCAAGTGCAAAAGTATAATCTGTGAAACTAACTAAAATCCCCATCCAAGTAAGAGAGTTTTATGATTAAAGAGCCTCGTCTAAAAATGGTTAATTTTGAAGAATGAAATGACAAAAAAGATTGACTTGGTGATCACAGTCCTAATGAGGTATTATAGAGATGTATTGCTGTTGGTATAAAGGAGCCCCCATAGTCTTTCTTGACACACTTCTGATGAACAATTCATTGGCTTAAAGTCCTCAGTGTTAGTGTGTCAGAGAGAATATGTGTTGCATTGTTCATAATGGCACTCTGTTTAGTTGTAATTCTATTATTTACTTTTTTTCTGCTTTGCTCATTACTGGTTCAGCACAGCACTGCCCCAACCTGCTACTTTGGAATTATACTAATGAGTTCTTGCCAAGTTTTTAAAAAATCTCGAACAGATTCTCATGATGAGAATTAGATTTTTTACCGATTTGAGATAACATAAAATATCACTTTCCCACTGAGTTATACTATTCTTCCAGCTGTACAATATAAATCTCTGTGAAAGCAAATGGCATTGTAACTGATTTCTCTCCCCATCTGGTATTACTCCAAATATTGCAGTTAAGGCATTACATGTGATTTTAAATAAAACCATACTCAAAGAACAGTAAAAAATTTGGGCCCAAAATGGTTTAAATTGTTGGGCATTCTCAAAACATTTGACCCAGAGATGTACTCTTTTGTGAGACATCTCTCACAAGTTGGATCTTGCCCTGGCTATATTTTAGACACCTTTAGATGGGACTATTTATAGTTCAAATATGGCATGCTTCATATTTATTGAAATAGAATCTGTTTTATGAATTACTGAATGCCATTCCATTTCTGACGTATTAATTAACTGACCACCTTGCACTCTGTTCCTAAGATTTTTATGAGGTGAGTATGCTGAAATTTCTTAATATACTCCGGGGATGCTTTTTGAATCGTCATTCAGACTAGTCAGTAGTACCTTATGGATTGGTTGAAACATTTAGGGGCATCCAGGTATGCAGCTTATGACCTTCTTCTTTCAGCTGCTCCTGTTAGGGGTTGCCACAGCGGATCATCTTTTTCGTCCTGTCTTCTGCATCTTGCTCTGTTACACCCCCCACCTGCATGTCCTCTCTCACCACATCCATAAACTTTCTCTTAGGCCCTTCTCATCTCCTCTTCCCCGGCAGCTCTATCCTTATGATCCTTCTCCCAATATATCCAGCATGTCTTCTCTGCACATGTCCAAAACTAACGTAATATTGCCTCTCTGAGTTTCTTTGTTCTTGCTCCTACTCTGTTCAATGCTTGTATGGACTGGGTTTTGGGCAAGGTTGTGGGGTCCAGCGGCGGTGGGCATTTGTTGGTGAAGAAAGATTCACGGATCATGACTTTGTTGATGATGCTGTGATCTTTGTGGAGTCAATGGAGGCTCTGATCGGGGCGCTTGAGAGACTGAGCGAGGAGTCTGAGTGTTTGGTCTTGCGAGTGTCCTGGATAAAAACCAAGATCCAGGCCTTTAATGACCTCTCAGGCACAGCCATCAGAAGTGTGTCTGTTTGCGGAGAGAGTGTTGACCTTGTCGAGAGGTTTGTTTACCTGGGCAGTGACATTCATGTGTCTGGTGACTCTTCCTATGAAGTCAGTAAACAGATTGGAAGAGCATTGGGCATCATGAGGTCACTGGAAAGGGGTGTGTGGCACTCCTGATATCTATGGAAAAGGACAATGGTCCAAGTCTTTAGACTCATTGAGCTTCCTGTCTTGCTATATAGTTGCGAGACATGGACGCTATCCAGTGACCTGAGAGGAAGACTGGACTCCTTTGGTACTGCATCTTTCCGGAAAATCCTTGGGTAATGTTGGTTTGACTTTGTGTCAAATGAGTGGTTGCTCATGGAGTCCCGAATGAGGCACATTACCTGCATTGTGAGGGAGCGTCAGCTACTTCACTACGGCCATGTGGCGCATTTCCCCAAGCGTGATCCAGCTCATAAGATCCTCATTGTTGGGGACCCGAGTGGCTGGACCAGGCCAAGAGGTCGCCCATGTAACACCTGGTTGCTGTGGCAAATAGAGGATAATTTCCGGAGGGTTTGACTGGACCATGTGTCTGCCTGGGGGGGTTGCAAACCGGGATCCCGAGTTGTTTCGTCGTGTAGTGGGTGTGGCAACACACTGTACCAGTGCATGCTCCCCAACTTGACTTAACTTGACTTGACTTTGTCTCCCAACCTTTCACCCTGAGCCGACCCTCTAATATCCTCATTTCTAATCCTGTCCATCCTTGTCACACTCAATGCAAATCTTAACAACTTTAACTCTGCCACCTCCAGCTCTGTCTCCTGCTTTCTGGTCAGTGCCACCATCTCCAACCCATATAACACAGCTGGTCTCACTACTGTCCTGTAGACCTTCCCTTTCACTCTTGATGATACCCACCTGTCACAAATCACTCCTGACACTCTTCTCCATCCATTCCATCCTGCCTGCACTGTCTTTTTCACCTCTCTTCCACAATCTCTGCTACTCTGAATTGTTGATCCAAAGTATTTAAATTCATCCACCTTCACCAACTTTACTCCCTGCATCCTCACCATTCCACTGACCTCCCTCTCATTTACACACATGTATTCTGTCTTGTTCCTACTGACGTTCATTCCTCTCCTCTCTAGAGCATATCTCCAACTTTCCAGGGTCTCCTCGACCTGCTCCCTACTCTCGCTACAGATCACAATGTCATTAGCAAATAATAATACTTCAAAAAAAAGCAATGTCTGATTTTTTTGTAGTAGTAGTAGTAGGGACATTGCAGGAAAAGTCATTAAATTTCATGCTGAAAGAAAATTGTGTTAGGGTTTCCTTTTCTATTTGAAAAGTCAGATGTAGGTAATTTTTGACCCTCAAGGTAACAACGGTTAAACAAGGATTTGCATTGGTGCTTTGGTGGGATACTCATTATTATGATATTGATTCTTCCAGAGAAAGAAAGATCTAAGGAGGACTGTCTACTAAGATCTTGTTTAAGGTTCTCCATTGTACTACCAAAGTTATGTTTAAAGAGATTTCTGCTTTATTGCTTTTTTACTCCTCTCTTGAAAGTATATTATATATATATGTGAATTTCCCATTGGGATTAATAAAGTATCTATCTATCTATCTATCTATCTATCTATCTATCTATCTATCTATCTATCTATCTATCTATCTATCTATCTATCTATCTATCTATCTGTCTGTCTGTCTGTCTGTCTGTCTGTCTGTCTGTCTGTCTGTCTGTCTGTCTGTCTGTCTGTCTGTCTGTCTGTCTATATATCTATATATATATATATATATATTTTGTCACGCACGCGCGTTTAGGGGGCCGCAGATAGACCCAATGAGCAGCGTACAGCAGTCTGCCAGGGGATGGAGACGGGGCACTAACCTTTCTTTCTCTTGTTCCCGCAGAAAGCCAGACGCAGCGCTGCCCTAAGCGATCTCAGGACGCCATTTAATTCACCCGTAACCACTTCCGCATTTCCATTCCTTCCTCTGACCTGACTTGATGACATCACGACCCATAAAACACCTCGGTTCCTCCCAGCATTCCCGTCACCAGCTTCCGGTCCCACCTTATTTATGTTCCCCTCTGCGAAGGGATGATGTTCTTGGTTGGATGCATGTCTGAGCGCATAATTGCTTTGAGTTTACTTTTTGACAGTATATGGGGCTGGAAACCCCAACCCTTTATGCGTGTTTTTTGTCTTATTTACAGTGGCGTAGTCGGCAGGATACAGAAGTCTGAAAATGAGTGAAGGACAGGACCTCAATAGCGTGCTGACCAACCTGGCGAACCAGCTGCATGCCCTACAGCAGAAACAAGCCGCCACCGAGCAGGAGTTGGCGGATACCCAGACCCGACTCGCAGCAACCGAAGCAGCTAGACCGGAGCCCGCGCGGCCTCCCCCTCCTCCTATTGTGCCACTCACGGAGGCCGATGATATAGAGGCGTATCTCTCTACGTTCGAGAGGACTGCCTCTCGCAACCAGTGGCCGTGCGCGGAATGGGCCTCCATACTGGCGCCGTACCTGAAGGGGATCGCTCAGAAGGCGTATCACGACCTACCCATCGAGGAAGCCGCCCAGTATGACCTCCTAAAGGCTGAAATACTAAGCCAATACGGCATCACGTCGGACCAGCAGGCGAGTGAGTGGAGGCAGTGGAGGTATGACCCTGATCGCCCAGGCAGAGCCCAGGGTTTCGAGTTTTGGAGCAATATGGGACGCTGGCTTCGGCCAGACGTCAATCAGGCCCAACATATAGTCGAGCAAGTAGCCTGTGAGGGCTTTATTAACGGCATGCCAGAATATCTCACCCAGCAGGTCCGGCGACACCCGTTCAGTGATATGAAAAGCCTCCTGGATGTCCTGGAGCGTCAACTGGCGGTGAACCGAGGCGGGGCAGCGGAGAGGTCTGCTCGTGGTGCCCGACAGGGACGCATTGCCACCCCTGAGCCCTTCCGTCGCAATGCGGAGCCTCCAGGTAAGCAAAAGGAAAAAACCCCGGCTTTGCCCCGCTGTTTCAAGTGTGGTGAAGTCGGGCATACCCTGCCCGCCTGTCCTCATAACGTGGCGCTCATGGACTGCACCTGGGTCAAAGGAGAGAGGTATTGTGCTCTGTCTAATCCCTTGGCTGTTCCCAACACGGGAGTGGTGTTAATTAATGGTCACTCAGTGGTGGCACTTTTCGATTCCGGGAGTAACATTACCATTGTTGCTTGCCGTTTTGTCTTACCGCGACAGTGGATATCCCGATATGTGAAAGTTACATGTGTGCATGGAAAGACCAAGTCTTACAGGTCCGCTAACTGTTTTATTACCTGGAGGGGCGAACCGAGATGGCTCCAAGTTGCCGTGCTTCCCAATCCCCCCTTTCCAGTTATATTAGGACAAGACTGGTCTGATAACAAATGCGGTAAGAAAATCGCCACTCCCACCGCCGGATTGGGTCTTATTATGGACGGGCAGGCTAACGTCCCCGCGGCCCTCACGCCGTGCACTGCGGCGACAACTGATAACGTAGACGATAGGGGGGGAGATATTTTGGTGACGGACCCTGGCCCGGAAGTTCAGGCACAGAAGGTCAGCGTCAGCCCCCTGGATCCGTTGTGCCAGGTGGATAATCAGTTTAAAGCCACACCGGCCTCATTTAAACGAGAGCAATGGAATGATGACTCTCTAAAGTTTGCCCGGAATGCTATTGTTTTGGTTGACGGCAACACGCCGCTTGTTCCCCTACCACCGGGACCCTACTTTGTTTTAGAAAACGACCTGTTGTATCGAGTCGCGGATCATGAAGGCGAGGTACGGAAGTTGTTGCTAGTGCCACGAACCTACCGGCGGGAGGTTTGTGAACTGGCACACGCCCACCTCCTTGGCGCCCACCTCGGGGCAGACAAAACACTGGAGAGGATTAAACTCCGGTTTTATTGGCTCGGAATTAATGAGGAGGTCCGCCGTTTCTGTCAGTCTTGCCCGGATTGTCAGCTACGTCAGATTCCCCGAAGGGACCGTGCTCCTCTCGTTCCGATTCCTCTTATTGACATCCCGTTTGAAAGGATCGGAATCGATCTTGTTGGGCCCCTGCTGCCTTCAAACCGTGGCTTTAAATATATATTAGTCATTGTAGATTACGCGACCCGGTACCCCTAAGCAGTACCATTGCGCTCTGCGAATACAAAAAATGTCGCACGGGAGTTAGTGGCCCTCTTCTCCCGAGTAGGTATACCTAAAGAAGTCCTTACGGACCAAGGTACACCGTTTACTTCAGATACGTTCAGGGAGGTTGCCAAGTTACTCCGTATTAAGCATTTAAAAACGTCTGTGTATCATCCTCAGACGGATGGTTTAGTGGAACGATTTAACCAGACCCTCAAACAGATGCTCCGCAAGGTAGTCGACGCGGACAGTAGGAACTGGGATCAACTTTTACCTCTAGTCCTGTTTGCTTACCGGGAGGTGCCACAAGCCTCTACCGGGTTTTCCCCCTTTGAGTTGTTATATGGCCGCCAACCCCGGGGAATATTAGACATACTTAAAGAAGGATGGGAAGGAGAGGCACTTCCCTCCTCCAATATTTTGGAATACGTCGAGCAACTGCGCGAATGGTTAGAGAAGGTTCGGCCTCTGTTAAAAGAACACATGTCAAAGGCTCAAGCAGCACAGGCGTGACATTATAACCGAAACACCACCATCTAGGAGTTCCACCTGGGGGATCGTGTGATGGTACTGGTGCCTACTTCCCATTCTAAATTATTGGCTCATTGGCTGGGCCCGTACGAGGTAAAAGAGAGAAAAGGGCTCGTCGACTATCTGGTGAAACAACCAAATCGTCGGCCGAGCGAGAGGATATACCATGTCAACTTGCTGAAACCCTGGAAAGACCGGGAAGACTGCCCTCTCCCAGGGAACTCCCTCTCCCTCTTCTCTAAAACAGTAGACCTTAACCTCGGACCCGATTTGACGGCCACCCAAAGGCAGGAGCTAGAATCAGTTATCCTGTCCGTTCCGGAAGTAGTCAGTGAGACACCAGGACGCACCTCGCTGATTGAGCACGACATTGTGACTGACCCGGGGAGGGTAGTGCGGGAACACCCCTATAGACTCCCGGAAGCAAAACGAGCCGAGGTGGAGCTGGAGATCAAAAAAAATGCTGGCGTTGGATGTAATTGAGGAAAGTCACAGCCCCTGGTCCAGTCCCATCGTCCTCGTTTCTAAACCCGACGGCTCATGGAGGTTCTGTAATGACTTTAGACGTCTGAACCAGATCTCCAAGTTTGATGCCTACCTCATGCCCCGTGTAGACGAGCTCATTAAGCGCCTGGGTACGGCTCGATATTTGACTACCCTTGATATGACGAAAGGATACTGGCAAATTCCCTTAACGGCATCCGCCAAGGAAAAGACAGCCTTCAGCACCCCTAGTGGGCATTGGCAGCATAAGGTCCTCCCATTTGGGCTGCACGGGGCGTCAGCGACCTTCCAACGTCTGGTAGACAGAGTGCTAAAAGTCCACCAGTCCTATTGTGCCGCCTACCTGGATGACATAGTCATCTATTCCGGCACCTGGGAGGAACATATCTTGCAGGTTTATGCCGTTCTCTTAATGCTAGCGAAAGCCGGCCTCCACATTAATCTGCGTAAATGTTACTTCGGACTAACTGAGGCCAAATATCTAGGCTACCTGGTGGGCGGAGGAGTGGTAAAACCACAATGCTCTAAAATTAAGACCATATTGGAATGGCCCCGTCCGACAATCAAGAAACAAGTGCAAGCTTTCTTGGGGTTAGCAAGCTACTTCCGCCGGTTTGTACCTCGTTTCTCCGAGAGGGCCGCACCCTTGACCAATTTAACAAAGAAGAAGGCCCCTTTGCATGTGGTATGGGATAATCTAACGGAACAAGCATTTAGTAACCTAAATTGGCCCTGACCACGGCACAAGTATTGAGAACCCCTGACTTTTCTCTCCCTTTTGTCCTCCAGACCGATGCTTCGGACACAGGTCTTGGCGCCGTGCTGAGCCAAAGCATTGACGGTGTCGAGCACCCTGTAAGTTACCTGAGCCGGAAACTGTTGGACCGGGAGATGAGATATGCTGCGGTGGAGCGGGAAGCCCTGGCCATCAAGTGGGCAGTAACTCACCTGAGGTACTATCTGTTGGGTCGGGAGTTCACCCTAGTGAGAGACCATGCCGCTCTCCAGTGGATTGCTGTCCATAGGGAAACGAACCCCCGAGTCACCAGGTGGGTTTTGGACCTTCAGCCTTACAAGTTTACTGTCACTTGTCGTTGGGGCAACCTGCAGGCCAATGCTGATGCTCTCTCACGGATCCACGACCTCTCGGTTTGGGCCGCCCGACCCGATGGGTCTGGGCTGAAAGGGGGGTCATGTCACGCACGTGCGTTTAGGGGGCCGCGGAAAGACCCGATGAGCAGCGTACAACAGTCTGCCAGGGGATGGAGACTGGGCACTAACCTTTCTTTCTCTTGTTCCCGCAGAAAGCCAGACGCAGCGCTGCCCTAAGCGATCTCAGGACGCCATTTAATTCACCCGTAACCACTTCCGCATTTCCATTCCTTCCTCTGACCTGACTTGATGACATCACGACCCATAAAACACCTCGGTTCCTCCCAGCATTCCCGTCACCAGCTTCCGGTCCCACCTTATTTATGTTCCCCTCTGCGAAGGGATGATGTTCTTGGTTGGACGCATGTCTGAGTGCATAATTGCTTTGAGTTTACTTTTTGACAGTATACAGGGCCGGAAACCCCAACCCTTTATGCATGTTTTTTGTCTTATTTACAATATATATATATATATAATGTTTTACTATTTCACTTTTAGTAAAAATTATTTTCTCTGTATTGTCCAAAAATAAACATCTACAAACAAATTCAAGGCACTATATGAGAACAAAAATAAATACATACATATGTAAAAAAAATTGTGGACATTTTCCTTACTTGGTGGAGATTCTTGGAGAACGTCATCAACATTAATATTATTACTTGGGAGTTCACTCATTGAGTTAGAAGCAGGTGATAAACATTTCATGAAAATTTTAGGTATTAATGAAGAACCCTTCTTCTTTGGGGGGGAGGCTTTCTGAGAACTATCACAAGGCGTTGCTGAAACACAAACTAAAAAGAATATTAATTCAGGTACACTCTGAACATTACTTAATGTTATTATTTTACCAGTAACAAAAGTTAGGTAATGTTCCATCTTAAATGACAGGTATATAACCAAAAGAGATTTGTGTTTCCATTTAATGAAGGTTATACGTGACTAATGGCATTTTCAATTTTGTTTACACAAAGAACAGGGCAAAAAGGCTGTAACAAAGGGCTAGGGTCAAAACCTTGACATTATAAAAAACAAATGAACAAAACTAGAGATTACACTTGAATCCATAATCAAACGAAATGGAGCTAGTAGTCCTCACACTAAAATGTTGATTGAAGTGCCTTTTAGCCTCCACTAGCATGAAGACTAAAGGAAAAAGAGTTAAAAAACAAGCTGAATCCAATACCCACATTGAAGTACCTATCTGCTGCCATCTTGAATAAATAAGAAATCCTGATATCACATGCAGCCTCATGTAACTGGCAATGGGCATGTAAAGGACTGCTAATAAAATGGAGACAACCATTCAAAAAAAAATGTACATATGGCATTGGGGAGTAGTGGGACTGTCTTTTGGAACACCCATGGTCTTTTCACACCTATTCACAAATAAGGTCCTTGCTGCAAACCACGGATTTTGTTATCCATTATTATTAAAGTGTAACCCATTTTGCAACACCCACGGTCTATTCACACCTATTCACAAATAAGTTCCTCGCTGCAAACCATGGGTTGGGACTGGGACGGACATGTGAGGTTGCATTACCGGCTGTGCGCAGTAGAAAAGAAAAATTTGAGAGGCCTGTTGTGCATGAGTGACACATGAGATTCAGAAATAAGAGGGTCCTGATGCCCTTATAAGTCTGGACTTCATGCGCTCAACACTGAAAGGATCAACATGTGTCTACCTGATGCAGAGACGAATGGGTAAGCCTTTGTACCCCACTCATGATGGGGACCAGGGTGTGCAACTTTTTCCCAAGACTGAGGAATTCCCAATAAGTCTGTATTGGCTACTCGGCTACTACCAATTGGACAGGTTAGTAAAGTCCTCTGATCGGTCCTGCCACATTCCACAAATGCAACAAAAAATGCATCCTGACAAACAAGCAGTGCTTGGTACTTTCAATGAACACTACTTAGGAAAGTTGGATCAGCAATATGTTCACTGTGGAATATTACTGTTTCATGGTGAAAAGAAAATAAGGTATTGTAAAAATAGAAAGGTGTTGCTTGTTCTATATAGACCAGCTGAAATACTAAAAAAATATTACATCTTCATGAAGTACAAGAAGAAACTATTTGGAACATGTTGTATGCAATGGGGAAAAAGAACGGCATGAACCACCTTTGTTTCAAGACTAGAGGTCCACTTGTTTCCTAGTCTTTAGATCAGGGGTCTCCAACACGTTGCTTGTGAGCCACCGGTAGTTTGCAACTCCTTTCCAAGTTGCTCGCCAAAGGGTTAATGTATCCTACATAAATTTGAAAACTTGATTTGTCAAATTAGGGGTGGGCAATCTTTCCAAAAAATCACATCACGATCCACAATCTGAATTGCAAATCTTTCTTTTCAATGTGGCATACACTTAAGAGAATATCCGGACTCAAACTCATCAAGACCTAAGTAACACTTTATTTTAAATATCAAAAAAAGTTGAATTCAGTTGTTCTCTCGTTTGTTTTTTTAAGCGGAGTTAAGGAACACACCCTGAAGCTGGCGAGTGAGTGAGGAAACAAGCTTATTCAGTTTGTTTGGGTTGAAATAAGCTATGAGAATAAACGTTAGAAAACATGAGTAGCTCTCAGCCATTTTCATTTTGTAAAAGTAGCTCTCAGGAGAAAAAAGGTTTGAGACTCCTGCTTTAGATAATGCAACAGTGAGGTTGTTTTTAGTGTAATGGAAATAAAGAGTACATTTTAAGTCACTGTAGCCGTCTGCACTGCAGTAATGTGACAACACTTTAGCCAGGGTTTGTAGACATTTTGACATCAGTGAGACCGTCTGTGTGGGAAATAACGATTTTAAAACCAATGATCAAATAACTTGGCCTCTAAAACAAGATTAAAAGCAAACATGTTTTTCTTTTTTTTCCCTTTGTATTTCTGTTTTTCTTTTATTTTCTCTGGATTGATATTTAAGTAAATTGTATCTGTTAGGTTATTATTACTGATTTGATTGAGTAGCAGGCATGTTAATGTTCTAATTTTCAAAAAGTAAAAAACAAATTTATATATTAAAGATAATAAATAAAAATAAATAACTTAGCTTTTACATTATACACTCAGTACTGAAGAGATCAGTGTGCCCTGTAGTTTTCAAACATTTCCAGTACAACCACAAATGACATTGAACAAAGCACCTCCAGACATTAGTGTTATCAGAACATAAGACTCTCCTGAAGCTAAAGGCGGATTTATTTACAGCAAAGAATAAAGAAATATTTTATTACCTGATTCCAAATCAAACTTCAAATAGTATTCCCCTAAAAATAAATGTAGAAAGTTTTTAACATGGATGCATGGGTGAATGGCATTACATTTGTTTTTTCATGACCTACATTGCAAGTGACTTTGCAAAACAAATAAAATCATCACTTAAAAGAAAAAAATAACATTTATAGTGAGATTCTAATATTAGAACTGTTATAATTTTTTGTACTTTTTGCACAAATATAGTAGCAAAAAAAAAAGTAAAAAAAAAAACTGTAAATACAAGCTTTAAACACATGTATGAACAGTTATGACTCTTTTTTAATCAATTTAGATGAATAACACTTCAGGCTACAATCTTAATACTAGATATATTTCAGCAATCTTGGAAAAAAGAAAGTAAGATAGAAGTACAGTATGTTATGTAATATAAGATTTAAGTTTAATTAATTTAATACAAACAGAAGTAAACAAATAAAACAAATAATATTGTAAAGTACTGTACTAAACTGAAATATGTGTTCTATGGCTTCATCTTATACTTTAGTGCAGCTTGTCAACTGAAGTTATTTCATTTTAAAGAATTTGTTTATTTCAGATGGACATAAAATCAGATTTTGAAAATTATAAAATAAAATGTTATTAAATAAAAATATACTGCTCAAACAAATTAAAGGAACACTTTTTAATCCGAGTATAGCATCAAGCCAATGAAACATCTGGGTTATTGATCTGGTTAGTTAAGTAGCAGAGGGGGCTGTTAATCAGTGAAATTAACAACAGGTGCACTAGAGGGGCAACAATAAGACAACCCCCAAAACAGGAATGAATGGTTTAACAGGTAGAGGAGGCCACTGACATTTTTCCCTCCTCATCTGTTTTGTCACTCGTTTTGCATTTGGGTACGGTCAGCGTCACTACTGATAGCATGAGGCGATACCTGGACCCTATAGAGGTGGCACAGATAGCCCAACTTCTCCAGGATGGCACATCAATACGTGCCATTGCCAGAAGGTTTGTTCTGTCTCCCAGCACAGTCTCAAAGGCATGGAGGAGATTCCAGGAGACAGGCAGATACTCTAGGAGAGCTGAACAGGGCTGTAGAAGGTCCTTAACCCATCAGCAGGACAGACCAGTATCTGCTTCTTTGGGCAAAGAGGAACAGGATAAGCATGCCAGAGCCTACAAAATGACCTCCGGCAGGCCACTGGTATGAATGTCTCTGACCAAACAATTAGAAACAGACTTCATGAGGGTGTCCTGACGGCCCGACTTCCTCTAGTGGGCCCTGTGCTCACTTCGTGGCACCGTGGAGCTCGATTGGCATTTGCCACAGAATACCAGAATTGGCAGGTCCACCACTGGCACCTTGTGCTTTTCACAGATGAGAGCAGGTTCACCCTGAACACATGTGACAGACATTAAAGGGTCTAGAGAAGCGTGGAGAATGTTATGCTGCCTGTAACATCATTCAGCATGACTGGTTTGGTGGTGGGTCAGTGATGATCTGTGGGGGGTGGCATATCCATGGAGGGACACACAGACCTCTAAAGGCTAGACAATGGCACCTTGACTGCCATTAGGTATTGGGATGAAATCCTTGGGCCCATTGTCAGACCCTATACTGGTACAGTGGGTCCTGGGGTCCTCCTGGTGCACGACAATGCCTGGCCTCATGTGGCAAGAGTATGCAGGCAGTTCCTGGAGGAAGAAGGAATTGATACCATTGACTGGTCTCCACACTTGCCTGACTTAAATCCAATAGAACATCTCTGGGACATTATGTTTTGGTCCATCCAACGCCACCAGGATGCACCTCAGACTGTCCAGAAGCTCAGTTAGAACATTGTCAGGCATTCATAAAAAGCATGTGGGGGCATACAAACTTCTGAGTATGATTTGGAGTTGCTGCAATGACATTTCAGCCAAATGGACTCGCCTGCGTGCGGCATCATTTTTTCACTTTGATTTTCGGGGTGTCTTTGAATTCAGCCCTCTGTAGGTTGATAATTGTCATTTCCATCAAACGATGTGGCATCCTTTCATTCCTAACACATTACCATATCAGTCCATATCAGCAGAGATATCTGGCAGGATTTTTTTTTCCCATTGAGATCTGATGCGTGTTCCTTTAATTTCTTTTTGACTCCAGGAAATCCTTGTGTTGACTTCACTTATAGTTTAGCTGTTTTGTTTCTGACAGCAGCTTCTTCGAGTTTTTGACATTGACTCTTATTAAAATTACTTAAATGCATGTGCATCTCCTGGTGCGGTTAACAATGTTCTCACAGTCATTAGGGGAGGTTGGCTAAAGTTAAAAAATGTGGGTGGACTTTGTCTATGCTGCAGTCCAGCAGATCCTCTTTGAATATTCACAATATCAAATACAGGAAAGATATTCATGTCTTTGTAAGGTTTCTGGAAATAGTAGTTCTGCTGATCTATTAAACTTAATTATAAAGAAATTTAAGTATCAATTAAATTTAGTGAGAAAAGGCACATCTCTTACTGGACTTTATCACTCCAGCATGAGTGAAATTACATATACATACAGTATATGTATGAGTTATATGAGTGGTATTAAATGCTGTAAGGTGTGACCATCAAGCTATCATGCAAGCATTACTGATAGTGACCAAACCATGGAATCCCTCTTTTTGGATTACTTTTTTTATGTAAAGTATATTTTAGTGGGTGATTTTTAGATTTTGTCTTAGTTGAAGAGACAATCTGCCAAATATTCATTAACTTACAAACAGGTTTATTGCCATTTCATAATTGTTGAAACAGGTTATGTCAACTTTCACTAACTTTTGCATTTACATTATTGTTTATGCTAATTAAAATATAGGCTTCATGAAGTTTCAATAATCGTATTGGGAAAGGCCAACCCCACAAAAACACCTATTATGTCAAAACAGCTTAGTAAATATTCATAAAATTCTGCATGTATATTACAGTTAACCGATCTTAACATATATAGAGTTTATGGAGTTTCAAAAGTTACATGACGAAGCGGCGTCATAGAGGGAGCATCACTAAACTGGTAGATTTGCTCAGCTGACACGCTGCATCAATGATTCAATTATTCAACAAGCCACCTAGTTTACTGATGTGGGACTAAAAACATATTTGTGAAACCGCAGTAAACCAGGAAATCCAATGAAATCGTGCTCGTTGTTCCAACCTAGCAAGGGTTTATTGCAATTATGGAATCCAATCACACCAAAAAAGATCTCATTCTCAACTCATAAAAGCAAACAAATTGATAAAAAGGTAACGCAGATGACAGATTGGACCCCGGAATTTCAGCCAACATTGACCAGCATTTGAAAAACAACACGTGTTTGCTTTCTTTCCTCAGCTGTTATACAAACATACCTGGGCAACACCAGATACTTCAGCTAGTTAGAAATAACTGTCCATCTTTATTTTACATTTACATTTACATCATTTAGCAGACGCTCTTATCCAGAGCGACTTACAACAGTGTTTGTTAGTTTACTATTGAACTATTTATTTACTAGTGAACTATTTCAATTGGGATGTCAGTAATTAAGCGAAACAAAATAGTTGAATTAACTAAAATCATGATCCCATATAACTGACTGGTGACTTTAAAGGACTCGGTGTTGCCCAATGCTCCCAGGACAAGCTGTTGTACCGAGCAACCCTCTATTGGAACAGGCAAGTTCAGAATATAAATGAGTAAAATTGATTTTAGGTATACCATTCAAATATTAAAGTATATCATCTGGCATGAAATTATGAGGCAAAAATCTTCACTTTCTGAATTTGTTCATATGAAGAAATCAAAGACAACAGTGTCATGTTGCAAATTAGGCTCACTTAAATAGCCCTTTTACAAGACTCAGAAATGGCCATAAATTGGATAAAGAAACTTAGGAAAGATGATCAATTAAGTCCTCAAGTAAACCAAGTAGAAAAACATTAATGTATGGCTATAACTTCTTCTAATATAACTTCTAATTCATCAGTCAATTAAAAAGATGTTAAAAAGGAAAACAAAACTCTGCCTAATAAATACTCTTCTTCTTCTTTAAGCTGCTCCCATTAGGGGTTGCCACAGTGGATCATCTTCTTCCATATCTTTCTGTCCTCTGCATCTTGCTCTGTTACACCCATCACCTGCAAGTCCTCTCTCACCACATCCATAAACCTTCTCTTAGTCCTTCCTCTTTTCCTCTTCCCTGGCAGCTCTATCCTTATCAACCTTCTCCCAATATACCCAGCATCTCTCCTCTGCACATGTCCAAACCAACGCAATCTCGCCTCTCTGACTTTGTCTCTGTAGGAAAAACATCATCTTTAGGCTTGAGTTATACATAAAACTTTATGCTAATAAAACTTTATTCAGATTTTGTAAAATGTTTAAAGTCTTGACTCTTTAACTGACTGTGCGGCTGGCTGTCTTTTTGCCTTGCAAGCGCATAGGTCATCTATTTATCACTTGCATCTGTTTGAAGACTTCAAAAACATTCCAGGCTTCACTTAACCTTAAACACAGCCCGCATTATCAATATTCTTAGGATCACTTTTCTCAGCTTTAATTGCTAACATTTTTAGACAGTACATGTATTACTAAAACAATTAAATTTTAATATGATTCCCGATTACTATAACAATTATGTTATTATATTATTATATGGGACGTCTCCCAGTTTTCCTTCACATTATTTTTAGTCAGCTGACACACATAGAAACACACATTGACAATTGACATAAACAGGCATCTGCCACCCCAGCCTCTTAATAAGAATAATTTCTTCTTCTTTTCTTTGCTAGGTTCTAAATCCCACTTCATGCACAAGCAAAATTACTTGGCTAAACAGAGGTTCTTCAAACAACATTCAGCACACTGGGGAAAGCAGCTGTTCACAAACAATCAGCCTTCACTCGTTTCAGTCATTTCAACATACTCACACTCTCTTTTACAATTGCATTTCATTCATAGAATAAAGTTTTCTTTCAATTGTAATTCATTCATTCAGAGAAATCTTTATCACACGTACTATGAACTCACTTGAGGGTGTGTTTTTTTTTCCTATAAGGTTTCACCATTCAACACACTTAAACGCGTCTTTTCCTTCATGCTTATTAAAACAATTTCTCAGGCCGCAAACATTAAATTGGGAATTCATCTTACCTTAGGTTTCATACGCGCTAGTTTCCAGATCATGAAAAATGTCCGTGGCGAAATTTGCGCCCAGCGACAACAAGGAAACACTAATTTCCGTGGCGGGCCACAATTTCCAGCGACAGTAAGGACAATCCACTCAGGAAATCACGCAGCACAATTCCACAACAAGAAAGAATTCCCATTAAAAGTTACGCGGTCACAAAGAACATTCTGACTTAACAAGGAAAACATACGTGCTTGAACCTTTATTCGTAACAAGTGTGCTGACCACTGCGCCACCGTGCTGTTCCTTTATAGCACTTAAAATACACAACTTCCATTCATGCACAATCAGGCACATGCTGCTTATCGCAAGAACTTGTCTCCCTTATCATCTAGTATTATTAAAAGAGCATTTTACCTTTAAACTTGATCAGGGTTCAATAGGAGAAATGTTTTGCATGTTTAGAAGCCTTACACAAAAGTGGAGACATTCATTTGCGCTAAACCAATTACACAAATCGATAATTATCTTTTCCAATTTTTAGTTACAGCTCTTTGCATTACAGTTTCTTTTTAAACATTAGCTTATAACGTAGTTCGGAATTTAAGCTATATTTAAAAGGCGATTTCAATATTTTCTGTGTGTTTAAACACACGGCATGATTTTTTTAGAAGTACCAAAATAGGTGGGGGGGTTTGCCAAAAACCTTTAACCTTTTAAGGCAGAGTGATTACAACAGCTGCCCAGCTCACTCACTGCGTTGTAACACGTGGACGAACCGTGTGCATTGGATTTCTTATTATGCCATTAAAGTTTTCTACAATTTATTTTAGCGAGTGCGATCGAGCCATTATGGATTTTATCAGCATTTTTTACCATTTATCTGTAAGTCATCAACTTCCAGATCTTCTATATGCTTGAATCATTAAACCACAAAGTAAGTGCCAGCATGCCTATCTACATCAAATCTTAACGCACAGCTCTTTATTGCTTTTCAAAATATTGTTTCTAATGGTTAAACGATGCAACTTATTTAAATAAGTGTTCCCCAACACGGCATTTAGTTTTCAGGCAGGTTTTGGACTTCGTACGGCAGTTAATCTGTGTTGTCCTACGTGGGTGCCGTTTAAATTTATTCAGGACAACCAGTCTCTTGCTATATTTTTTTTTTTTTTAAACCGTTGTTTCTGTTTATTCCAGTTCAAATCCCACAATTTTATACCCATGCGTTGGACTTAAAATTCCAACCTGCATGGTGTAGTTAAACAGACGCTACCATAAGTCATTGGCAGCTATCTTTTGTTTGCCCGGGACCCAGAACAAGACCGCCTCTTGTCTTTTGCCGGGATTAATTACGATTATTATTAAATCGTAATATCCCCATTCCAATTAGGGTCTGGCATCTCGGTCGGGGCATCCATGTCTGAGCGCTCGACTAAACCCCAAAAAATATTCAATATTTCGACCGACCCTTCATTGCCGTCATTATCAGAAGCATATATTATATATATATTTTATAAATAATAATATACGGTTATTAAGTTAGCCACAATCCTGCCGACTACGCCAATTTGTTTCCTTAAGAGGCATTAGCTCTCTGGAAATGTGTTATTTTATATTGCAGCGTTTTAATTAACCTGAATTATAAATTATTATAAATTAAAAAGGTATTATCCCACCCAGCATGCAAAATGACGGTTACAAGCTTACATGACAAGTTAGGATAATTCTAGCTCTTTATTGACGGTTTCACGCGGCATTACAAACGGGAAGCTTATGACAGACATATCAAGCCGCGGGACTCTTGATCTGTGCAGTCCATCATCTTTCGTTGCCACGCTGAAAGGATTTTAGCCAGACAGAAGACATAATCTTCTGCTCGGCCTCGGACAGAAGACATACTCTTCTGCCCGGAAGCTTCAAAGTGTTGGCCGTAGGTGTCCATCCTTATATTCAGTTGTTCCATGTGCAGGGTGCGTTTCTCTGGTTCCAAACAAGGACAGGAAGGATTCTAGCCCCACCTTCAAAAAGTACAGGAATAGCACAATGCCTATATACAGTTCTCATTCTACCAAAAAGGAAAGAAAATAGTGTACTGACAGAAGACAAAAATATACTGGTCTGTCTTTAGGCTGACTATTCAATTGTCCAATTGTCTGTGGCTATCTAGTCCTGTGCTTGGCTCAGCAATTCTAAATGAAGATGCTGTGCCCTGTGTACCATATTTGGTCTGCCTGTATGAATGAGTCCATAACAGTGGGCACAGAGAACAGTGACATTAAACTTAAATAAAAAAACACATAGTATAACAGTCTCCCAACCGTCCAACTTGAGCTGACCCTCTAATGTACTCATTTCTAATCCTATTCATCCTCGTCACACCCAGTGTAAATCTTAACATTTTTAACTCTGCTACCTGCAGCTCTGCCTCCTGCTTTCTGGTCAGTGCCACCGTCTCCAACCCACATAACATAGCTGGTCTCACTACCGTTCTGTAGACCTTCCCTTTCACTCTTGCCGATACCCGTCTGTCACAAATTACTCCTGACACTCTTCTCCACCCATTCCACCCTGCCTGCACTCTGTTTTTCACCTTTCTTCCACAATCCCATTACTCTGTACTGTTGATCCCAAGTATTTAAACTCATCCACCTTCGCCAACTCTACTCCCTGCATCCTCACCATTCCACTGACCTCCCTCTCATTTACACACATGTATTCTGTTTTGTTCCTACTGACCTTCATTCCTCTCCTCTCTAGAGCATATCTCCACCTCTCCAGGGTCTCCTCAACCTGCTCCCTACTATCACTACAGATTAAAATGTCATCAGCAAACATCATAGTCCATGGGGACTCCTGTCTAATCTCGTCTGTCAACCTGTCCATCACCATTGCAAATAAGAAAGGGCTCAGAGCTGATCCCTGATGTAATCCCACCTCCATGCTGAACGCATCCGTCGCTCCTACCACAGACCTCACCACTGTCACACTTCCCTCGTACATATCCTGTACAACTCTTACAAACTTCTCTGCCACTCCCAACTTCCTCATACAATACCACAGCTCCTCTCGAAGCACCCTGTCATATGCTTTCTCCAGGTCCACAAAGACGCAATGCAACTCCTTCTGGTCTTCTCTAAACTTCTCTTTCACCATCCTCAGAGCAAACATTGCATCTGTGGTGCTCTTTCCTGGCATGAAACCATACTGCAGCTCACTAATCATCACCTCACTTCTTAACCTAGCTTCTACTACTCTTTCCCATAACTTCATGCTGTGGCTCATCAATTTTATTCCCCTGTAGTTACTGCAGTCCTGCACATAAATATCGGCACCAGTACACTTCTTCTCCACTCCTCAGGCATCCTCTCATTTTCAAAGATTCCATTAAACAATCTGGTTAAAAACTCCACTGCCATCTCTCCTAAACATCTCCATGCTTCCATAGGTATGTCATCTGGACCAACAACCTTTCCATTTTTCATCCTCTTCATAGCTGTCCTTACTTCCTTCTTGCTAATCCTTTGCACTTCCTGATTCACTATCTCCACATCATCCAACCTCCTCTCTCTCTCGTTCTCTTCATTCATCAGCCTCTCAAAGTACTCTTTCCATCTGCTCAACACACTCTCTTCGCTTGTGAGTATGTTTCCATCTTTATCCTTTATCACCCTAACCTGCTGCACATCTTTCCCAGCTCAGTCCCTCTGTCTAGTCAATCGGTAAAGGTCCTTTTCTCCCTCCTTTGTGTTCAACCTCTCATACAACTCATCATATGCCTTTTCTTTAGCCTTCGCCACCTCTCTCTTCACTTTGCGCCTGATCTCCTTGTAACTCTTGGTCTACTTTCTGCATCGCTCTGACTATCCCACTTCTTTTTTTGCCATCCTCTTCCTCTGTATACTCTCCTCTATTTCCTCATTGCATCATCATGTTTCCATTTCCTCCTTCCTCTTTCCAGATGTCAAGCCAAGCACTCTTCTTGCTGTCACCCTTACTACATCTGCTGTAGTTTCCCAGCTTTCTGGTAACTCTTCACTGTCACCCAGTGCCTGTCTCACCTCCTCCCTAAACTCAACCTTGCAGCCTTCCTTTTTCAACTTCCACCATTTGATCCTTGGCTCTGCCCTCACTCTCTTCCTCTTCTTGATCTCCAACATCATCCTACAGACCACCATCCTATGCTGCTTAACTACACTTTCCCCTGCCACCACTTTGCAGTCTTCAATCTCCTTCAGATTGACTCTTCTGCATAGGATTTAATCTACCTGTGTGCATCGTCCTCCACTCTTGTATGTAACCCTATGTTCCTCCCTCTTCTTAAAATACGTATTCACCACAGCCATGTCCATCCTTTTGGCAAAATCCACTATCCTCTGACCTTCTTCATTCCTCTCCTTGACACCATACCTACCCATCACCTCCTTGTCTCCACTGTTCCCTTCACCAACATGCCCATTGAAATCTGCTCCAATCATCAGTTTCTGTCCCTTGGGAACAGTGTTCATCACTTCATTCAACTCACTCCAAAAATCTTCGTTCTCACCCATTGCACACCCAACTTGCGGGGCATATGCACTAACAACATTCATTATCACACCTCCAATTTCCAGCTTTATAATCATTACTCTGCCTGACACTCTTTTCATCTGCAGAACACTCTTGACATACTGTTCTTTCAGAATAACTCCTACCCCATTTCACCTCCCATGCACACCGTATTAGAACAATTTGAATCCACCTCCAATCCACCTGGCCTTACTCCCCTTCCATTTAGTCTCTTGCATGCACAATATATCAACTTGCCTTCTCTCCATCATATCTGCTAACTCTCTCCCCTTACCAGTCATACTGTCAACATTCAAAGTCCCTACCCTCAGTTCCACTCTCTTTACTTGCCTCCTCTCCTCCTGCCTCCGGACACGTCTCCCTCCTCTTCTTCTCCTTCTTCTTCTTCAGCCAACAGTAACCCAGTTTTCGCCAGCACCCTGTTGGCTAACATTACTGGTGGTGGTCGTTGTTAACCTGGGGCTCGACCGATCCGGTATGGAAATTTGTATTGTTGTCCGCATATTGATTTGGCAAAATTTTACACCGGATGCCCTTCCTGATGTAACCCTCCCCATTTATCCGGGCTTGGAACCGGCACGAAGAGTCACACTGGTTTGTGCATCCCCTGTGGCTGGGTTTCTGTCTAATAAATAGTAGCTATCAAAAATGCATGAAAATAGAAGCACTTACCACAAGGAATGTCTCTCCTGATCAGGGGTGCCTGAATAGCCTCCCTGCTTTCTTTGTTGATAGCAATAAAAGCTGTGTAAGGGGAGAGGACTCTGGCCTCTGAGCTCATCTCTACAATGTTTTTCTTCAGGTTTTCATTCTCACCACCTGTAAGTAATTGCTCTTCCTTTTTCTCTTCCATTTGGTTAATCAGTGATTTAGCAGCTAAACGGTGAGCTGTTAGTCTAAACACACAAACATACTTAACATGTCATTTTGGGCACATCTTATAGAAAGTGAAGATTTAACACTGGCACCAGATAACAAATTAATCAAATCATATAAAACTGCCATTCAGCCAGGCACCAAACTCAAGGAATTTAAGTTTTAACGTAGATATCACAGAACAACTTTCTCAGTATGGATGACATATCCAATTCTTATACATATCTTGCCACAAAACATTAATTTCAGTAATGTTCATACATCTTGAAATAACCATACCTGCTATGCTTGGCACAATTAAGCGCAAAATGCATTTCTGTTTTGTGTTCCATGTCACACAGACTATACTGCAGAGACACATGACCAACTGCAGTCTCATCAACCTGTAAAAAAAATGGTAAGTTAATTTATAATATTGGATTTTTCCAGAATTAAACAAACAAAGAAAAAGGTTATACATTAGTGTACAGTGATAGTATTGTGGAGCCTATACCAGTAGGTGTATATATAGTGTTGTACACAAAAAAGTAGCCTATGCATAGTAATGAGCCCCACCATGGAATACTCTATCCAAATATTATATTGTTTATATGTTACTTACTCCATATGTTTTGTAGTGATGATCAAGAAAAAAATACACACACATACATGCTGTATATACTGTGAAGGCTAGGGGCACCAGAGAGCCCCAAATACGACCACACAAACACAGTCCTGGATTCAAACAAATAGTTGTTTATTATTTAAATACCTCATAAAAAGCACCAAACCACAAGCACAAGATATCTCTCCTTCCTCTCTGTCTCACCACCGTACTGTTCTCCTCCAGTCGAGTGTTGCCTTCCTTCCTCCCAGTTCTAACTAGCCAAGGTCCTTTTAATTTAGGACCTGGGAGTACGTCCAGTGCCAGGGCTTTGCCTGTTGGAAGCAAGTCCAAAATATTAGGGCACCTCTTGGCGGCACCTCCGGACTCCAGCAGGCCTGCACTACTGGACTACAATTCCCAGCACTTCCTGCTGGTGTCTGGATGGGTACCGATATCCAGGGCTGCTGACATTTAGTCCACGGGGGGAGACATTTATAGGCATTCCGACCAGGTACGGACCCCCAAATCAGTTCTAGTTTTCACGGGTCCTTCCATTATTTTATACCGGCAGGTCACAAAGGTTTCTTTCCATCCAGCTGGCCAGTTTAACTTTTGTTCCATCCTAGCTTCCCCTCCATGTAAGTAAACCATCCCCTTTCCTGGCCGGGATGCCCGTTCTTCTCCTACAATATACTGTATATATATATATATAGTATACACACGCGTGATTAGGGGACAACTAAAGGGTCTGAATAGATGTAATTCCACGCCGAACCAGGGGGTGGTGAAGTCCGCTAATTCTCTCTCTCAATTCCTTGCAGACCATTCTTGGGAAATCCCACCCGATTCTGGGGCAGCCAATGACGTCACTTCTGGTTCCGGTCTTGATGACATCACTTCCTCTGCAAGCATTTAAAAGCCGCCATCTTAAGACAATAGTCAGTTCTGTTTTAGACTTGTTGTGTGAACATGTCTTTGCTTTTGGACAGATTTTGCAGCTGTGATATATTATATGGGTGGCTGCCCCAAACCTTCCCAATGTTTCTTGGTCATTCTTGTTATAATATATATACATACATACACATATCCATGTATGTCAGAAGATCTCCTTATGCTCTCTGTCAAGGTATGTAATAACCTGCTGGAATGAGAGGGGGCGTTATTCGCTAATATTGTCTTTTCCTTATCTCTTTGTAGCAATAAAAAATTCCCAGTGAGAGTACCTGATTCTGCCCCTTCTGGTTCTCCATTGATACGAATCCCAGACTCCCAAAGAGAGGTGTCATTTGACTCCTGGACAAGCCGCTAGATGGAACTCTTCTTACAAAGTGATGTCTCAATTAAGAGTAGATTCTTTTGTTATTTTGGCCTGAGATACAGGGCAACCCTGCCAAAGATGGGCATCAATTTTGTTTATTCCTGTCACAAATTAAAGGAGACTACTTGGTTGACGCCCCAAAATATACAAATATAATATGTATGTATTGTCACACATGAGCGATTAGGGAACAGCTAAAGAACCCGACGAGCAGTGCAAAACCGCAAGGCAGGGGACGGCGACAGTGTACTAACCGCTCTCTCTTTATTTTAACAGGAAAGATGAGAAAACACCACCGTGAATTCGTCTCCAATACCCTAACCAGAAGTCCGAGCAGCTTCCGGGTTCCTTTATCCACTCCAGTCCTGCTTTGATGACGTCACTCCATCCCAAGATTCTCAGCGCCTCCTCTCCCATCTTCCTCATTTCCGTTCCCACCTCATAAAATGTCAGTGCTTCATGTTAATCATTATCTGTTATACAGTACTTGATAACTGACCGTTATTCTTGGAATTCATTGCTTTACAGTGTACAGGGACGGAATCCCCAACCCTTAAAGTTGTTTTGTGTGTTTTCTTCACAGTATATATATATAAAATATATATTATATATATTGTCACATACGTGTGAATAGGGGGACGTTGTGTAGACAAAGTAAAGGTAATTCCACGCCAGGGCAGGGTGCACTAAACCTTCTCCTGCTATCTCTACAGACCAGCCGCGGGAAAACGTATCTAAATCAAGAGTGTCACTTCCAGTTCCGGCACCCAGGCTGATGCCAGAGAAACATAATTTCCGGTCACCCTACATCACATCCGGTTAACATACATCACTTCCTGTCTGACCACTTAAAACTGACATCTTTTCCAACCTTCATCAGTTCTGTCTTGGAATCTGTACGATCAACAACTCTGTTGAATGAAAAAGAAAACCTTTGCAGCTAGGAATATTATATGGGTGGCTGCCCCGAGTCTGTTCCTTTTACAATATATAAATATTATTTTTTTTATAAATAAGGGCTGTCAAACTACCCAAACATAAGGTTTGAATATCAAAATTAAAAATAAGTTAATACTTTAATATTTTCAAACTTAGGACAGCAGTTCTGGGCTTTACATGCGCACTTGCACATGCTTTCTTTTGTACTTTGTTATAATAATAATAATAATATTGGCAGTGTCGGCTGCAGCAAGAGCAAATACCAACTGCAAAAAAAAGTCATAGCAGCACATCAAAACCCCAAGCAGTTCTACAACCTATAAAAGTGTAACATCTGCACTTGCACTACCATCTTGTGCAAGTGCTTGTCAGGACAGTGAATTATGAAGTCAAACATGAAAAGGAGATTTAATCCTTATGAGCCACATATGCTGGTACCATACTTCGCTACATTATTATTACAATTTTTACTTTTATTTTTTTACTTGCAGTGAAGTTGCAAAGCATGAAGTTCTTATGAGAATGCTGCTTGGGTCCTGTTTGTAGTACTCAGCTGCTGTCCTGTGTTACAAACATATGGTGATGCACCTTGCTGCTTCATGGACAGCTGTTGGGGATGGAAAGCAGGGTTGGGCGGAAGACCAGGGGAAAGCACTTTGTGTGAGGGCACAGGGCACATTTCCAAAGGGGTACTAAATGACAGGGGCTGACAGATATGTGGCAGTGCTTTTGCGCCAAACAGGCAGAACAGTTGGAGATCAGGAGGAATACGGGTTAGTTAATAAGACGCTGACCAGGTGGGAATAGCAAGAGAAGAAAAAGAGCAGGCAAAATGCAGACAAGTCAAAGATGGACTTGGTTTACTATTTGGAAAGGCCAAATGGGCAGAGGCAGGGTACCATTTTATATTGTGGCAATCATAATACAAAGCCAGTCAACAAATGTGGACAGAAAAGCAGCTCCTGTGTGCCTTATTCAATGAGATTGTCACAATATCAAGTCAGGGTCTGCACAATCCATTTACGTTTTTTTTCTCTTCTACAGATGGAGCAATGTTTTAATAAGAGTAGCCTGAATATTTCTAATTACACATCATTGTTTTAGGCATTATGCCTGCAGCCATGTATGACAGAGACATGCTTATAACCTATAGTAATAATTTTAAACTACCAACTTAAAAATGATACAGGAGAAAGAGAGGCAAGTGAACTAACACAGTTGGCACAGGGCACAAGGCAGGAACAAACCATGGACAGGGTGCCAGTCCATCGCAGGGTGAACACACACACACGCCCCAACTGCACACAAGGGCCAAGTTAATGTCGTCATCTACCTAATCTGCATTCTTTGGGAGGAAATGGGGAGAAATGCAAATTCCATGCAGGGAGGACCTGGGACACAAACCCTGGTCTAGTTACTGCGAGGCAGCAGCACTGCCACTGTGCCACTGTGCTGCCCCTGGTGTTATTATGATTAGGTAATAAAATAACAGAATAATCGTACAGCTTAATAGATACAAAATGGACTGGCTATCATACACAAGGTATAAAACAGTAGTTAGTATTGTAACACTTTTATTTTTAGAAAACATATTACATGTGTAATGTACTTTTTATTCGAGAAAGCATTAGTAAGGAATCATTTTGTTTAATACATAATTTTAAGTAGGCAGCACAGGGGCGCAGTGGAAGCGCTGCTACCTCACAATAAGGAGACCTGGGTTCGCTTCCCAGGTCCGCCCTGAGTGGAGTTTGCATGTTCTCCCTGTGTCTGCGTGGGTTTCCTCCCACAGTCCAAAGACATGCAGGTTAGGTGCGTGCATTGGTGATCCTAAATTGTCCCTAGTGTGTGTCTGCCCTGCAGTGGGCTGGCGCCCTGCATGGGGTTTGTTCCTGCCTTGTGCCCTATGCTGGCTGGGATTGGCTCCAGCAGACCCCCGTGACCCTGTGTTAGGATATAGCGGGTTGGAAAATGACTGACTGACTGACTGACTGACTGACTGACTGACTGACATAATTTTAACAGAATACCTGTGGGCACACATGCAATTCCTAAAATGTACAATAATTCTCTGTGCAAAATATTTGCTACAATGGGAGTGGGCTAAATTCCTAACATCATTGCAATTGTGCGCCCTTCCCAAAGCTAGGTATATTTGGCAATAGTTAAATAAATCACTCCTTAAATCAACACTAGCTTTTAAGAGTTTGCCCTTAGGATTAATTAATTGACAAATGCTAATAATTCTATATGAGCTGAACAAAAGTCTAATGCCTTTTTATCAAAGAAGATATTAATAACCAATGGTTTAATTTAATGGATACTTTTAAACAGAATATTTTTGGAAACACAAATAAATCCTCAAGCTCATTCATCCTTTGTAAACATTGTTAGTAGTTTTTGACATCACTTAGAATTATTCATCTGCATGTACAGGCATCCCCAGTAAATCCACAAAAGCTGACCACCAACCATACAGCTCCCTCCACTGCCCTTACACCATGTGGTACACTTAATAAACAACTTAGTTAATAAAAAGTAAAATAAAATAATGGCATTTATAATAAAAATTTAAATAAACTGATAAAGTTAAACAAGGTATCCTCTTTAATAAAATCCCTTTGTGCGTCCAGATGTCCGTGTGTGTGTGTGTGTCTTCTGGTGAAGCGCGCATGCGCGGGGCACGGTGCGATGCGTGATATTACTGTCTGAGAAAGTTACAGGTGTTTTACGGAAATACAAACCAGTATTACTGTGAGAGGAAATTAAAGGTACACAATACAGTGACGCATATTACAGCCACATACAAGCCAGTATTACTGTCAGAGGAGATTAAAGGCATATTACCGACGCGCATGCCTGTATTACCGCCAGAGAAAATTAAAGGTATATTACGGACGTACAAGCCAGCGGACGTACAAGACAGTATTACTGTCACAGAAAATTAAAGACACACAATACATGGCGGCAGCCCACGAAGAACGGTCAGCTCAGCAAGTAAACATCAACAAAAGAAAGTCTGAAAGAAAGAAAAATACGACCAACAAAAAGAATGAGGTCAAAGTCCCTTGCCATTTAATATAGACTTCCTACTAATGTTTATGCACTACTGTTCTAGTGCCCGTTATTGTAACGGGCTAAATGACTAGTACTTAATAATAGGCTTCATAGAATGCTAAAACAGAATAATAAGGCATACTCAATAAACATTAAAGCAACAATTGTTAGCAGTCTTACTAAATTAATAAAAAACACACAAAAAAAAAACAAACAAACAAATGCATACTAAATGATGAAAGTCTTTGTGAAAATGAAACAAACTTTTTACCTGAAATCTAGAATGCTGCACAGTGGTTAGCATTGCTGTGTCCTGCTGTTGCATTCATGTTTTGTATCCTGGTCACAATTTACTGTTTTTGGTGCATCAACAGTAAAACATTTGCCAATTTCTTTTTCTCTCTTATAGATGTATGGAACCATGAAAGCCATATCTACTCTCCACCAAAGGCACCACATTCCTGGCCTTTTCAGCAGCAGGCGTGCCCTTTTAACACAACACTGCAAAATGCAGAGCAGTGCCAAATGCAAGAATGAACACAGGTAGTTTGAGAAAAGGAAACCAAGAAAGGTGGTGATGAGGAAAGTTATTTATTTACTTTGGTCTAAATCATGTAAAGCAAAACTGTCATATGTATATGTAAAACGTGAATAAGATCAGTATAACTATAAAAAAATAATACTAGAGGAACTACAACCATAATGGTGCTTGCTTGCAGTTGGACAAGTAACATTCTGTGGCTGAGCTATTCTGCAATCTGAGCTAAGATGGCTGTTTGCTACTTTCAGTTTCAAAACATCATAATGGATTTTTCTAATTTATTCACATTTGAAATAACTTTTTGGTGAGGTTGGATTTTTTTGGTACTGGGTGGTCATGACCTTGAGTTTGATTACTTGTGAAAACTGCAAAAAGCCCAGAATTTCCTATCAGGCAGTCATTGAGTCAGTCAGGGCCTTGTCATCAGATATGGACGTCTGCGGCGTAAGTTGCAGGCTTACTCTCCTGGCTTTATGTATTTGCACATTAGTTGCTTGATTTTTTTTTTACATACTTAATGTATAGAGTATAATGCCACCTACTATTTTATTTTTTAACTCTTCATCTTTTCCAGTAAATATGCCACCTATTATTTCATCTTTTATTTTTTAACTCTTCATCTTTTCCTGTGTGTATATTTACAACCCCAATATCAAAAGGGCTGGTACAGTGTGGAGAATGCTAATTAAAACAAAAATGAGTGATTTGTAAATTTACTTTGACTTGTATTCAAACAAAAACAAAACAAAGACAAGGTATTTCATGTTTTACCTTATCAACCTCATTGATTTTTGAAGATATATGTTTATTCTAAAATTGATGCCTCTCAATACATTCCAAAAAATTTGGAACTGGGGTAGTTTAAAACTAACAGTGAGGTGACCTGTTGAAATAACAAAGTGATGATAACAATTGTATTCTAGTATTTAAGGAGCCCTCATAAATTTGCCAACAGATGCATCAGTGAATAATCCAGCACTTTGGGAATAACGTTCCACAAAGCAAGTTGGTAGGATTTTGGCCATTTCACTCTACATTGAGCACAATATAATTACAAGATTCGAGGAATTTGGTGAGATCTCGGTGCATAAAGGGCAAGGCTGAAAACCACTTCTACCTTCGCTTGACTTTCAGTTCCTGAAATGTAACTGTCTTAAAAACCATCATGTACCTGTAATGGTTATAATGACAAGAGCTCAGGAATAAGCCTTTGTCAAAGGCAAGTTAGTTCTTTACTATGCAAAGCAGAAGCCATATATCATCAACACTGTCCACCAACTGAGTTTGGTCTCATCTGAGATGGGGAGTAGCACAGTGGAATCATATTTCATGGTCTGACAAGTCAACATTTCAAATAGATGTGTTTTCTAAAGAGGAAAAGGACCATCCCAGTTGTTATCTGCATCAGTTTTCTTTTTACTGTGCCAGACACCATTCCCATTTTGAATTAGACTATATTTAATTTATAACTGCTCGTGCCATCTCTTTCAAATGCTTCACATCTGAGTAGCCTATATCTGGTTAGTCATTATTGCTTCATGATCAAACATTCTGTGAAAAATTTTAGAACGCTTTCAAAGAGTTCAATCAGGCTCAATAGAAAACACCACGTTCAGTGAAATGGGGGACCATGTGTAAAAAGTGTTGTCATTCTACTTGGTGTGACTGAAATGTATGCAAATACTTTTAGATTAAAGTTTGCAATGTGTACTTTAATCACCGGGGCGGCACGGTGGCGCAGTGGTAGCGCTGCTGCCTCGCAGTTAGGAGACCCGGGTTCGCTTCCCAGGTCCTCCCTGTGTGGAGTTTGCATGTTCTCCCCGTGTCTGCGTGGGTTTCCTCCGGGCGCTCCGGTTTCCTCCCACAGTCCAAAGACATGCAGGTTAGGTGGCTTGGCAATTCTAAATTGGCCCTAGTGTGTGCTTGGTGTGTTTGTCTGTGTCCTGCGGTGGGTTGGCACCCTGCCCAGGATTGGTTCCTGCCTTGTGCCCTGTGTTGGCTGGGATTGGCTCCAGCAGACTCCCGTGACCCTGTGTTCGGATTCAGCGGGTTGGAAAATGGATGGACTTTAATCACCTCTGAATTGTTTGATTTGCAATTTTAAACTGTATAGCAGAGGGGTAAATCAAGGAAAAATGCATCGTTGTCTCAAAAATCGTGGAGGGCACAGCATGTTTGGATAGCAATTAAAGGTGAAATTTGTTTCAGTTAGTTATGCTTTCGGTCTGGCATGTTCTCATAGACAGAAAATCTCTGACTTAGTATCTCAGCTCATTGCTCTGTAAAATGCCATCCCTGCATGTTTAATCCTGATCATGTATCCTTTGTTTATAATATAAGAATAGAGTTGAATTCTGTTCTCTTACAAAACAGAGATATGGCCCAGATATTATACTGCTGGGGCCAGGCAGAGTAAATTATTAGTTCTTAGGCTACCTAAGTTTGAAGTGTATGCTACAGTCACTTCTCTTCAGAATTAGACAAGGCATCTTACTAATAATTTGATCAAGATTAATGGACAGTTTTTTGAGTTTTCTCCCATTTATTTTTTGCTTTTTACAACCCCAAACTATGAAGAAATCAGCTCTTTCTTTTCTAGTCTGCCCCATTCCTAAACTCTAGGATGATGATGCCTTTACTCAGTGCTGGATTAATCATATATTGTAAGCAAAGTAAGCACATGCTTAGGGCATCAAGGGTAAAGGGGGCACCACAAAAATTTTTCATGGCCGAATTTATCACATAACTTATTAAATTAATTAAATTTATAGCCATTTTCATATATCTGTGCCATGTGCAGCTCATTCTCTAAATCTGGTTGGCCGAAGCGCTGTTGACTGCTGTCAAGAGGCTGTTAATTTCTTCTCTACAGTACAGTTACTCTATATCTTCTTTTCCGCCTCAACCAACCGGTGGAAAATTCTTAAAGATCGTATTAAAAATGAAAATGTCTTAAAATCCCTCACTGATACAAGATGGGAGGCACATGCTATGGCAATAACAGCAATTTCAAAATCTTTCTTTAAAATTTTAGAAGCATTAGAATATATAGCCGAAGACCAGTCACAAAAGGGAGATGCTAGAAGAGAAGCAAATAATATTGCAGATAAGATGCAAGAGCTAGAATTCGTTTTTATGTTGAATTTTTGGAATGAGATTTTGCAGAATTTTCACAGAGTAAGCAAAGTTCTACAAGATGAGGATGTGAACTTAAAAACACGTGCAGATCTGTATGTATCATTAGGTGATCAACTGTGTACTTTACGAAATGAATTTGAAAAATATGAAAAAGAAGTAAAGGAAATGTTACCAGATGTCGATTACAAGGCAGCTACAACTCGCAAACATATCAGAAAGAAGCTACCCAATGATGGAGGTACACCAGAAGTATATCTGAATGCCAGAGATAAATTTCATATCAGCACCTTTTGCATAATTGTTGACAAACTTGAAACTGAGATGAAAAGGAGAGGAGAGATATACACAGAAATAGCTGAGAGATTTTCTTTTCTAAATGATCTGCCATATGTCACTTCATCATCTACTAACACTGAAAGGTATTCTAAGTACTGGGAAAAGCTGATTGATGCTTACCCAGAGGACTTCAACAGTAATTTCTCAGCTGAACTTCAGCAGTTTCATTTATATGTGCGCCATAAGTTCAGTGCAACAGAAAATGTAAAAACAAGATTCAGTCATGCAGAACTTTATAAAATAATTTTAGAAGACAATATTGAGTGTGCTTTTCCAAATGTAGACATTGCCTTTCATATATTTTTAACATTAATGGTCACAAACTGCTCAGCTGAGCACTCATTTTCTCAGTTGAAATACTGTATATTAAAAATCCTCTCAGAACAACTATGCATCAAGGCAGGCTGGATGCCTTATCTCTATTATGTATAGAAGCAGATGTGTTACGTAAGATTGATTATGAAGATCTAATCAAAGAGTTTGCAAGGAAAAGAAGTAGGAGAAAATTATTAAGATAAAAATAAAATGAAGCATACAAAAATAAATATTATTTTCCTTCTTACTATAAGTATATTTTGTTTAATTTTGAATTTTTGATAATAAATCCATTCATCCATCCATCCTCTTCCGCTTATCCGAGGTCGGGTCGCGGGGGTAGCAGCTTGAGCAAAGATGCCCAGACTTCCCTCTCCCCGGCCACTTCTTCTAGCTCTTCCGGGAGAATCCCAAGGCGTTCCTAGGCCAGCCGAGAGACATAGTCCCTCCAGCGTGTCCTGGGTCTTCCCCTGGGCCTCCTCCCAGTTAGACGTGCCTGGAACACCTCACCAGGGAGGCGTCCAGGAGGCATCCTGTTCAGATGCCCAAGCCACCTCATCTGACTCCTCTCGATGCGGAGGAGCAGCGGCTCTACTCTGAGCCCCTCCCGGATGACTGAGCTTCTCACCCTATCTTTAAGGGAGAGCCCAGACACCCTACGGAGGAAACTCATTTCAGCCGCTTGTATTCACGATCTCGTTCTTTCGGTCACTACCCATAGCTCATGACCATAGGTGAGGGTAGGAACGTAGATCCACTGGTAAATTGAGAGCTTTGCCTTATGGCTCAGCTCCTTTTTCACCACGACAGACCGATGCAGAGCCCGCATTACTGCGGATGCCACACCGATCCACCTGTCGATCTCACGCTCCATTCTTCCCTCACTCGTGAACAAGGTCCCGAGATAATTGAACTCCTCCACTTGGGGCAGGATCTCGCTCCCAATCCTGAGAGGGCACTCCACCCTTTTCCGGCTGAGGACCATGGTCTCGGATTTGGAGGTGCTGATTCCCATCCCAGCCGTTTCACACTCAGCTGCGAACCGATCTAGAGAGAGCTGAAGATCACGGCCTGATGAAGCAAACAGGACAACATCATCTGCAAAAAGCAGTGACCCAATCCTGAGTCCACCAAACTGGACCCCCTTAACGCCCTGGCTGCGCCTAGAAATTCTGTCCATAAAAGTTATGAACAGAATTGGTGACAAAGGGCAGCCTTGGCGGAGTCCAACTCTCACTGGAAACGGGTTCGACTTAATGTCGGCAATGCGGACCAAGCTCTGGCACCGATCGTACAGGGACCGAACAGCCCTTATCAGGGGGTCCGGTACCCCATACTCTCGGAGTACCCCCCACAGGAATCCCCAAGGGACACGGTCGAATGCCTTTTCCAAGTCCACAAAACACATGTAGACTGGTTGGGCAAACTCCCATGCACCCTCCAGGACCCTGCTAAGGGTGTAGAGCTGGTCCACTGTTCCGCGACCAGGACAAAAACCACACTGTTCCTCCTGAATCGGAGGCTCAACTATTCGACGGACCCTCCTCTCCAGAACCCCCGAATAGACTTTTCCAGGGATGCTGAGGAGTGTGATCCCTCTGTAGTTGGAACACACCATCTGGTCCCCTTTCTTAAAGAGGGGGACCACCACCCCAGTCTGCCAATCCAGAGGCACTGTCCCTGATGTCCATGCAATGTTGCCGAGTGACGTGTCAACCAAGAGAGCCCTACAACATCCAGAGTCTTGAGGAACTCCGGGCGTATCTCATCCACCCTCGGGGCCCTGCCACCAAGGAGTTTTTTGACCACCTCGGTGACCTCACTCCCAGAGATGGGGGAGCCCACCTCCGAGTCCCCAGGCTCTGCTTCGTCATTGGAAGGCATGTTAGTGGGATTGAGGAGGTCTATGAAGTACTCCCCCCACCGACCCACAACGTCCCGAGTCGAGGTCAGCAGCGCACTATCCCCACCATATACAGTGTTGACACTGTACTACTTCCCCCTCCTGAGATGCCAGACGGTGGACTAGAATCTCCTCGAAGCCGTCCGAAAGTCGTTATCCATGGCCTCCCCAAACTCCTCCCACGCCCGAGTTTTTGCCTCAGCAGCCACCGAAGCTGCATTCCGCTTGGCCTGCCGGTACCTATTAGCTGCCTCCAGAGTCCCACAGGACAAAAGGGACTGGTAGGACTCCTTCTTCAGCTTGACAGCATCCCTCACCGCCGGTGTCCACCAATGGGTTCGGGGATTGCCACCACGAAAGGCACCGACCACCTTACGGTCACAGCTCTGGTCAGCCGCCTCAACAATAGAGGCACGGAACATGGCCCATTCGGACTTAATGTCCCCCACCACCCTCGGGACGTGGTCAAAGTTCTGCCGGAGGTGGGAGTTGAAGCTACTTCTGACAGGGGGCTCTGCCAGACATTCCCAGCAGACCCACACAACACGTTTGGGCCTACCAGGCCTGACCGGCATCCTCCCCCACCATCGAAGCCTACTCACCACCAGGTGGTGATCAGTTGACAGCTCCGCCCCTCTCTTCTCCCGAGTGTCCAAGACATGTGGCCGCAAGTCCGACGACACGACCACAAAGTCGATCATCGAACTGAGGCCTAGGGTGTCCTGGTGCCAAGTGCACATATGAACACCCCTATGCTTGAACATGGTGTTCGTTATGGACAATCCGTGACGAGCACAGAAGTCCAATAACAAAACACCGCTCGGGTTCAGATCGGGGGGGCCATTCCTCCCAATCACGCCCTTCCAGGTCTCACTGTCATTGCCCACGTGAGCATTGAAGTCTCCCAGCAGTATGAGGGAGTCCCCAGAAGGTATGCCTTCTAGCACCCCCGCTAGGGACTCCAAAAAGGGTGGGTACTCCAAACTGCTGTTCGGCTCACACGCACAAACAACAGTTAGGACCCGTCCCCCCACCCGAAGGCGGAGGGAGGCTACCCTCTCGTCCAGGGGGTAAACCCCAATGAACAGGCTCCAAGTCGGGGGGCAATAAGTATACCCACACCTGCTCAGCTCCTCTCACCGGGGGCAACTCCAGAGTGGTAGAGAGTCCAGCCCCTCTCAAGGAGATTGGTTCCAGAGTCCAAGCTGTGCGTCGAGGTGAGTCCGACTATATCTAGCCAGAACGTCTCGACCTCGTGCACTAGCTCAGGCTCCTTACCCTTCAGAGAGGTGACATTCCACGTCCCAAGATCCAGCTTCTGTAGCCGAGGATCGGACCGCCAAGGTCCCCGCCTTCGGCCACCACCCAACTCACACTGCACCCGACCTCCTTGGCCCCTCCCATAGGTGGTGAGCCCATGGGAAGGGGGACCCACGTTGCCTCTTCGGGCTGTGCCCGGCCGAGCCCCATGGGTGCAGGCCCGGCCACCAGGCGCTCGCCATCAAGCCCCACAACCAGGCCTGGCTCCAGAGGGGGGCCCCGGTGACCCGTGTCCGGCCAAGGGAAAACGCCGTCCAAAGTTTTCATTCATCATAGAAGGTTTGTTTAACCACTCTTTGTCTCATCCCTCACCTAGGACCAGTTTGCCTTGGGTGGCCCTACCAGGGACATAAAGCCCCGGACAACAGAGCTCCTAGGATCATTGGGACACGCAAAACCCTCCACCATGATATGGTGGCAGTTAAAGGAGGGGTTCGATAATAAAATAAAATTTTATTTTCTAGTTTGTTATTGTTTTAATATTTTGAATTACTAGTGTAAGGGGGCACCAAAATTACTTAGTGCTTAGGGCATCTAAGGGTCTTAATCCAGCCCTGCCTTTACTATAGTTGCACCATTTACTGTTGTTGAAATTAAAGAAGTTTTATAGACTCTATGCAATCTGGGAAGTCAGCAGGGCCAGATGTGTTGCCAGTCAGAACTTAATGTCAATGTTTTTGTCAGCAATCTTTGGCCCATGTTTTCCAAATGCTTAATTCTGTCATCTCCACCACCCGAATAAATGATTCTGTCAAAACTGCCATGATCACCCTTTTGTTAGAACCGCTTCTGAGTCCCAATCTTCGGTTCTAATTCTGTTCTTATTTTGTTCTGTTTTCTCGGGTGATTGACAAGCAGCCCTGTGCAGCGATTGGCTCGCCTTCGAAACGCCTGTGTTCTAATTGGTCGAGGTGTTCTTAGTCTGATAGTTTTGTAAATTTTGACTGGCTAAACAAAATGCGTTCTATTTTCTGTTCCGAAAGAAAGTGGGCCAGCTGGTACTATTAATATGGTACTATTGCTACTACTATCAGTACACAAGAATTAAATTGAAGTGTAATAAAACTTGTAGTTTAATGTAATTAATTTTATTTTCTTATGTGCATATTAATGAAAGTGTTTTTTTTCTTTTTAGCGACTACATAACAATACTTTGAAAAGTAGTATAATAAGTAATATAACTATTAGTGCTACTACTATACAAGGATTATAGTGAAGTGAAATAAAACAGGTGCAGTTTAATCTAATGAGAATGTTTTTGTTTTGTACATATTAACAAAAGTATTCTTTTTTCTTTTTAGCAAATTGGTTTAAGTAATATAAATATCTGTAAATAGTCTGGACAGAATTGCATTATAATTATGTTTGTTAATAATAATAATGCTAACAATAGCAAATTGCAGTGTAATAAGGTAGTTGAAATATTATTAAAGGCTTAAAAAAAGTCAGGATTAGTATTACTAACCATTCTATTTATTTATTTAGTGTCTGTGTACCCTTATTCTTTCAGAATTAACTGTTTCTGGTATCCCTTACCATGGCTGCCACTAGAGTTCCTACGCGAGTCTGTGTTTGTAGTAGCAGTGTTCCTCTTAAAACAAAGGTTTTTTTCTTTAATTGACGTACTGGTTGATTGCGTTGTTTTAATAGACCCAACATCACATGCAGGGTTGACATGCAAGTATTCATAGGTTAAATAACACAAAGGTTAATTAAAAAAAAACAAAAACTTTTTGGAATATTGGGCTTGGTGCATATAGAATTTGTTCAAAGTTGGCAGTTTATCATCCTGTTGTTCCCTTGTTCGTTTTTTTCCTTTTTGCATGCTCAGTTACTCTTTATTTTCTCTCTGTTGGAGCCCATGTCGCTTGGTGCAGACTATATGTAGGTTGTAACCTATTAGTTGTTCCCTGAAGACCAATTTGTAATATTCTGAAATTTCTTTTAATTTCAGTTTTTGGTAACCTAAACTTTAAATGTAAATGTCTGCCAGTTTCCTGCGGATCTGTTTCAGGTCGCTCGTTGCATTCCAGCTTGTTAAATTTGAAGAAAAACAGAGGTGTTGTAAAACTTTGGAATGGAACTGTAACTTTCTATTGGTTTATCTAATTTATCCAGCTTGAACCCTGTGCCACAGTTCTGCCGCGAGACCTCCGGCGAACTGACTCTCAAGGCATCCGCCGAGGCGATCTAGGTTGCCAAGGCATACGGCCTGAGCGGCGCCATGCCGTCTAGGGTAATGTCGGCTGAGATGGTCAGGAAGCAGGCCAGGAGACACGTGCAGGCAGCAGGTGGTGACCCTGGGGACTCCAAGCTGGAGCGCATCACCAGCAAGCTCCAGTTTGGACAGTACCAGGGTCAAACTTTAAAATGGTTGCTGACCCATGACCTTGGCTATGCCGTCATGGTGTTGGCAACCCACCAGAGGGAGCGCGAAGATGGCCAGGTGTCAGATAGTCCGCTGGCGAGACAATAAGAATTCCCTGGAGTCCTACGCCTGGCTCTTTCCCGATGTGAAAACTGGAGAGAGATGGGTCGGCCAGGACCCTGGACGAGGGCAAGAGGCTCGTCGGCTTCGGCCAACATGGACACCTGACATTTCAGGCCCTTTACGATGCAGAAGATCGGGAGGCCAAGAGGTAAGAGACTTTTGGGTGGGGTCTGAGGGGAAGGGCACAGCAAGGTAGTGGGACCCTGCTTCCATTTGTTCACCTGTTACCGTTCCCGCTTTCGTACCCCAACGCAGTTACATCAAATGGCTCTGGCGCCAGACCACCAACATCGGGACCAAGACCAACCTCCTCCCTTCCCAAAACCACCACTGTTACCCCCACCGACTATCTCTCTGCAGCAGCCTCCGTCATCGAGATTCCCAATGACGTGCTGCTGTCGGCCAGCATGGAGTTGGAGGCTGGTAAGTGACCGCCACCCATGGAAATATTGTGGTGGCTCCTTAACTTTTTCTGTTTAACCTGTTATTTGTTTGAATTTGTAAACAACCTTCCTCAGCATCTACCTCCCAGTCTGCAACCAGTGGAGGGCCCGTGCCATCCCAGTGCTCCCAACCAATGGCTGATCCGGGGAAGCAGCCTTCGCAAACGCTGTCTGTAGCCAGGAGAGAGGTGAGTTAAAAGAATGTGTTTCTTTGAATTGCATTGCCGGGAAAGGAACAAACCCTGTCTGATTCTGATATTCTCACTCTCACTCACACACAGCTACTTTTGCCCGAGGGCTGGAGGACTTCACTACCTAAGGAACAGCATGTGTGAGTAAGTTGGGTCCTTTTCACCACGGGCAAGGATGGAAAGCCTGTGCTTTCCTCCAACCTTCTCCTTTGGTGGTATCCTCCTGGCCCCCGCAACGTGCACCTCCAGCCCCCAACATCGCCACACACCTTTTTTCAACTCCCGTTCTTCCTGTGGATGCCGTACCGCATGTGGGGCTACAAGCTCTCCTGCATGGCGTGCAGATGGTACTTTATGGCCAGAGTACATGGAGTGCCAGCGCTGCAGGAAGAAGGTGGCGGGCTGGTCGCAGGATGTCTTGGATTAGCTGCACCACACCCACCGGGATGAGTTTCCAGCTATCCTGACTTACAGGTCAGACAAGGAGTCTCCGATGGCTACGTCAACTCTCCACAGGTAGACAGGCACACACGGGCGGTCCTAACATCCCTGCTCTGTCTAACACAGGTTATCCTGCGACAAAAAGCTCATCGGGCAGATGCGTGAGCGCACGCTGGGAAATGGGGCCAACCGGCTGCACAGATATCTGCTCGAGGAGCACACCAGGTCCTGGATGTTGCAGTCCAAAAAGTACCTGTTCGCGTTTGCCAAGTTCATCACATCGGGTGATGAGCCATCTGCAACTCTGCCTCTACCACCACGGATGACCCCGGTGCTCGGTGCAAAGTGGTTGCTGTCTGTCTACGCCTGGGAGGTGGCTTCGAGGCTAGAAGAGACCAAGGCCCGGATCATTTCCATCTTTGGCTCAATCTTGAAGATGGTCTTGACCAAGAAGGTGAGCAATATCACCATCCCCTCCTTCCTTCTTTTCTCCTTTACTTCCAGCTCACCGTCACTCTCCCTTTCATCGTTCAGGTGACCAAGAAACTCGCTAGTGCCGGGGCAGGTACGGCAGCCTGGGTGACCAACATGGGGAATGAGCATGGCCAGATCTTGATCAGCGTCCTCACTGCAGCCGAGGGCGCTGGCCTGCACCCCACGGCCACCGGGTTGATGCAGCGATACTGTGATGCCAATGTGTCCCCGCCTCTGGTTCTGTATGTGGACCAAGACTGCTGTTCCCACGGTTGGCCATATAAGGTGTCCCCGTTATTCCACCAGTGGGATCAGCTACAGCTGCGGCTTGACATGTGGCACCTGATGCGACGCTTCGCAGCGGGTGTCACCATGGAGTGCCACCCACTACACAGCCTCTTCATGGTGCGTCTCTCGTTCTGTATTTTTGAGTGGGACCAGGGAGACGTCGCCCGGCTGGTGAGGCGGGGAAGGGTCCCCGAGACTCCGGCTTCGGAAACATCCTGTTAAAGGAGCTGGCCCACCACTGTCACCGCCGCACGCGTGGGGTCATTGACGAGATGCTGGAGGCCTTCTGGGATGCCACTGACACCATGGGTATCCTGCTTTTAGACCGTGACAAGATCCAGGACATTTGGAAGACTCAGAGGCGCCAGCTCCACTGCATCTAGGACCCACCTGGCGTGCACCTGTACATGCAGACCGGGCAGCTGGTCAAAGGGGGGATCACGCTGCCGGTGTTCAGGTGTGCGAGAGGTTCAACTTCGTTGGAGTCATTCCACCTGCATCTGAACCTCTTCATACCTGGTAAGGGTGCCCAGAAACCTGTTCTTTGTGACCTGTGTTGTGCGAGGGAGTGGGTGTCATTGTATATTTCTCTCTGTCTCTCTCACCGTGTCTTTCAGGCACTTCAGCCAGCGCGCCCCACTTTCAGGCCTATCTCCTGGAAGGCCTGGTGCGGTGGAACGAGGACTGTGCGGCACAGGCAGTGGAGGCAGCAGACCGTGATATTGTCTGCTACAGTGGCCAACTCCAGCACTCCCTCAATGAGCTGAGTGAACTTGTATATCACATGAAGCTGGTTGAGGATTACACCCGGCCTGCGAAGTACACTGGTGAGGCGGGCGTCCAGCCCTTGTCTTGTCTTGTCTGTCTTCCTCCCTCCCTCCTTTTCATTTTAAGCCAGTTCCCTCTTTTTCACAGGTGAGCTCATTGGCGTCCAGTACCTATTGTCACAGACCGGTCGAGTGCTGGAGGAAGTGATAGACAGCGATCCCGACGCTCCGGATGGGACGGACACAGATGACGAAGATGATAGTGTCGATGAGGGCTTCCAAGAGGACGAGGGGTCGGTAGAGGAGCATCACAACCATACCCTCTTCGGCCTAGAGGAGGACTTCACCCCGCCTACTTCGAAACCGTTGTCGTCTGACACATCCCAGTCGCGCCCTGCCATTGGCACCTCACAGTCTGGGCCAGCCGACCAGGAGACCTCCCCTAGAGATGAGGCCATTCAAAGGGTGTGCCACGAGCCGGTAAGTCTCTCCCGACGAGTCATGATATACCTGTGCAATATCTGATGAGTACACCCCTTTCTCACTTCCACTCTCTTCCCCCAACAGAATAGCTTTGGACCTGACACTGACCTGGGTTACGAGCACGTGGTCCACCTGGCCTGCAGTCTCTTGCAGTGGCGGAGATCGTTTCCCTCTGGGAACGATTGCTGGAGGGTGACAAGGCCCCAGTCCACTTCCCACCACGCCACCAGGAAAGACTGGTGAAGAGGAGGTTCCGACGCAAGCACTCGCAGACCAGTGTCACACCGGGAGTGAAGAGCTTGCAACGGTAGGTGATCAACCTCTTTGGCGTGGCCTCTTTCCTTTTGATCAGATATTGATGGCAGGACTGACTCTCTCTCTCTCTCTCTCTCTCTCTCCCCCAAACCCACCCCCCGAATTTTGTAGGTGCATTGTCGGCCAAGGCGGCCATGCTGCACTGATGCCAAACATCAGCCGCCTTGTGGAGGCTATTTGTATAGAGCTGTCCAGGATTCACCCTGAAGGAACCACCATCTGCAGCGTGAGGGTGAACCACTGGGCAGCTGTAATGCGCGATTACATCTGCATTCAGGAGAATGTCCTTACAAACCCGGTACTCGTGGCCCAGACACGCATTCAGCTATTCCCCCTCAATCAGCGCACCTTGGCACAATGGTAAGTACACACTGGACAAGTGGGGTCCACCATGCCCCTCTCCTCCCTCCCACCCTGATTTCCTTTGCTTTGTGTCTCTGTAGGCACTATGCTCACACCAGGGAGCTGGTACGGCAGGCTCTGGAGATGACCGTGCCATTGCCAAGCAGCTCGGCCCTTGCTTCAGAGCTCACCCCTGCCATACGCCCATGGCCCATGGGCCCCGAGCTGTCCGCTTCACAACAGTTTGAGTTCCGTGATCCGCCTGACCGGACCTCAGGGCCCCGTGGATGTAGCACCAGCCATCGTTTGGCACCCCCCATGCCACATGAAGCACCCGCCACCCAGCCACTCCCCCCGCCAGCTGACACTACCATTCCTCCACTTCCACCACCACCAGCCGAAACTTCAGTACCCCGCACCACTGCCTGGTGGCAGAGGAAGAAGCAGGAGGTGGAGGAGCTGGTGCGACAACAAGGTATCCCTCTCAAACAAAGGTAGAAGGTGGAGGCCTTTGTTTGCCAGTGCTGCGGCCATTCTAAAATGAAAGAGTTCTACCACAGCCGCTTTGGGAGGGAAACCTTTTGCTCCACCTCAGCCGGCAAAACTATGCAGGAGTGGCTGGAGGAAAAGAGAAGAGAAAAGCAAAATCGTTCCGGGGGGATTGCCATTAAAGGATTTTGTTTTTAATGTATCATTTTATTTATTTATTTAATCTGTAGATGATTTTTTTTTTAATTATTTCTTTATTGCAAAAAACTGCCTTTTGCATTCATTGTATGTATATAGTTATTGGATGTTATTTTTTCATAAACCTTGGATTGTTGTTTGATTTTTATTTATTGTATGTATATAGTTATTTCATGTTATTTTTTCATAAACCTTGTTGATTGAATTGTTGTGTCTGCCTGCCTGCTTCTGTCCCGTCGCCACTTTAAGGGCTCTCTGTTTACCTTCCCATGACCACGTGGCTAATCGGCTATGCGTCTGCCCCTTTCAACTTCTACGGACCCGGCTCTGCTCCGCCATGGGTCCATCTTCCGCCATGAAGATTGGCTCACATTTTTATCTTCATATAGGGTCTGTTCTTAAGTCTCACTGGGTTTCTTTTCCTCGCATCCAAATTTTTTATTTGGTCTCTATCTTATAAAGCAATCTTTGTCTCTATATTACGTGTAACCCTGAACAAAGCCACTCTTAAAAAATATTTATTCAGTTGGTGTGGAAGCACAATTTCTTCCTCTCAATTTTCTTGATTAGAATGCAAGATTTTTATATACAGTAACAGTACAAAATTTTATACCATTTCTTAAAATGAGTTACCAAGTCGTATGTAGTAGACCAAGCATGTCAAACTCAAAGGCTAACACGACCAAAATAAATGAGGTTTAAATTTATGTGGGCCGCAAAAAATAAAAACTTAAATTTTCATAAAAACACAGGTTTATTTTGAAAACTACAGTATAAAAAAGAACATGAACAATGATAAAAGTAATGTTTTCTCCCTGACACTTGGCATCTCTTCTCTGATACTATCTTTTCTACTTCGGGGGAAATCTTGTTCGCAGTGTTTACTTTCAGAACTGATCCAAGGTGAATGTCAGTAATTCTGGATCTGACAGGAGACTTATTTCCCTTCATAATTATAAATAACTGCTCACACCGATAAGTACTTCCAATCATGGATATAATTTCATATGCGAATTTTTGGGTATTTTCAAACCTGGCAGGTAAATATTTGTAAAATCCAGGCACGCCAAGTTCACTGAATTTTGCCTTCAAATCTGAATCGCACTGGATCTCAATTACCTCCATTTGCATTTGATTAGGCACTGATTCAATATTTATTGAAAAAATAGAACAAAGAAAACTTGTCTTCCTGCAAACCTTGTTTCAAATTCAGTTCTAAGGCTTATAAAATTTTTTCTGTGTATTTTTGATACAATGCAGTTTCACTTAAACTTGATTTGTTCATGTTGCATGTCGGAAAGTGCGTTAAATCTTCATTTTTCAACTGCTTTTCCCAAAGAACTAGTTTACAATTGAATGCCTTAACTTGGTCACACATGTTCTTAATGATCTGATCTTTTCCTTGCAGTTTTAAAATTTAAATCATATACAGTAAGTGTTTTGTTATATCAACCATGAAGGATAAATCTTACAACCACACTGTGTCAAAAAACAGGCTTGTGTCTTGATTTTAGTTATTAAGAACTGACATATTTCTTTTTTCAAGTCCCAGAATTGTTTAAGAATCTTGAAGCAGGATAGCCAATGTACCTCGGTATAGTAGGACAAACCGGAATATCCATCCATCCATTTTCCAACCCGCTGAATCCGAACACAGGGTCACGGGGGTCTGCTGGAGCCAATCCCAGCCAACACAGGGCACAAGGCAGGAACCAATCCTGGGTAGGGTGCCAACCCACCACAGGACACACACAAACACACCCACACACCAAGCACACACTAGGGACAATTTAGAATTGCCAATCCACCTAACCTGCATGTCTTTGGACTGTGGGAGGAAACCGGAGTGCCCGGAGGAAACCCACGCAGACACAGGGAGAACATGCAAACTCCACACAGGGAGGACCCGGGAAGCGAACCCAGGTCTCCTAACTGCGAGGCAGCAGCGCTACCACTGCGCCACCGTGCCGCCCTCAAACCGGAATATTCACCGTCTAATTCACTTAAGAAAGCAGAGAACTGTCGCTGATTTAAGCCTCGAGACTTTATGACATGAATAATTTTTTGACAGATGTCAACACACGTTTATTACTTTTGCGCATAATACTTCTTGATGTATAATGCAATGTGTATGATGAATCTTGGATCCGCCATAAATTTTACTTTGTTTTTTTTTGCAGTAATGCCACAAAACCATTGTTTTTTCCGGTCATAGACGTAGCTCCATCTGTAGCTACAGAAGTTTATTTTGACAGAGGTAGAAGTTCAAAAACACAATTAAATATATCTTGTCCTGTACTAGTGTTATGCATTGGTACTAGTTCCAATAATTCCTCAAAAATGTTGAAATCTATGTTGCAAGCACAAAGAAACCAAGCTAATTGAGCTACGCCCCCAATGTCCGTACTCTCGTCATAGGCAATGGGAAAAGCTTCGAAACTTGATCATTTTGCTTTGATCTGAACACTTACTGTAAATTGGCGGCCAAATCAGTAATTCTTTCGCAACTGTATTTCGAGACAAAGAGATTGTTTGAAAAGCCTTCATATTTTCAGGACAAATAATTTCTGCAGCTTTAATTAGACATTCCTTAATTAAATCACCATCAGTAAAAGGTCTGGAGTGTTTAGCTATTAACTCCGACAAAATGTAGCTTGCATGCACCACCACTTCACTTTCTTGTGATACTTTAGTAAACTTGAACTGTTGTTTTTTCAGTCCTGACTTTAGCTCTTTCAACTTTTCTTGTCTCATTAAACCCTCGTAATTGTCATATTTTGTTGATAGTGACGATTAATGTTGTACAACTTTGGTATACTGATAATATTATTACATATTAAGCAGATTATTTTATTTTTAACTTCACAGCAAAAATACTCCAATTCTCACTTTACTTGGAAATTTCGATGTTCGTTTTTCATTTATTACTACCACTTGGTTTCGATAGAGACATGCTGGATACAAAGGACTGATAAAAATTAATAATCGTTAACATAAAATAATTGAATATTTTAATAAAAATTGTTATTTTTTCTTGAACATCAACTTACCAGACACTAAATAACTGCTCAAATTAATAAGCATAACGTAAATAAACACATTTTTCTTGTTCATCCATCCATCCATCCATTTTCCAACCCACTGAATCCGAACACAGGGTCACGGGGATCTGCTGGAGCCAATCCCAGCCAACACAGGGCGCAAGGCAGGGAATCAATCCGGGGCAGGGCACCAACCCACCGTAGGATACACACACACACACCAAGCACACATTAGGGCCAATTTAGAATTGCCAATCGACCTAACCTGCATGTCTTTGGACTGTGGGATTAAACCGGAGCACCCGGAGGAAACCCACGCAGACACGGGGAGAACATGCAAACTCCACGCAGGGAGGACCCGGGAAGCGAATTTTTCTTGTTCACCGAAAGCGAAATATTTCCTGTTACACACACCAAACAAGTCAGTTCAAACATGACTGACGACTGGACGTAGGTGTGGCACTGGCATGTGATAGTAGGCATATAATTAATTGGCTGGTAGGATTTCATCGGATTGGCTGGCCCAGCACTGTTTCAGCTGTGGAATGGCCAAATGGGGGAGGCAGCTTGAAGGATGAGGTCTCCAGGACTCTATACAAATACAAATCTTGTTATGGGATATATCATCTACTGTTAAATTCTGCTCTGTACTTCTAAAATTTATATTTTTTATTTCTTACTATATTGAGAAATTGTTCTGTGTACTGTACTGTATTGTATTGTATTGACCCCCTTCTTTTGACACCCACTGCACGCCCAATCTACCTGGAAAGGGGTCTCTCTTTGAATTGCCTTTCCCAAGGTTTCTTCCATTTTTCCCTACTAGGTTTTTTTGGGAGTTTTTCCTTGTCTTCTTAGAGAGTCAAGGCTGGGGGGCTGTCAAGAGGCAGGGTCTGTTAAAGCCCATTGCGGCACTTCCTGTGTGATTTTGGGCTATACAAAAATAAATTGTATTGTATTGTATTGTAAATAGTGGGGGAAATGGTTTGCCTGTGTATAAAGGAAATGCATGCAATACGGCTATATGTATTAATCACTTTCATTGGCAAACATTTGGCTGGGCCACAAAAATACTCATCCCGCGGGCTGTGAGTTTGACACCCATGTAGTAGTCATTACTATAATACAGAAATTGATGAGCTACAGTAGGTTGTGTTGATTTGCCTATTCTCATCAAAACATTTGTTGTGTTCAAAATTATTTTCTATCTGTATAGATAAGACCCTCCACACTTTAAAAGAAGCTACAAAGTTTAGGCACAGTACAGCTTTCAATTACTGGCATGCAGTGAATATTAAGCATTTCACTCTCACCTTGCCTTTCAGCTGTGAGTACAAGATCAACTGTTGACCACTGAACAGCATTGTTGGTGTTTCTGACACAGGAACTACCTCCATTCCATCTGGAACATGCCAGTTTAACGCAACATTGGTGACTGCTGGCTGCAAGGCGAAACGCAGAGTCTGCATCACCTAAAAGGAGAGAATTATTCCACTAAACATGTCTTCTCTTCTCTCAACTAAACACTCAAAATAATCTGAATGTCTTACTTTTTCTTGCATTCTATCTTTTCCACACACAAATTGGAAATGACCATTCCCTGCTTTGGCCATGCCTTTAATCAAAGCTGTAGAAACGCCATCTCCAATTCCAAATGTAAAACATCTGAAAGAAAATTAAAAACAAAGTATCACAAATGGAGATTGTGATAAACATTATCTGGAAGAAATGACAAAGGTGAACATATACTGTATTATTTTCAATCTCAAGAAAACACAATGGTAACAATTTCAGTGAGATAGAGTTAAACTAAAACAAACATATTCTGCATTTGATAAGTGAGCACTGAAAATATTTATGTATTATTGATTGACAATTCACATTAACAACTGTGCAGATTCAGTTAATGTTTACAACCCTATGGCAGAAGTTTATTTAATTACTTTTTTGAGGAAGCAATAAGCACATTGTAATTACACTTCTAGGAAGTTGTCTAGAATATTCTGTGCAGTTCTGGTCTACATACTACTAAAGTCATATACCATAACAGCACTAAAGTAAGTCCAGAGTAGAGTAACAAAACTATTTCCAGAAATACACCACATTGTAAACCATGAAGAAAGACTGAAAATGTGACAGAAAAAGAAGTATTTAAAATTATGAAAGCAATTAGTATAGTAGATACCAACTGTTCTTTTTGTTATGACACACTGGTGGTCAAATGATTATTGTGAGAACAGAAAATAACTAGGAGATTGCAGTCAGACAGGAATAACAGAACATAGCCAAAAATGACAAATGATGTTGCAACCAAAACACAAGGGACAGTGAGAAGTCAAAGTCAAAAAGCAGATCAAAAACCAAAAACGAGACCTGACACTAGGGCCTACTTGGTAAATAAACTACTTTAGAAGATTTATCTACTAAGGGATAATGTGAAACATGATCATGGGCAGATTTATATCGTCACAACCAGTGATGTAATTGATGTGACAACTGTGGTAATGAGAATAATAGGAATAAAATAAAACTTCTTCAAAACACATTAAAACAATTAAATGACCTCAAAAATAGATTCTGCATGGTCGAAACCCATAAAATAAACCCAAACACACAAATATAAAACTTGTCAATGGTTACACCTTTAAAATGTGCTCCTCATCAAAAAGAGCATCATTGTTGTTACTGTAAACGTTATTGACTTCAAAACGTGAAAAAACCCTGAGATCACTAAACAGAAAGTAATGACAATGGAAAAAACACATTAGTAGAATCATATCTGAAGCATAATTGTCTCAGTGTAACTCATCTGGCATTTTGAGAAGAGTGAATAGTTGTCATTCATTATGTGCCCAGTTTCACCAAATAATCAAATTAATTTAACAGCCTCTAAAGCATATAAAATATAAAAGAATGCCTTTGCAGTAGAGCAAAAGGTCTATGATATAATATATGCTGTGAGACATGACATCTACAAGACAAAGTGAAGGGATACAGTATGGAAGAAAGTGGCAGCGTCTTTAAATATGCACTTTCCGACCTAGCCACTGAGTCATTTCTTAATTAGTGACATCAGATCTGTGTCTTTTTACTGAACATTAATCTTTAAATGTATGTTGACTCATATTTTTCCAATTTCTTATATTATGCAATATAAATATTCCCATGCATAACTTTTCTTTTTCTGCGGCATTGAGTTAAATATATTTGATTCAGTATGACAGCATACTTAAGTCCAAATCTCTCTCTCTATATATAATATATATATATATATATATATATATATATATATATATATATATATATATATATATATATATATTGTGGCACCCGGCTGGGATTCCTACCCGGCCGGGACGCCCAGGGAGACAGGAGGAGGGCTCATGCCTCCTCCAGACCACGAGGGGGCGACCACCCTGGTTGTATTGGGGGCCACGGGTACAGGGCTTGGAAGCCCAACCCTGTAGGGGCCCGTGGTCACCGCCAGGGGGCGTCCCCGTGCCTAAAGGACCCTGGACCCCAGTACTTCCGCCACACCAGGAAGTGCTGGGGGGAAGAAAAGAGGGAACACCCGGAGTGCTTCAGGGAGGACAGCAGGCACTTCCGCCACACTGGGGCGTGTCCGCGGGATTGCCGGTGCACACCTGGAGCACATCCGGGTAGAGATAAAAGGGGCTGCTTCTCTTCATTCAAGGCTGGAGTCAGGTATAAGCAGGACAAGGTCGGAGAGAGAGAGAAGGAGGCGGTCCGAAGAAGAGGCATAGTGTGGTTGGCCTGGACTTTGAGGAAGATTGGGGTTTGTGGTGCACTTATGGACATTAGTTGTGTAAATAAACGTGTGGTGGTGCTTAAAACATGTCTGCCTGTCTGTGTCCCGGGCTCATTCCACACTGGCGTAGTCGGCAGGATGCTCCGCCTGATACAAGGCGGGGACCTATACAAAAATCAATGTTGTGCACGGTCCGGCGCAGCAGAGGACCCCACACGTGCCACAGGAGCGGCATGCCCACAGCCCTGCGAGAAAGTCTTGTTCCACGGACTGTTAACGCACTGCGGTCACAAGGTTCTCTTCTGGTGCGGCGGAAGATCGACAGGCCTTACCTGAGTGCAGTGGGCTCCAGGAAGTGTGCTGTCGCAGAGGGCGCCCGGGACGGAGCTGTGTCAAGGGAGGCCATGCCGAGGACATTTCCCCGGACAGACGGGACCCGGGAGGTGAGTTCCCTGCTTGTCGGCAACTGGCCCTGCGGGGCCGTGTGTGTTTTGTGTTTAGCAGGCAGGGGCTGCTCGGATCCTTGTCGGTGGCAGACTCGCGCTGCTCTGCGGGGCTTTCAGGAAGCGGCAGCAGAAGCAGAGGCTGCAGAAAAGGAGACGCTGCAACTCAAAGAGTCCAGGAGGAGAAGAGCCAAAATGGCCGCAGGCCGGAAGTTGCTCCCTGTGACAGGCATGGGATTGGGTGGTGTGTCTTGCATACCCGCTGATGATTGGATGGAGGCGGGACCAACGAATGCCCATCTCGTGCCGGGGGGAGACCCGATTGGGCCGGAGGAGGAGGCCCACAGGAAGCAGTCGAAGCAAGGGGCTGACAGACAGGTAGCTTCTGCGCCGGCTGACTTCCTGCCTGTCCTTGCCTGTAGTGCTGCGTGCGCTGGAGGAGTCCCTTCAGGCCGTAGCGCCGCTGTTGCAGGTGCTCAGTACGCTCCGTGTGGACCTGAAGGAGTTGAAGGTGAAGGCAGGCGCGTCATTACAGATGCTGCGGTGGAAGGGCGCGTCGCTGGATCCTTTGGCCGGAGCTGTACGGCGGGGAAGGTAGGTAAAGCCGGCCCCGTAAAGCATAAGGGAGATCCAACCGAAGGGGCCCGTGACATTTGTGATCGGAACCGAGTAGGTGGGTCTCCAACAGCGGATGCGGCGGTGCAGGCTGTTCGCGAGGTGAGGGGAGCAACATCAAGAGGGCAGGCAGGACAGGGGATGATGAGTGCCCTGGGTCCTAGCGCCCGACGCCCCAAGCCTGCGACAGTCTCCCGTCATTCTGTATGGACGCAGACGGGCTTGGATCTGTGCGTTTCCCATGCACAGACCCAGACTGTCGGGGCGTCCAAGAGTGATAGGAGGAATCGAGGGGTGAATGCCGATTCCTCCGATAAGAAGGGACATTCAGCTGGGTGCGCACGTCCAGAGAAGGGCCGATCCCCAAAGTCAGCGGAGAAGAAAAGAATGCAGGCGGTCCCGTCAGTGTTGTCATCAGGAGGGATATGGAACCTGCGGAGGGGGTGCCGAACAGGCAAGTTCTGGGGTCCCCGTCAGAGGGGGGAGCACTGCCAGTGCGTGGCACAGAGGGACGCCAGGGAAGGGTGTCCAGGCAGTGGCTCTGCCCCGTTGTTTCTGTGTGTTGCAGGACCAGACCCGGGACGAGCAGTAGAACCTGCTTCGTGGGAAGTCGGCCCTCATTGGACGGACCGTCTGGCAGGAGGACACTTCGCTGGCGATGGGGTGCCACAGACAGGCGTGTGACACTAACAAAACGGGAGTGACAGCCTCGGAGGGGCTCAATTGAGGTCGCCCTTTTGAAGCCCACCTTTTTGTGCACGCCCTTATTGAATAGAGCAGTACAAGACAGTATTACTGTCACAGAAAATTAAAGACACACAATACACGGCGGCAGCCCACGAAGAACAGTCAGCTCAACAAGTAAACATCAACAAAAGAAAGGCTGAAAGAAAGAAAAATACGACCGACAAAAAGAATGAGGTCAAAGTCTCTTGCCATTTAATATAGACTGTTCCTACTAATGTTTATGCACTACTGTTCTAGCGAACGTTATTGTAACGGGCTAAATGACAAGTATATATATATATATATATATATATATATATATATATATATATATATATATATATATATATATATATACACACACGAGAGACATTCAAAAAGTTTCCGCACTTTTATATTTTCGTTGGAAACAGTGAAGGCGGGAGAAGTAGTAATCGGTCATGGCTGAGAGTGTCATGTGACTGAGAAAATTGTATCGCAAAGGAATGTGTTGATGTAGAAAAGTGTAATTTGTTTTTTGAAATTGTTAATAAATACAGTTAAAAAAAGAGTGGAAACTTTTGAACATTCCTCATATTATATATATATATATATATATTATATATATATATATATATATATATATATATATATAATATTTAAAATGCTGTTTCCATATTAATTGAATGCCATACTAGTGTTTTTTTATGTTCTGTTTGATACATGTGTAATTCATTTTGTAACATTACCCACTGTACTAAGACCCTTAACGCTGCACACAATGTGGGCTAAGATAGTACACAACTTTGCTCCCCTTCTCTGACTTCAAAACGCACACTAACACTGTACTTAGTCCTGGTTTGCTACTAGTCTGTGGCTCTAATGCACATTGCAACAGCACTAAACCCAAAAGTTATTTTTTTACTGTAAATACATACTAAGACCAGATCAGTACGGGTTCACTCCAAGCTGTTAGCACACTGCAACTGACCCTAATAATTCAAGGGATATTCAGTGCATCTTCTTGTTTCCATCCTCTGACTTGTGCTTTTCAAAAACTTTTCTAATTAGTGCTTGGAGTGTTTTTTTGTCTTCGTGTGTAGGTTAATCCACCATACTGACTCTCCGCAAGTTAGACCTTCCAGATACAGGGGAATTTATACTACAATCAACTGAAACCACAGACAGATGATCTCAGTTGAACTAATTCTATGGCTTCTAAAACCAATTGGCTGTGCTAAGGATGTTTAGGTGTATCATATTAAATACTTATGCAATCACCTTTTTTGAGTTTTACATTTGGAATTAATTTACCCTCTTTACAGAGATTCTCTTTCACTTTGACATTGAAGAGTCTTTCTCTGTTGAGCAGTGTCATAAAAGCCACTGTGATTTAATGCTCTAGAACATTAGAGGGTCAATACTTTTCATAGGCACTTTATCCAAGGAAAAATTACAGGCATAGGAAGAGTACATAAACTGCACAACATTAGCAATGAGATCACCATGCAGCCATATTGAAAAATACGTGACAAATAATACGTTGAATTTTTATTGCTTTCTTGATTTTAAAAAGTAGTATTCAAATCACAGTTTAGTAAAAGGATTCTACACTGAGGATTTGGAGAAATTCTCTGGAAAATTCAAAATACATAATGGTTATTTTAACTATGAAAAGTACAGAGTTTGGAGACAATTCTTTGAATGTATAGGCAGCCAGCTTTACATAAATGAATGAATAACAATTATCTGTAGTAATACTGCAAGTAAACCAAATAAGTACATGCTAAATAAACCATTTACTTTTCTTTACATCATTTACATATGTATGATAAGTTATGATTGAAAGCCAAGATGATTGTGTTCTCCTGGGCTTTTCCATTGTTTTTTTATACCAAAGTTCAACATAAACTCAAAGAGACACAATACCTGTGTTTGGCAGAGTTTCTTTTTACTTTTTCGATGACTTCCTTTATGTTTCCAACTGCACCATCAGTGAATACAAACAACTGAAAAAAATAATTATTACTTTAAAATTGTAACTTAAAGAATGTAATGATTCCTAACAAGAGTGTGAGGATACAGACAGAAATTATAATTGCTAAAACAATACTTTTGAAAGAGTAGTCATATACAGTGGCCACAGAATGTTGCAAGATGAATGATATCCCTACCACCTCGTATGTCACTTCCAGATATCCGTCCTCCTGACCTGTACTTAACAGGAAGTGTCGCCATCTTGGAGCAGTCACTAGCGTTTATAAAGATGTCTTTTTGCCCTTCCTCAACACATTTATAACTTGCATTTATTTTCAGTTCTATGGGGTTTTCCTGTGGGAGCCCCAAATCTTTATGCTTGTCTATGGTTTTCATTACAGTGGCACAGACAGTAGGATGTACAAAGATTCTCATGATAAACGAATCCAGATGAGGAGGGTCCAGGGGAATGGACACCGGACGTGACATCAGAGGTGGTAGGGATGTCAATCATCAGGGGCCTCATGTATAACGCCGTGCGTAGAACTCACACTATAACATGGCGTAAGCACAAAAGTGGGATTGTGCGTACGCACAGAAAAATCCAGATGCAGGAATCTGTGCGCACGCAAAATTTCACGTTCTTCCACTACATAAATCCCGATCAGCGTGAAAAGTAACGCACGTGCACGCGCCTTCTGTCCCGCCCCAACTCCTCCCAGAATTACGCCTCTTTGAATATGCAAATCAATATAAATAGCCTTCTGTGAAAAGACAATGGGAAAAGCACGGGGGAAAATATAAGAATTTCAGCGAATACCAAGTGGAGGCAAAGGAAAAACCTACTATTTGTTGGTTTAAACAGTGGTATAATCAACAAAAGAAAGTTGATCGAGTGACAGAGTGTCGGAGAAACTCGAAAGATCAAATTCACAAAGTCGCACAGTGCCCGAAATAAAAAAGAAATCACATATCAAAGTCGCCGTGAAAAGCAAGTCGTAGCCCACCGTCTTAGTGTCATATGAAAGCTTATTAGGGAACAGACAAAAAAAATAGGCACACAGTGGAGAAAAAAAAGCATGAAATGTCAACTTTAATCTCGAAATTTCCACTTTAATCACGTAGTTTATTTTGACATTAAAGTAGAACATCATAAACTTCATCTTAAAATCGTTTATTTTACTAGTTTCTCAAGTAGCACGTTAAATGCTTTATTCTGTATTTGATCTTCTATGTGCTCTATGTGTGTGAATCACTACGTGCTTCCGTTCTTTCTCTTTCTCCGACAGGACACAGAATCCATTACATTTGTGATATTACAGCTCTCTGAATAATTAAAATACTGAGATGTATACGTGATATCATTTTCATGATGATAGGAATGAAAGCATGTTATTAAACATGGGAACACGGTGGCGCAGTGATTGTTCATATCTCATGCAAGAGGCTTGCTGCGCCATGTGCGACCTTCGATGAAATAATTTATCACAGCAGTACTGTCTCTTTCAGACGTACTAATCTCCAATTCCTGTCCTTCCTTTTCTTTCTCCAAATACCCAATCGCCACACAATCAGCTCTGTAATAGACGTTAAGCCATCTGTAAGCTTAGAACGCCGATTCTTCAAAACTTTTAAGGAACATTGAAATATCTTCGTAGTACTGTACATGTTTAATTATTCTATCCGTCTATCCTTTCAGTGTCGCGTCAGCGCAAGAATACAACGCAATGCAGGAACAATCCCTGAACTAGCTAGCGCTGCTGCACCGTGTCTTCACATGTTTAATTATTAACAATACAGATTATTTAAATGAAGTTAAAGTTTTATCTGTATACTATAAGCAACATATTTTGCTGCATTTCATCTTAAAAATGATATTGTCATCATATGCGCTTTATAAAGTGGCGCAGGTTGTGCAATATTATAACTGTAGTGTCAGTTTAAAGTGAGGTCATTGTACTTATAAGTACAAACAGTTCTACAAGGAGCACTTGATGGACTGATTGGGTTCGTTTATAGTTCTTGGGATGAAACTGTTTCTGAAACGCGAGGTCCGTACAGGAAAGGCTTTTGACGCTTTTTGCCGTGGTTGAGGTAGTGTGTACTTGAAACTGTATACCGATAATTCTCTTTCCGATCAATTGCTGCTGTGATTCACACTCAGATACAGTGATATAAATACTCCGAGTGGTGCAGTGAGAGTAATATGGAAAAAGATGATCCGCAGTGGCAACCCTTAACGGGAGCAGCTGAAAGAAGAAGAAGATGCAGTGAGAGTAACAACGCTAGGCAGTTATGGTATTTGGAATACTATGGCTATTACCTGGACCATTAAATTGCAACAGGTTAATTACAATCAGATGCATTACACTAATAAACAATATGCAGTTAGTTTCAGTGTATTTATAAAGCCGCGTCAGGAATATGGAGCTAAGAAAGAAAGGGTGATCACACAGGAACAGTAGCACTGCTTTGACACTGGGTGCCGCCAGTCTGCAAAACTGAGCAGAGAAATTGCGTACGCCAAGGTATGAGTTACCATGGAAATGTGCGTGGCTTTACGCCAAGTTTAGGTTTTATACATCGCGATTTGAGCGTGGAAAGGTTCGTACGCAACATTTCTGTGCGCACGCACCATTTATACATGAGGCCCCAGGTCTGTAGGGAGAGGAAGAGAAGAGGCGTTAGTAAACAGTGAATCGGCAATTAATTACCATCACCACAGCATTTAAGCTGTCCCCAAACAGCATGTGTCCCCGAGGAGCACATGTGTGTGACAATATATTCAGACTCCTTCACTTTTTTCACATTCTGCTATATTGAGGCCTTATGCTAAAATCGTTTGAATTCATTTTTCCCCTCATCAAAAAAAACTCAATACCACATAATGACAAATCAAAAATAAAATTGTAGAAATTTTTGCTAATTTACCTAGTCTCATTTTCCCATCCACTTCTGCTGGTGAGAGTTGCAGTTGTAAATTTCTGAAAAACTAGCGTTGCCCGGGAGGAAAATAAAGTGTTTTTTTTTAATTGTTTGAGAAATATATAATTTAACAAAAATTAAAAATAAAAATAAATTAACAAACAATGAAGACTCACTAATGTGCTTGTCTTGCGGTCTTGTATATATGTTATCATCCAGTTGACACTTGGAACTGGCCAACTCTATTTAATTTCAACAGCAACAGGGGAGTTGTGGTACTCAAACATAGAGAATGCTGGCAGTCACCTCCAGTTCGCCCTCTGGTGGTCATTCCGAGTGTCAACTGGATGATAACATGCATAGAAGACCACAAGATCACCCCCCACCCTACCCAGAAAGGGGGTGGGTTAGGGTTGATTTCACCCTACAGTATTTTTAGTCTACCAATGAGAAACATGTGTACCAAGTTTCATGAAAATCGCTCCAGCCGTTCGTACATACATACACATACATATACATTGACTTATATATATATACAGTAGATAACAAAAAAATGAAATGTCACATTGACACATATTCAACCCCTTTGCTATGGCATTTGAAATCTGGCTCAGGTGTATCTCATTCTATTGATGATCACTGACATGCTTCTACATCTTGTTTGGCATCCACCTGTGGTCAATTCAACTTATTGGACATGATCTGGAAAGGCACACACACCTGTGTATAGAAGGTCTCACAGTTCACAGTCTGCAGAGCTTAGAGATAAGATAATGTGGAGAGGCACAGATCTCAAGAAAGTACTAAAATCATCTGTTAGCATTGAAGGTTACCAAGGGAGCAGCAAGCCATAATAATTCTTACATGAAAAAAGTGTAGATCAATCATTATAATAAACTGAGCAACTGGGGGAGTAGGGCTTCAGTAAAAGAGGTGACCCAATGGTCACTCTGGCTGAGCTCCAAAGAATCTGTATGAAGATGGGAGAAACTTCCAGAAGAACAACTACAAAGGTAAAACACTAACCTTGGTTTTAAGGGAGAAGTCAGACAACACATTGAAAGACCACTCTGAGTCTGCAACAAGGCACCCACATAACTCTCAAACTACAAGAAATAAGATTCTCTGGTCTGGTGAAACGGTTTTGGCCTCAATTCTAAGTGTCACATCTGGAGGAAACCAGCCAGCGCTCATCATCTGTACAACACCATTGTAACGGTGTAGCATGGTGGTGGCAACATTATGCTGTTGTGTTGCTTTTGGCAGTAAGGACAGTGAAACTAGTTAGGACTGAGGGAAAGCCCAACATAGATATCCTTAATGAAAACCTGCTCCAGAGTGTTCAGAACTTCAGACAGGGCCAAAGGTCCACCTTCCAATAAGACAATTAGATAAGATTTGATATATTTTACTAATCCCCAAGGAGAAATTCAGCTTCCTTAAGCAGAAAGCAAAGACAACAAAGGGATGGCTTAGGGTTATCTCTGTGAATGTTCTTGAGTGACCCATCCAGACAGCAGATTGGAACCCAGCAAATATCTCTGTAGATACCTGAAAATAGCTTCTACCAACAGGCTCTATCAAATCGACGGAGACTGAGAGGATTGTGAGAGAACAATGACAGCTAATCCCCAAATACAGTTGTGCAAAGCTTGTTGTGTCAGACCCAAGAGAACTGTAATCTTTGCCAAAGGTGCTTAAATGAAGTACTGAGCAGAGGGTCTGAATAATGATTTTGGCATATGGGTGCAACATAGCAAAATGTGCAAAGAGTGAAGGGGTCTGAATACTTTCTGAATTCACTGTACAGCAGTGGTGGCCTCTAGAGGGTGTTATTTAGCCAAACTGAAATGTTACCTGAGAAGCAAAAAAAATAAATAAAAAGAACAATCTATTCCTTCTGTGACTCTAGCAGATCTACAAAATTGTGTACATCATGCCAAATCAAAAGAAACAAATTGAAAATGTTTCAACGAACATTAAAACTATGAGTTTTTTAAAAAACTATCCATATTCTTTAAAAATTTAAGGGTAACAGTGCATTACTTCACCAACTTAGCCCATTTTTGATGATCTTCGCCTGTGTAGGAAATGGGTGGATCACTTTTTCTCAATTAACAACAGTATAATAGATGTTTTCAACAAAGCAAACCAAAATGGAGACAAAACACCATTCACTTTAGGAATATGATTAGAGAAACGCAGATCTGTACAAGAGCACAAGACCATCTCAACAGCATTGAACGTACCTCAGAAATCAGTGCAGTCCATCAATCACAGTAGATAAGGCCACCACTCTAAACTTAGTAGTCAAACAAGAATGCCATTTGTCAGAGAGTGGTGCTGTCTCTCTGACTGAGTTGCATATGTCAGTTACTATAACTGGGGAGGATTTTCACAGCTTAACATTTCCGAGGCCTAGAAAACTGGTAAGAAAGAAGCCCTGACTGAAAACAGTAAAGAATTTAAAATATGAGATCTTATGAGACTACGGTGGAACTTTTTGATTTGAACACTAAGCGGTATGAGGAGCATAAACCGAACATGGCACCTCAGCTGGGAAACACAATCCCTGGCATAAAATGGGGCAACTGGTAGCATCATGTTATTCCAGTAGCAAGGACTGGCAATCTGGTCAGGATTGATGGGAAGATGGATGTTGTACAATTTACATAGATCTAAGAGGAAAAACTGCTCTACTCTGACATAAGGGCTAAACTAGGGAGGAGATCTGTTTTTCTACAGGACAATGACACAAAACACACTGCCAGAACAACATTGGTGTTGCCTAAAATGTAGACAACTGATGTCCATGAGGAGCTCAGTCACAGTCCTGATAATAACTCCATTGAACAACTGTGGTGAGATCTAAAACTTGCTATCCGTTGTTGCTCCTCTACTAACCTGGCACAGCAGCTTGATCTGCTAGGAGGTCTTGAACAACTCCTGTTCCATTATGCTGCATAATTTATAGACTTATCCAAAAAGACTACTTCCTGTAATTGCTGCGTAGGGTGGTTCAGCCAAGCACTTAGAGGAGATGAGCTACAAATGTGTTTGGGGATGAAAACCTGAAAACGTTTGCTATTTCAGTTTTTGAATTACATTTTTTTAATGGTTTATAATTTTCATTTATTTTTGGGTATCATTGTGAAAAAGAGTACTTGATTTGCAAATAGAATTTCCCAGATTTTTCCCAATATTTTTCTAATCAAAAGCAATCTAATAACAACAAAAGGACAAAATCTTCATGTACAATCTTAATTAGGGAGTTGCTTTTAAAGACAGCTGCTAATAGTGCACCAGACTGCCATAACTACCTTCCTAACATGCATACACCCACTAGTGAGCAATATAAGAAAATTATGCCACAAGTCTCTAAAGCAAGCAAAAGAAACAATAGTGTTACCTGCAAAGCAACTGGGGCAGTGAAGACAAGAATGTCAAAAGTTAATTGCATCCTCTTGTCGTTTACCAGGATATAAATAAGGTAGTAATTAATGCATACAGTGGAACCTCGGTTCACGAACGTCTCGGTACACGTACAACTCGGTTTACGACCAAAAAGTTCGCCAAACTTTTGCCTCGGTTCACGACCACACACTCGGTATACGAACAAGCCAGGTTCTCTTTCGGTTTGTACATGTTCAGTCTCTCCCTGTGTATTTCCTGTGCAGCGAGCAAGAGAGAGAGAGTGAGAGAGCACGACACACATACACACACACACACACACACGCGCACACACACACACACACACACACACAGAGGCAGCAGGAGAGAGAGGCAGCGCGAGAGACAGAGGAACACACACAGGCAGCCCGAGAAAGAGAGCCGCGCACACACACAGGAACACGTGAGAGAGAGGCACGCACACACACAGGAGCTCACTAGAGAGACACACACACAGGCGCTCCAGGCTCGCAAAAGAGAGAGACACACACACACACAGGCGCGGGAGAGACAGCGAGAGCAAGAGAGAGAGAGCGAGCGAGGGACGCATAAGGTAGAGAAGGCTTGTTTTTGTTTTCAGTTCTGTTTACAGTGATCGGTTCGTAGCCTGCATTGTTGCAATGTTACTTTTCTTGGTGGTTTATTAAATTACGGATTTTTCAAATGTTCATTTTTTCCCCTGTGCTTAAAACTCATTAAAAAAAGTGTTTTTAGCAAGCGGTTCCTAACACTATAGCGCGAACTATTGCAGTATTAGTTTTCTCTGTTGTTCAAGGTTTTCTCAGTGTTATTCAATGTTTTTACATTTAGTTTACCATTACGCTGTGCATTCTATGGTATAATTAACTATATTTGTGCTTAAAAACTAATATATATATATATATATATATATATACATATATATATATATATATATATATATACATATATACATACAGTTCGTACGTCTGGAACGGATTAATTGTATTTACATACAATCCTATGGGAGAAATTGCTTCGGTTCATGACCAACTCGGTTTACGACCAGAGTTTTGGAACGAATTATGGTCGTGAACCAAGGTTCCACTGTACTTTGTTAATTAGGAGAGGACAAGGCACACCATCCCACTACTGCCTCAATACCACAAACTAGTGCAAAGAATCAAAATTACAAGCAGCATTATGACAAAACTAATGGAAAATAACTTTTCAAATAATGGAACAACTTTTTCAGCAGATTAAATATGGAAGAAATTCCACAAAGTACCCATGGCTGCAGTTAGCATCACAGCTATGTCAGAGAAAATTCTGTACTATATGCAGAAAGCATGCAGAAACCAGCATTCCCCTAACTTAACAGATAAAGTGAGTTTGATACAAAATTTGGACACCTAAGCTTCTTAAATACCATCTGACTGATGATGCCATATGAAGCAGCGCCCGTGTGACTAACAATTGGAATCGCAGCCATAAACAACAAATTAAGATGATGGTTCCTGTCAAAAATAACCAGAACAAAATGGTATGACAATGAAAGCATTGTTTAAAAAAACGATACATATGGCAAGAAAATAATTGAAAAATTCTTCAAAACATATCCAAACTCAGATTGATAACAATAAAAACGTTGCTTATATACACTATCTTACATCATATTATTCTATTTTTAATTCATTTTGATGCAGTCTGTATAAATGGTAAGTGTAAAAAAAATATACCCTTTGTGAATGCTACTTAGTTAGTGCCATCAATTTAAGTACAACCAACGGACAAAACTGAGGGTACTATAGTTTCCCTGTTTGATTTATGCAGGATCCTCAAGCTAACTGGAGACCATTAGTGTACCTCTGTGGTACAGAAATGCAGGACCACCAGTACAGACAGATTCTTAAAAATGGTTTCAGGGCTCCTACAAACTATCCAGAGCTCTAGAGGTAATTCCTGGGTTTCACTTGAAAGATGTACTTCACCAGAGCATAAATGGCCTCTGCTACTCACCAAACTGTATACGAGCTCATCTGGTGATATACTGTAAATAAGCACAGCGGAAAGTGAAGAACAGAAGAAGACTAGACAGGAGTGAACTTTTGGTAAACATAATGGACTACCATGACTTATTTCACATCAAGCCAACAGCAAATTTAATAGTTTAAAAGTCAACATCTTTGTCTTGTGAGCCAGTTGCTTAATATCACCATACTACCTGTCTGGGGTACCCAGGTTTGCAGGGCTTCCGAAAAATCTCACGAAGTGGGCGTAAGATTTCTGTTCCTCCTAAGTTAGCGTCCATGTCCTTTACTTTCTTCATGGCAGACTCCATTGTCTGCTGTGTATACTCAACACTTTTGCTGCAAGAAGAAACATTAAAAGCATTACAAACAAAGGAAGAAACAGCAATGAACTTTAAGAAGGGGAAATTTATTCTAAAATACTTACGGAAAGAAAAACTTAAAACGTGACCCAAACAGACAAATATTAAAGTAACAGCCAAAAGGAAGACTTTTAAGAAGAAGCAGCAGAGTGTCCTATAAGAAAGGAGGAATCACATTTTTAATAATAAATAAAACACAAGACTATTAATCAAAGAAAAGTCATTACTGAGTTAATATACGCATACTGTATATTGATTTTGATCTTTAGAATAGACAGTCAGAAATAGAATTTTGAATGCAGGGGAAACTTAGGCTCTTTACAGGAGGTCTTTAAATAAATACACACATAAATAGATAAATGTATACTATATATACAATGTGTATGTGTGTAATATATATATATATATATACACACACATACACACATACACACACACAAACATACAGTCAACTCCACTTACCTGCAATTTGATTAGCTGCAATACAGGTTTTGGGCCTGTTTTTTTTGCTATACACATCTGCAATTTCCGGTTTGCTGCAATGACTTTAATATTCCCGTTTCATGATTTTCAGGTCAGTCGGCTTCGGATAGCTGCAATGGCCGTGCGAGTCCGTTTTCCGCTTACTGTCTACTCCATTTAAGTGCAAGACCTCCGGACGAGATCGCCACCTGCACTTAAGCGGAGTCGACTACACTTGACTTTATGCAAATAGGGACCGTGCAAGTCATGTGCAGCTAAGCGGAGTGTGCGCTCAAATGACATGCACACAAGTGGAGTCGACTGTAGTTGATACACTGTACAGACAGAGACGACACTATACAAAGTCGACAATTCCTGGCATATGCGTGGGCGGAGTCTGTTATTTCAGCAACCTAGAAAGCCGACAGATCTGAAAAGAACATCAATGACATATGATCGACATAATTTAGTTTTTTGAAAAGTTGACGAATATCATTACATTAGGTGTAGTCTAATATGGCAGCGTGTAAGACTTCAAAAACGTTAAAAGCCCTGACATTAGCGGATAGAGTAGAAGTGTTAAAATGAATTGATAGTAAGGAAAGTCAAGTGTCTGTTGCCAAGCACTTTGGTGTTGATCCAAGTCAAATCTGTCACATTGTTAAGCAACTGCAGCAGGTGATTGATAACTGGCAAAAACAGGTTCTGGGTTCCTCCTGGTGAAGGACAATGCCCGGCCTCATGTGGCGAGAGTATGCAGGCAGTTCCTGGAGGATAAAGGAATTGATTACATTGACTGGCCCCGATGCTCGCCTGACCTAAATCCAATAGAACACCTCTGGGACATTATGTTTCTGTCCATTCGATGATCCCACCTCCTTTTCTGTTCTGTATATCCTTCCTAAAAATGTGTATCCCTCTGTTTCACTCATCCCCATCTTTGTTATTTAGCCAGGTTTCCGTTATTGATATAATATCATAATTATGCTCTGCTACATAGAGCTCCAACTCACTTACCTTATTTTTGATACTTCTAGCATTAAGGCAAGCTATTATTAATGTGTTACTCCTTCTACATTTAATTGTTTGGTTAGATTTTACAATACTACTTTTTATTTCTACACCTTTATTTGTACCTCCATGTATAGATCTAAACCTGGCCTGTCCTAAACTCCCTGCCCGACATTCCCTAGTTTAAACAATCCTCGTCTAGCCTACACATATGCCTCCCCAATACATTGGTGCCCCAGATGTAACCTGTCGCGGCGGAATAGGTCCCATCTGTTCCAAAAGGAGTCCTAATGCCCCATAAAGCTATATCCTTATATATTCGTAGAAGACTACCTTGTCAGTTCTGCTCCTTAGCTTGGCACCCAGCTCTTTGAATTAGGATTGCAGAACTGACAGACCACCCTTACGTATGTCATTTGTATGTCATGACAACTGAATCCACCCCCGCTCTGGCCAAGAGCCTATCCATCCTTACAGGGAGGTCCCCTACCTGTGCAACCAGAAGGCAAAACACCATGCGAGACTCTCTGTCTCTGGAGCACACCTGCACTTCAATCCCCCTAATGACTAAGTCACTGCCTATCTGTTTCTGGGAAGAGGTTTTGAGGTGGCCCGTTGCGGCTCCTCATCCCTGCTTACCACCTCAGAATCATCAGAGACATCATCCTGCTCTGAGAGGACCTGATAATAATTTGACACTTGGGTTGATGTCGCCGGACAGTGTGCACCCTTTACCTTATGCCTGTCTGGTCTGAAATCTCCTCCCACGCCACCTTAGGGGTGCACACTATCTCTCTAAAGGACAGGCCCGCCAATTCTCTACTACAAGGCAGGCCAGGCAACTCCTCCTCCAGTTCGGTGACACTGCTGGATCAGCTGGCATCTCCTGCAGATGCAGCCCTCATAGACAATTGACTCCTCTAAACCATCATCTAAAAAGTCCAACATCCTTGGACTGCACTGGCCTCAATATTAAAATTTGATTCAGCAATAGTCAAAGTGCCTTAACTTTTCATATTAAAATTAAATTATTTAACTTAAATGGTAACACAAAGAACTGCTACAGCTATTTTACACCTTCTGTCAAATTAAGGTCCTGTACTGTTCTCCCTCTCAACTGCTGTTTGTCCTTCTATGAGGTTAATTTTACTTTTCTCTGTCTGTTCTCCTAACTTTGCGCTCTTATTCCTTACTTAAAAGCTCTCCACTCGCACTGTTTTGAAGTCAGCCGTGGCCTTTTTTTTTCATTTCTTTTAAACTAAGGAATAGCTGTTACAAGGGGGCTCCGCCCCCTGCTCGCTTCGCTCACCTACCCCCGGCATTTTGAACCCGTGCCCGCTGGGTAGCCACGTGTGAGGATGACGCACGTTTAATACAGAGCGTTCGCTCGTGTCACTCTGGGGCTCCCCACTGTTAATACGGAGCTCCGTCCGCACTATTATGCGGTGCATTGTGGACTACTGCGGACCCCGTAGTGTTTCCCGTTTCAGTTTGTATCTCGGTCAGTCGAGCTTTGGTTTTTGAAGCTTTTGAATTCCAGTCTTCATTATCAGTAACTTGCTGTCCATGTGTTTGGCCCCCTCGTTTAACCTGTTTATGACGTCTTACTTTGCTTTCTACTCTGTCTTTCATTTCTGATTTCGCTTTATTCTGCTTTTGTTTCAATGACACCTGGTCCGTGGTGAATATAATTTCCCTTTTTCGAGTAATAATTTTCATTTGTTTGCGATACTGTGACGTTTATCGTACTGTTAATAATACATCACTGTAATGTGATTTACCTATGCTGTATAGGTTAGATGTGTGAGGATGACATATGTTTAATACGGAGCGTTCGCCCGTGTCACTCTGGGTCTCCCCACTGTTACTATGAAGCTCTTTCCGAACTATTATGCGGTGCATTGTGGAGCACTGCGGACTCTGTAGTGTTTCCCATTTCACTTCGTATCTCGTTTAGTCAAGCTCTTTCTTTTTGGAGCAGTGCCTGCCTGGTCTGCGGCATTTCAGACGCACGTTGCAGGTGCCTGCGTTCATTAATTATATCCAGGCAGGCGCATGTTTGTATCTCGGTCACTGGAGCTGTGTCGTGTTGAATCCGTGCCTGCTTTGCCTACGTAGTTTGAGATGTGCGTTGTAGGGGTCCACGTTCATTAGATCTGTCCACGCGGGCTCGGTGTCGAAGCTGTGTCACTTGTTGAGCTGTTTGGTTTTGGAGCCGAGACAGTTTTGCTTCCGCGGTTTCAGACGCGTGTCCGTACCATCTCGGGTTTGATGTATGAACCTTTGTGGACTCCGTAGGGGGCGTTGACTCCTCTTGTTTTACTATGTCTCCTCCTGCGCTTTCACCACGCATTAGTGCCACTCACAATATGGCGGCGACGCCTGCGCTTTCCGTATTATGTCTGTTTTTACCATGCTGTGTACCTCCACTGTGTGGACGTTTAACTGTTGTTGTTTCTGTCTTTATATTCTGTATCTCGGTGTGCATGTGTTTCGTGCCTAGGTTTTTTTGAAGCTGTTGCATTCCAGTTTTCATCATCTGTAACCCGCTCTCAATGTGTTTGTCCCCGTTCTTTAATCCCTTTATAAAGTTTTACTTTGTTTCCTACTCTGTGTTTTATTTCTGACCTCGCTTTATCCTGCTTGCGGCATGTCAGACGGTTCGTAGTCTTTCTCGTTTTACTCTGGGCAGGGGGGCTTTGTTCTATAACCTGTTCTCCATGTGTTTGTCCCTGTTCTTTAACCTCTTTATGAGGTTTTTACTTTGTTTCCTACTCTGACGCTCTCTTTATCGTGCTTGCGGCATGTCAGACGGTTCGTAGTCTGTCTCGTTTTACTCTGGGCAGGGGGGCTTTGTTCTATAACCTGTTCTCCATGTGTTTGTCCCTGTTCTTTAACTTCTTTATGAGGTTTTACTTTGTTTCCTACTCTGACGGTTCGTAGTCTCTCCCGTTTTGCTCTGGTGGGTGGGGGGGGGGGCTTTGTGTGGCGCCTGCGCACGTGCGTAGTCTCTCCCGTTTCACTCTGGGGGGGGGGGGGGGCTTTGTGTGGCACTTGCGCACTATGTCTTTTGCGTCCACGGGCAGGTCCCTGCGTCCATATCCGGTTTACCATTCTCGTTTAGTAATATGGATGATGCAGTTATTTGCTTATAGCTTATGTCAGTTACTGCTGCCTTCTATCCTACCTCCTCAATGCTAATTAGAATACAGATAACAAAAACAAGTACAAGTAACTTTTCCAAGCGCATCTCCAAATACCCAGCTACTTCTGCTCTTGTGCGGGTGAAAAAAAGCAAAAAAGCATGATTCCTTAGTGACAACCAAAACCCAAGTTCTTAAGAGCAAAATGTATTTTTTAAATTAACTCTCACACCACAGAAAACACCTCAAAATGTGATAAACTGCCAAACAAAAGCTGTAATTACTGCCAAACAGGCTTCTAACAAATTACTGAATATTATTAAATAATACTGTATACTTACTGTATATGGGTAACAGATATCGCTTTTTGATTTTTAATAGATTTTCAGGCCTTTCTGAAAACATGCTATCACTTTGACATTATAGTTTATTGAGTATAGACTGATGGGCAAAATGGCAAATGAATCCATTTAAAATAAAATCTACAACACAATAAAGTGTGCAGAAAGTGAAAGGGTCAGAATACTGAATCCACTGTGTGCTCTAGTTAACACTGCAATTATAACTAAGATGTCCAATTGGAATAAGTTTAACTTTTCTTTAACCTTTCAGTGTAAGGTGGATATAAATAATATTTGAATGCACTGTCAATAAATTGAGTCAAAAGAATGTTACAGGAGAAGCTAATAAACAGTATATACATACGCGTGCACTCTCAATGCGCCTGACGGAGTTGCATTCCCATTTCATTGTTTCTTTCATGCTGCCTGAACAATCCATCAAAAAGATGAACTCGCCATTTTTGGTGAGTGATTCTTCTGTGAAACGAGAGAATTCTGGATACAACCTAACCATCACAAGTGGGACTCCCATTAAGGAACCTATATTAACATATGAGAAAAACAAATTATAACCATTTCCCACTCCACTCTATCATAGTATTACACGCTGTTAAAGGCTTTAATGGATAAAATATTCATGATAAGGCTGGGATACTGCTGTGTACGTTTTCATAGACTATTCACCTCCAGTAATACTAACACCTATACTTTTGTATTTTAAGGTTTTATATTGTAATATATTCCTGAATGTCTTGAAACACACAATTATATAAATACTTATTATGCATTGCTATTATTATCTCCTACTCCTAAAATACTTTGGATTTTCTTTGTGCAGATATAAGCCTGAAAATGCACATCATGTTCATGAACTCCTGTTTAGCAAGGGTTATTAAAAGTATCAAAATATCGATCGGCACTGACTAACATTTTTAAAATTGTTTCAGTTATCATTGTTCATGGTATCACTTTTACAGCCTGCATTGCGAATGCACTCCTGGTTTGCTCTGGCATTTGACAGCTCAGCCTCGTAAGCTACCAAGTGACATGGCTAGAGTTGCAGTCCGCTTTGTAAAAGAATTTTATTCACAATAATAATACATTTTATTTATATAGCACATTTTCCATACTCAAGGTGCTCATTTAAACAGCAGGATATATGTAACAATAGGAGCAGATTGGGTATAAATATTTCTGCATTGAACAAAAAAACAGATAAATACAGGAAATACAAAACATTAAATAGAATTAAAGAAAATAAACCAAAGTAAAATATTAAATTCAGTACTAAAAGAAAAGCCTGGACAAATAATATCATTTGTGATATAACACACACACACACATTATCCTTAGCACCTGGACAGAGAGGTAAACTGAAAGAAGGGTCAGAATGTTAATGTTGAGTTAAAAACCTTCCTGAACAGATGAGTTTTAAGTTGTTTTTTTAAAGGAATGAAGGGAGTCAGCTGATCTAATTAATTAATTTAGGGAGGTCATTCCAAAATCTGGGCGCTATACAGCTGAAGGCCTTGTCACCCACGGAAAGCAACAAGATTGCCAGAATCATAGGACCTTAGTGGGCAAACAGGAGCAGAGTGATGGAGAAGATCACTGATGCAGTCCTGTGTGAGGCCATTTAAAGCTTTGTAGGTTAATAATAGAATTTTATATTTCAGTTCTGTAAGACAAAGGAAACTATTGCATTTGAAGTGCTCACATATTAGTGTATTGGTGTATTACAGTACAAACTGAATTGTGGGATGGTGACTAAAGTGAAAGCTGATTGGATGTGGCCGGCTGTGGCAGCAGCTTCATTGATGGGGTCTGCATGGATGCAGCAGCATGGTGTGTTTTTCTTTGAACTGCATTATGAAAAGTGCCGTTCAGCACAGCAAGGATTGTGAACTGAGGATTTTGTTTACTTTGATGATAGCCCTGTTTTTGCTAGAGTTTCCTCATAATGTTGGACAAACCAGCTCAAAATTCAAAATTGGCCTATACAAGATTACGACTGCAGGTGGGTGGAAAATGCAGCTTTTGGGATGGATGGCAATGCGAATTAAGGTTAATGCCAAAGCTATTGACTACTACTGTAGTTAATTATTCCTGTGCTTGAATGACTAAAATTTCAATTATTTGTTTTCATCAATATAGAAATTTTAATGCATACAGAAATTCAGTTTATTTAAATACATTTTTAATGTGTTACATTATATCCTATACTGGGTGTCAAAAATGGTATGGAATTTCAATAATTCTCTTGGCATCATATAGAAATTTGTTATCCTGACAACCTTATCTATACCTGTTTAAAATTTAAGTCTAAACAGTATAATAACTGGAAAAAAGAGACTGTTGCCAAGCCTTCACACCTTTACTTTTTCTGGTAACAGGTCAAATGCTCCATTTCTAGATTTTGCTACAACTTCTGGTGGTTTTATGAGGTACTACAGTCACAATAGTACATATTTCTGAAACCAGGTAGTTTCGTGCAGTCGACTGATGCACATACACAGTAAGCCTTGTGCATTTTGAATGGCTGCATCTGTATATGAGCTGCAGAAGAAGGTTTTTTGAAATGCAAACATCCAGAGAGAAATTAGAAAATAAAATTACGCCTACAGTCCTAGAAATGTGTTTTGCCAGTATGAGAGAGCGTAATGATCCAGGTTGGCTCCATGGTCCATGGCAGCTTAAACCCAGAACTACTGATAAAGAAACTGAGGATGAGCAGGACAAATGAGGACACACACACAATACGCAAGAGGGGGTGCGAAGTGCTCCAGTATTTTTTATTGAAAACAGTAAAGTAGTTCAGTGCTGTTCATAATAAATAAATACATAATCCATAAAAACGGTGACTTTTGTGGAAGTTAATAGCAATCCATATAGAAACAATATTTTCAATAAAAAAACAGGTTAAAACTCAGGCAAGATTTCCGTTATAAAAACATGAGCCCCATTTTCTACAATCTTTCTAAAATTTGGCATCTCCTCTGCTTATCTCTTCGAGACCTTGCAGCAAGAGAAGATGTCCGCCAACAAGTGCGGTCAACCATTTATTTTAGGTTTTAGTTCCCACTGCCAGTCCCCCTGTGTCTGCAGGACATCACTCAGAACAATAGTCCTTTGCCATTTAATGGGGCTTCTCCTACTCTCAAATGTAGTTCTAAGGAGCGCATCTTCTCCAGCCCCCTTCTCGAGTGTAGGCCTAGCGATTACTTCCACTGGGGCATACTCGCAACCACCAGCCTCCTCCTAGGTGTATCAAAATTTAACAAACGACCATAAGATAAAAGGTGAACCAGGAAACAGGTAGAGGCACACCTTTGTCAAGCCAAACATCTGAACCCTAAATTGCCCTAAAACATTTGTTTGCGCAAAACTTATTTACCAGGTACACTGTCAAAATAATAACACACTAAACTTTTTTATATCACTCCACAAATTTGGGCGATGAGGAAGTGCTTTGTGCGACCTGTGTTTCCTCAACATAAAAGCAGCCACTAATAATAAATACAGATACAGATAAACACAGATAAATAACAGATACAGAGCAATGAAAACCAGGACAAACCGCCTTAAAAACAGCTCTTATCCAAAAGCAATCATGGCCCTGAACTCAGAAAAAACTGCTCCATATCATTATCCCAATGTGCAATATACTGTAGACCTTAAGTCCATCCATCCATCCATTATCCAACCTGCTATATCCTAATTACAGGGTCACGGGGGTCTGCTGGAGACAATCCCAGCCAACACAGGGCACAAGGCAGGAAACAAGCCCTGGGCAGGGTGAGACTTTAAGTCAACAGGTGCAATTTGTACATTTAACCAGTGTAATTTGTATATATAACAAGTGCAATTTGTACATTTTGTAAAGTGCTTTAATTGCTATTCAGTTTATTATTTTCTCTCTTCTTGTCTTTTTAACTCTTATGCCTCACACTGAGTTGACTGCACCTTCAATTTCGTTGTTCCTTTGTAAAAGTGACAATGACAATAAAGATCTATCTATCTATCTATCTATCTATCTATCTATCTATCTATCTATCTATCTATCTATCTATCTATCTATCTATCTATCTATCTATCTATCTATCTATCTATCTATCTATCTATCTATCTATCTATCTATCTATCTATCTATCTATCTATCTATCTATCTATCTAAACTGTCACTGGCACAAGACGCAAAAGTAATTTCACTATCACAAATTTTTACAGGGAAACTCATTAAGAAAATGAAATTCTGCATAACTCAACCCATCCTCTTTAATAAAATCCCTGTGTGCGTCCAGGTGTCCGTGTGTGTGTGTCTTCTGGTGAAGTGCGCATGCGCGGGGCACGGTGTGACGCTTCAAAGCAGTTGCTTCAAAGGCCGCCTGACACGTCACACAACACAGAGAGGGCGGGACCTATAAAATATCGCGCGGCCAATCCAATCGGATTTCGGTAAATGAGGTAAGACCTAAAACAGAAAACACGAAAAATCCAATCGGGTACTGAGACGCGGAGACCAGCTTCCCCATTGTTGTGCAAGTGTTCACTCTGAGGATGTCAGATTTGCGATTAAGAAGCTTGGCCTGGTAAAGTGTAAAGTAAAAGTGGATTTATTTTCGCGTACATTACATCAGTTGCTGGGGAGAATCTGCTGATTGCCCACTGTTGTGACAGAAAATTAAACGCATATTACGGACAGCAAAGCCAGTATTACTGTCAGAGAAAATTACAGGCATTTTACAGGAAAAATTTAATGAGGTAAAAGGTCTCTTGCCATTTAATATAGACTGTTCCTACTAAAGTTTATGAACTACTGTTCTAGCGCCCGTTATTGTAACGGGCTTAATGTCTAGTATTGAACATAAAAAAGCTGACAACGTGCTACCAGAAAACAAGAAATAATTCAAATTGAAACCATTATCATAAGATATGAATTCAGTGGAAAGATGAGTGTACAGTATATGGAATTGTAATGCTAATGCACAAAACATGGTAAATATTAATTAGACAATAAATAAGGACAGCTGCAATATTTTGTTGTAGCTACACATTGTGTCTTCATGAGTGAACATCTGAGTACTGTCTTTATGGAAGTCATCAACCCATCCATCTTTTCACTGAAGCAAGTCACCACAAGCACAGCTGAAGAGCCAAGAAGAATCAATGACAGGCAAGAATCTGGCCTTCTCTCTGTTTTAACAGAAATTCTTATTTGATGATGTGGATTTGGTTCCTTTGCAGCCATTTGTTTCAATAAATTTAAAGAAATTTTAAAAATCAAGCTTGTTTTTCTCCCTCATATGTTTGGTTATTCTTATGTCCCCTGTTGAATGGTTTGAGGTGTGTAGGAGTATTTTGCGCCAGCAAAAATAAGATTAAAAAAAAAAACAACAACATAGTTTCACTAAAAAGGTGTCTCCTGCCAAATTGAAGCACAGATTGGATGAACCTTTGTAATAAATGTATTTTAAATTTCTTGAAAATGTATTATGTTAAAATGATGCTCTTTAGACAGTGAAGTACACTTTTACCTTCAGCTGCTGTTGAGAGACCAGCTTCCACCACAACAGTCGGCTGATGTGCTTGGCTATAATATATCAAAAGCTCAACATCACGATCAAATTGGAATCCTGGGGACAATGACACCTACAAAAATCAAGAAGAAACAAAATATTATTTCATCTTCTCAGTCTTTTGCCCAATATCATTATATAGTTAAATACACAAGTACGATGTTTTAATTTTTACTCCTGTTCTGTTATTTACAAGACATGGGAGATGGGTCACATAGCCCAGGAATTGATGGTATTAACATGATGACAGCCCTGGACTAAGTTATCTCTCAATTGGATAATCCACCTCAATAAAAGGACAAGTGTCTGTGTGTTTATTTGTATCTGTGTGTCCTTCCAGTTGCCATGTCTGTCATATACCATTTGGCATGCGTGTCATAAAAGCAGTGCTAATGTTTGTAATGCACCATCTGCTGGAATGAAAAATGCAATGCATTTTATTACTAAATGCATTACAAATTGTATTTCAATAGCTGGTACACTGCAAACATTAATGGTGAATATGCCTCACAGGTGGTAACTGCTGGATGGACAGAAATCGGCTTCCATTTCTGGCACAGATAGTCAACAAAAAAACAGTTAGCTTTATTATGAGTAGGCCTAGCACAAGGTTTTGTTTCATTCGTGAACTATTTTTAACTGTGAGTTTTGCATTGCCCCTGTGCTTTGCCCTCCTGGTTAACTTGATCCTCTTTTCTGACATTGCCGGTGTTTCTTATCCCCCGGATTTCTAGTTCTCTCACAATAATTCAAGGAGACATTGTCTCACAAGAATTATAAAAATGTGCATTATTTTTCTTTGCTTTTATGAAATAAAAAAAATTAGTTACTAATTCAGTAGTATTGTGCATTTGTCTGACACCTTCATCGAAAGTGATACACACGTTTATTTTACATCACAAACTGGAAATTTAATTTGGCAAAAAAAACCTACAAAAAAAGAATATTATATCCAAGAATATTCATATTCAACAAATAATTAACTTACAATAATTGAACTGGAAATTTTAGTAAAACTAAGGGCATGTAACAATAGAGATAAACAGTTGATAACAATAGACTGATAAAAATACGACAAGCAGTTGTATAACAATGTTTATGATCGGCTGTAATTTTATTTTTAACATGTGACCGTCATTTAAATCTGACATGGAAACCAACAAAGGCACCTTAGCTTCTGTCTTGTCATCACTCAGATATTCCAGGGGGCTCAGTGAGGAGTTGGATTTCACAGATGCAATCCCATTGAGTGAGGACAAATGGCAGTTGAGAGACAGGGAGTAGGGAACTGAGTCACAGGGAACAAAGGGCACTTCACTTGTTAGAGAAGTAGAACCTGAAAGACAGAGGTTATAAACATCTCTTTAGAACAGCGATGTACCTCAACTTGGATTCAAGCTTAGAAAAGTAAACTCACAGCTTTAAATTCATGATCACACATGAACTTTCACATAGGCAGGGAATCCACCACCCTGACACCACAAGACAAAAACCCCTGCACCTGCTGAATAATTGTGTCATGTCATTTTCTAACCAGCTTAGTCCTGAACACTGGGGGGTGTTGAAGCCTACCCCAGCTTGCATAGGGTTCAAGGCAGGAACAAACCCTGTACAGGGTGCCAGTCCACGACAAGGCAAACACTCACATTCACACTCAAACACACACACACACACACACACGCACACACACACACACACACACACTAGAGTCAATTTAGTATCGCCAATTTACCTAACCTGCATGTCGTTGGACTGTGGGAGGAAACTGAAGCACCCAGAGGAAATTCAAGCAGACACAGGGAGACAACGCACCATGTAGGGAGGACCTGGGAACACAAACCCAGGTCTTCTTACTGTGAGACTCAGAATAATTAGTCATATATATATATAACACTTTGGTTAGCGTTGTCAAATTAGTCAAAAATTATGATAAAAATTGTAATATTAAAAAAATATATATATTAGAACACAGGGACTGTATGCTACATACATGTTTGTAGTATAAATATTATTATTAATAAATATTTCTACTTTTTTATTCATAGTGTATCTGTAATGCTTGACTTTCGTATAATTGTTGCTTCTCAGGTGACACTTGAAAATATCACCCCTCACAAAAGTGGGATTCTTCCATGCACAAAGTGATGTAATCATGGAGAAATAGGTCACACACCACACTACTCCATTTTAATCTAATGCACACTAGAAACCCAGACAACATAATCGCAGGTGAACACTGAAACATGTTAAATGCATTCAATAGTCTTTTTTTTCCTTGTTCCCAGCTATGCTTTCTTTTGCTACTTGAGGCTAGAAGACGTGATGTTTCTATTCACTCTGAGTAGTGATGAGCACTCTTTTGTATGTTATGGCCTTGATGTTTGCAATTATATTATTTTGTGGATTAATGCATTTAAATTAATTGTTTAAAGATGATGATGATGATGATGATTAATACTATTTTGAATTAAAAGATTTAAACAACACATAAAATCTGTATCCAATCTGTACTAACAATAAACAAATAAACTAAAATAACATATAATAAATAACAATACATAGAAAGAAATTAAAGATTAAATAAGAATTTTAATATGACCTTTACAGGTGAGCAAATTAACAAACTCATTCTACACACTTAATAAATATGTGCACACTGACACTCTTGGCTGTTTTATGGGAAATGTTAACTTGCAACTTCAAACTATCTTGTAGTAAAAGTATTTGGCTACCCAGCTTAGAAATCAGATCTGAAATTGCCCATAAGCACTGTGATTATAAAGTCCCTCTCAGTGTCCATGGCTATTAAAGTGAACTGCTACAGGAACATCAATGTTGCCATGCTTGATGTGGAACCTGTGCAAGTTCATTCTTTGGCAGAGTGTTTGTCCAGTTTCTCCCACAGAGTGCAATTTCAGGATATTTCATACAGAGACTTAGGTAGACCACATTAGATGATCAGCAGGAGAATGATCCCTTTATGTGATGTTCCAGTCAGCAGTGTGGTATAACTACACAATCAGTTTCATAAATTTGAGCAAATGTTTTACATATTTTCTGTAGGCAGGGAGTTGTCCCATTTTCTGTTGGTTCACTTAGGGAGCTTCGTACTATTAGTTTCTGCAGGTTTGGTGGTTGTCTGTATGCCAGGAGGGGAGATTCTGGAAATCCATTTTTCAGCATATCATCATTATTTAGTATTGGCTGAACTTCTTTTATAATTTTTCGAAGTGCTTCAAGATGTGGGTTTATAGATGTCAACAAGGGGAATGCAGTTCTTGTTGTCTTTGTTTTTATATTCCAGAAGGTTGTCTCCGGGTATGGCAGTAGCTTTTCTTATTTGAGTGTCTGTTGTTTTGGTGTATATGCTTGTCTGATGAAATCTTGTCTAAGCTCCTGCAGTTGTTTATCCCAGTCTGTCAGGTCTGAGCAAATACAGTTGTAGCGTATTGCTTGGCTGAAAATAATGGAGTGCCTTATATGCTTGGGGTGGAAGCTATCACTTCTCAGGTAGGTCTGTCTGTCCGTCAAGCTTCCTTGACACCACCGTTCAACTGAAAGATAACACCCTTGTAACTTCTGTTTTTCACAAACTGATGGAAATGATTTGTGAGCACATAATATAGTTCTGAAAGAATATTTGACAAGTCTCTTTAATTTTTCAAAGAACTGTTCAACATGGTGAGCACAGCTTTTAATTTTGTGTGTGGTGATATAGGACACTCCTCTTTACCTTTGACTAAATCTGTACAGTATATTAGTTTGAGAGATGTGTCTTCAGGTGTATAATTAAGTTCTTGGTATTGAAATTTTACATCTTGGTCCCTTCATTCACGACATTAGTTGAGCAAGTGTTACAAAATGGGTTATTAAATGTCACTTTCACTTCCTCTGAAAAAGCTCCAAACCACAGAAATGTTTGTGCTGTAATCCAGCATTCCCTTAAATTACGATATCACCCAGAACACAATGAATTCATCATTATATGTATATCAAATTGAATTATTGGTCTTACGCTACTAAAATTATTTCAAGAAATTACTTTCAGATCCATATACTGTATGATTCTGATATCATCTAACATCCCTAATTTATCCAATTGTACATTTTTTTGTAACTTGAGCAATGCAGTTGTCTGAAAAATCATTGTAACTGAACAAACACATTACTTGCTCACTGCAGGTCACTACCCTATTTTAATTTAGACAAAACAAAAACAACTGAACTAAATCCCTGTGGACCTTACATGTAGTTTTTTATACTCCTACCACCTTGCACAAGACTGCATAAATGACTGTTGTCAGCTTGACTAAATACCATTTTCCTATATTGTGTATGAATAAAAAAATTGTACTAAATTCCATGGATAGTTAAGTTGAGAATCTCTAAAGCACAATGGGAGAAAGATGCTATTAAAGAATTCATTCAAATTTTAAGATTTCGTTTTATTTAATATTTGGTAGAGTTAAGGGTTGTGGGTGAGATTGAGAGGCTATTGTTGCGTATAGTCACACACACAGACACATATTTAATACACAAAATATAACCAATTTTTCAGCTGATATTTTAACCAACCAAAAAAAATATGAAACTTCAAAAGATTTGATCAGAATTGATTCCTAGTAGTCCATATTCCTTTTACTAAACTTACTAATAAAAGATTAAAACAAAATCCCTGGGGCAGGATTGAACCCACAATGTTGGATCCATAAGGCAGCAAAATTAACCACTAGCTGGTATTCTTTCCTAAAGGTGTATAATAAATAGTGTCAAAACAAAATTCTGAAGAGCTGTTTGAATGTATTTTTCTGTAGTGTACAAACAGTGATAGACAAATGACTCTTAAGTGAATAGTAGTACTGAGCTGATAAATATTTTTCTCACCTTGTGGGGTGTATCGTGGACAGAGCACAGTAGGCAGGAAGAATCGAAGAGCGTCATCAGCCTGGACAGGCAGCTCTGTCACATAGGAGAGCGAAACTGAAGCTGTCTGACCTGCAGGTAGGCTGCCAACACTGAGACGGAACACATCTGGGCTCTCGTCACTCTCTTCTAGGAGGAAGGCTTCCTGTCCACTGCTTATGGCATCATCATAGTCATATCTTGCCTATAATCATAACAAATTACAACACACTTTAAATATATTAAATGGTTTGCATGAACAAAGAATTGCCTGTAAAACTGTTTTAAATCTAAGACAGCAGAAATGTAAACACATGTCAAAGTGTATAACAGATTTGGAATAATTATGTAATTCTATCAGTAAGTGTGATTATATTAGATTAGATAAACTTTATTAATCCCAAGGGGAAATTTAAATGCATGCAGAAACAGAAACATAAAAAATAAAGATACAGAATCACAGAACTACTTCTTCTTTCTTTTTTTTATAAATTTTATTAATTTTATTGTAATCATTCCATACATATAGATTAATTCATAACAAAAAAGAATTAAAGACAAATCAAACCCCACCCTTGAGAAGGAGAGCTTAGCCAAAGGAGAATTGCTTAGGGTTTTTTAATAGGGCAAAAATAAACAAAAGGAAAGAAAAAATATATATAGGTAAATAATAAAAAAAAAAAATAAAAAAAAAAAAAAAAAATTAAATTATGGAGAAGGGGAATAAAGCGGTAATAATTATTTCTCTTATTCTAAAATATTATTGATTAGATCCTGCCAGGTTTTGAAAAAATTCTGTACAGATCCTCTAACTGAGAATTTGATTTTTTCCAATTTCAAATAATATAAAACATCGGTTTTCCACTGACTTATCAGAGGAGAGTTAGGATTCTTCCAATTTAACAAAATAAGTCTGCGTGCCAAAAGTGTAGTGAATGCAATCACCGTTTGCTTGTCCTTCTCCACTTCAAGTCCGTCTGGAAGAACACCGAACACAGCTGTTAGTGGGTTAGGAGGGATTGTGACCCCAAGGCTGTCTGAAAGGCACTTAAAAATTTTGGTCCAAAATGATGTTAGTTTGGTGCAGGCCCAAAACATGTGACCCAGTGAGGCTGGAGCTTGGTTGCAGTGTTCGCAGGTTGGATCTTGCCCTGGAAACATTTTGGACAGTTTTAAGAGAGACAGATGAGCTCGATATATAATTTTTAGTTGAATAATTCTATGCTTTGCACATATGGAGCTCGAGTGAATTTTCTGCATTGCTACCTTCCACTCCTTTTCTGATATATTGATTTAAGAGATTCTTTTTCCCAATGTCCTCTTGGGTCTTTGAAAGGTAGGGACTCTAATAGGATTTTATATAATGTGGAAATGGTGTTTAATTCCTCGAAATTAAGCAGTATTTTTTCCAGCATGGTGGAGGGTACGAGGTGAGGAAAATCGGGCAGTTTCTGCTTAACAAAGTTTCTAATTTGAAGATAGTGAAAGAAATGTGTAGCTGGGAGGTTGAATTTGAAACGTAATTGTTCAAAAGATGCAAATATGTTGTCTATATAAAGATCTATGAGCATTTTAATCCCAAATCTTTTCCAGTTATTAAAAACTGGATATGTTTGCGAGGGTTGAAAGAGGTGGTTCTCTTGAAGAGGAGCCAGGGATAAAAGATTTTTCATCTTAAAATGCTTTCTAAGTTGGTTCTATATTCTATGTGAGTAAAGTACAATTGGGTTATTAGTATATTTGCGATAACTTGCATTTATTGGAGCGCAGAGCAGGGAGTATAAAGAAGTACTACAGGATTTTACGTCTATTGCGATCCAAGCCTGTGTATGTTCCTTTTTTTGTGTCCAGGTTTTAATGGCTTGTATGTTTGCTGCCCAGTAATAGAACTGAAAATTAGGTAAAGCCATGCCACCTGCTGCCTGAGGTCATTGTAGGGTCGCTCTTCGGATACGCGGGTGTTTTCTGCTGCTCCCGTTCGGGGTTGCCACAGCGGATTATCTTTTTCCATATCTCTGTGTCTTGTTCTGTTACACCCATCACTCGCATGACCTCTCTTACCACATCCATAAAACTTTGCTTAGGCCTTCCTCTTTTCCTCTTGCCTGGCAGCTCCATCCTTAGCACCCTTTTCCCTGTATCTCTCTCCTCTGTACATGTCCAAACCAACGCAATCTCGCCCCTCTATCTTTGTTTTCCAACTGTCCAACCTGAGCTGACCCTCTAATGTACTCATTTCTAATCCTGTCCAACCTCGTCACACCCAGTGCAAATTTTAAATAATACAATTAATTGATAGATAAATAAATTAACAAATAATAAATATATATTGTGCAGAAATGGTAAAATGAGTACAAGTGAACTCAAAGAGTATCAGTACTTAATCTATGACATTGGGAGGAAGTACTGAATTGCCTGATAGAAGCAGTCAGAAAAGGTCCCCAGAAGCACTCAGCACACCCTGGAGGAATGAGCCTGTGGCTAAAAGTGATCTAAGAGAGCACCTCCAGGAGGGAATTGAGAGGATTTTTCAAGATGCCATCCAATTTTGCACCCTTTTCTTTTGCACAACAGCTTCCAGGGTATCTGGGGCTATCACTGTGATGGAGCTGACATTGCCTGAACTCAAGGTGCTTTCCCTGGTGACCACAGCACTGAACGACACACTGGCTACAACACATTCATAAAAACTTTTCCTGAAGCTTCCTGAACACACCAAAGGCCCAAGTCTCCTCAGGAAGTACACTCTGCTCTGGACGTTCTTTTGCAGCGCTACTGTGTTGTCAAACCAGTCCACTTTGCTATTTATATGAAACCACAGGTACTTGTAGCTTCACTTCCAAATCCCCCCCTAAAAGGTGACTGATCTCAGAGGATTTTGGTACGCCAGAAGTCCACTACACTGATGTTGTACTGCAGATGGTTCTCCCTGCACTTGGGATATTCTGATCGATCAGCTTCCGATTTAAATTGCCAGATTTACACTAAAAAAGACTCTATCAGTGATCAGTAAATTGGCCGATCACAAAAAATGGTCTTCTCAGCCCATGCATTTCTAGGCTTTATGGTAATTTAGTTGCAGTGCTCCTTTGCACGAGGTATTACAAAGAATTATGACTGTCAAAACTCATACATTGAAAAATAACCAAACACTTGTATAAATATAATAAATTTATACTTTAACAGTAAAAAGCTGCAGTGCAATTAATGATTAAAATCAATAAAACCAGGTATATTTACATTTAAGCAGTGTTTAATTGCAATTATTTTATTGTGTGATTGTGCAGTATATATTTTTTTTGTTGTTAGAGAAATTGTGGAAACTTTTAATGAGCCTTGTTTAAGATAGGTACAATATGAGAGCTTGCAATTATGAGAAGCCTTTGATTTTATTTTATGCCTTATGTATGATGGATATTTTTGAACATATTTTATTAGTATGTATTTTAAGGAAATTTTATTTATTTTAGTATTTTTACGGCCACTGAGCAATAAGCCTACAGAATTTCATTTTGTTAATAAAAAATGAACAGCTAACACCTGTGTTCTATAGTTTAATTATAAGGATACGCTTTAATATAGGACATAATGCTTCTAAGCATCTGGTTATGCAGGAGCTTAGTGCAAAAAGTTTTTAAAGGAATAAAGTGGGAAAACAAATTGGAATTGGCCAATCAAGTAACATGAAATCAGTAATGATCAGAGCATCCCTATCCTGCATCACAACACAAAGTCCTTCACAAGCCACTGTACCCCGACTGGTCTCCATTATTAATGCAGCATATGATAATGAATTCATCTGTGAATTTCTGCAGATGGCAAGCACTGGTATTATAGTGTACATCTGTTTGGTTGAGGTTCTGTATTGTACTGTGAATACAAAATGTACAAATAAATATAATGTGCAATGAGACAATAAATCAATAATAATTAAATGATATGCAAGAATAAATAATTCCTGAAATGCATATATTTTGTTGCTTATTTCTTTCAGAATTTATCAATTTCAATGAGAACACATGCAACATAAAATAAGCCTAGGAATATTAAATTGTCATTTTTAACTACCAAAGTTGAGAGGATGGGCTTTAACAACTACTGTTTTTTAATTGGTGGATGATCTTCAGTACATTGATCAGGTCTAATTCTTAGTGAGTTGGCTGAAATCACAAAAGTGTTCTTCACTTAGGTCTAACGCCAATTCAGTACACAGCTACTTATTTTTTCTTGAAATGTAGACACTGTCACATCGATGTGCTTAGAGGTTAAAAATAAACTTCAAGAAATATCACAGCTACATATACGAGGGACGTTCAAAAAGTTTATTCATTAAGAATTTCAAAAACAAATTACATCACTTTTCTACATAGTCACCTTCGTTTGTGATGCAATTTTCCCAGCTTCGTACCAACTCAACTTTTTAATGCCCAATTATTACTCCTCCTGTCTTCACCTTTTCCAATGAAAATATAAAAGTGCGGAAATTTTTTGAACATTCCTTGTGTGTGATGTTTAAAACAATTATTTCAACAATCAGTTATGAGGATAAAAAGACATGATATCCATCCATCCATCCATTTTCCAACCCGCTGAATCCGAACACAGGGTCACGGGGGTCTGCTGGAGCCAATCCCAGCCAACACAGGGCACAAGGCAGGAAACAATCCTGGGCAGGGTGCCAACCCACCGCAGGACAAGACATGATATAAAAAGACTATTTATAAAGCTATCTAGATAGTGTGGTATCCTGTGCCCGCAGTCCATGGACACATCCTTCAGTTCCAGGACATTCAGTTATGACCAAGATGGTCCAGGGTGAGTGAGGAGACAAGTAAAGAAGAACAGTGGAGATTAATTTTTCAATATAGATTTAACGTGTTTAAAAAGTGCAAGCAAACAATGCATTTCAATAAATAAATCTTCTTTAAAATCTGTGACATAAAAACAAATCAGTTTTCTTGAGTGCAAATAAATAAATACATCCAATACATATGTTTAAGCATCATCAAAGTAGAGAAGTAAACCTTTTTCATTATCTCTCTTTCTCTCTCTCTCATCATCCTCGTCAGGACATCGGGATTCTCAAGAAAGCAGCCCGCCTCATCCCGGTTCACCACACAGATCTGAACTGCCACCTCAGCCAGTAACCCACAGCAGCCCAGAGCTGCCACCTCAGTCGGTAATCCACAGCTCCTCAGGGCTCCCTACCCATCACTCAGATGCTGCCACACCTTGATCCTCCCGCATTCCGCACGCTTCTGTGGTCTCTCTCCATTGCATTTGCTCCACTGTTCAGCAGACTTGATCACAGCTATGACCTAGAACCTCCACAAAAGCTCTCAGTCTTGTTCTGTTGAACTTGTCAGCATGGCCGATGCTGCCCATATCACTTTGTCGCTCTCTCGGATACCCCTCTGACAAGTGGTCACTTCTTTATTACCTGTCAATTCTTTTTCTTTCACTAACCATTTTTTCCCCTCTTGCCCCGTTTCATTCATTCTGTCACCCAGCTGGTGCCTGGTATTTATTGTGCTGCCACTACTTAAATGGAAATTATAATATTAAGGAAGTACATACATTCATATGTGCATCTTGCACCACTGCAAGTTACGCTGTCAGGTTATGTTAAAAGCCATTAGAACCACTAATAAATTAATTTATTTAATTCACCCCTGGACTTATCTCCCCCACAGGAGGTACCAGTAAAATTTGCTAATGTTGTGCTTTAGTGGGCATGAATGTTTGGATGTCAATGTTGGGTATAGTGGGCATGAATGTTTGGACGTCAAGTGCCACATTTCCAGCAAACACACTGTGGCAAGCGGCTGGGGGCGGTACTCAGCCGGGACGCCCGGAAGGACCGGAAGAGGGACTACACCTTCTTCGGACCACGAGAGAGCAGCCGTCCTGGATGGTATGGGTCCACGGGAACAGAGCTTGGAAGCTCAACCCTATAGGGGCCCGTGGTCACTGCCGGGGGCACCCGAATGCCTGAGGAGCCCTGGCCCTCGGCACTTCCGCCACAACCGGAAGTGCTGGGGGGAAAGAAGACCAGGGACACCCAGAGTGCTTCCGGGTGCACAGCCTGCACTTCCGCCACACCAGGGAGTGCGGGCCGGCGCTCATTGGGAGGCACCTGGAGCACATCCGGGTGATTATAAAAGAGGCCACCTCCCTCCATTCGATAGCTGGAGTCATGTGGAAGAGGACAAAGCCTGGAGGAGAGGAGAGGGCGGCAAAGAGCGGCATTGTTGAGGGCCTGGACTGAGGGTGATTGGTGCTGCGGCACTGGGTTGTGTGCTTCACTTTGTATATAATAGTTGTGAATAAACGTGTGTGATGCATTTAAACGATGTCTGCCTGTCTGTGTCCGGGCTGCTTCCCACAACATCCATATGCAGACTCCTGAAAGAATCATGAATTCAGAGCATCTTGAATTAAACTAGCCGCTTTGTGCAGCATCTCTGGGCAGCTTTTTCTTGCATGGATGCCAACTTTCTTTTTGCCATGGATTCCAGCAGTCACTCACAGATGCACTCTGGTTATTGTGCTTTGCTTGCCTTGGAAATCCAAAAGTTCATTGCTCAGTTGCTCTAAACTGCAGCCACTAGGGACAGGTCTCTAACAATTACTGAACCAATCATTAAATTCTCATATTTTGATGGGTGAAATTGACAGTATAAATTTCAAGGTTTATTTTATGTCGCATTTGGTGTCACTGAAATAATAATAAAATAATGAAATAACACACAAAGAAATAATAACAAAATACATACATTTTTTGACACATTTATGCTCCTATATAATCATTTTAATATTATTTATTTTTGCATTGCACAATATATTTAATTAGTTGTATATCACATTTATTTATGGATTTATTTAAAATTATCCAAAATACTCCTCAATAAAATGATTTGAAAATAAACAATACCGCTTAAAAATTAAGAGATATGATGGATTAAGAGGTATTTAAAAGTACTGTACCCTTTCAGTTTTATGAATGAAAACAGGCCTGTCCACATCAAGGGTTCAAAACTTAAAAAGGTAAAATCTAGCATGCTACATGTTAAAACCACTCAGTCAGAATTAAAGCACGTTCCAGTTTGGTTCCTGACCATGGTCTAACCAGGTAAAATATAATTAAAAAAAAAAAATTAGAAATTGTTACATGCACAAAGAAAAAATATCTATGACCAACTCAGTGAAGCCCGTTTTGAGGTTAACTTACTTCTTGTTTCTCTTTAATTGTGGCTTCAATTAGATTACAGCCAATCTCGGCATGAAAGTCATAGACTGAAGATCCATCTTCCATAGGGAAGACAAACACAGCCTCCACGGGATTGGACTCGGCGTTTTCATAGGTGAGAGTAGATGAAACATCTGCAATAAATCCATTAACAGAGACTTCCACTGATATGCTCTTCAGGGGCACTGAAAAATGAAGATTGAAAGAACACAGATCAATGCTGAAATCATCAATAAACTTAAAAAGAATTTTAAAGTCAGCAATAACAATTAGCAATTCATGAAAAAACAAAAAAAAAATGTTATTATAAAACTAGTAAGAACCTGGCAAGACCTTCTCACCATACCAATCTATTCAGTATAACGCCTCCAGTCAAGTCTGACCCAACAACGTCAACACCATGGCCAGAGGAGGACAAAGATGAAGTTGGCTGCTTATTCGTATTTTCCATTTCACACTGAATGCTATTGTATTTTGCCAATGCAGCTTATAGATGGCAGTGTACATTTATTCTTGAACATATTTGAAGGTAGTACACTGACTCCTTCTTCTTACTCGCTATAGCCTTAAATTTTCTGTTTTGAACTGTCCAAAAAGTATAGCACTGGGTATGAAAAAAGATGTGTCCTTGTATACAAAAAATAAGTTAGAAAAATATTAAAGGGCAATAACTTAACTTTAGCCCTCTGAACAAGACATGCGTGAAGAGATGGTCAACTAATTATTGATTACATTTATATAAAGTTTTTCTCGGACTAAAAGCATTTTTCATAGAGAGAGGGAAACCACTTCAACCAACACCAATGTGTAGCACCCACTTGGTTGATGCAACGGCAGCCATTTTTGCACCACTACACACACCACACATTAGCTATTAGGAGTGAATTTCTTTGGCGTAAAACATTGGCAAACATCATCTGTCACAAAAACAGAAAGCATTATGTTCCTGGAATCTTCAAAACATGTTTGTTTCCAGCACTGAACATTCTCAGAGTGGTAGTCTGTTCTTTATTAATCTGTGGCACTGCACTGGATGAAAATAAAGAAAGCTGGCCACATACTGGAAGATGACACTTCTGGCATCCACTTCCATGCTTATCTTTCAAGGCATCTTAAATCATTACTGTGGCCCATTCAATATTTACCATTATTATTTTTCTACCACCTGTAAATTGTTTTGTATGCAAATGTAATTAAGTGCCCAATCAGTGACACAATCAGGTGGCACCCCGTTTAAGGTATTTATAAACGTACCACAACAATTAAAAGCACTCGCTTAAACTCATCCTGCAGAGGAATTTCACTTTCCATTTTTGTAACGTGTGGTAGAAACCAAACCAGTAAACTTAAAAATAGCTTAAATTTTATCATTTAGTTATGGCATATTATTTGCAATTGTGAAAAAGTAGAGACTACAAAAAAAAAAAAAAATTATATATATATAATACACACACACACACACACACACACACACACACACACACACACACACATATATTCTTACCTGGCTCCTTTTTTAAAGTTAGAAGACCACAGTTCATTGTACCTACTGTAAAGATAAACAAAAATATCATTATTTTTAAAGTGGATGACTTCTGAACACTGATATTAGTACTTAAAAATACCATGCTCTCCGAACAATAAGACAAACATGGAATCTCTTATATATATATTTCTCTTCTGGTTTGTCCTGCTTCCTCTTCAAAACTGGTCCCGCCCACACACAGCCGACACGGCATTTCTTGATTCCTATTCCTGCTCTTCAAAACCCTTCTCCACGCCGCCTGAGGCCTCCCATACACCCCCACACTGCTTTTCTCGATTCCTATTCCTCCTTCGGACTACCGCATCCCCCGCTCCTATCTCATGACCCCATTGGTGTCACATCACCACCCTATATCTAGCCTGACCGCGTGACCTTTCACTTCAGCCATATGTGCGCCTGGGAGTCTTTTCCATAGTCTGCTACAGGAAGGTAGTCTGTCGGCCATTGGCATTGGTTTCGCTCCTTGCTATTCGTTTCGCTCCTTCCTATTTTCGTTATACTGTGATGGCTGTTTCCTAATCCTTTGTTATAAAATGGATGACAGCATCCCTAATTTCCGTCAAATATTGCCTGTCATCTTTCGCGGTTCTCGAGCCCTCACCGCTGCCTCTTCCATCAACAAACACAGGCTGTGGAATGAAATGAAAGTCCTAAAACTCACAAAAAATATGAGAGCTCTCGAAAGTGAAACTCAAGTTGTTCAATGGCTTCTTCAAGTTCGGGAAGGTAAAACTGAGGACATGGTAGAACTACCTTCTCAATGTTTACCACAACAACAAGACCCAGTTGCTCAACTTTATGGTGAAATTAATTTCTCGACTGTGACTCCCCAAGAACTTGCTACAAGACCAGTACTGAACGTCACAAACGACGATTCTCTACATATTAACAACAAAGTTCTTGATCTTATACAGGATGAAAAAGTGACCTTCAAGAGTGTAGATACAGTAGTCAGTGACGATCCTAATGATCAACTAATGTACCCACAGGAGTTTTTACACACCCTCACACCAACTGGCATGTCTCCCCATATCCTTCATCTGAAGCTGGGAGCTGTAGTTATGCTCCTCCGAAATATTATGCCATCAAAAGGTCTTTGCAACGGAGCAAGACTCTTTGTTACCCAAATACATACAAATATTATTGAGTGCAAACTGATCGCTATCCAAAATTTTGAAACAATCTTCATTCCCAGAATCTCTCTCCTTCCTTACGACACCAATCTCCCCTTTAAAATTTAAACGCACACAATTCCCACTCAGACTCGCCTTCTCCATGACTATCAACAAGTCCCAAGGACAAACGTTTGCAAAGATTTGCGTTAATCTACAACAACCAGTCTTCAGCCACGGTCAGTTGTACATGGCTTTTTCTAGGGTTAGATCTTTCGACTCATGAACTGTCGTCTCCACCAAAACACCTATTCACAACTCCGTCTTTCAAGAAGTATTTATTTCTTCTTGATTTCTGAATTCCTTTCTCACCGTTTTCCATTCCTATTCTTTCACTGCCATATGCTACGGCGGGCGTCGGCTACTTTAGAATGTTACATGTATACACATGGCACGGTTATATGACTTCTTGCAGTCCACTGAGATGTCTGAATGAAAGTGGATAGCCCAACCTGTCACAACACCTGCTGCATTAAATCCTCTAAGAAGAAAAAAAAAAGCAATAAAGAACTACTTAAGAACATTCTATGTTAGGCAAAATGCCCAGTGGGGTCTTTTGCCCTCAACCTCTCAAGAAAGGACAGAGCCGCCTGTACTTCCTTAGAAGACTGGCATCCTTCAACATCTGCAGTAAGATGCTGCAGATGTTCTATCAGATGGTTGTGGCGAGTGCCCTCTTCTACGCAGTGGTGTGCTGGGGAGGCAGCATTAAGAAGAAGGATGCCTCACGCCTGGACAAACTGGTGAGGAAGGCAGGCTCTATTGTTGGCATAGAGCTGGACGGTTTGACATCCGTAGCAGAGCAACGGGCACTCAGCAGGCTCCTATCAATTATGGAGAATCCACTACATCCATTAAACAGTGTCATCTCCAGACAGAGGAGCAGTTTCAGCGACAGACTGCTGTCACTGTCCTGCTCCACTGACAGACTGAGAAGATCATTCCTCCCCCAAACTATGCGACTCTTCAATTCCACCAGAGGGGGTAAACGTTGAACATTATTCAAGTTATTGTCTGTTTTTTACCTGCATTTTTTATTACTCTTTAATTTAATATTTTTTGCTGCTGGAGTATGTGAATTTCCCCCTGGGATTAATAAAGTATCTATCTATCTATCTATCTATCTATCTATCTATCTATCTATCTATCTATCTATCTATCTATCTATCTATCTATCTATCTATCTATCTATCTATCTATCTATCTATCTATCTATCTATCTATCTTTGTTTTCTTTTTTCATTTCTCCAGTTTAACTTTTCACATTTTTCCTGTCCACCCTGGCCTTATCACTGGACTGTCATTTAGAATTCTCTTATTTATAGATCGTTCTTATATAAGGGTGCTTTATTTATTTAAATTATTGTTTTTTTACCAAAGATATTTCTCAAATAGCCCAAAATCACACAAGGAATGCCTCAATGGGCTTTAACAGACCCTGTTTTTGACAGACCAAAGCCTTGACTCTCTAAAAAGACAAGAAAAAAAATGGAAAAAATTGTGGGAAAGGCAATGCAGAGAGAGACCCCCTTCCAGGTAGGTTGAGTGCAATGGGTGTCAAAAAATAGGGTAAATACAACACACAAAACAGAATACAAGAAATCCTCTGCACTGAGCTAGATGGTCAATCTATCATGGCCACCTTAGAAATACAACAGAATAGCACAAACTGCAAGGCAAAAAACAAAAATAGATTATACCACTCACTAAATACAGAACAATCACATACGAGGATACAGATTTGTTAAAATGCATCAAAAATAAAGTAGAAACAAATTAACATAAAAGAAAAACAATAATCAATCTGTCTATCAGCTAACTGTAGAACCACAGCCAGATTGTAAAAAAGGAGTCAGACAAGCCAGACAAAGTCAGAGCCCTGGAGCCCTCAGGCAAATGTCTCCTTCCCTTACTATTTATTCATCCATTATCCAACCCGCTATATCCTAACTACAGGGTCACGGGGGTCTGCTGGAGCCAATCCCAGCCAACACAGGGCACAAGGCAGGAACCAAACCCCAGGCAGGGTGCCAGCCCACCGCAGAGCATGCACGCACACAAACACATACACCAAGCACACACTAGGGACAATTTAGGATCGCCAATGCACCTAACCTGCATGTCATTGGACTGTGGGAGGAAACCGGAGCGCCCGGAGGAAACCCACGCAGACACGGGGAGAACATGCAAACTCCATGCAGGGAGGACCCGAGAAGCAAACCCTGGTCTCCTTACTGCGAGAGTGCAGTGCTACCACTGCGACACCATGCCGCCCATGGTAAATCACATATGTAAATAAATATAATTAATAATAATAATAATAAATAGTAAGGGGGCGGCATGGTGGCGCAGTTGTAGCATATTAGCGTTTACTCTTAGAAAGCATTTTAATTAGTCTTTTGTCCTGTGACCCAGCTGTGCTTCGTTCTAAGCAAGAAGAGAAGACATCCCAACTCATGGGTTCTGTTTATCAGATTCATGAAAGGACATGAGAATTGCATACCATCACTAATCTACTCCAGTAATTAATTGTGCATTTAAGAACCAAGTGTAAGAAGTGTAACCATCCATCCATCCATCCATTTTCCAAACCGCTGAATCCAAACATAATTCAGTTACTGTGGGTGAATCAACAGGTGCTAATAAAGGTGTTCTCTTTAACTGTGACTTTACCCTTAACAGTTTCTACAAGCTTTGCACGCGTCGATTTAGGGAGGTTTATTCTGTTCTTCCTGGTGAGTCCTCTCAAGCTCCATTGGTTTGTATGAGAAGTGTCTGTAAACTGTCATCTTCAGGTCTTTCCACATTCTGTGGGGTTTAAGTCTGGTCTGGGCATTTCAGATGGTGGGACAAAGAGGAAGGCTGTGTCACGAGTTGCCAAAATTGAGTGAGGTGTGTTATTGTGGTACAATTAGTGTTTTGTAGTATGCCATAATTTGTAGGTCATTTATTTGTTAGTACTCCTGTCCTACGATATGAAAAGAATCAAGCATTGCGCATGCAATTGTCACCTGTGAATGAGCCACAGAAATGCATATTCTTGTGGGATCCGTACTGTGAGCAGAGCGCTTTTTTTTTTTTTGCAATGATCTGTAGAGAAGGGTGAAATCTAGTTTTGATTTTTATGCAACCCCTGATCATGAAACATCACTGATTTCAATGTTTGATGTACATTTTTGCCTTGGGGGGGGGGGGGGGGGGTCATCAAAGGGGACTGAATTGGATGTAATACCTGCTGCTTACACTCAGTCCATCTCTCCTGTTGGTGGTCCTGGCAGTAGTGCAGCACATCTGCTTTAGAACTGCAGTGCTGGTGTTGTTGAGTTCAAATATTTCCCAATAGTACTTTGTGGTTCAACTTGTATTCTAAAAATACAAAATTTGACATCTTCATCTTCATATGTGATATTACTTTTGTAGGAGGTGAGAAAAGAAATCAAACATCCTCTAAGAGTGTGAGGCATAGAAAAGGTTGGGAACCACTGTTTTAGAACATTAGAACAATTTTAATAAGAACAAGCCATTTAGCATAACACACTTGTAAATCCAAATCACCGTCTTTAAAATAGCATTGTGTCAATATCTGGGGCCTCATGTATAAACAGAGCGTACACACAAAAATGTTGTGTATGCCCATTTTCACGCTTACTTTGAGATTTATAAAAACTAAACTTGGAGTAAAGCTATGCACATTTTCACGGCAGCCTCACACTGTGCATATGCACTTTTATGCTCAGTTTTGCAAACTGGCGGCAGACAGCCTCAAAGTAGTGCTACTGTTTTTGTGTAGTTTACCTTTCTTTATCATATTTGCATCCATGACACGGGCGTTATCAAATACACCGAAATCAATAGCATATTGTTTACAAATTTAAGGCACTTCATTGTAATCATTTTGTAACTATATAGTGGTGCACAAAATGGCCAAACTATTGAAACTACCATGGCTGCTCTAGTGTTGTTCGAATGCATCACAAATGGAAGAATTAGAAGACAGCATGTATGTATAGATGATGATGGCTGGCTTCTAAGTTGGCTTTGATTTCCAAGAGCTATCTTCTTGGAGCTGTGTGCTGAACTGATGCCGGCTTTACAATGACAGACATCGAGGATTTGTGCTCTACCTGCTCCTTTGCAAGTTCTGTTCATCCTGTGGTTTTTAGTCATAGGATCTTTACAAATTGAACTGATGACCAATCAGTTATTTCACAATCATCACTGAGTCACACCATGCCTGATGTATAGGAAGGCATTATCCAATTTTCATCCAGATATATAAGATTTCCTTATACTGTTGTTGAACTGGAAAACATCAAAGTGCAATTTGCAGCAACATCCGGTTTTCCAAATGTGATCGGAGCGGTCAACTGCATGCATATTGCTATTGCAATGGTACCGGACAAATTACATCAGCCAAGGATGAATCACCAAAAGAATGAGCTGCCATTACAACATCTATAGCAGGTGCTTTTTTCAACTAGTGCAGTAAAAGGCAAGCAGTCCGTTTAAGGATAGCCAGTAACCTTGAAGAGCCATTTAAAGAGCAGAGAATCGATCCGCTATGGCATTGTGTGGCACAATGCTACACTATAAAGACATCTTCACAGAATGAATTTGCTTATGTAAAATGAAAGCATTTACACTCTATTAATGTGCTGTTCTATAGTTCGCAGAAAGTGTGTCACATTGTGCAAGCATGTAGTGTGCTGCATAATGTGCCACACAATCGCGGCTTGCCCGTACCTGAAGAGATTCGGTATGTTGAACCTGACCCTGACCCACCAAATGATCAGCCAAATCAGACAGCGCTACAACGTCATTTTAAAGGTAATTAGCAGAATGTAAAAACAGGTAATCAGATGCAGAATTTATTTTTTAGCCAATTTATTTAATTTGTGGTCAGTATCACATAGTACAGCCCTTAAATTCCATAGTTCATTGGCCACATCTCTTACAGTATCCACTATTGCACTTTGTGACTCCAGAACAGCGTCCGTCAGCACACAGCCAGATGGTCGCCCACTGGTTTCTAATGCAAAGGCGTGTGTGTAGCCAGCGCCCGAAGATGTGCTGGGCAGAGCAGCACCATCACCACCTGACCATCGCACAGGGGTCAGCTTTTGTAATATTGTCTGAAACAGAATAAACAGACGGTGGACTGCGACTTGCCTTTTCATGTGGACTTTGATATCTGACCACTTCATTTCTATTTCGGACACTGTGTGACTTTCTGAACTTGAATTTTCTGAGTGTCCCCGCCATGCTGTATCACTCCATCAACTTCCTTTTGTTGCCTTTACAAGTAGTATGCTTTTTCCTTGCTTCCACTTTGCATTCACTGAAATTCTTTTTTTTTCTCCATGTGCGTTTGCCATTGCCTTTTAACAAAACACTGAATGGGAGGGGCTATTTATATTGATTGATTGATTTGCATATTCAGGGAGGTGTTGGGATGGGGCTGTAGGCGAGTGCACATGTATTAAATTTCATGTTCACTGGCATTTATAAAGGGGAAGTGCATGGAACTTGGCGTATGCACAGTTTAATGCATCTGGATTTTTTTGTGTGCACACACATTTCCAGTTTTGTCTATGCACCCAAATTCCAAATTCTACACAGAGCATTATGCAGAGTTCCCTGAAGATCCCCAAAGTCCTACTCTCTACCACACTAATTGGTAATTTATTCCATGTGTCTATGGTTATTTGTGTTAAAAAAAAAAACAAAAAAAAACTATTGTATGAAATTTTATCATAATTTCCATGTATCCTTGTTGAAGTAATAATGGTAGGACTCCCCTGTACTAATTCCTTTCATAATTTCATGTCATTTTTAAGTCTCTGTTAGCTTAATCTGAAAATGTTAAGATCCTCCATTTGCTCCTCCACACTCATTCTCCCTGGTTCTGAATCTGCCTAGTTCCTCTTCTGCTCTTTCTACAGCACTTTTATTTCACTTTTGTAATATGGAGACCAAAACTGAGCACAGTACTCTAGGTGAGAACTCACTAGGGAGTTTACACTTACATTCACATGTATTTGCTCAGCAGATGCTTTAATCAATAACAATTTACAAGAGGTTAACATAATCGAGTAACATCACAATGGGACACTGTTTGGGAACAAACGTTAACAGGGCGCAGGTTCAAAACTGATCACCACAAGTGAAATTCATTTCAATTCCTAGATAATAAAACCTAACAGCTAACATCACTTAAACAGAAATTTAACAAAGAACAGAGAGTGTTTACAGATTTCTTATAAAAACTGAAGGAGTCAGAATTTTCAATGGAGGCAAGCAGCTCATTCCACCACTTAGGAGCTATACACGAAGAGCCTGGACTGAGATTTCATACCATGCAGAGTTGGAATCACTAGATGCCATTTCATCAGATGACGTGAGTAGACAAGAAGGAGCAGAAAGCCTCACAAGTGTCTCCATGTATACAACTGCATGTTTATTGACAGTACCTTTGCAGTGACAGATTAAGTATGTAATCAATGTTCTCAAGAGACCAGACATCAGTAGTATATGTTTAGTTTTAATGTGGTCGGTGCGGTTTTTTGCAGAGTGCATTTTGTCACACTATAATGATGAACTTCTCTATTTTAATTGTTTCACAGATAGTAAATGGATTGAGTTCGATAAGCTTAATATATTTAGAATGATGTAAAATTGCAAAGTTTTTAACAGGGGATTTCTGGCCCAAGTGTTTAATTTGCAGTGGTGCAGCAGTCTAGCAAACAAATAGCAATTGAATACTTGATGTTTCTCCAGCATAACGCTATAAAACTGATAATTAAATCCTCTCTAATCCTATTAATTTTTCCTTATCATCGTGGTTGATTGAAATCTCAACATTCATATTCCTAGTAACCATACAAAAATTGTGCTATGTCTTTAGCTTTCTTCTTTTTCTTCTTGCTTGTTTCTTAATCTAACTCAAAACCTAGATTTTCAAATACATATTAATGTTTGACATTAGTTTGTATCCTGTCCTCATTGCTTTTATGTCTATTACATTCCTTTGCTTATCTGTGTTGTGCTTTGAGCATTCAAAAGGTGATGTATGAATAAAATGCATTATTATTATTATTATTCAACCATGCCACAAGCTCAGATTTGATTGCTAGCCTGGTTAGTGTCTGTATGGAGTTTCCATGTTCTCCCCATCTCTAAGCGGGCTGAGAATGTGTCACTTCAGGTGTTGTTTCAATAGCTGGACATTCAAAGTATATAATTAGGCACTCTCAATTACCAAAATCTGTTCATTACGCAAATGATCTGAGATGTTACTATAAAAGATGACCAGTATTTAATGTAAATGGTATGTTTGTAGACATGCAATATATGTATATATATATATATATATATATATATATTTTTTTTTTTTCCCCTTAGAACCTATCCAATAATTATTAGCAGAAACCGCAAATATCCTCAGCAATTTTTATGGCTTTTTTCATGGCAATACTGTACTATAGAGAGAACAGGAAGCAACTGCAGCACAAACACGGCTTAGGATGGTGAAAGTAGCCAACAGAATTTGAAACTGCGATTCCCAGCAGTCCCTGCAGTGGCTCTGATTAGTCTTCTGCTGATGGTGCTGGGGCTATTGGGGTCAAAGGATGTCAGCGCTGCTTTTACAAAGGGGGCCGGTGACCAAAAGCAAAAAAAAAGTTTTTGTAATTTGTGTTTCAAGTTCCTGTCTCTCTGCCTGCCTTCTGTTGGGTTACCTGTACTTATTCGTTTTGTCCTGGATCATTTCGTGTTTGGCGTCTGCATTGTCTGCCTGTGTACATGAGGACTGTAAGTGGATTCATGGCCATTCTGCAAAGAAGCACTCCTGAACCCATCTTCAACATTTCAGAAACTAGCGGTAGGACTATCTTTACATTCCCATTCAACATGCGGATCTCTAGACTATCTATTTTCATCATTACATTTTATCTGTTGCAGTTTTTCATGATTTACTGTATGTGTTTTGTTGGTGCTTTGTTGTATTTAATGTGTAATCGCTGTAAGGAGAACAGGGGTGGCATTGTTGTTTTCATTACATTCTTCATTTGCTGTTTGATTATCAGATTGTTTTGTTTTTGTCTCTGTTTGTGAGTGCGTGCAGGTTGGGTCAAAGTCCCTGGAATCTCCAACATAAAAATAAATAAATCGCCGTCTTCTTGACAGTGTAAATCTTAGCGGCACCGGACTGCTACAGCGTTATTAATTTCTTCTTGCTGCTGATTGACTGTGATGCATCTCCAGCTGAGTGTTCGTGTTTTCCGTTTTGTTCCTCTTAACCCTTAAACCGCCACAACCTGCTATAGTCGTTTCCCAGTTCCATTTGCGAGCACACAGGAGCTGATCAGTCAGTGTTGTACATTTGTTGAGCAGCCAACTCATGAACCACTGCCAGCCCCTTGTGAGCACGGGAGCTGAATGCACCCCTAGAAGACACGGACGCTCCTCAAAAAACCCCTCTTAAAAAACGCTGACAGTCTACTTTCACATTGCTCCCTTACTTGCGGCTGCTCTGTCGTGTGATATGCTTCTTGTGCGATGCTACTTAAAAGCCTGAACAGCACCTGTCCTTTTTGGCTGATTGCTTTGTTTCTCTCTACTCCCACAACATCCTCTGCTCCTGTTGGGGGTTGTGCTCCCCTATGATGTTTGTCTATTCTTTAATCGATAACTAACTGCATACTGAGCTCGTTTAACTTCGGAAAGAGACATATTTGTTTGTTTGAAGTGTTTGAATAAAGTTCCTGTCTCTACAATCTCCTGTGTTTCTGTGCAATTCTGTGACCCAAGCGTGACACCCTGCAGCACTGCACCCTGACTGTCTCTGGGACTGAGACAGCGTCAGCGTTTACCTCTGTGTGTTTGTGTGCTGCCAGCTCAAGCACAGTTGGCTCGGTGATTTACTGAGTTTCATCTGTCAGTTGCACTTTGTACATATTGTTTCAGTAGTTTTTTTAAATAGCTTTTTACAGTTCATTAGCAGTGTGTAAAATGATCAGTGTTGCAGTAATTTTGATGCTCTTTGCATGGAAAAAATGTGTTTTGTTAAAATTTCACGTTTTCTTTGTGAATTGTGATGTTTACTTAAAGTGCAGCAAAAAAGTATTTGGAGTCCAGGGATGCATTAACACCCAAGTATGTGGCAGTTTAACACTTAAAGCTCCAAGATGCCGTCAAAACGTCCTGCACCTCCCTAAGGATTCTGGCAATGAAAACGCGCTTGCATGAACTACAGTACATATAGCGGTAACATCGGTATTTTACATTCTAGCACTGCGGGAGACATAAATCAAGTCAAGTCAAGTAAAGTTGGGGAGCAAGCACTGGTACAGTGCGTTGCTGCACCCACTACACGGCGAAACAACTCGGGATCCCAGTTTGCAACCTCCCAGGCAGACACATGGTCCAGTTCCGCCCTCCGGAAATGACCCTCTGTCTGCCGCAGCCAGGTGTTACGTGGGTGACCCCTTGGCCTGGTCCAGCCACTCAGGTCCCCAACAATGAGGATCTTACGAGCTGGATCACCCTCGGGGAAACGCGCCACATGGCTGTAGTGCCGTAACTGACGCTCCCTCACAATGCAGGTAATGTGCCTCATTCGGGACTCTATGAGCAACCGCTCATTCGACACAAAGTCAAACCAATGGTACCCAAGAATTTTCCGGAGAGACACAGTACCAAAGGAGTCCAGTCTTCGTCTCAGGTCACTGGAGAGCGTCCATGTCTCGCAACCATATAGCAAGACAGGAAGCACCAGGATTCTAAAAACTTGGACCTTCGTCCTTTTGCATAGATATCGGGAGCGCCACACACCCCTTTCCAGTGAACTTATGACCCCCCATGCTCTCCCAATCCGTCTACTGACTCCACAGGAAGAGTCACCAGAGACATGAATGTCACTGCCAAGGTAAGTAAACCTCTCAACAAGGTCAACATTCTCTCCATAAACAGACACACTGCTTATGGCTGTGCCCAAGAGGTCATTAAAGGCCTGGATCTTGGTTTTTATCCAGGACACTCGCAAGCCCAGATACTCAGACTCCTCACTCAGTCTCTCGAGCATCCTGATCAGAGCCTCCATTGACTGATCGTCAGCAAAGTCAAGATCTGTGAATCTTTCTTCACCAACAGATGCCCCACAGCCGCTGGACCCCATGACCTTGCCCAACACCCAATCCATACAAGCATTGAACAGAGTAGGAGCAAAAACACACCCCTGATGAACCCCAGAATCAACTAGGAAAAATGCAGAAGTCCTGCCTCCACTCTGCACAGCACTCACAGTACCTGTGTACAGGCCTGCCATGATATTCAGCAACCTCGAGGGGATCCCGCGAACCCTCAGGATGTTCCACAGGGCAGCTCGATCAATTGAGTTGAACGCTTTGCAAAAATCGACAAAAGCTGCAAAGAAACTCTGCCGATATTCGTGTTTGCGCTCCATGAGAACCCTCAGTGCCAGGATGCAATCAATGGTAGACTTCTTAGGCATAAAACCAGACTGTTCCGGTCGCTGGTAGGTGAGCAAGTGATCACGGATCCTATTGAGGACGACCCTAGCAAGGACCTTACCTGGCACCGAGAGCAGTGTTATCCCCCTGTAGTTGCTGCAATCCAGGCGATCACCCTTCCCTTTCCAGATAGGGACGACAAGTCCCATTTTCCAGTCAGCTGGGATGATGCCAGTCTCCCAACTGGAAGCAAAGATTGCTTGCAATGCCAAGAGGACAGCCTTACCATCAGCCTGGAGAAGTTCACCAAAGATACCACAGATCCCTGCAGCCTTCCCAATCCCCCAAACCCAGCTGGTTCACCCCCTGTGCAATCTCAGTGAGATTGGGTGGTTCACAGCTAATTGGAGGATCAGACTCAAGAAAAAAGGCAGTGACATAGACATAGCAGTACAGTATACAGATTTACCTTTACATTCTTTTTTTAGGTAATGTATTAAGCTGAATTTGAAATCAAATTAAAGTTTTTTGGGGGCATATTTAGGGTTTACACTATAAAAATAAGCATTTTTTTAACCACATCCAAAATTCACAGTTTTTTACAATTCGCGGCTGCTCTAGGTACGTAACGCCCGCAAATTTTGGGGGTGTACTGTAAATATATATACAGTATATATATATATATATATATATATATATACAGTGGAACCTCGGTTAAAGAACGCACTACTTAACGAACAAATTGGTTAATAAACTTTTATTTTGAACAATTTTTGTGTTAGTTAACAACTGAAATTTGGATAACAAACGCAAGCACAGACCGGTTTTTGTGCGTCCATGCTCATTTGTGCTTTGACATGCTTGCTGTAAACATTGCTTTTCTGAGTGTTGTGTTCACTAACGTTACTTTTTTGTTATTTTTTCAGTTTCAATGTTATTTGTTATGTACATATTTACTCGTTATGGCACCTAAGAAAAAGAAACGTGTTAGTGATAGTGGCAGTGGGAAACGTGTTAGTGTAGCAGTAAAGAAAGAAATTATATCAAAACACGAGAATGGCATTCGTGTTTCTGACATCACAAAGGAATACAATATGCCGAAATCGACTGTCTGTACAATTCTAAACAACAAAGAGGCATTTAAGGTGGCTGAAGTGGCTAAAGGAGTGACTGTGTTAACGAAACAAAGGTCCAAAGTGCTAGAAGAAGTGGAAAAACTGCTGTCAATTTGGCTGAAGATGGTGTCAGCGAAGCAATAATTTGTGAAAAGGCTAACCAGTTACGCAGTGATTTGTTGACCAAAACACCCAGTGCAAGTGCCGACGAGCAAGACTTTAAAGCGGTGGTTTGATCATTTTCGCTGGTGAAGAGGATTTCATAGTGTTATAAGGCACGGGGAGGCTGCAAGTTCAAATGAAACACCAGCAAAAGCCTTTGTGGATGAATTCGCGGAGTTTGTTGAAAGTGAAGGCTACCTCTCACATCAAGTGTTTTAATTGTGACGAGACTGGGTTATTCTGGAAAAAAATGCCCAGAAGAACCTACATCACCCAAGAGGAGAAGGCACTACCTGGACACAAGTCTATGAAAGACAGGCTTACACTTTTATTTTGTGCTAATGCAAGGAAGAGGAGGTTAAGGTGGAAATCACTAGTGCTCAGATAAAGGAAATTTACAATAAGTGGAATGATGTGCAGGCATTTATTAAGAAGCACAACCCTAACAAAGTTGTGGCTAATAGGGCAAGTAACATAATGAATGACAATGCAATATCGCATTTTAGAAAAATTCTGCAGCAAAGAAAAAGACAAATCTTATTAGATCGCTTTCTTGTGCCCAAAGAAAAGGAATCGCGACATGAAAAAATGGCAAATCAGTGTAACCCAATGTTTTTATGGAGGGGGATTCCCCTTCAAAACAGTAGCTTCCTTCTCCTCTTCCTCCGCTATCCACCTATGCCACCAACTACAACAAACAAGGTAAATACAGTGCTGTTTTATGTAATTTAGTTTATTTGTTTGTACTAATGATATATACATTTTTTTTGTATATTTTTCATTACAGAAAAACCCTTAAAAAAATAAAATTACAAAATTTCTGAGACTGGAACACATTAATTGTATTTACATTAATTTCAATGGGAAAATTGCTTAGGTTAGCGAACGTTTTGGGTAGCAAACAGAGTTGCGGAATGGATTAAGTTTGTTAACCGAGGTTCCACTGTGTGTATATATATATACAGTATATATATATATATATATATATATATATATATATATATATATATATATATATTTGCAGTTGGAGATCCACAAAGGGAGAAAAAACGAATCACGTATCATAAAATAGTTTTATTCCTGAGCTTTCAACCCCTATCAGGGGTCTTCATCAGAGGATAATGCTTAGACTTACAAGAATCAAAGGCAATATATAGCAACACATTCAGTATGGAGGGGGGTGTGGGTGGAGGTGACTAAGTCAGTATGATCAAGGGGGAGGGGGGGGTATCGTTAAATTAAAGTGCATATGCCCTTCTTAAGTTGGCATATGCTGGGTTTATGTCCAAGTGTCTGTTGATGGCGTTTTCATCTGATAGCCAAGACTCGGCCAACTCTCTGGCGCTTTTTGTACTGGCCTTACATTTTACTTTCACGTTGTCCCAGTTGAATGTGTGTCCTGTTGATTTAGTATGTGCATATATCAAAGATAGTGCCGAAACACGAAACGCAGTTTATAGTATTCCATGCAATTCTTGCTCAGCTGTATACATAGGACAAACGTCAAAAAAAATCTCAACACGTATACAGGAACATCAGAAGAAAGGACGCACTATCTTTGATATATGCACATACTAAATCGACAGGTTTTTAAAGTTGCTATTGTATCTAAGCCTTCATTAATGAGAACTGCCCACGCATGACCACATATCAAGTCACAGTGAGACACCATTTCCAGTGGAGTGCCATATAGCTGTGCTGTACCCATTGTTGGATCCACCATCCGGATGACTAGAGGGCACACCCTGCAGCCCTGCTCATAAACGGGATTAGCATATACAAGAATAAATGTCAAATAACAGGAAAAGTCCAGGGATTCACCTGCACTCACTACATTTTCACTATCTATCACACACCCCAGCAACACTTCGATCCTCACGATTATATTTAAACTAAACCAATCAGGCCTAAATAAAAAGCTTGTAAAAAAAATAGTCCTGGTTGTTTAACAAGGGTGTGGCTCATTTTGAGCAGGTGGTCTAATAGGTCACTTTTGAAATTTTATGGTATGCAAAACAGAAAGAAACCATGAGGATAGTCATTCAAAGTGAGAGCCCAATGGTGTAAAAATTTAAAAAAAAAAAAAAAAAAACAGAAGCAAAAGACTCCGTTTTGGTGAAAACCATATCTGACATTTTGTAAAATACACCAAAATGATGATTTGAACAAGCATTAAATTCTGTATTAGAGAATAATAACGACCTTGCAGATAATTAGGAGATGACTGGTATGACAGATTGTTTGAGCGATACAGTCCAGTAGCGCTGACAGAGCAGAGGACAACAAGGGAATGGCAGGAAGATGACGGATGATCCGCTGTGGCGACCCCTAAATGGGAGATGCAGGAAAAGACATAAAACAGATTTATGGAGTAAATCGTAAATCCGTCTGATTGAATTAACACGCGCGGGGGCTCGACAGGTCCAGTTCACGTCACGCCTTTTCTCAGCAATATTATTTTAACCATGACGTAATTATTATATCTTTACAGTAGGAAAAAAGCCCGAATAAGCTATATGAAAGAAAACTTAAGTAGAATGCCGTCCGCTGCCTACACTTAGATATTTACAAAGCGGTATAGTATCTTACCTGCAGAAATACGTTTTCAAACAACTTAATCAGTGCGCCGCTGCTTCTGAACTGAAAATCTACAGGATGGATGTAATAAACTTAATAAGTTTTAGCGTAATGAAAATTGCATAATTAGATCTAGACCACCCTATTGGAAAACAAGTCGAAATGTTTATTACTGGGTAGCCTATGTGTGTGCACGTTTATTCGTGGAATTTCATCCAATAAGGTGTGCGGTCCCATCATAACACGCCCATAAGGGGTGTTCTCCTTCCAGCGACTGGAAAACTGATACGTCCATTAGATGTTTAATGTCCAATCGGAGAGCCTTATTTTTGACATATTCAAAATATATTGAATAGGGATCGCCCCTGAAACTAGCAAGCAAAATGACACTTTTTAAGAAGGGGACTGAGTTACCTCGAAAGCTTGCATATTGTAATCTTTTTAGTTAGCCAATAGGAATAATTCGAAAATAGTTCAAAGGCGGTGTAGTGATTACAGCTGCAGGGTTTATAGACCCAGGATTTCGAATCCCATTTAAAAAGCACATACTTCACGTGTATGCGCAGATGTTTCTCTAGGATACTCGTGTTTTGCAACGGCGTGCGTCTTAGTACATCTCAAAACTGGTAGTAACATAAACGTCCCTAACTAACCACGATCACCAACTACCAGTAAACACACAATCACGGTAATAAGAAAATGTATATATTATATTATACGGAATTTAATACGTTACTATTTTTTAAGCGAAAGGCATAGGCTTATCTTACAACTTTTTCCCTTTCCCATAACTTGCAAAGAAAGAAAAAAAGCGTACTACCTATGGTCTAGTCCCACGGTTTCCAAACACTTGTTAGCAAAAGACTGGGAAATGCATGTCTAATATTTTCGTGGACCAAAGAAGTTTAACAAAACAACTTTATATATAATAAAAACATATGAATAATGAAACCATTATTTTACGAGAGGGAAGACAGCATCCTGGCGCTGCAAAAATACGCAATTAATTACAGAACTTTTTTGTCCCCAAGGCGAAATCTGGCTTCATGTGGTGACACTTTAAATTTAATTTCTTCCACAACATAAAAAATACATCTTTTCTTTTTTTGCGGATCGGTGTACGGGAATCTTTTGGGAATGTACAACACTGTATTTATTTTTCGTTATATCAGTTTTGATCATGTCAGTTACTAAGTGTGGCAGCGACCAAAAGTGAGGGTTAAAAATTCATTCCTATCAGAATTATTCCTACTGCCTTACCCTTAACTTTCGCCGTGACAAGACGGTTTGGTGGTCGTACTGGATAACTGGGTGCTACTCATCGAACTAGCGCCAGCTGACTGATTTTGTCTCTCGTTGGAATGTGCTGCTACTGATGACAAAACCTGAACCAGGAGCCATAAACTCTTTTGTGTGTTTTCTAATCCTCCTTTTCCGTTCTTTGCTTTTCTCACTACCCGACCTACACTTTTACATCGTCTTCACCAACAGTTGCACACTCAGTGCTGGATTAACCATATAAGCAAAGTAAGCACATGCTTAGGGCATCAAGGGCAAAGGTGGCACCACAAAAATTTTTCATGGCCGAATTTATCACATAAATTATCCATACATCCATTTCCCAACCCGCTGAATCCGAACACAGGGTCACGGGGGTCTGCTGGAGCCAATCCCAGCCAACACAGGGCACAAGGCAGGAACAATCCCGGGCAGGGTGCCAACCCACCGCAGGACACACACAAACACACCCACACACCAAGCACACACTAGGGCCAATTTAGAATCGCCAATCCACCTAACCTGCATGTCTTTGGACTGTGGGAGGAAACCGGAGCGCCCGGAGGAAACCCACGCAGACACGGGGAGAACATGCAAACTCCACACAGGGAGGACCCAGGAAGCGAACCCAGGTCCCCAGGTCTCTCAACTGTGAGGCAGCAGCGCTACCCACTGCGCCACCGTGCCGCCCACATAAATTAATTAAATTTATAGCCATTTTCAAAATTTAATGAAAATGAATAATACCTCCCTGTACCTCCCTATGCCGTCACTGTTCGTAGATGGCGCCTTACACAGTGCGTTCTGCATACTGGTGCCATCTACGATGGGGAATAACCCGTTTCATGGTGATTCCCTTAAACGCCATGTTATATCAAAATATTGTGAAAATAAGTCGATTCAAAACAATATGTTTTTATATTTTTTAAATAATAGTTAATAGTTGATTAAAAATTATTATCACGTAATTGTTGTGTTTCGTGAATTATCTGTTATTTAACTTAAAATAAATTTCTAGTGCGTAGAAAGCGTTATTTTCTGTTTTAAGCAAAAACAAAAAAATTGTCCCAGTTTGGGGAAAAAATATTCTGGTAAGTCTATTTAATTCTATTCTTGGATATTTTAAAATTCATTTACATTATGTAAAAGTGAAAATGGTACAGCTGATTACTATTGGATAAAATTGTTTATAACTTATTTACTAATAAAAGATTTATTAACAAAATTTTCACAAAATATTCTTCAAATCTTGTACTAAGAATATGTGTAAATAGATTTGCTACACTGACACAAAAGCCATAAATAAATAATAAATAATCAAAATGGTAAATACGGTTTTCATTACTTCAACAGTAATTTCTCAGCTGAACTTCAGCAGTTTCATTTTTATGTGCGCCATAAGTTCAGTGCAACAGAAAATGTAAAAACAAGATTCAGTCATGCAGAACTTTATAAAATAATTTTAGAAGATTGAGTGTGCTTTTCCAAATGTAGACATTGCCTTTCGTATATTTTTAACATTAATGGTCACAAACTGCTCAGCTGAGCGCTCATTTTCTCAGTTGAAATATATTAAAAATCCTCTCAGAACAACTATGCATCAAGGCAGGCTGGATGCCTTATCTCTATTATGTATAGAAGCAGATGTGCTACGTAAGATTGATTATGAAGATCTAATCAAAGAGTTTGCAAGGAAAAAAAGTAGGACAAAATTATTAAGATAAAAATAAAATGAAGCATAAAAAAATAAATATTATTTTCCTTCTTACTATAAGTATGTTTTATTTAATTTTGAATTTTCGATAATAAAATCAAATTTTATTTTCTAGTTTGTTAATGTTTTAATATTTTGAATTAATAGTGTGAGGGGGCACCAAAATTACTTAGTGCTTAGGGCATCTAAGGGTCTTAATCCGGCCCTGTGCACACTAACAAGCACACAGTAACTATAAAGTAAGATGGACTGTTATCCCTTCTTACAAGGGAACAGCACACGTATTAACCAAAAGTAGTTACGCGATCTGGATGGAATGCACTTAAAAATGATTAATTGGAATGTCATTTGTACACCATCACTTTCCAACAGAATACTGCATTTTATTTCAGAAGTACCAAACTAATATGACTATTAGATAGAAAATGCCTCCCCCCCCCATCATGTAATGTAATGATTATTCATTCTAAAGATTGTAGGATAATCTGTGCTATGATTTAAATATGTATGAGAGCATGGCCTCATGGGTAATGTAGGCTGGAGGTGGAGGAGGCTACAGGGAAAAAGAGAGTCCTTGAATAAAAGGGTTAACTGCTTGAACCACAGAGTCAGACTCACAATTGCTTTGTTGCCGAACACAACATGGTGTCAGAAGTTCACTATGAGATATATTGTTTCACTTTCACACAGTGCAAATAAGAGAAGTCAAAGTTTAAGTGTAAGGGTGTAAGTTCCAAGTTAAAAGTGGGAAAAACTTACCAGCCTTTACTTGTAAAGGATTGGAATGCATCTTAGAGTGCAGAGCGATGCCATGATGGGTGTGCACCAGAACCAAGCACCACATTTATGTTGTGTTTCATTTGAACTGGGAGGTTGGAATTTCCAACTAGAACACCTCCACAAGTCAGATTGCCTACTCACGAACCTGGGCCTTCAGATAGGACGTCAATCCAAAATGGCAACGTATACTGCAAACTACAGTATATTGAAAGCTATTGTATTATTGTCTTTATTAGCACGTTTGTCTATTTGTGTCTCATTTAAATCAGTTGTACACACGGTACTGACCAACTTTTATCTGTGGACATGTTGCTACAGTGTTTGGATGCACAAAATACAACATGATGCATTATTATCAACTGCTATTTATTCCAAAAATGCAAGTACGGCAAAGGTTATCGTGGAGACTTCCATATTGGTTTTCTGAATGTTTTACTGGAACGTGTGACGTCATTCCCAGCTGTGACATCCAGGCTACCAAAGTAAATGGAACGCATCATTAGCATTCAGCCGCCAGAGCCACATGATTTCTCTAAACCCCAAAAATGGCCCAGATGGATATGGTGTTTTGAACGCTTCCATTTGGCCAGTAACCTGCGTTTGTCTATTCATTAACCAGGTTAACACGCTGCTTTTTTTCATAGGACATAAGGCAGATGACATTTTGAGAGGACTGAATTTCACTGATGTGTAGAGGCACACTTTTCTAACTCTAAGAGATGACTCTAATTCTTTCTTTATTGTCAAGCAAAACATGATTTATGAATGGGCCACATTTAATATGAGAACACAGGAGGAAAGTGATTTGGTGGATTCATTCATTACTGCCCTATGTGTGTTAGCACAAAACTGTAATTAGGGACAGCTTCATGATGAGCCCATACAAGACAGGCTAGTTGTTGGCCTAGCTGATGTAGGGTTTTCAGAGCGCATAAAATTTGATAAAGATTTGACTTTGGAGAAAGCAGTTAATATGGTTAGGCAATCTGAAGAAGTGAAATGGCAGCAAAGCAGCCTGCACGCTGAACCAAACCGAATGCAACTGTGAAGGCTCAATGGACAGAGTGATTAAGAGCAACATGTCCTCAAAGAAAGGAAAACCCTGCACAACAAAGACAGAATAAAGTGAAGTGGAAAACAGCAAGTGGTACAAATGTGAGAAAATCCCCTCCCATCCCAAATGTTTGTGCCCTGCAAATGATGTGAACCGTCGTCTATGTGCTAAAACGGGCATTTTGAGTGTGTGTGCTTATCAGCTTAAATGGTGTATGAGGTTACAGAGGACATCAGTATATTTCTTGGAACTGCGTCAGCCACTGATGACCCTTGGATGGAGGACATTGTAGTTGTAGGCACAAATGTAAAATTTAAAGTTGACATGAAGGCAGATGTGACTGCTATCCCAAAAGAGGTGTTCATGGATATTTTTTCACATACTTCTAAGCCACCTCTGAAACCTGTGACCAGACCTCTCTTGGGGTCTAATCCACAACAACTAAACACTGTGGGGGTCACAAACCTTTCACTGAAAAGGGGTGACACAAGATGTTTGCAGATTTTTAATTGATGTACATAGCATTTCTTGGTGGGCTAGCCATCACTAGTTTTGAAATGGTAGCATGGCTTGACAGTATTGGTATGGCGATTACACAGGTGAGCTATCTAAAGAAGTGCAGTGGCTTACGGTTATACAGCAGGCTTAGGCTAGATGCAGTACCCTTCTCTCTGAAGACCCCCAAGGCAGATCCCTCTGCTGTTCTTGTGCCAAGTCAAAGAGGAGCTCCACCATATCGAGAAAATTAGTGCCATTAGCAGAGTAGAGGACCCTACTGATTGGTGCTCAGGGTTAGTTGTGGTTACGAAAAAGAGCGTAGATGTTTACATGTGCAAGGATCTCTCTAAACTGAGTGAGGTTATGAGGAGAGAAAAATACCTTCTTCCTCCAGTTGACCAGACTCTTTGAATTTTGGCAGGATACAAAATATTTAGCAACCACAATGCAAACATGGGGTTTTGGCAAATTAGACAGCTGGGTACTGCACCTTCCTCACACCTTTGGCAGATTCTTTTTTAATCATCTTTCATTCGGAATAGCCTCAAGGCCTGAGCATTTTCAGTGTAGAATGGTTACTGAGCAGTTTGCAGCCTTTAAGAAGCAGCAGGATGACTTAGCCTCAGCACCTGTGTTAGTTGCATATGACCCCAGCCAAGATACCACAGTGTCAGCTGATGCTTCTTCCTTTATACTGGGTGGTGTCTTCTTGCAGAGGTGGGAGGAGGCATGGAGACCTGTGGCACATCAATGAAATGCTCTAACTACAGCTAAGCAGCATTGTGCACATATAGAAAAGGAAGCACTGAGCTTGACATGGGCTTGGGAGGGGTTCCAAGACTTGTTCACTATTTCCTCATGGAAACAGACCATAAACCACTTCTCCGTCTTCTGGGTGTTCAAACATTAGATACCCTGCCACCCACTGCCCACCAAAATGGCTGTGAACGTCACTGGTTATGACAGCCTCGAGTTTGCCTTACTGGTACTCAGCGTTCTTCAGCCATATCTTGGACATCACAGATGACTTGTGCATTAATGGAATGAAACTGCTCACAGTTAACAAAAACTGCTTTATTCGCACTAGATGCCCTTATTGCAATATGAAGTGACAACAGGTAGTCGATATAAACTGGAGATAAACAAAAATCTTCTTCAGTGCAAATAAGCTGCATAGGCCTTGTTGAAAGGTTAAATAAAATGCAGTCAATACATCATATTCAGTGGTGCGCTGACCACTTCTGGGACAGGCAGGATCGTAGTTTCCAGCTCCTGTCACTGGCGGGAACTCAAAATGTGGCGGAGATTAAGGACCAATCTTTTTGAGAAAAGGGAGTGGGCTGGGCTGGCGAGAGAGCGGTCTTCCCTGTCCTTCCACGACTTTAGTAAGTTGATATGATACACCCACTCGCTCGGTCAATGGTTTGGTTGTTTCACCAAATAATCGACGAGACCTTTTCTCTCTTTAATCTTGTAAGGGCCTTGCCAATGAGCCAATAATTTAGAGTGGAAAGTGGGCACGAGCATCATCACTGAATCTCCTGGCTGGAACTCCCACAGGGAGGTATTCTGGTTATAGTTCCATGCCTGCGCTGCTTGAGCTTTCGACATGTGCTGTTTTAGTAGAGGTCGGATTTTGGACAATCTATTGCATAACTGCGCGATATATTCCAATATATTGGTAGAGGGAAGTGCCTCTCCTTCCCACCCTTCTTTTAGGATGTCCAATATACCCTGGGGGTGGCATCCGTACAACAGCTCAAAAGGGGAAACCCCCATAGAGGCTTGCAGTACCTCCCGATAGGCAAAAAGTACCAGAGGCAGAAGCTGGTCCCAGTTCCTACCGACCTCGCTGACTACCTTGCGGAGCATCTGTTTTAGAGTTTGTTTGAATCTTTCCAGCAACCCATTCCGTCTGTGGGTGATAAACAGACGTTTTAAGATGCTTAATACGGAGTAACTTGGCAACCTCCCTGAACGTATCTAAAGTAAAGAATGTACCCTGGTCCGTAAGGACTTCCTTGGGTATGCCCACTCGGGAAAAGCCCTACCAATTTCCGTGTGGTATTCTTAGTATTAGCCGTTCGCAGGGGAACCACCTTTGGGTATCGAGTAGCATAATCGACCATAACTAATATGTATTTATAGCCTCTCTTCGAAGGCTCCATGGGACCTACAAGGTCAACACTGATCCATTCAAAGGGTATATCAATGAGGGGACTAGAGGAGCATGATCCCTCCTAGGTATCTGATGTAGCCGACACTCTAGACAGGATTGATACAAATGTCGGACCTCCTCATTGATTCTGGGCCAACAGAATCAGAGTTTCACTCTCTCTAACATTTTCTCGGCCCCGAGATGGGTGGCGCCTAAGAGGTGTCCGTGGGCTAGCTCGAAGACCTCCCGCCGGTAGGTCCATGGAACTAACAACAACATCCTGACCTTTCCTTCGTTTTCCGCTACCCGATACAACAGATAATTTTTTTAGAACAAAGTAGGGTCCCAGTGGTGGGGGACTTTCTGGTGTTGGTCTGTCAACGGAAACGATGGCATACCTGGTGAACTTCAGGGAATCATCGTTTCACTGCTCCCTTTTAAATGAAGCTGGCATAGACTGAAACTGAAAGTCTAGTTGGTTAACGGATCTTGCTGGTGGACCGGAAGCGGATCCCCACCCGAGTCTAGTTCCGGGCTGAGGTCAGTCGCAGAAGGTCCAACTCCCGTCTGTCCACGCCATCAATAGTTGCCGAAGAACACAGTGTGGGAGTAGCTGGAAAGGTTTCTTGTCCGTCCATAATCAGACCCAACCTAGCTATAGGAGTGGGTTCCAGCCTACCGCTTTTATTTTTCTACCAGCCATGTCCTATAACCAGGAAGGGGGGCTTAGGCAGGACAGCTACGAGCAGTTGTTTAGGGTCACCCCTCCAGGTTATAAAGCATTTTGTGGATCTATACAGTTTGGTCTCCCCATGTACACAGGTCACCCTTGTTTTCTGGGCTACCCATTGTCACGGTTGAATATAATATAAGCAACAATGGTGATATTGCTCCTGGAATCAAACAATGCCAACATCGAATGCCCATTCACCAGTACCACTCCCGTGTTTGGAACAGCCAGGGGATTCGACAGAGCACAGTATCTCTCTCCTTTGAGCCAAGTGCAGTCCATCAGTTCGGCGTTTAGTGGGCAGGTGGTTAGAATATGTCCCAGCTCTCCGCAATTGAAACAGCACGGCAGGCTGGGAACCTTCTCCTTTGGTCTCACCGGAGCCTTTGCAACGCGACGGGTGGGTTCAGGGGGAGCGACATGTCCCTGTCAGGCTCCGTGAGCAGACTTTTCTGACCCCCCGGGTCAGTTCACTGCCAGCTGGTGCTCTAAGACCTCTAGAAGACATTCATGTCTTTAAAGGGATGCTGGCGGACCTGCTGGGCGAGGTACTCCGGCATGGCATTCACTAGACCCTCACAGGCCACCTGCTCTAGCACCTGGCATGCCTGGTTTATATCCGGCCTTAGCCAGCACCCCAGCTTGTCCCAGAATTCGAATGCCTGGGCCACTCGCTGGGCTATCAGGGTCAAACCTCCAGTGCCACCATTCACTCGCCTTCTGGCCTGAGGTCACGGCGTGGCGCTTATAGATTTCGGTCCTCAGGAGATCATAATCAGCGGCTTCCTCCTCGGGGAGGTCATAATAGGCGCAGTGCTCTTCAGGTGCAACACTAATATGTTGCCCTCGGCCACTGATTATGAGAGCCAGTACTCTCAAAATACCAGCAGGTATGATTCTATGTCGTCCGACTCAGCTAGTGGTACGATCGGAGGAGGTGGAGGCGGTTTTACCGCTTCTACTGCCGCCAGCCGTGTCTTGGTCTCCGCCAGCTCCGTCCTGGTTGGCGCGAGCTCTAATTTCACACTCTGGAGCTCTGTCATTATGGTAGTCAACACAGTGTTCAGGTCCTGCTCTTCTGACATCTTCGGACTTTGGATCCTGCCAGCTACGCCACTGTAAAATAAACAGACACAAAAGATTGTAAAGGTTTGGGGAATCCATCCCCGTATACTGTGAAGTTCTTCTTTGCAGCAATATGAGTTGTACACATAACACAGACCACAGAAAAAATGACAGTCAGACAATTTATGAGGTGGGGACAGAATGCTGGGAAAGAACTGCTGTGGTGGATAGGTAGTGGTGACCAGAGGGAAGGAAGGAACCCGGAAGTGGCTTGCGTCTTTGTTTACCGTGATTGGGTGAACTCATGGCGGTCGATTTTCATCTTTCCTGAAGGAACAAAGAGAGAAAGGTTAGTACACTGCCATTGTCCCCGGACATGAGATTTTGCGCTGCTTGTCAGGTGTTTAAGCTGCTCCCTATGCGCTCATGCGTGACACTGTATATTCATCTGTGATGCACTTTTGTTGATCAATCCTCCTTTTCATTTTTACCTGGGCTGTTGTGATTATGGACTCAATATCTTCATAAGAACCCCTACACACTAATGTGTTATCACATTTTTCAGGCATTTCATTTTCTTTCTTTTTTATTCATTTAGTCATTTTCGACTTGTCTGGGACAGCTTTCTTGCACTTCATCCATTAGGTGCTACAAACACATGCCTGTTTTCCTTTCTGATGGCATTTATCTAGTGTGTTCATTGTTATTCTTCTCTCTGATTTTTCCAAGCATCTAAACCGATGGCATGTATTACATGGCCAAAATCAGTCTGTCTTAACTTGGTGATCATTCCTTCCAGAATGATGTTTGCCTTGATGTGACTTAGAACTTCTCCATTTGCTACATTCACTATTTACAGTGTGCAAAGCAGCTTCCTCCAGCACCATAATTCAAATGCATTAATCTTTCAGCTATCTGCCAATTTCAAAGTCCAACTTTCATTGCCATGCAAATCAATATCGCTAGTTGCAAAGCTGACATTAGTGCTGGGCGGTATGACCAAAATTCTGTATCACAGTATTTTTCAAAATTATGCCAGTTTCATGGTATTCAATGGTATTTTTTTCCCCATGCATGAGTGGATGTTAACCACATTTTCCACTACAATTACTGCAGTAGACTGGCTAAGAATAACCTATTCCACTGTCATGAGAATTGTACAAAAAAACATGTGCACACAAGTATTAATACGGGTTTGCATGGCCCCATAAAGTGATAGTTTTCAAGGAGGTGGCACTAATGAAGAGAAGGAATCACATTGCATGACAATTGCAGTCAAAATATACAACCTTTTTATTGAACAAATTTTGCAAACAACTTAAACTATAATTTTGACAACATATTTAGACATAGTAAAATATCCAGAGGTGCTTGTCAAATGTTCTATTGCATTGAACATGTCTTATAAAAGGAATAAATAGTAAATTTTTTTGTAAACCAAGTACACTTTCTGTTAATGTTAACAATCTCTGTCCATTGACACGTTAAAGTGACTTTTTAAACAACTTTACTATCATTAAAGTGCATAACATTTAAACTAATCCATATTACTAACCGAGAATGGTAAGCCGGAAGGCACAGACGCAGGTACACGGCAATGGACGCAGGAGACATAGTGCGCAGGCGCCTACAGCGCACGTCTCATAAACCGCAAGTGAAGTCTGATCCACTGCGAACGAAGGAGTCACAGCTCAAAAACGAAAGAGCTCAACTAACGTAAATAAGAAATGAAGCAACAACGCGCCAATAGCTAAAGACGAAAGACACAGCCACAAAAAAAAAGAGGATTCTGTGCCTCACCCCAGAGTCAAATGGAAGCTACTACGGAGTCCCGAAAAGTCCTCAACATACAGCGTAGTGAAACCCAAGATACTATGGAAGACGCGAGATAGTACGAAATGCGCAGGCGCATACAATGTGCTTCTGAACTAAGTGAAACCCGAGAGGCGCAGGTGCCTACAACGCGCTGATGAACTAAGTGAAACCCGAGATAGTACGAAAGGCACAGGCACCTTCAACGCGCTTCTGAACTAAACGTCCACACTACACAGCATGGTCCACGTGCCTGGGTAATAAGAATGATAAAATCAATGAACGCAGGCGCCTACAACGCAGGTCTGAAATGCCGCAAGCAAAGCAGGCACGGCTCCAAACAGAAAGAGATCGGACATACAAAAACGAGCCCGCCTAAATAGAATTAATAAACGCAGGCGCCTACAACGCGCCTCTCAAACAGCCGCTAAACAATTCCGCCAATTAGCTGACAACGCATTCTATAATGAGTCCACTATTAATGAAAATTCATTGGGATTAATGAATGTCATCTGCAGTCATTGTCATTCACTTAACTTTCCTGAAGAAACAACTGGCAATACAACTAATCAGTTTACACGTTGTCAAAAGGGTCAGGTTAGACTGCCTCCTTTAGATGAATATCCTGAATATCTACAGAAGCTTCTAACTAACAATGTACCCGAAAGTAAAAACTTTATGGACTGCATTAGATCCTACAATAGTTCATTTGCTTTTGCATCTACCGGGCTAAATATCAGGCCACCAGCTGGCAATGGCCCATACTGCTTTCGCGTATGTGGACAAATATTACATCAGACTGGAACAGTGCACCCTCAACCAAATCACGAACGCAAATATGCACAAATCTACGTGTTAAATCCAGATGACACAATCAACGAATGACCCTTCCTGAAAACAAGCAATGCACAGAGCTGATAATGAGAAACGTCGCTGAAGTCATAAACAATCACCCATTAGCTAAATCTATAAAAATGCTACATAAGGTTGAAAGAGAGGCCAATACAAAAGCGGAAGCAGAAGGTGTAGCACCAACTACAATTGCTTTAGTATTAATAAAGGACAAAGAACAAGATCCAACACAATACAATCTTCCCGTCGTTAATGAAGTTGCAATGTGAAAGACAATAATCTCTTTCAAATGTATTTCGGACTACCCAAGACCAGGGGTTGGCGAGCGAAGCGAGCAGGGGGAGGAGCCCCCTAGTAAATAATAACAATAAAATAAATAATAGTGCAACTTCCAGTAAGAATACTATTACTTCAAGGCTTCAAGCCCAGGTACATTACACAGTATTCACCAAATAAAAATAAAAACAAAACAAGTGCAACTTGGTGATGACATCTTTACCAATTGAACCATCATTAACACAAATTGTATTAATATGGACCTTGCTTCAAATTAGGCCAGCAGGAATGCACGGTGGGCAGGCTGCCTGGCTGTCTTTGTGAGACAGGTGCGCAGGGGTAACCGTTGCAGTGAGACGCAATATGGTTTGTACCTCGTGTTGTTATAAGTGTCGGTCATCCCAGGCAAACGTTGCCATAGGTGCATCAGCTACAGGAACGTGTTTAGCACCACGATCAGCTGGGGACTGATCAGCTGATCCCAGTACCTCACTTTCATTTTCAATCTCCATCTCCAGATCACTTGCATCAAAATCCGACAAATCAGAGTCTGATTCAACGAGAATATGCAAAAAGTCATCCACGGATTATTTTGTTTTGAGCATTCACTTTGGGGGTGGCGCAGTGGTAGCCTTGCATTAAGGAGACCAGGGTGTGCTTCCCGGGTCCTCCCTGCGTGGAGTTTGCATGTTCTCCCCGTGTCTGCATGGGTTTCCTCCGGGTGCTCTGGTTTCCTCCCACAATCCAAAGACATGCAGGTTAGGTGCATAAGCGATCCTAAATTGTCCCTAGAGGGTGTGTGTGTGTCCTGTGGTGGGTTGGCGCCCTGCCCAAGGATTTGTTCCTGACTTGCACGCTGTGTTAGCTGGGATTGGCTCCAGCAGACCCCCCCCCCCCCGTGACCCTGTGTTAAGATATAGCGGGTTGGAGAATGACTGACTGACTGACATTCACTTTGGTATCTCTCCACATGCCATTTTAGAAGCTGTTTGCTCTTTGCTTGTCATGCACATGCAGGGAATCAAGGTCAAATCAACAAAGCTAACTTTCCTTCTAGCAAAAGCGTATCGAAAAGTGCTGTAACAACAAGATCACTGATCTCTATCGATCGCTAGCTAGACTGAGGCATCTCACAACGTGGGAGTTTCCGGCAACATATCGTACCGCATTGCTCGGCCCACAAAAATGTCCACTTGCCGCGTCAACTTGAAAATTTATATTTTACACAATTTTATATAAATTATCGTCTCGCTTTCGACATCGTAACTTCGAAAAATCTAAGTTGAACCATAGTAAGTAGGGGACTACCTGTACTGACTGATAATAGAGATAACAGAAAACTGATTATACACACATTCATTGTACATTTCTTATTACTATGGTATGTTTTTACTACCAAATTATCTTCAGACAACAGACACGGCTCCTTTTTTCGGCAAAAGTTCTTCTGTGCCATCATGTTCAACTTTATCATCTGTTACAGCTTCAGTTTCAGAATGTTCTCTGTCCATTTTTACCACTCAATACCTTCACTAACGCATGTTCTCTGTTGCATGCATGTGTAGCAGTGAAAAAGGTTCCCCCTTAAACAGTTTCCCACTACTCCATGTTCTGAATGTTTAGGCTATTTAAACCAGTGTTGCGGTATAAGAAAAATCCATATCATAACAAAAATAAAAAACTGTTTTCAGTATGAACCGGTATACCTCCCAGCCCTAGCTGACATCTTCTTTCCAGGTCTTGTTCATGCTGAATTTTGCACTTTGATCCAAGACTATGGGTTGTTTGACCTCAAGGCCTGATTTGACACATTGATTGATTTTGGATCCCAGTAAAATACATTTTTGAATGCACTGAATTTTTATTTTTTTACCCTTATTCGTACTGCCCCACCTGTTGTGATGATTATAGTCTTTACGATGTTCAGATGCAGGCTCAATGTCATGTTCTCATTTCCAACTTCCATCCATCCATCCATTTTCCAACCCGCTGAATCTGAACACAGGGTCACGGGGTCTGCTGGAGCCAATCCCAGCCAACACAGGGCACAAGGCAGGAAGCAATCCTGGGCAGGGTGCCAACCCACCGCCGTCATTTCCAACTTGCTATGCTTCAATTTATCCATCCATCCATTATCCAACCCGCTATATCCTAAGTACAGGGTCACGGGGGTCTGCTGGAGCCAATCCCAGGCAACACAGGACGCAAGGCAGGAAACAAACCAAGGGCAAGGCACCAGCACACCACAGGCTTCAATTTACCTTACAATATTTATTTCCAGATCCAGACTACAACACTTCTTTAGTAAGAGTATTCATAACAAGATGTTAAATAATTGTGGAGTGATTCAAACTAATCACTCTGCCCTTTGAATAAAAAAGCACCAAAAGTTGTCCCCAGGCAAGCCAGAAGGTTTTTATTGGTCCATCTCGAAGTCCCAGCAAGTCCTTGCCAGCTTCGAAACACTCGTCCAGTTTATCTTCTCCAGAATCAAATAAAGATAGTCATCTATTTACTCAGTGTCAAGTAAATATAAAGGAAAAAAAAAACTATAAATCAAGGAAGCTGCACCTTAGTGCCATCCTGTTAATTAAAAACCATAAACGAAGTGGAAAAACCAGACTTTGACCCTGTTGTTGTCATGATCTTGTAAAGGCCGACCCCTTACCCAGCCGGCAGCTACACCTCCAAGACCTGTGGCCTGGATAATTTACTGAATATGAATCTAACTATCAAGTCGTACCTCTAACATATTACACTTTTCCCCACAATCGACGGTGTAAATATAAACACACAAAAGCCGGTATGTAAAATTATACTGATTAAATCAAACAAAAGACAAATGCAAAGATAGAAAGATAAACATATAAATATAAATATCCCTCCACCACATCAACAACGAGACACCACCATATTTTAATACTACAAACCCTCCCTTGCCCCTGTAACATATAACACACAACACGAATAACAAAAAATGAATGATATACTGAATGATCGTGAACTTGAGTCCGGTTATAAAAACTGTTCTGAATACGGTTGACTGAACTAGCAATAAATGAGTCGTTTGAATTTCCCGGAACAAAATGGAGCAGCCTCACCGTGAATCCTCGGCGCGTGGTGGATGATGAAGTCCAACCCCGGGGTCTCTCTTGACGAGGGTATTGAGGTAAATCCGGCGGATTGAAAAACAAACTAGATGAAAATGCGCGATGTGAAATACAGCAGGTAAGTTGAATCCGTGGTTGAAAAAATGTTCTCCTCTCTCTCCTTCTCCTTCCTTTCTCCTCTCTCGACTATTCCCTCCTGATTACTTAAATAGTCCTGTGACGGCTGTAATTGATTAATAGTGAACAGGTGCTTTCCAGGTTTGAGGTTGCAGTCTCCTTCCATCAAGGGGGACGGCATTCACTGATACACACAGACAGCAAACGGGACAATGGAACAAGACGCCTTCAGTACTGACATTTGACAACACTAACTATGTAGCCCCGCTACAATCTGGTATTTGTTTTTCAATTTTTTTTTAACTTATCTCTGGTCTCAAAATATAACTGAGGCAACACTTTGGGGGATTTGGGCACTAAGGATATTAATGGTTACATGTGTTTTCCAATCTGATGCATTTTTAACCTCATAAAAATTAAATCATGTTGTCCCTTGATACAATTATGTCTTTCATATGGACTCCACCAATATTAGAGTTATTCTGATGGTGGAAATGCCATTGTTAGCCAGGATGGTCCTGAGGGTGCGACACGTGATGCCATTAACGTGACAGTTTCTAAGGTCAATGTTGTGCACTTCTTGACTTGTCCATCATATTGGCCTGTCCATGTGTGATGGCAGGGAAGATATGGCACAAGCTGTAATATCTCCTGGCTGCTAGAGGGCACATGATCTCTGCAGGGAATATGTGGGGTAGTGCTGTTCCTCTGACACAGGTGGGTGTCAGGAATTTGAGTGATAGTTTCTACATATTTTTTACAAATACAATACTTGTTTTTATTTTTGTATGTTATCTTGTTTGGGTAGGCGGCACGGTGGCGCAGTGGGTAGCGCTGCTGCCTCGCAGTTGGGAGACCTGGGGACCTGGGTTCGCTTCCCTGGTCCTCCCTGTGTGGAGTTTGCATGTTCTCCCCGTGTCTGCGTGGGTTTCCTCCGGGTGCTCCGGTTTCCTCCCACAGTCCAAAGACATGCAGGTTAGGTGGATTGGCGATTCTACATTGGCCCTAGTGTGTGCTTGGTGTGTGGGTGTGTTTGTGTGTGTCCTGCGGTGGGTTGGCACCCTGCCCAGGGTTAGTTCCTGCCTTGTGCCCTGTGTTGGCTGGGATTGGCTCCAGCAGACCCCCGTGACCCTGTGTTCGGATTCAGCGGGTTGGAAAATGGATGGATGGATGGATCTTGTTTGGGTGCCACAGTGTTGTTTGTGGCAATGGCCTTGTTCTGTCTCACATCTTGTTAGCTGTTACTGTTATTTGGTGAACTGTGCTCCCTCTACATCTTGTCATTTATTAACATACCAGTCAGTCACGTCCCACACTCACAGTGTTGCTATAAAAGTCTATGAAACTCACATAAAAACACATAGGTCCCATAATAAACATTTGAATACAATACACCCCATATGTCTCATGTAGGCACCCCTTTATCTCTTGTTTCAGTCACCTCCGAAGCGTATCTTTAGGGTATATAAACCCCTGGGTCTGGTTAGTTGTGGTACACAGCAATTTGAACCTCTGTCTACGTGCTTCTCTTTGTCTTGATCCAACCGTGGAAATCACTCGCCTTGTAAGTGTCTTTTAAAGCTTTATTGTTTAATGTACACTGTCTGCTATGTATTGCTTTGTAAATCATTCTTTATTGTCTTTGGTTGTACACCTGTATATATCTGTATGTTTCTTTTGTATATATTTCAGTTTACAACGAGGTACGTCCAGTAAAAGCCTTCAAGAAAGCTCACTCCTTGTCGTTTTTTATGTGGCTGTGCCGAGATGTTTAAGCTCTCTGCAGCCGCGTTGCACAGACAGCGTGGAGTGAGACAGAAAAGGCCTCCTTAGTGTTAATGTTTACCCATAGAAATATGACCCAAAAATGCTGAATTATTTTTAACAAGAAAAAATGTTATTATGTGTAAACAGAGATATGTGAATACTAACACGTCAACATAATACAGTAGGAAAGGTATGCCTAATGTCCACTGCTGTACTGATGCAGATTTAGTACACTTCCTTTGTGTGACACGTTTTGAAAAATTACCAGCACACAGTTCAGCATCACAATCGGGACAACAGAAGTGTGTTTTGTTGCTTGTGCATGAGAGGGTAGCATGTCAGTAAGAGTATTCATAACAAGTTGTTAAATAAGTGTGGAGTGATTCAACCTAGTCACTCTGCCCTTTGAATAAAAAAGCACCAAAAGTTGTCCCCATGCAAGCCAGAAGTTTTTTATTGGTCCATCTCGAAGTCCCAGCAAGACCTTGACAGCTTCAAAATTCTCCAGAATCAAATAACGATAGTCATCTATTTACTCAGTGTCAAGTAAATATAAAGGAAAAAAAAGCAACTATAAAATAAATTACTCCGGCTTCATTTAAAAAATTACCAGCACACAGTTCAGCATCACAATCGGGACAACAGAAGTGTGTTTTGTTGCTTGTGCATGAGAGGGTAGCATGTCAGTAAGAGTATTCATAACAAGTTGTTAAATAAGTGTGGAGTGATTCAACCTAGTCACTCTGCCCTTTGAATAAAAAAGCACCAAAAGTTGTCCCCATGCAAGCCAGAAGTTTTTTATTGGTCCATCTCGAAGTCCCAGCAAGACCTTGACAGCTTCAAAATTCTCCAGAATCAAATAACGATAGTCATCTATTTACTCAGTGTCAAGTAAATATAAAGGAAAAAAAAGCAACTATAAAATAAATTACTCCGGCTTCATTTAAAAAATTACCAGCGCACAGTTCAACATCACAATCAGGACAACAGAAGTGTGTTTCCTTCTGCAATTTTCTTATAAGGTTGCGTGTGCATGAGAGGGTAGCATGTCAGTGCCTGACCTACACAATGGATGCGCCCCTTGTGTTATTGTAAGGCTAAGTGGCTTCCACATTAACCCTGAAATGACATTGACAGTTGCTGCATGATGAACAGTACTTAGGGAGCTAACATCTTTCTTGGCCTTCCACCTGATAGCAATCATTTTAGTCTTTTTTGCTGCAAAGCTACTTGCAATACAGTGAACTTTTACGGAATCGAATTCACCAGGCATATCATAGCCTTGCAGTTATACAGTGCCGCATGTGTCAGTTTCACTATCTGTGTCAATGTCTGATGACCAGTTCACAATTGTCGTCACCAAAGTTTGATTCAACAAATGCTTCAGTTTCACTTTGCTCTAAAGACAACAGCTTAAACGCTTGTCGTTTACATGACACTGTATTTTGATTGATGACTCCACCAAACTCATAAATATCGATGAGTTACCATTGAGTGGAAGAACGCTTAGAAGAATTCATGATTTTTTGCAGTATGATGTTATTTCATCTACATGATGGAAGCAAAATACTGCTGGGCTTAATGTTCCATATCTCATCAAAGTGGGTTAACCCAAGTACTATTCAGGATTTACCATATTTACATACTGTACATAGTGTCACACACGTGTGTTTTGGAGACAACTAAAGGGCTTGAATATATGTAATTCCATGCCAGACCAGGGGGTGGTGAAGTGCACTAATTTTCCCTCTCAATCTTTTGCAGACCATTCTAGGGAAATACCATCCGGCTCTGGGGCAGCCAATGATGTCCCTTCCGGTTCCGGTGCTGATGACGTCACTTCCTCCGCTGGCCTTTAAAGCCGCCATATTGCCTGAAGAGAATCAGTTCTGTTTTGGACTCAGTTGAATGCACATGTCTTTAATGATTAGTTCGTTTTGCAGCCGTAAACAATTATACGGGTGGCTGCCCCAAACCTTCGCAATGTCTGATGGTCATTATTGTGACAATAGCTTTCCAAGCCCCAGAGACGCTTGGGTTTAACGCCAAGGAGGTTAACAGCCATATCATTTGGATGTGGTGAAGTGTGCAACATTGTCGTGTTGCCTCCATACTTTACCTAGTGCTCAAAGTTTAAATCTTAAAGAAAAGAAAGTTAAGCACAAGTATTTATGACTGGTAATAATGGCATTGAGAAATCTATGCACGTCAAGCACACTGCATACTTTTAATTCTATGCCACAGCTTTAGCATTTTGACTACCTTAGCAGGTTTGTGGTACCCATATAAGTGAAATGATTATAACAAGATATACCTATGTGTGGGACAATCCAGCTGACTGCTTTCATTGTGATCATCTCCACCTCAGAATTCAGAAGATCATTGAAACCACCAAGCCAGAGTACTGCTAGGAAAGTTACCCATAATGATGTATTTTTTAGCTGAAAAGACAAAAAGAGCAAGAACAGTATGGAAGCAATGCTTAAATATGGTGGTCACAGTTTAATCCTCAGGTTTAATCATGGTAGAAATAAAAAGGCACACTCCCACAGTTGAAAACATTCAGATTAGGAGAATTGATGATCCTAAATCGGCCCTAGTGTGTGCTTGGTGTTGGGGGTGTGTGTGTGTTTGCCCTGTGGTGGACTGGTGCCCTGTCCAGGGTTTGTTTCTATCTTGTGCCCTATGTTAGCTGGGATAGGCTCCAGCAGACCCCCGCAACTCGGTTCAGGACAAAGCAGGTTAGACAATGACTGACTGACTGACCGACTTTAACAGTTTCCAAAATAAATTGTACATTTGGATCTGTACATGAACACAGGTACTGTACTATTCTAATACACTTTAAAATCTTTTTGCATGTTTTGACCCCCTTGACATTATTCTGGGTGAAGGGATGCTACAACAGTGCCACCTAATTTCTACATGAAATTAAGTAAATGGGTGGCTGGATAGTTATTATCACAGTAACTCCATACATCCATTTTCTGAACCAGCTTTATGTACTGCATGGTGTTATGTGACAGAGTCACAGGAAGTTACAGTGAGTGAACTAAAAGACTGGGAGATAAGAAACACAAAGCTGAATTATTGTCAAGGCTAGGCAAGGTCAAAACCAGAAGATGAAAAAGGTAACCATGCAAACAAAACACAGGGGTGAAGTAGAAATCAAAGTTAAAAAGTCAAGAAAACTATTAAAAACCAAACACAAAACCTGGCACTTGTCCTAATTGTCACTAAAGACTTTCTAGCTGTTGTTTATCCAACTGAAGCATAGCTTAGTTTGAAGCTGCCGCTGTATTTATACCGTCACTTCCTGGTGACATAATGAATGTGAAGGTCTCTTTCACTTGACCCGTCTCCTACGATGCACACATCTGGGCCCTGTAATGTATTAATACTGCATCTATGTTGGTTTCACACACTCACATCAAACAGACATTAGGGCCAATTTAGTATCACCAATACACCTAACTTGCATGTCTTTGGATTGCAGGAGAAAACACATATAGAAACGGGGTCTCCACACAGGGAGGACCTGGGACGAGAACCCTGGTCTCGTTACTGTGAGGCAACAGCGCAACAACTGCACCACCTCAGTTCAAAAAGTGTACTTCCATTGTGATGTGCCATCTGTTGGAATGACAGAGGCATATTGGCTGGACAGACACAGATACACAGACTACTTGTCTTTTTATTAAGATGGGTGACAGTGGGCACTCACTTGCTCTTGAGAGAGCACGGGTGCACGCTTACCAATGCTTTCCAGTTCCAGGAACTCTCCACATGTGTGCTCTTTATAACACTCAGCCGAAATACTTTAACAAAACCACCAAAGCACACTCTTCAAAACTTTAACACCTTTTTTTTCCTTCCTGTTGTTTTCAATCCAGTGCCAGCCAGTGAACCCGAAGGAAGTGGACAGGTGGCAGATGACATATCTCCCCAAGGTCCCTTTAAAGAGACACATGCAAAGCAGAACCCAACCCCTTCCAAAAACTTGCATTCCCTCTGCCCCCTGACATTGTCACACACCCCTTTATAAGCACCTGAATGGATGCAGGTATGCACCATTCTATTGATCATTATTTTAAACATGACGTGTGCTTTTTAAAAGAAGAAAACTAGCAGAGTGCATTCATATTATATTTAGCAGGATGTTAAAGGGACTATTGAGGTTTCTATTAAGAAACCTGGTAAGGTCATTTATTAAACCAAACCATTGTCACTTGAGGTGCATTCTCACATACTGTTATGTAACAAGAACTTAACAAGGACTTCTCTGGGGCTTCATAACACTTATAAATCATTACAGTAAAATGGTTCTTCTACTCTGTGCAGTACGGCATAGTGTCTATGACTTTGGACCTCAAACCCTGAAGTTGATGGTTCAAATCCCACTACTGACACCACTTTATGACCATGAGCAAGTCAAGTCACGTCACTTGCCTGTGCTCCAAATGGGAAAAACAAATCAAATTTAACCAAATGTATCTCAGATGTTTTAAGTCACCTTGGATGAAGGGATCTGCCAAATAAGTGAATGTAAAAATTAAGAGCCTTTGGTTCACTGGTAAAAAAATTACTTGTAAATATGGGGTTCAAATTCCACTACTGACACCACTATGTGACCATAAGTAAGTCAAGTCACTTGCCTGTGCTCCAACTGGAATTACAAATGAAATGTAACCAAATGTATCTCAAATGTTGTAAGTCGCCTTGAATAAAGGGATCTGCCAAATAAGTAAATGTAAAAATTAAGAGCATTTGATTCACTGGTAAAAAAATTATTTGTAAATATGGAGAATACACAGATCTTATACTAAAGTATGCAATGTCAAGACAAATTACTTAAGTTTCCCTTAAGACACCTCTGAACATTCTATAATAAAAATATGTAAGTATGGAAAAAAATAACAACTTTATTGATACTTTGTTAATGTGATTAAAACCAAAAGAAGCTATCATTAAGGTCTTGTAATAAGAGAAATAAATGCATTTGTGCAGCACCTAAATTAGATTTAGCACAACTTTAAAGGATTTTAACAGCTGTTAGCTGACCTGTGCTGGCATTTTCTTTAGCACTTCTTGTTCTGTCTTATCAAGTACAGATAGCAATGATTCGTCAAGATCCCATGATCCATCGGCCTTCTGGGAAATGGCAAGAGGCAACACAGGATACAATTTCTACAAAATATTAAGAACACTTTTTGAATACATTTTTACTGTTCTCATTTCATGTACTGTTCCATTTATAGTCATTCTTGCCAACCAAGAATTCAATATTATTACTACTACCATAACTATTACTTTTGATACAATTAAACAATTGTATCCGATGTCTGCGTTGGGGGATGTGTGAGTGTGGAGGCATCTTCACAGGAGATGTGCCAAAAAGTGGAGGCCATAATTATGGAAGATTAGCATATTAAGGTTTTTATAGCTCATGAACTAGGCATGTCAGCTGGAACAGTTTACAAAACCATCCATGCTCATTTGATGATGTTAAAGGCGAGAAAGCAAAGGTCTAAGGTCAAATCAAAAAGCATATAAGCAAGAATTCAGTCACAAGAACTTGAACCTTCTTAGAGAAAAATCCACTAACTTTTTCTCACAGATTTTTTACTTGGGATGAAACATGGGGTCACCACCATGACCCTAAAATGAAACAAAAATCAATGCAAAGGAAGCATAAGGGGTCTGTGACCCCAAGAAATTTTATGTGCAGCAGTTGGACGGAAAAGTCAAGGCAATAGTTTTCTGGGATACAAAGGATGTTCTGTTGATGGAGAATCCCCCAGTGATTATTTTCTCTTTTGAAACCTGAAGAAAATTCTTATGTGGACAGCGATTTCTCATGATAATGACATCAAGGAGGTGGTAATGGGCTGGCTGAAGGTCCATCACCTTGTTTTCATAGTCATGGAAAATAAATTATTGTACACCCCTCGTATAATAAACTACTAAGAGTAGATCTCAGTGGAGGACAGCCAAGGGGTGAAAGATGTTGCAGAAACTGGCAGAACTGAATCAGATGCTACAGAACCTTTTGCCAGATGGAAGTGGAAAATTAGACCATGATAGGGTTGGAAGCAATCCTTCATAATGTTTTAGACATTAAAGATAAAATGTTTGACAAAAAAAAAAACATCTTTAATGGAAGGTAAGGAGGTCCCAGTGATCTTTTCTGCTGTGTGTACTATTTTATGTAGGACCTTGTGATCAGAGACATTTCAGTTCCCAAACCAGATGATGCATACGTATATATTTTGACCAAAAGGGGCACAGCCAGGTGAAGAATACTGTAGATGATATGACACCCTCAGTGGAATGGTAGGCAAACTTTGAGTGGGTCATGTGATGTGGGAAGTCTAGCTTTCAAGTGGGCCAAGATTAGCCTCTCAAAGTACTTCATGATGACCAGTGTGAGTCATGGAGGTAAGAGACAAAATACTTCTTCAGCGTGGATATGATGGTCGTGGCTTTGATGTCTGACTCCTTACCTCAGGGAAAATGTTGAAGATGTCTGTATAGATATCTATCTGCTGGTTTACATACTGTATTCTCTCAGCAACTCATCCAGATATGTTGTCTGGTCCAGCAGCTTTGCACAGGTTTAGATTCAACAAAGTTCTCCTGACATTAGCTAGGGACAGAGTACCCACTTCTTTTGAGTAGTGATGGACATTCTCACAGGTCATTAAATGAAATCATTAAATGATTTCCTTTCTTCTTCTGAAGAAGGTGTTACTTTCAACAGTCCATTTACAATCAGTGGGTATTTTCTGCCTCCGGTTGCCTGAATATAAAGTGGAATTACCCAGATGAAGGTTTTAAGAAGGAAAATAATGAAAATACACAGAGACTAACTTAAGACATCAACCAGTTGTTAAATTCTGTGGGCATTTACTCCTGCATTCATACCTTTTCTACTAAGGGAATGCTTTGAAGACACTTATCACTTGATCCTGCAAGTTGTAAAGAAAAGAAAATAAGTTACTAAAAGTAAGAAACAAAGTATAAATACGAGATGAAAGGAAAAAGATTAACCTGAAATATATTTGTTATTGTTGGCAGCTGGAGTTCTTCGTAATGAGCAGCATAAAATGTTTAATTGTCCCATACAATCATGATACAATTTACCACAGGAACAATCCCACCAGGTATCATATCCTGCAGAAAGATTGCCAAAAATTCATCAACAACCAAAACTGAAGGAGATGACAGATAACAAAGAAAAAGAAATGCAACTATCCCAAATAACACTTAGACCTCAGAAGTAGAGAATAAAACAGTACAAGAAAACTGGGTTTTAAGTGTGGATTAAGACTTGAGCATGGAAAAGGTGCTATATAAATAAAATATATTATTATTATTATTATTATTATTATTATTAAGACTACCAAATCCTAACTGTTTTTTTGGCATGTAGGATTGATTGTGTGTCTGATAGGAATGTTTAATTATAGTTTTTACTGTAATATTATTAACAATTCCTTTGTAATGCATACTTTTGGAAATACAGTGGATTAGGAAAGTATTCAAAACCCTCAACTTACTGTACATGTTTTCAGAAAGGTTTACACATTTATTTAAAATCCAAAAATGAAAAATCTCATTCATAGAAGTATTCAGACCTTAAATTTAGTACCTTCTAGAAGGCCTATTGGTAGCAATGTCAGCTTGAAGTCTGAACTACAAGCTTTGCACACCTGGATTTGACCAGTTTATTCCATTCTTCCAGGCTGATCTTCTCAGGCTCCATTAGATTGGATGGAAATAGCCTGTAAACTGCCATCTTCAGGTGTCTCCATATATGTTCTAAGGGGTTTCGGCTGCTCCCATTAGGGGTTGCCACAGCGGATCATCTTCTTCCATATCTTTCTGTTCTCTGCATCTTGTTCTGTTACACCCATCACCTGCATGTCCTCTCTCATCACATCCATAAACCTTCTCTTAGGCATTCCCCTTTTTCTCTTCCCTGGTAGCTCTATCGTTAACATCCTTCTCCCAATATACTCAGCATCTATCCTCTGCACATGTCCAAACCAACACCATCTTGCTTCTCTAACTTTGTCTCCCAACCGTCCAACATGAGCTGACCCTCTAATGTACTCATTTCTAATCCTATCCATCCTCGGCACACCCAATGCAGATCTTAGCACCTTTAACTCTGCTACCTCCAGCTCGGTCTCCTGCTTTCTGGTCAGTGCCACCGTCTCCAACCCATATAACATAGCTGGTCTCACTACCATCCTGTAGACCTTCCCTTTCACTCTTGCTGATACCCGTCTGTCACAGATTACTCCTGACACTCTTCTCCACCCATTCCACCCTGCCTGTACTCTCTTTTTCACCTCTCTTCCACAATCTCCGTTACTCTGAATTGTTGATCCCAAGTATTTAAACTCATCCACCTTCGCCAACTCTACTCCCTGCATCCTCACCATTCCACTGACCTCCCCCTCATTTACACACATGTATTCTGTCTTGTTCGTACTGACCTTCATTCCTCTCCTCTTTAGAGCATATCTCCACCTGTCCAAGGTCTCCTCAACCTGCTCACTACTATTGCTACAGATCACAATGTCATCAGCAAACATCACAGTCCACGGGGACTCCTGTCTAATCTGCATCTGTCAACCTGTCCATCACCATTGCAAATAAGAAAGGGCTCAGAGCCGATCCCTGATGTAATCCCACCTCCACCTGGAATGCATCCATCACTCCTACCGCAGACCTCACCACTGTCACACTTCCCTCGTACATTTCCTGTACAACTCTTACATACTTCTCTGCCACTCCCGACTTCCTCATACAATACCATAACTCCTCTCGAGGCACCCTGTCATATGCTTTCTCAACTCCTTCTGGCCTTCTCTATACTTCTCCATCAACACTTTCAGAGCAAACATCACATGGTGCTCATTCTTGGCATGAAACCACACTGCTGCTCACTAATCATCACCTCACTTCTTAACCTAATTTCCACTACTCTTTCCCATATCTTCATGCTGTAGTTCATCAATTTTATCCCCCTGTAGTTACTACAGTCCTGCACATCCCCCATATTCTTAAATATCGTCACTAGTACACTTCTTCTCCACTCCTCAGGCATCCTCTCACTTTCAAAGATTCCATTAAACAATCTGGTTTAAAACTCCACTGCCATCTCTCTAAACACCTCCATACTTTCACATGTACTGTCATCTGGACCAACGGCCTTTCCCTTTTTTCATCCTTTTCATAGCTGTCCCTTGCTTCCCCCTTGCTAATCCGTTGCACTTCCTGATTCACTATCTCCACATTATCCAACTTCTTCTCTCTCTTATTCTCTCCATTCATCAGCCTCTCAAAGTACTCTTTCCATCTGCTCAACACACTCTACTCGCTTGTGAGTATGTTTCCATCTTTATCCTTTATCATCCTAACCTGCTGCTCATCTTTCCCAGCTCGGTCCCTCATGTCTAGCCAATCGGTACAGGTCCTTTTCTCCCTCCTTAGTGTCCAACCTCTCATACCACTCATCATACGCCTTTTCTTTAGCTTTCGCCACCTTTCTCTTCACCTTACGCCTTATCTCCTTGTCTACTTTCTGCAGCTCTCTGACTATCCCACTTCTTCTTTGCCATCCTCTTCTCTGTATACTCTCCTGTACTTCCCCATTCCACCATTAGGTTTCCTTTTCCTCCATCCTCTGTCCAGATGTCACGCCAAGCACCCTTCTTGCTGTCACCATTACTACATCTGCTGTAGTTTCCCAACTGTCTGGTAACTCTTCACTGCCACCCAGTGCCTGCTTCACCTTCTCCCTAAACTCAACCTTGCAGTCATACTTTTTCAACTTCCACCATTTGGTCCTTGCTGTGCCCTCATTCTCTTCCTCTTCTTGATCTCCAACGTCATCCTACAAGACCACCATTCTATGCTGCTTAACTACACTTTCCCCTGCCACCACTTTGCAGTATTCAATCTCTTTCAGATTGACTCTTCTGTATAGGATGCAATCTACCTGTGTGCATCTTCCTCCCTCTTGTACGTAACCCTATGTTCCTCCCTCTTCTTAAAATACGTATTCACCACAGCCATATCCATCCTTTTGGCAAAATCCACTATCCTCTGACCTTCTTCATTCCTCTTCTTGACACCATACCTACCCATCACCTCCTTGTCTCCAATGTTCCCTTCACCAACATGTCCATTGAAATCTGCTCCAATAACCACTTTCTGTCCCTTGGGTACACTGTTCATCACTTTATCCCACTCACTCCAAAAATCTTCTTTCTCATCCATTGCACACCCAACTTGCAGGGCATATGCACTAACAACATTCATCATCACACCTCCAAGTTCCAGCTTCATAATCATTACTCTGTCTGGACACTCTTTTCACCTCCAAAACACTCTTAAAATAGTAATATTGATTTGGCAAAATTTTTACACTGGATGCCCTTCCTGACATAACCCTCCCCATTTATCCGGGCTTGGGACCGGCATGAAGAAACACACTGGTTTGTGTATCCCCTGTGGCTGGGTTTTGACTTTTTTTTTTGTTTTTTACTATTCTGGATGTTCTTCAAAAAAAGTCTAAAAGATTTGTTTGGCAGAACCTTCCATGAGCTTTATTTTCTAGTTCTGTTTGGAGTTTTAACAAATAATGATCTTCCTAGTGATTGAGCTAAATTTAACAAGAATGAATAAGAATCTACTACTTTTTTTGCTAACACTCCAAAATAAGTTCAGGTAAAATAAAAAACTATATTCAGAAAATGGTAGTTCATACCACCTCATACTAGTTTTTCAGACTGTTTTAATATATGGTAATTGCTCTATGAAATATCAGTTATATTTGAACATTTGTTATGCTTTCTGTCATGCTAATATATACCTTCAAACATTACTTAGAAATTGACTGATAAAGTGTTCCACTGACTGTGATTTTGTGTTTTGCCAATAACTCCTCTTCATACATTTTGTCCAGACCTTTCATGTGCTATTTGCCTCTTGGTCATGCCTTCTAGTTAGTTGTATTTAGAAAATGCAAATATCTGGAAAACTTTTATTTTAGTAATTTATGCTTTACTTTTTGTTTTATATTACACAGTTTCACAATCAGTTCCAAGAGTACATACCGGCCAAGCTATTTGGCCTTTGATTAACTACTTCCTATTTTTGGACCTTTGCTTTATTTTAATCATTAACATTTTATTTGTTGATATGTGTTTGTGCCATTTCAATCAATTATTTGCAAAGTGAGCAAGATTTTGATCTTTTTTTTTCTTAACAGCTGTCAGAAATAATTTTTAAGAGTAAATAGCTTAAACAGATTTAAATATAGCAGGTACTGTATTGTTATACCAAAGGACTAGAGACTGGCAACAAAATCTGATGTCACAAGACAGATAAAACTTAAACATATAATACTACTGAACATACAGCCTGGCCACCAAAACCACATGGCCATGCAATGGCAATGTCACATGCTTTCACATTGGCCCAACATCTAATGACACCTGCTTCATATCAACCAGTCATCACAACGGTGATACTTAACAAAATCATAACTGTAATGATATGGCTTTTGCTTTTATTTTTTTACGGGTGTTCCCTGGCCTCTAAAATGTTTGCATTATGTATAAGTGTTAATGTGTATGTATTTTATGTTTTATTATTATTTTTCTTAATTTTCCAGTTATTATTGCAGGCAATGTGGTTACATCTTTGGACTTCAAACCCTGGAGGCTGTGAGTGCAAATTCCACTACTGACACTGTGGGTCTACGAGCAAGTCACTTTACCTGCCTGTGTTCCAAATGGAAAAACAAAAGAAATATAACCAGTTTTATATCAGATGTTGTAAGGCATCAGCATAATAATAATTTTCATGACTGTTGTTATTTCTATTGACTTTATTTGTAATTCTATACTTAAGTTCTGTCCCGTTAAATTTTCTTACATTCCATGTTCTTTGAGGGTGAAGCCCCAGGAGGTGGGGCCACTCTGCCTCTTTTTGCTCTTTTGATCCATTTTCCTCTGTATTATCTATTTATTTGTGTGAATAAATCCTTACTTTATTAATTTTTTCTGTTTACCCTTTTAATTTAAGGGTGTACAGTCATCCTTCTTCTCATAAGGTCTTTGTTATATTTTGTGACATCTGTAGTTGTTTTGGGTCTGCTCCAGCTTAAACCAGCAGGTAGTACTTGGGGCCTATCTGTGTAACGTGATGCCCTGCTGGACAGAGCAGAGAAAATCCTGGCCTGCTTGAGTAAGAGCATATGGAAGGCTCACACCATTTTGCCTTTGTAGGAGACTTCATTTAATAGCAATCTGAGGTATCACTTTGATGGTTTTAAAAGGTCAAGAAATATTTGTTTGTTACATTTTTTCTCAGATATGAAATATTTTCGTTTCATTTAAAACATCATCTGTGATGCCATTTACTTTTTCCTATATGTGCTGTCATTTTGTGCTCTTTTTTGTATTGGTTATTAGACAAAGGTCATCAACAAGTGTATGATGTGTGACATCTCAGAATCGTAGGTGTAATGGTGACATTTTGACAGTTCCTAGTTTGCAGATGTAAGCTAAAAGGCTAGTGTTATTTTTTCTGTCGTCTTTGAATAAAACCTTTGACATACATTTTGGTATAGTTTTACGTGCAATTTTTGGTTTTAATCCTTTTTTTTGAATATTGACTATATTTTAAATCTCAGCTTTCCTGGTTATCTAGTTGATTTGACCACAACCCTCTCCTGATTCCATTTCTTTCCTCCATACTGCTGCTGCTAAGTGAGGTCAGTACAACAACTGCATGACTTAAGGCAAAGAAAACAAAATACTAAAAATCAGCTACCGATACTTGTCTTTCAATTTTGAACATGCTACCATACCTACTGACTTCAATCTCAAATTTCAGAATCTAGTGATAGTTTTTTAACACTGTCACTTCCTTAAGTATTTTATATCCAGTCACTGTTTCTACCTCCTCTCCCAGAACTACAATAGGTGAACATACAGATTTCTGTCTCTTAAAATCAAATATCATTTCTTTGGTCTTTTTCACATTCAGAGTGAGAGAGTTTTTATTGCACCAGTTTACCATACAGTCCACTTGATTTAGATAGTGGTTTCATCCTCTCCCAGATATGCGTCCTATGATCATGGTGTCATCCTTGTACTTGATAATGGAGGAGTGGTCATTGTTCTGTCTCAGGTCACTGGTGTACAGAGTAAAACAGTAATGGTGATAAGACACACACCTGCGGACTTCCCGTTTTTGCATGAGTGACTATTGAAAAAGTGTCCTGAACTTTAACTGTCTGTGAATGGTTTAAAAGAAAGTTCTGACTCCATAGTGTAATAATTGGGTTTACATTCATACTGTTCAAAACAAAAGTGTATATATATAAATAAAAAGTGTGTATACTGTGTGTGTATATATATATATTATATATATATATATATAATTTATATATATATATAATATATATATATATATATATATATAGTATATATATATATATTAAGAAGTTAATTTTGACTGGACACTCACAATAATACAAATTTTCAAAGTAGAGAAAAGCCAAGCAAAAATGACACCTTTTATTGGCTAACTAAAAATATTACAATATGCAAGCTTTCGAGGCAACTCACAGGCCCCTCGATTACCATCTTGCCTGAAGAAGGGGCCTTGAGTTGCCTCGAAAGCTAGCATATTGTAATCTTTTTAGTTAGCTAATAAAAGGTGTCATTTGCTTGGCTTTTCTCTACATTCATAATGGCTAACACGGTACAACACCCTAGTACTACAAATTTTCAAAGGAGAGCTACTGGCAAAAAATGTACAGTCATGGGGTTCCTGTAGTCGGCTCTGGTCTGCTTTGAGAGAGTGCAGGAGGAAGATTTCCTAGGTACGGGCAGAAGGGATGTCTTCATCTGGCCATAGCGAACTTTAATATGCAGTGCATTTGCCAAAGCTTTATACATTTTTCATGGTTTTTGTTTCCAAAATAAGGAGCATGCATTTGACAAACATGAAAATCATTCTTTGTCAACACAGGGAAACTCTATTAAATAGCAGACAGCAGCCCCTAACCATATGTTGTATCATCACTAATCAGGGAGCAGGTCAGCACACTTTAATCACCTGCCTGAGTGCCTCCCTTGTCTCTTCTAATCTCAACTGCGGCCTTCTTCCTGTCAGATTGCTTACATGGCAGAAATGTTTCTCTCTGTCAGATGATTTATGTGGGTGGCTTCATCAGTATATATTTTATGGCCTCAATTACCCATTTTGAATAAAATAATGTATATGTAATAAACCTCACAGTTCACAGTGGCAAACTTCAAACATTTGGTTACAAGTGGTAGAGAAGTGTTTGTAGGCAAATGTCCCCCTTTGCATGCGCTACACCAGAATAAATTATGCCATGCTTCTGCATATGGAGGAAACCTGAACCATGAAAATATTTCTGATAATGGGGCAAATTTTGTTGGTTGCGAAACCAAAATGCGATTTGTTTCATGATTTTTTTTTTGCAAAGTGAAATACTAAGTGTCGCTGTAAATTCTAAACCACGACAATTATTTTGTGGTCATCAATAACTAACAGAAATTAAATTTATACCAAAAACCCTAAAACAGCAAATTCAAATCTCAAAAACCATAACTAAGCCCTGTTAAGAACCTTAAAAAAACAATTCAGATTAAAGCTAATCTCTTAAGAGGTGGGTTTGCAGACAAGGTAAACTACAAGAAACTCAATGTCTCAGCAACTATTGCAGGTTACTACAGTCTTTTTATTAGCCATCAGATGAGTGACATAACAAGCAACCCACCTTAGGGATTAGCAATATTAAGTCACCTGTTGCTTCGGCAGAAGGGGTGCAATGCAGAGAACGACAGGCTGAACACTGTCCCGGTGTAAATGCCACATAGGGGTGGGACAGGCATCCCGACCAGAGAAGGGGATGTTTCCTTACCCGGAGGCTCTGAGCTGACAGATGGACATCCCAATCAGGGCAAAGGAAAGAGCCAGACCCGGAAGTGATGGCCGTGGGGATGGACAGACAGCCCACCAGAAGATGACATTGGAGACTCTTTATTCCCCCTGGAATATAGGTGGTATGCGGTCCTGGATATCGGTGTTCAGTATGGAACCAGTAGGGCATGGTGGGAAGTGTAGTCCAGCAACACAGCCCTGTTGGGGTCCCTGGAAGATGCACTGGAAGATGGATATAAAAGAAGTAATATAAGAAGTACTTACAATGGGTATCAGCCCTGGCACCGTAAGTACTCCCAAGTCCTTAATAGAAAGGACTGCACTCCCTTTTCCAGGTGAATCAGAGCTGGGAGGAAGGAAGGCAACACTCAGCTGGAGAAGCGCAGTTCAGTACTGAGAGGAGTTGGAAGGAGAAGAAATTATTGTGGAGAGAGAGAAAGAGAAACATGTGCTTGTGCCACTTTGAGGTATTGTGAAGATAAATTTGGTTAATAAACCATCTTTATTTAAACCCGGGACTCTTGGTGTGTTCGTGTTGGAGTTTGGGGCTCGCTGTCAGCCTGTTTACATCACACCAGGCCAATGAAATTCACCCCTCACCATAAAAAGATTTTGATCTATTGTAATTCAGAATATTCTACATTATGATACAAATGAAAAATTATAGGAAATATTTACCATAACTCCTAGATAGCTCTAATTGGTCCAGAATTGATGTCACACATCATAAAGGGAAGACGTCTGTTCCGGGGAAAACGATGAAGGCAAGAATTTGCAAACTTGTTGATCTCCCTCATCAATACCTGGTGGAGAAAAAAAGTCATGGAAGTGTTGTAACCCATCAAAAAAATCTGAGTTTAATCTGTTTTATTTTCAGCACAGACTCAACATGTAAAAATTTCTTTAAAACAGAGTGCTTAATTGCTGGAGGAAGTTTATATATTTGACATTTGTTTAGGTCTCACCTTACGAATCCCAGTAGTCAGTAGACATTTTTCATTTTATTGTACAAAGCTAACACAATAATGGTTGACAAGGTTTATGTCCGTCTTTCAGGAAAGCTTGAGTCACAAAATTGATTATATGGAGACTGCTAGAGACAGTTTTTGAGCAAACCTATTAAAACCAAAAACATGATTCTCATATTATGTAAGTGAACACTAACTTGTTCATAGAAACTTATTTAGGCTTTGTCCTTTCACCTGCCATCTTCATTATGGCAGGTGGTATTTCTCCTAGGGAATGGATGGTATTTACTCAGACCCAAGGAAACAGGTGGGATGTTGCATTTCTTCACATTCACAGTTTTGCAGAGCAGTTTTTGTAACCTGTACAGTGTGTGCAATGGCATTGTCGTGAAGCACAAACAATCTTTTCCCAGATGTCCAGCCAAAAACTCCAAAATCAATAGACATATTCACTGGTTATGGATGTCTTCCAAAGCATATGTAGTACCTTTCAGAAAGAATTTGGAAACCTTCACTTTTGACATTTTGTTATTTGGCAGCCTTATGCTAAAATCATTAATCCTGGTGCTTCCTTTCTTGCTATATGGTTGCGAGACATGGACGCTATCCAGTGACCTGAGACGAAGACTGACTCCTTTGGTACTGTGTCTTTCCGGAAAATCCTTGGGTAACGTTGGTTTGACTTTGTGTTTGCTCATGGAGTCCTGAATGAGGCCACATTACCTGCATTGTGAGGGAGCATCAGTTACGGCACTACAGGCATGTGGCACGATTCCCTTAGGGTGATCCAGCTCACAGGATCCTTATTGCTGAGAACCCAAGTGGCTGGACCAAGCAAGGGGGATGCCCACGTAACACCTGGTTGCAGTAGATAGATGGTCATTTCTGGAGAGTGGGGACTGGACCGTGTGTCTGCCTGGGGGGTTGCCAACCAGGATCCTGGAGCTTGTTTCGTTGTGTGGTGGGTGCAGCAATGTGCTGTACCAGTGCATGCTCCTCAACCTGACCTGATCAAGCAACACTCAATGATAAAACAACAATGGGATATTAGAAGTATTTATTAAAAATAAAACAAACAACATTTAAACCCTTTACTCAGTAATTGTTGAAGCACTTTTGCAAGCAATTATGGCCTAGAAGCTTCTTGAGTCTGATGTGACAAGCTTTGCACTCCTGGATTTGGTGATTTTCTACCATTCAACTCGGCAGATCCTGTCAAGCTCTGTCAGGTTGGATGAAGACAGCAATTTTCATATAACTCCAGAGATGTTTGACAGAGTTCAAGTCTGGGCTTTGGGGGACACTTAAGAACATTCATTAAGTTGACAATCAGCCACTAATGTGTTGCTCTTTTGGAAGGTGAATTTCTGGCCCAATCTGAGGTCCACGGTGCTCCAGAGCAGCTTTTCATTAAGGACATGTCTATACTTTGCTTTGTTCAGCTTTCCCTCAATAGTGCGTAGTCTTCCAGTATCGATTAACTGAAAAACAATCCCACAGCAGGTGCTGCCAAAACCATGTTTTACTGTTGAAATGGTTTTGTGTAATTGATGAGCACCATACTGCTTCCTCTAGTCTTCATACTTTGAATTAAGGCCAAACAGTTCAACCCTATTTTCATTATGCTAGATAACCTTTTTTCTCATAGACTTTAGGTGCCTTTTCACAAACTCTAAGTGAGCTTACATATGTCATCTGGCCACCACCGTAAAGGCCAGATTAGTAGGTAGGTAGGTAGGTAGGTAGGTAGGTGTAGGTAGGTAGGTAGGTAGGTAGGTAGGTAGGTAGGTAGGTAGGTAGGTAGATAGATAGATAGATAGATAGATAGATAGATAGATAGATAGATAGAGAGATAGATAGATAGATAGATAGATAGATAGATAGATAGATAGATAGATAGATAGATAGATAGATAGATAGATAGATAGATAGATACTTTATTAATCCCAATGGGAAATTCACATTCTTCAGCAGCAGCATACTGATACAATAAATAATATTAAATTAAAGGATGATAGTAGAATGTTGCAGTACTGGTTATCCTTCTGGAAATTTCTCCCATCTCCATACAGGTTCTCTGGAGCTCAGTCAGACTGACCATCAAGCTCTTGTTCACCTCTTAGCAAAGAACCTCTCCACTGATTGCTCTATTTGGCCAGGCAGAGCCATGCTTGATCCAAACTTCTTTCATTTTAGAATTATGGAGGCCATTGTGCTCTTGGGAAACTTCAAGGCTGAAGATTTTTTTTTTTGCCTTACCAAGATCTGTGCCTTAACACAATCCAATATCTAAGCTACACAGGAAATTTTTGTGACCTCATGGCTTTGTTTGTGCTCTGACACACTTGGTCAACTGGGGGACATTTTACAGACACGGTGTGTCTTTCCTACTCACATCCAATCAGTTGAATTGGACTCCAAAAAAGGTGTGAGAATGACGATGAATAAGATGGGTCATAGTACAGGGTCTGAATATTTGTGTCAATGTGATGTTTCAGTTTTCTATTTTTAATAAATTTGCAAAAATGTCTAAAATCCTGTTTTTGCTTTGTCATTCTAGGGTATTGAGTGTTGCTTTATAAGGAAAAAAATGAATTTATAAACGATTTTAGCACAAGGCTCCAACATAACAAAATGTAAAAAAGTGAAGGCATCTGAATACTTCCTCAAGGCACTGTAATCAATACAGCAGCATCATGAAGAATTGTGTATCTGATCTTATTGGTGCAGTCTTTTATCTTGAATTTCTTTGATGATGGAGAATCGCCATGCCTCTGTTGTTAGGACAGGGAGTCATAGTGAGGTATTCAAGTTTCATCACCAATTATGAAACATTTCTTACATTTCTCCTACTCTAAATTCATTAGTTTGGGAGTCTCTTGGGATTATTGGTGTTATGGTCCAGATGTAAATCAGTCTTCAAATACATATTAAGTAAGAAATAGGCCAGAAAATATCAGGCTTTTTTGTAGCAAAGAAAAGAACAACCACAGAGTAGGCTGGAGATAAATACCAAAACAAGCACAAGAAACCCAGCATCAAAATTGAAAGTCGAAACTAAAAAATGGAAGTCAAGACCTGCTAGCCAAAATGCAAGTAAGTTTGAGAATACATTTAGAGCACTTGGTTCTCAGCTTGGAGACATTAAGCAAATGGCTACAAAATCCGAATGCAAGGTGTTTGGAGACAGACTAACTGCACTGGAAGACGGAGATATAGAAGAAGTAATATAAGAATTGAAGGTCTCCCTGAAAACCGTGAAAGTCCAAACCCAGTGAAATTCGTAGCTGAACTATTCTCAAAAATAATTGGAGAGGACTTTAAATCAGATACCGAGATAGCGGCAGCTTATCGCATACGTGGATCAAATATTGTACCTCTAAACCTAGGACTTTAATTGTCTGCTTCGAGAGATTACAATTTAAGCTTAATGTAATGGCACTTCTCAGACACAAACAAGAGATTATATTTGAAAATACACCACATTCATATTTTCTCTGATTTCTCACCCTCAACAGCTGCTAAATGTGCAGCTTTTTACAACATTAAACAGCGGTTACGGAAATATCAGATACAGCCTCTTGTATCCTGCCAAACTGAAAGTGGATATTCAAGACAAATATCACATCTTTTCTCCAAGGAGGAAGCAGAAAAGGATTTAAGAAAGCTGATCCCGCACGACATTTTTTGAAATACGAAAGTGAGTTGCATCATGTCATGGTATGGCAAGAAGATATTCCCTGCTGGCTGATCTGCTTGCAATGATACTAGTACCATAACTATACATCCTTTTTTCTTCTCGACCACTTTACAAGGCTTGTAGCATTGACAATGGAATTGTTTATAGTACATTTTACAGTTGTCACGCATGACCGTCTAAGGATCACCATCCAGACTCTTTTAAGGTGTGTAATACAACCATAGGATGAGAGAGGTTGTGGTTGCTAACCATGTCATCTCAATTTGTCTCTGTGTTTCCGGGAAACCACCCCTTAAGGGCAACGACTTCTGCCCCCAGCATCTCAGAGGCCCCGCCCACATAGACTGGGACATTATAAAGCCAAGACATTCCCAGAGAAGGGCGTCTCAATTCAGGGAGAAGCTTCCTCATGATACAGCTTCCCGTGATTGATCCCTTTTACTACCGAGCCTAGTGACTGAAGGGGCAATGTACAGATGGGTACAAAATTTGTATCAAACACAGAAAGCAATGACTTATGCTAGAAAGGACTTTTTTCATTAGGTGTTGTTAACAGTGGGGTGTCTCAGAGATGAATGCAGGGTGGCCAAATTAAAAGAGAATTACATTTCTGTTGTTTTTCCAACTGAAGCATGTTAAGTGGCTTGCTTTGATCACACTGTGTCAGTAGTGGAATTTGAACCCACAACCCCAGAGACTGAAGTCCAAAACCTTAAACACTACATCATACTGCCTGACTACATGTCACACTGCCAGCCTCTTGCTGTGTCTAATAACATGGGCTAAGTTCAGGTTTTCTTATCTGTTAGTATTTGGGTTACCTAACGTCCTGAGCCAGGCCAGTTACGTGTATCTTGGCCAATTGTAATGTTTCAATTTATTTATTTTTTTAATTCTTCATCAGTCCCAGAATTTAATCATGACTCATTCTCAGTTCATTGACCAAGCAGAATACAAGTCATTGTAGAAAGAGCACTTTGTATCACACATCCTTCAATGAATTTAAAAATCAACAATCATGTCAATTCTACTCAAAAAAGGCTTAGACTTAGAAAAATCAGAAATTCTGTATGAAGCAAAGCTGATAAACTAGTACAAGAACAAGGAGGTTCTGCTCAAGCTTTATAACGCAACTGGTGAGGCCTCATCTGGAGTACTGTGTGTAGGTTTGGTCTCCAGGCTACAAAAGGACATAGCAGCACAAGCAAAAGTCGAGAGAAGAGCAACTAGGCTGATTCAGGGCTACAGGGGATAAGTTATGAGGAAAGATTAAAAGATTTGAGTCTTTTCTGTTTAAGCAAATGGAGATTAAGAGGAGATGACTGAAGTGTTTAAAATTATGAAGGGAATTAGTCCAGTGGACAGAGACTGTTATTTTGAAATGAGTTCATCAAGAACACGGGGACACAGTTGAAAACTTGTTAAGGGTAAATTTCACACAAACATTCCGAAGTTTTTCTTTACACGGAAAGGTTCAAGGTTGCTTCATTTAGTCATGTTTACACAAGAAAACACCATAGACACTTGGAATAAGCAACCAAGTAGCACGGTAGACGTAAGACTTTAGGAACTTTCAAAACAAGACTTGTTTTTTTTTTTAGAGTTAAGAGGATAGGATTGGTGAACTTTGTTGGGCTGAATGGCCTGTTCTCATCCATATTACTAACCGAGAATGCTAAACCGGATGGACGCAGGGACATCCGGCCATGGGCCGTAGCCGCAAAAAGACGTACTGCGCAGGCGCCCCAAGAAATGAGGGCCGCGAGAGGCGGATGAGGGGCCGCGAGAGGCGGACAAGACCACAGAAAAAAGGAGTGAGGCGCAGCGAGCACAGAAAAAAGGAAAAGGCACAGAAAAAAGTAGTCAAACGCAGGCGCCGCACAGCGCCGCACGAAACCCATTGCACACGAAACTAGCACACAAAAAAAAAGAAGACGCTCGCACACAACAGCAAGGCAACACCCCCCCCCCCCCCCCCCCCCCCCCCACCCCCCACCCCCCCCCCCCCCCCCACCCCCAACCACCCCCCCCCCCCCCCCCCCCCCCCCCCCCCCCCCCCCCCCTACAGGCACCGGACGGGACACACACCAAGAGGGGGATTCAACAAGCCCATGGAACACAAAAAAAAAGAACAACAAAATCACCCCCACACACCCTACAAGCAACGGACGGGACACACACAAAGAGGGGGATTCAACAAGCCCCTGGAACACAAAAAGAAAGAAGATGCTCGCGCAACAACAATCCTCACCCACCCCCACACCCCCCCCCCCCCCCCCCCCCCCCCCCCCCCCCCCCCACATCAATAAGAAGTGACACCCAAAGCCACATTTCTAAAGGAAACGTCCATATTAAACATACGTCATCTCAACACCTTCACACTAGGCAGCATAGGTGTCAGCATAGGTGGATCTCCTTACAAATAAAGCACTATTAACCGTTCAACTACAGAAAAGGCTACATATTAACAGTGAGTGCGATCCTCCTTATACTCTATCTATATTTCGCATGCTGAGGAACAAACAAGCTCATGAATACCACGGTCACGGGTACAAAACGATTCGGATCGGATAACGGGACCCAAACACCACGAACACGAATGAAACAACAAAATACACGGCGGCCGCATACAACGCGCTTCGGGAACTCCGGGAGAAAAAATGTCTCGGATCCAAAAAATACGGCAAAGCTCAAGTAACCCGTTACAGAGACGTGCCCAAATGGACAGACACAATGAACGTCAGACGCATACAGCAGTGCGTCTCAAAGTGCTGCATCGAAACAAGCACGATTTAAAACCGAAAAGAGCTCGCGTCTCAGACATACAAAAAAGGGAGCGAGACGACAGAATAAATGAACGCAGACGTGTACAACTGGCATATGAACTGCCATGAAAACAAGCAAGCAAGACTCCAAAGCAGAAAGCTCAACTGACCGACATAACAAAAACGGACAAGGATCGATACAAACAATGCACGACGTAGACTGAAACGGACCTTTTCGCAAAGCGGAGGCGATTCAAATAAAACTCCAAATAGCGCGTCACAAATAATGGACATGCAACAACGCGGCACTCAAACGCCACAAGCAAAACATGCCATCCGCGGACATCAACGCCAGACACCTGCTAAACGCTTACGCCAGTTGGCTGACAAACGCCTTCAATAATGAGTCCACTATTGAGGAAAATTCATTGGGGATTAATGAATGTCATCTTGCAATCATTGTCCATTCACTTAATCTTCCCAGAAGAAACAACTGGCAATACAAAATAATGAATTTACACGTTGTGGTCAAAAGGGGCAGATTAGACTGCCTCCTTTACCATCATATCCCTGAATATCTACAGAAGCTTCTAACTAACGCTGTGCCTGAAAGTACAAACTTTATGACCTGCATTAGATCCTACAATAGTTCATTTGCTTTTGCATCTACCGGAGTACATATCAGGCCACCAAAAGGCAATGGCCCATACTGCTTTCGCATATGTGGACAAATATTGCATCGCATTGGAACAGTGCACCCTGAAACAAATCAACAACGCAGATATGCACAAATCTACATCCCTAGATCCAGATGAGGCAATCTAATCAACGAATGAACCTTCCTGAAAACAAACAATGCACAGAGCTTATAATGAGAAACATCACTCATGTCATAAACAATCACCCATTAGCTAAGTCTATAAAAATGCTACATGAAGTTGAAAAGGAGGCCAATACAAAAGCAAATGCAGAAGGTATAGCAGCAACTACAATTGCTTTAGTCTTGATAAAGGACAAAGAACAAGATCCAAGATGATACAATCTTCCCCGTCGTTAATGAAGTGGCAATTATCTTTCAAAGTAAAGATGGGGAGCCTCCATTTCACAGAGATATTGTTCTACATTTACGTCCTGATAAAAAACAACCACACCTACATTCCAACGCATAGACATTTGCTTTCTGCTTCTTGATACTTTAACATACCCCATATTATTTCCAACTGGACAGGAAGGATGGAGTGCTACAATTTCAAGATTTAAAAAACATCAGGCACAGAAACGATCACGTGTATCCATGAAAGAATATTTCTCCTACAGACTCTCAGTAAGGGACGACTTTAATCCATTACTCAATGCAGGAAAGCTGACTCAACAATACATCGTTGACGTTTATGTTCGAGCGGAATCAAATGATCTGCAGTGGATAAAAAACAACCAGCCTTCACTTAGAGCCGATAAATACAAATCACTGATGGACTACATTAATCGTGATGCTGACATAATGGAGCACCCTGCTGGAAAACCTGTTATTCTACCATCATCCTTTCAAGGCAGCCCACGCAATATGCAACAACATTACCAAGATGCCATGGCTATCGTAAGAAAATTTGGAAAACCTGATCTGTTTATCACTATGACCTGCAATCCTAAATGGACAGAAATTACAACTAATCTTAAACCCTGGCAGAGAGTCGAACATCGTCCTGATTTAGTTGCAAGAGTCTTTAGACTTAAACTGAATAACCTCCTACAAGATATCAAACAAAAATCTCTATTTGGAACTATCACAGCCATTATCCACGTTATCGAGTTTCAGAAGAGAGGTTTACCACACACCCATATATTAATAATACTTGATGAGGATTCAAAAATACGCACTGAATCTGACATCGATAAAATAGTCAAAGCTGAAATTCCAGACCGTGACACCTCTCCACGCCTCTTTCAAATTGTTATAAAAAATAGGATTCATTCACCATGTGGCGCTACAAATCCAAACAGTCCATGTATGGTTAATGGCAAATGTTCAAAAGGCTTCCCCAAAGACTTCCAAGACGTTACACTTGGTAATATAAATGGATACCCTAAATATAGAAGACGAAAGACAAGTCAATTACAAATTCATCCAGGGCATTCAATTGACAATAGCTGGGTCGTACCATACAATCCTTATTTATGTTTACACTACAACTGCCATATAAATGTGGAGATCTGCGCTACAGTAAAAAGCGTTAAATATCTATTCAAATACGTATACAAGGGACACGATTGTGCTAATGTCTCCATATCTGAAACGAATGCTCACTATAGGCATCATCCAAACCTGCACACTATTCTATATCTAATTCATACATCTCACTCTTTGTCATGCCCCAACGCCAGGGGTTGGCGAGCGAAGCGAGCAGGGGGCGGAGCCCCCTAGTCTAGATTGTTCTAATGTTCTAGCTGGGAACTGTGGAAACACAATATCAAGGTGCTTAGCTCTGAGATGGCTTTCTTTAACTTAATCCTAATGCTTAATCGGTCAGGAAGACTACATACAGTATTTGTGCTTGTTTAATGGAGAACTTCAGAGAGAATTTATGTTTTTGAAAAAAGAGGATTTTGGTTCCGAGAACAACAAACTGGTATGCCAAACATGTGGAAGCAGATGTTCTACTTCCCATGGAGGATGCACAGATATTACTCAGGATACCAAGACCAAAAAAATTAGTATGAAATGGTCCAAACAGTACTTGTGTGTAAATTTAACTTTAGTGATACTGCAGGGAATCACTTAATGGAAGATTTTACAGTACAGTCTTTGCTAGGATGCAAGTCATCCAGGAACTGTACACAACACCAAAAAAGGCATATTCTGGCAAAAATTGTAATTTTGATTTTCCCCAGACACCACACTAAAATCAATTTTTCTCAACATTTTGAACATCACAGAATCATAGTGAATTTTAGACCCCATCACCAAATTTGCATTTACATGGAAGTAAAACAAAGATGACAAAAAGCGTAAGTGTGCCATGTAGGCCAGGGCTTTTAGCACAAGTGAAGGTTTTGTTTGCATATCATTCAGCAATATAAATAGTAGTACTAGGGTGTTGTACCGTGTTAGCCATTATGAATGTACAGAAAAGCCAAGCAAAATGACACCTTTTATTGGCTAACTAAAAAGATTACAATATGCAAGCTTTCGAGGCAACTCAGGCCCCTTTTGCCTGAATATGCTTGCATATTGTAATCTTTTTAGTTAGCCAATAAAAGGTGTCATTTTGCTTGGCTTTTCTCTACAGCAATATAAATAAAATACAAGCTGAGTGGCTATGTAGGGCTTTCTAATTCAATTGAGTTATTGTTTATGCCGGGTGTGTCAAAGTGGTTGTAGGTAGCATTGTGACATAGCAAGTGCAAAACCTGTTGTTTAAAGAGCACAAGTAATAAAGTAGCTTATCACAGTGGCTCTCAAGCAGGGCCAATAATATCCAACTGCAGGGCCACTGAGGCATATGTCACCACGGTATTTGATTGCAGTTTATTGAAGGAAGTCATTAGAAGTCAGATGTTTTATCAAACAAACAACCGTGCAATCCAAGGAATATATAGAACAACCTGCTTAATTGTCAGTAAAACAACAACAATATTGACTAAGCAAAAATTGACTAAAAAAACAACAAAATATGGATGAATAACTCCAAAAATATTATTGTGAAGGGAAGAACAAGAGCAAAAAAGACTTATAAGACATGTTAAATAGGGTGAAAAATGGAACCCCCAAAGATCAAGATCAACTAATAACAATTTCCCATTGGGATTAATAAAGTATCTATCTATCTATCTATCTATCTATCTATCTATCTATCTATCTATCTATCTATCTATCTATCTATCTATCTATCTATCTATCTATCAATAAGTATGTAAACAAAGAGTATGAAAGCAATTATTCAGTGGTCAAAGACATTAATAAATGTGCAGATACACAACAAAAATATATTAAAGAAAATAATAATTGTTCTAAACAGCAAAAGGCAGCCATCAGAAGTTATCCAAAGAAGTTAATAACAAAGGAATATTACAGTCTTTCTCAGTCAATCTCACACACTTCTCACACCAAAAACGCCATTCTCACAACTGCTCACCGAATGAATCCTCACAGCAACAATGCATGTGGTCAGAGCGCACTCGCCTGTCTCTTTGTTTTTGAGGCACCTGTTGGCCAACTGTAAACACAATCTTCATTGTGTAGTCCATTACTCATTCAACTCATCATAACAGAAAATTCATCAGTCAACTAAAAATGAAAACCACACTGAAATAGCAGCTTGTGACGATAGATAGATAGATAGATAGATAGATAGATAGATAGATAGATAGATAGATAGATAGATAGATAGATAGATAGATAGATAGATAGATAGATAGATAGATAGATAGATAGATAGATAGATAGATAGATAGATAGATAGATAGATACTTTATGAATCCCAAGGGGAAATTCACATACTCCAGCAGCACCTTACTGATACAAAAAAACAATATTAAATTAAAGATTGATAATAATGCAGGTAAAAAACAGACAATAACTTTATATAATGTTAACGTTTACCCCCCCGGGTGGAATTGAAGAGTCGCATAGTTTGGGGGAGGAACGATCTCCTCAGTCTGTCAGTGGAGCAGGACAGTAACAGCAGTCTGTCGCTGAAGCTACTCTTCTGTCTGGAGATGACACTGTTTAGTGGAAAAATAAAAGTAGAAAAGTACACATACACATACAGTCATACACGGAGCTGCTGAAAAGGCTGCCACTCTCGGCGGCGCCGGATGTATTATATGTATTATATGACAGCATATAAAACAATTTATACATGCTGCTTTTGCATAATCTATTCACACGGGACAAAGCAGGTGAAAAGAAGGACACAGCAAATGTTTCTAGTAGTTGTTCCTCTGTGTTAGACAATTGGAAGCACATAGTGTCATCTATGCAAATGATTAGCTATATTCTTTATTGCCAGAATTAAACCACTGACCCATGCAGGTGAAAGAACCCCAGTATTTGCTGCTGATCAAGAACTGGAAGTACTGAGGGCAAAAAATGTCATTACACTCCAGAAGATCCAACATGCTGTTGTGGAGGACAATACAACATTCGGAAACATAGCATCTGTTGTGAACTGTGGACTGTCTATTAAAGAGACATGCAGTGACAACTAAGCAACTATACAAAGTTCCATATGAGCAAAATAATGACAGGATAAGGGGCAAAGATATCTATATGTACCGGTAAAGCCATACGCTATTGTTGTGTAGGCACATACTGTACCTGCACACTGCCATGTATTTTGACACTGTGGCGTCAAGAAGAAGAAGAAGAAGAAGACGTGTAAACAATATTTTACTTGGAGTATATTGCACTGCCAATTTACATTAAGTGCTACAGTATATTGAACAAGTTTGCTTATTTGTATGCAATTTTTATTTTATTGAGATTGTGTTTGAGCTGGAGGGCCGCGAGACTCCTCTAATATTTATATATGTTGAAGAGACCGGCTTTAACCTCAAACAAGGTCCACGGATTTGACAGGAATATCATTGGGTGCAGATTCCACAGTGGATATGCCTGGATAACATGGTGGCAGCATCACCATGTGTGCTGCAGTGTTTGAACAGGGTGTACTCCACAATGTTCCAACTATTGGGCCCTTCAATACAGATCGGCTTCTGCTGTTTTTTTTCCGCATGTAGGTGGAAGGTGTACAAGCACAAGCCCCATAACCATATGTCATTTCAAGAGGCTGTAGCTCTCTTCACAACAACACAGACACAGGTCGGTTCTTTTAAACGGGCGTTTATTGCTTGGGCTCTTGTTACTCACTCCGTCACGCCTCCGCGCCTCCACGCCACATTTTACAAATAAAATACCTCGTTGGCCGCTTGTCATGAAAAGAGGTCCTTAAATCACTTTGGTTTTAGCTTTAGACGGTTCAGTATGAAACCCCTTTTTGCAACATGGCAGAGCCTCGCGAGAGACATCTGCCCACCTGCGCTTCATGGGGCAGGTTCCTTCTCATGTTCTCCTGATAACCCCTAAGTGCACTCTCGCGAGACATTATTTTACATACAGTACATATTAAAGTCACTTAATAACAAATAAATTGGAACATGTAAATTTACTATATACATCACGTTTTTAAATTTAGATATTTAAAACTATATATTTATAAGGTTATGTAACACATTATAAAATCCATTATCTACAACATGAACTTTCCATTAAATATTGTTCAATAACATTTACACTCCCACCAAAATCACTCATTGACCTGAATTGAGAGATTTTCTTCAAAGGCAAGCTATAAGAGAAGTGTGTGAGTCTGTGTACCTTTATGTGTGACTTAGTTGGCCTCAAGTAAGGTAACTACTTTATGAATAGGTCTCTCAAGATAAACTGATCTAGTGAGTGGTTCTCCTTTATCAAATGTAGTGTCACTAAGTAGAAGTTTCACCTTTCGTACTTTGCCATCTGCGCCGAGTTGAGCTTGTTCAAGGTGTCTTCCTTCAGGCCTTTAATCTTCTTTATTTCTTCAGCAAATGCTTCTTCTTGTACCATCTTGATGATGAAGATTTCTGCTTCTCTTCGTTCTTCAAGGTTAGTTGACTCATTCGTTCTTGACTGAAATCCCTTGAACTCTCTGACAAATCTTTTACGCCTGGCAACAGCTCTAACTATTCTAGACCAGTCAGAGAATTTAATAAAGCGGTTCACCACTGAATTCAGTTCTCTTGCCTTAACTGCCTGAACGTGTGCCCTGCGAAGCTCGGGATCAGTTGCTTCTACTTCTCCCACCATTCTCTCTTCATGTGGGAGAATCTGCTGCCAAAGAAAGTTGGGTCCTTTCAGCCAGTTGGACTCTTTCAGTTGAATTGCACTCAGTCCCCTCGAGGCGTAATCAGCTGGGTTGTCTTCAGAGCTGACATGTCGCCATTGTTCAGGTTTTGTGCTAGATCTTATTTGCTGGATCCGGTTGGCTACGAATGTGTGAAACCTTTTAGCATCGTTGTTCACATAGCCAAGGACCACCTTTGAGTCAGTCCAGTAATACTCTTGCAGGGTTTTAATATCAAGCTCACGTTTGATGACATCACCAATGCGAACTGAAGTCACAGCTGATGATAACTCAAGTCTTGGGATAGTTGTTAGTTTGGTAGGGGCCACTCTTGCTTTCCCCAAGACAAGTGAACAACTGATCTGTCCTGTTTCACTCATCGCTCTAAGATATGAGCATGCGCCATACCCTTTGAAACTTGCATCGGAAAAGTTGTGAAGCTCATACAGTACGACTTCACCAAAGTTTGATGGAAGGTAGCTCCTTGGAATCTTCAGAGCTGCCAAATGAGGCAGATCTTTGAGCCATGACTCCCATTGTGGCAAGATGTGTTCGGGGAGAAGTTCGTCCCAGCCTACCTTGTCTCTGCACAGTGTTTGAAGGATCTGTTTGCCGATCAGTATGACTGGAGCCACAAACCCTAGTGGATCATAGACTGAGGCGACAGTTGAGAGAACCCCTCTCCTTGTCAGTGGGTTTTCTTTTACTACGACCCTGAATTGGAATTCATCTGTTTCGACGCACCACTGGACTCCAAGTGCTCGCTCGATACGGAGTTCTGCTAGGGCCATGTCTAAATCTTTGGTTTGGGCACGTTCTTGTACTGGTATTGCTGCAATCACGCTTTTATCATTGGATACAAACTTGTGCAGGCGCAGATTTCCTGTTTTGCACAGAGCTCTGGACTCTGCCACCAGATGTATGGCTTCAGCAGGTGTCTTTACACTAGTTAGGCCATCATCCACATAGAAGCAGCCTAGGATAAACTTGATGGCTTCTTCACTGAACTTCCCATGACCCTGTGATGCCAGGTGCTTAAGTCCAAAGTTGGAGCAGCCGGGGGATGAAGCTGCCCCAAACAGGTGTACCCTCATTCTGTATACCGAGGGTTTGGAGTCCAAATCACCTTTGTCCCACCAGAGAAACCTGAGATAGTCTTGGTGTTCCTTTGCAACATGGAACTGGTGAAACATTTTTTCAATGTCACACATTATTCCTATTGGACCCTTTCTAAATTGACACAAGACTCCAAATAATGTGTTAGTCAGGTCTGGACCAGTCAAGAGATGGTCATTTAGAGAGGTTTCTTGGAAGCGTGCCGAACAGTCGAAAACCACACGGATCTTCCCGGGTTTGTGGGGATGGTAGACACCGTGGTGTGGAATACACCACGCTGGTTGGTTATCAAGTTCAAGCTGTGGCACCTTCTCAGCATCTCCTCTGTTTATGATGTCATTCATGAAGTTGACATAGTCCTTGTAATATTGTTCATTTCTCCTCAGTCGTCGCTCTAATGAGCTAAGCCTATGAACTGCACACTGTTTATTGTTTGGAAGATTAGGTTTGTCTGTCTTAAAAGGTAGCGGGAGTTCATAGTGGCCGTCTTCCTTGTGCCTTATTCCTGCTTTCACTTTGGACAAGAAGAGGAGATCTTCTTGAGAAACTGGATTATCGTCTGTAGTGTGATCTATGAAATCCGATTCAAGGATCTTAATTATGTCAAGTGGGATTACCTCTTTGACTTGAGTTCTGCACACAAAGTGTACTTCTTCCTTTAGCTGGACTGATGAATGCACAGCTGGTGTCACTTGTCGCACCATGATTCTGTGACTTGTTCCTATTGCATCGCTGTCATCACTTGCTGGATTTGAGCAACCAACAATGCTCCAGCCGAGATCAGTTCGCTGTGCATATGGATAATCCTCATCACCAGACAGGATCTCCCTTGGAAGAAGGGCTCGTTGACAGTTCTAGCCAATGAGAAGGCCTACTTCGCAGTCTAACTGTGGTGGAATCTTTTCTGACAATTGATCCAGATGAGGCCATTTTAGAGCCGTTTGAGAAGTTGGAATATGTAACCTGTTTGCTGGAATGAACTCTCGTGTGAAAACAGGTGGTAGCAGAATTCTTTTCTTTAAGCTGTATTCTCTCACTTGTAGACCTGTCAGTTTCTGACATGGTACGACCGTTGACTTGGCAGACATTGTGGATAGCCGCAAACTGACATTTTCTTTGTTTGTGTTGAGGTCTTTGGCAACTTCGTCTAGAATGAAAGTTGTATCACTCTGTGTGTCTAAGAGTGCATAGACAAGGACTTCTTGATCTGGATGCTTGGTAGATGATACCCAGACTGGCAAGATAGAGGACGTTTGTGTACATAGGCCCTCTTGTATGACTCTGTTGGTAGTTGCTGTTGCAGTCTTTTCTGTGGTGTCTGCCTCGTCCTTTGAAATGTCATTTCCATTTAGGTGCATTGGCTTCTGACGTTCTTTGAACTTGTCGTCATGCAAACATGTCAGATGTCTCTTTTGACATTTTTCACATGTGCTTTTGTCATCACACCTTCTTGAGTGATGACCAGTCTTCAAACATCCAAAGCAAAGCTTCTCTGTGTGCACAAACTTGACGCGATCCTGAACTGTTTTTTCAGTGAACCTCCTGCACTTGTCTAGGACATGTCCTGCCCTTTTGCAGAAGACACATGATGGAATACTGCTTTGTGTTGTGTTTGTTGTCAGAGTCTTTGCTTGAATTATTTGATTTCGTGGATGCCTTTGTTTCTCACCTTCCACACTCCTGAGTGCTTGTATTGAGGATATGGGATCACAAGCTAGATCTGCTTCCTTTGATAAAAAGTCAACAAACTCTTTGAATTGTGGGTACGCAGTCCTTACTTGCCTGACTTCCATCACTTTACGGTTCCATCTGGAAACCAACCAATCTGGCAATTTCAGCAGAATCCTTTGACTCTCAATGCAATCATTAAGGACTTCCAGTGTCTTAATGTGGGACATTGCAGCCTCACAGCTCTTGAGGAAGTCTGCAAATTCTCTTAGTTCACAAGCATCTTTAGAGCTTATCTTTGGCCATGCATGCAGCTTGTCTCTGAGGGACTTCCCGATTATGAATGGGTCTCCGAAACGTTTCTCTAACAGTTTCCAAGCCGAGTCATAGGCTTCTTCTGTGCCTAATAGAAGAAATCCTTCTACAGCTTTCTTTGCTGTGCCACCCAAGTACTTTCTTATGTAATAAAGTTTTTCATTCTTTGGAATGTTTTTCCGTTCTATTAATGTTTCAAAGGATAGTTGCCAGTCTCTGAATTTCAAAGGATCTCCAGTAAATACTGCAGGCTCTGGTGTTGGAAGACGATTAGCACTTATAGCTTCTGCTAGCACATTAACCAGATCTAAGCTATTCTGCTCTTGGGGCCTGAACACTGTGGCTTGAGGAATGAATGAGGGACTTGATGCATTGAGAGCTTGGGTTGTGACTGGAGGGATTGTGGGGTTAGGGACTTGAAGTTCTCCTACTACTTCCACATCATACAACATGTCAGTCATATCAACATTCTCTTCAACTTCATTATAAACCTTTACTCGGGCTCTAGCAGCGTTCAGCTTCTTTATTTCTTCTAGGCGTGCAAGCTTTCTGTGTTTATCTTGGATTGCTTGTTGTCTAGCTAAGTTCTCCGATTCAAATTGTGCTAGCCGTTGTTTATTTTCAGCCTCTAGCATTTGAAGTTCTGTTTCTTCCCTGTCTTGTTCTTCCAGTACAGCCAAGACCTCCTGAGATGCAGCAGCTTCAGCCACAGCCTCTATTCTTTTGACTGAGTGGATGCTAGAGTGGTTGGAACTACATCTTGATCGACGAGACAGTGGCCTAGATACAGAACCTGTTGAGTCTAAGATTGATCCAACATCGGGCCAAGGTTCTTCGTCTTTATCTGCTTTATGCCCTTTAAGCTGTCTCTCTGCCCTTTGAATAATGAAACATGAGAGTGATATGCACGTATCAACCCTGCGCCGCAGGTCTGGTTCAGGGGTTTGTACTTGACGCAACTCTTCATAAATGACCTTCACATCAGAACAGGTCCGTTTCATGTTCTCAATAAGCTCGTTCAATTCATCCTCAGAAGCATCATCAGTTAATAATTCCTTGCCTATTCTTGCATGACACCTCCACTTTTCATAGTTAATTTTATATCGACGTTGTATTCCCTTCAGTCTTTCTCCTTGAAATTCTCTTCCCTTTTCTGTTAGGGTGCGCATTCTTTCACTTCTTCGTAGCTGTTCTACTTCTGTAGATTCGGTGTCTGTAGCTTCAGCAGATGGTTTAACATTTTTACGGCAGGTCTCAGTGCTTATGTCAGACATCTTGAGATAAGGGTAGTACAACTATGTAGATATTAAACTCAAATAGGGCTTCTTCTACGCTATGTGTAAGTGAAAGCTACAGTAAACTTAGTTTGAACAGCCATGAAAGTTCACATGTGTGTGTAGGAATCTTCCAAATACATTGTAGACATCAAATTTACATCAAGATAACTGTCAGAATTTAAACTTCTCTAAACTTCACATTAACTTCAGTTTCAAAACAAAATAAGAAAAATAATATTTGCTTGGCACAAATATAAGTAAAACCTTGATCACAGCAGGAATATGGTTAGAAATGCATTAAATAACTTATCATTTATATAACAATAGGTTTTCACGTCAGTATTGTACCCTTTTATATTCACTGAAGGTGCTCCTTAAACTAGATTAATTCTCATAAAACTCAAAATTACTTAGAAATCTTTAGTTTTCACTTGTAATGAGGTACCTTTTTTCAAAATTTACTAAAACTCATTAACTTTACTACCATTTGCTCTTTAAGCTTTATAACACGCAACGACTATGAATGCAAACACATTGGATTTATCTCCACATTAAGCACAGAATGCAAGGTTAACAGATCTGAGTCCTTAGTTGCAGTTTCCAAGCTAAACCACTTCTCACACCAAGTCAACTTTACTATTGTGGTAGAGCTCCTACTGGTTTTGGCTTGAAAATTTGCGCTTTAACACAGTCTAATCACCGTTGTTTGTAATCACTATGCGGACAATCCGTTATGGGCTCTGCTTATCTGCTGCATCGGATCCTCATCGCGTTGTTTCTCCTACCCGTATTGAGCAGTCGAGTTCTCACTGTAGCTCTCTTCACAACAACACAGACACAGGTCGGTTCTTTTAAACGGGCGTTTATTGCTTGGGCTCTTGTTACTCACTCCGTCACGCCTCCGCGCCTCCACGCCACATTTTACAAATAAAATACCTCGTTGGCCGCTTGTCATGAAAAGAGGTCCTTAAATCACTTTGGTTTTAGCTTTAGACGGTTCAGTATGAAACCCCTTTTTGCAACATGGCAGAGCCTCGCAAGAGACATCCGCCCACCTGCGCTTCATGGGGCAGGTTCCTTCTCATGTTCTCCTGATAACCCCTAAGTGCACTCTCGCGAGACATTACTTTACATACAGTACATATTAAAGTCACTTAATAACAAATAAATTGGAACATGTAAATTTACTATATACATCACGTTTTTAAATTTAGATATTTAAAACTATATATTTATAAGGTTATGTAACACATTATAAAATCCATTATCTACAACATGAACTTTCCATTAAATATTGTTCAATAACATTTACAGAGGCAATGAGGATTTTTGGTCTTGTCCGTTTCGGGAGATGGACGTCTGAGACAGAACTCTGTTAGCATCCATCCATCCATTATCCAACCCGCTATATCCTAACTACAGGGTCACGGGGGTCTGCTGGAGCCAATCCCAGCCAACACAGGGCACAAGGCAGGAAACAAATCCCGGGCAGGGTGCCAGCCAACCGCAGGGCGACTCTGTTAGCTGTGGTGTTATTTTTCCTTTTTTTTTTTTACTGTCGTCCCGAGACATCCTGTACAGTCGTGGTCAAAAGTTTTGAGAATGACACAAATATTGGTTTTCACAAAGTTTGCTGCTTCAGTGTTTTTAGATCTTTTTGTCAGATGTTTCTATAGTATACTGAAGTATAATCGCAAGCATTTCAAAAGTTACAAAATCTTTTATTTACAATTACATTAAGTTTATGCAAAGAGTCAATACGTGCAGTGTTGGCCCTTCTTTCTTTTTAAAGATCTCTGCAATTCACCCTGGCAGGCTGTCAATCAACTCCTGACTGATGGCAGCCCATTCTTGCATAATCAATGCTTGGAGTTTGTCAGAATTTGTGAGTTGAGTTCTAATTGGGATAAGGTCCTGGGAGTTTCATGGCCATGGACCCCAAATTTCGATATTTTGTTCCCCAATCCACTTAGTTATCACTTTTGCCTTATGGCACAGGTGCTCCATCCTGCTGGAAAAAGTGTTCATCGCCTGGGGTAAAGTCAAGTTGCATTACCTGAAGCTTTATTCAACAGCGCTCACTGGCGACACGTACTGCTAAATGTTATGAACAGCAGCCAAATTAGTTGACGGTCGTGAGCTCATGGGTATGGTGCCGAAATGTATTTATAAGAGCTGATACAGACGTTCTTCTTTTAACCATACCAGCCATGTCATAATCTTTTTTAAATTCATGCACAAACGTGTCTCTGTATTTATATCTTCACATATTTAATGTATTGTTAAAGTATTGTACATAATGTATTGTATGTGTAAGTGAGGAGTGCATAAGTGGAGTTGCCAAAAATAAAGGATGCACAAACACATGAGCACAGCAAGGTTCAAATTTTTGCTGGGAATCCATGCTTGTGCGACAGGACTGTAATGCTCCAAAAACTGAGCACTATACAGTCATATGAAAATGTTTGGGAACCCCTCTTAATTCTTTGGATTTTTGTTTATCATTGGCTGAGCTTTCAAAGTAGCAACTTCCTTTTAATATATGACATGCCTTATGGAAACAGTAGGATTTCAGCAGTGACATAACATTTATTGGATTAACAGAAAATATGCAATATGCATCATAACAAAATTAGAGGTGCATAAATTTGGGCACCACAACAGAGATATGACATCAATACTTAGTTGATCCTCCTTTTGCAAATATAACAGCTTCTAGACGCTGTCCTCCTATAGCCTTTGATGAATGTCTGGATTCTGGATGGAAGTATTTTTGACCATTCTTCCATGCACAGCCTCTCCAGTTCAGTTAAATTTGATGGCTGCCAAGCATGGACAGCCTGCTTCAAATCATCCCATAGATTTTTGATGATATTCAGGTCAGGGGACTGTGACGGCCATTCTAGAACATTGAACTTCTCCCTCTGCATGAATGCCTTTGTAGATTTCGAACTGTGTTTTGGGTCATTGTCTTGTTGGAATATCCAACCCCTGCGTAACTTCAACTTTGTGACTGATGCTTGGACATTATCCTGAAGAATTTGGGTTGAATTCATCCGACCCTCGACTTTAACAAGGGCCCCAGTCCCTAAACCAGCTACACAGCCCCACAGCATGATGGAACTTCCACCAAATTTGACAGTAGGTAGCAGGTGTTTTTCTTGAAATGTGGTGCTGTTCTTTCGCCATGCAAAGCGCTTTTTGTTATGACCAAATAACTCAATTTTTGTCTCATCAGTCCAAAGCACTTTGTTCCAAAATAAATCTGGCTTGTCTAAATGAGCATTTGCATACAACAATTGACTCTGTTTGTGGCGTGAGTGCAGAAAGGGCTTCTTTCTCATCACCCTGCAATTACACCATCTGCAGCAAGATGTTCTTGCAGGTCTTTGGAGGTGATCTGTGGGTTGTCTGTAACCATTGTCACAATCCTGCACATATGCCGCTTCTGTATTTTTCTTGGCCTGCCAGACCTGCTGGGTTTAATAGCAACTGTGACTGTGGCCCTCCATTTCCTGATTCCATTCCTTACAGTTGAAACTGACAGTTTGAACCTCTGAGATTGCTTTTTGTAGCCTTCCCCTAAACCAGGAGACTGAACAATCTTTGTTTTCAGATCTTTTGAGAGTTGCTTTGAGGATCCCATGATGTTAGTCTTCAGAGGAGAGTCAAAGGAAAGGACAACTTGCAATTGACCACCTTAAATACCTTTTCTCATGATTGGACACACCTGTCTATGAAGTTCAAGGCGTAACGAGCTAATCCAACCAATTTGGTTTTGCAAGTAATCAGCATTGAGCAGTGACAGGCATTTAAATCAGCAAAATTACAAGGGGACCCAAATTTCTGCACAGCAAGTTTTCACATTTGATTTAATTTCTTACAACTAAATACTGCTTCACTAAAAATCTTTGTTCAGAAAACACCACAGTACTCAGATGTTCCTAGAAAATGAAAGACATACCACTGGTATCTTTTTTGTTGAAAGTAGAGTCAATAATTATGCAGGCTGAGAAGGGTTCCCAAACTTTTTCATATGACTGTATATATTACTGTATTTCCTTATTTGAAGTATAAGGTAAATTAAGCTGTGTAAAGTGTGTCTCTTTGGAGAATCTTTGGGTACTGCTGGTTTGACTTTCAGCAGTTTCTCATGGAGTCTCAAATGGGGCATGTTACCTGCATTGTGAGGGAGCGTCAGTTGCGTCACTACGGCAATGTAGCACAATTCCCAGTGGGTGATCCAGCTTGCAGGATCCTCATTGTTGAAGATCTGGCCAAGGGGACATCCATATAACACCTTGCCTGCGGCAGATAGATGGTAATTTCCAGAGGTGGACCGTGTGTTTGTGTGGGGGGTTGCCAACCAGGATCAAGAGCTGTTTTGTTGTGTCGTAGGTGCGGTAATGCGCTGTACCAGTGCATGCTCCCAAACCTGTTATTAAATTACTAGGGGGCTTCGCTCGCCAACCCCTGGTCTTGGGTAACCCGAAATAGATTTGAAAGAGATTATTGTTGGCATAACCCGAAATACATTGATGAATGTATTCGATATGTGCCTGCATTGCTTGTGGCATTTCAGACGCGCGCTGTATGCGCCTGCGTTCATTGATTATATCCAGGCGGGCTCGTGTTTGTATCTCCGTCAGTTGTGGTCTTTCGTTTTGAACCCGTGCCTGCTTTGCTTCCGCAGTTTCTGACGCGCGTTATAGGCGTCTATGTACATTGTATTTGTTCATGCGGAGCTGTTTGGTTTTGGAGCCGAGACAGTTTTGTTTCCACGGTTTCAGACGCGCATTGTAGGCGCCTACGTCTATTGTTTTTATCCATGCGGGCTCGTTTTTGTAGCTCCGTTAGTTGAGCTGGATCGTTTTTGGAGCCATGACCATGACTCGATTAGTTATCCGTTGTCTACCGTTAGTAATATGGATAATTGCACTTACTGTTAATACGGAGCGTTTTCTGTGGTTGTACCGTTAATAATGCATCACTGTAATGTGATTCACATATGCTTTATGGTTTGGACGTGTGAGGATGCCATACGTTTAATACGGAGAGTTCGTGGCGTGTTGTTGCTTCATGTCCTATTCAGAAGCACGTTTTGGACGCCTGCGTCTTTCGTACTTTCCCGCGCCTGCCGTACTGAGCTCGTTCGTTTTGGAGCCGTGCCCGCTTTGCCCGCGGCATTTCAGACGCGCGTTGTAGGCACCTGCGTTCGTTGATTTTATCCAGGCGGGCTCGTGTTTGTATATCCGTCAGTCGAGGTCGTTCGTTTTGAACCCGTGCCTGCTTTGCTTCCGCAGTGTCAGACGCGCGTTGTAGGCGCCTACGTCTATTGTTTTTATCCAGGCGGGTTCGTGTTTGTATCGTTCAGCTGTATTGTATTTGAATTTGGTGTAAAGCGTTCAGCGGTTTGTACAATCCCAAGCAGCACATTATTCCTAACTTCACTCCGCAGTAGTGCCACTCACAATATGGCGGTGACACCTGCGCCTTCACTCCGCAGTAGTGCCACTCACATTATGGCGGTGACGCCTGCGCCTTCCGTACTATCTTTGTGGACCTATGGGGCCTCCGTAGCCTCTCACGGTTGACTCTGGGGTGCAGCATAGAATCCTCTTTTGTGTGTGGCTGTATCGTTAGTCGTTAGCTATGGGCGCGTTGTTGCTTCATTTCTCATTCACGTTAGTTGAGCTCTTTCGTTCTTGGGCCGTGACTCCTTCGTTCGCGGTGGATAAGACTTCGCTTGCGGTGTATGAGACGCGCGCCTGCGCAGTATGTCTCATGGTCCCATCGCCGTGTACCTGCGTCCATATCCGGTTTATTCTCGGTTAGTAATATGGATTATGCAGGCTGAGAGGGGTTCCCAAACTTTTTCATATGACTGTATGTAATAAGTGGGAGGGAAACTTTTATGGACTTTTTCACTGTGGTTGGGCAGAGGCGGTTCCTTTGCTTAGAAACAACCGACCCAGCCTTGATGAACACCCTCTCACATAGGAGTGAGAATGCTGGTGGTGAACATAAAATGTTAAATACTAGCGGATATAGGTTGTGTACGCCTGCTTTAGCCTATTTCAGTATTAAAGTGAAATCGTAGTACTTGGAAGATTTGTCTCACTTAAATAACAATCCACTTCAACAGATGCATCTGCAGTGGCATTTGAGCTCCTCGTTCAACAGAACAGATGCCACAGGTCACTACTGTTGATCGACAAAATTCGCCAAGGCGTTTGTCACAGAAAATATGCCGTATACCCCGTTAACTCTGCTGTTCGCCTTGTTGAAGCCGTCTTTTGGCAAACATGTATTGTTTTCAGAGTATCCCATGAGGCTTTGCTGCAATCGCCACACACAGAAAACATTACATTTATGATATTCCCTATTCCAGCTCTCTGCATATTTAGAATCCTTAGATTTATACTTGATATCATTTCCATGATGAAATGCATTAAAGTATGTATGTTACATTTTATAGATAAGACATTAATTTCATTTAAATAATGAATACTGTTAATAATTACACATGTGGGGGCGGCACGGTGGCGGAGCGGTAGCGCTGCTTCCTCGCAGGGAGTCGCGTCCTTTGTGTTCCCTGCCTGGAGTTTGCATGTTTTCCTGCTGGATTTCCACAGTGTGCTCCAGTTTCCTTCCAAAGACATGAAGTTTTGGTGATTTGGTGACGCTAAAATGACGCTAGTTTGTGTGTATGCTTGTGTTCACCTTGCGATGAGCTGATGACCCGTCCAGACATTTTGTTTCACTCTTGCGCCGATGCTGCTAGTCTAGAATGGGCACATCCCTGGACTGATGGATGTAATCATAAACATCCTTTTCCAATATATCGTGACAAGGTGTCCTCGGAATTTAATGGATGTTTCAGGCAATTCACAAGACAGCGAAGCCAAACGTTTTTTCACCATGATGATATCTTGCACTGCCACCTGGTGGAATCTTCTAGATTTACGTAAAATACGCACGTAAATATAAACAGTAAAACGCGTGAGTGGCAGTAGAGTCCGCTGGAGCTTGAGTCGCGTAGCGGCGCTCTTCCTTTTTGCCGTATAAGGGGATCGGTAACCTCACGAGTCTCTTCACGCTGCTGTCTTTCTATTGCCCACCTGTTGAACTGTTCATTGCATATCTTTTAAAAGTTTGAGGTATTTAAGGGGCATTATACACTTGCTTTTACGAAAATACAAGAGTCACCAGTGAACAAGATTTTTCTTAGTTAATACAAAGGTACACATTACCACATAATAATAAAGTGTACATACACATTTGTAACTTGTCTATCATAACTGTAAAATACATACATTTATTACATGTTAGATATGCACTGTAACCTAATACGGTTGTCAGCGCAATCGGTTTTGTTTAAAATACACGTGGTACATTATGGTAGAAATAAAGACATCAGCTACAGACCACGGATATAAGTACGATCGGACGTTACTTAGTGAATACAAAAGTACACATTAACATATAATAATAAAGTGTACATACACATTTGTAACTTGTCTGTTTATCATAACCGTAAAATACATATATTTAAAACATGTTAGACATGCACTGTAACCTTATACGGTTAGCAACGCAATCGGTTTTGTTTAAAATACACGTGGTACATTTTGGTAGAAATAAAGATAAGACACCAGTTACAGACCACGGACATAAGTACGAGCGGACGTTATTAGGTAAGACGGAAGCCCATGAATACCTTTACTTCAGCCAGATACAGAATACTAATTTCTGTGCGACGCTTAGTTCGGCTCCATGTAGCTAATTTGCATATGTAATTAGCCATTTGTTGTAGCACCAATAGAAAACAAGCCTTAAAGGAGCCCTCCCGTTCCTGCTTCCCTCCTCAGATATCACAGGGCAAACTGAAATGATAAAAACGAAAGCTTTATTACAATTTATACGGCGTTTCTTTCTTAATGGATGGAGAAAAATGCGAAGCATCTGCACAAATACAGGTAAAACAAAAATGACTTGTCGCTTCGCTTGAGCCGCGACATTAAACAATGAAACGTGCCAGCTCCACACAGCAGCTCCGTGGCATGGCTAATTTGTGCCTGAAGAGTGGAGCACAATCTGTGAGCATAATCATCTACTTACTTATTGCTAGTCTGTGGCCGTTTCTTGTATTTTGTTTGTGGTATTCGTTCTCCCCAAGGCTTTTGTTATTTGTGGCGTGATGGCGCAGTGGTTAGCCCTGCTGCTTCACAGCACATATCACATATTTAGCCACACTAATCCTCCCACCATAGTTGGCAGATTTTTTTCTTAGCCCCCAGGAACACTTAAAAGACCATTACATCATTACAGTTCACTCAAAGCTCGTTTAATTCCTCTATATTTAATGTATGTCACAGAGTTCGGTTTGCCTAAGAAATATATATATATATATATATATATATATATATATATATATATATATATATATATATATATATATATATATATATATATATATGAATACTTTAATAAACAGTGATTATTCTTTGCATTACATGATTAGTTATCAGTGTTAATATGTCAGCAGAAATCAACAGAACTAATAATCACTTACTACAGCTGGTTATAGATAGATAGATAGATAGATAGATAGATAGATAGATAGATAGATAGATAGATAGATAGATAGATAGATAGATAGATAGATAGATAGATAGATACTTTATTAATCCCAGGGGGAAATTCACATTATAGGCTCAGCTGCTGCTCATAAAGAGACTGGGAGCTGAACTGAAGGCTCACTGGACAGTTCAGATTGCACTTCAGTGTTCTTAATTATAACTGCACCATTCTGCTTTGGTTCGACAAATTGCTTCACTTAATTTGTTTTGGATTGGAAAGCCATGGTTTTTGAACCTTTGGTCAAGCATGATTACAATTGTCATTACACTTAGTGATTCAGTTGTGCACAGGGTGTCTTTCATACGTCACACTAGGCTGTCAGTCCGCTGCTGTGCTACATCACTAGTTATGCTCCCTGACATACTTAGCACAGCATTTTCATCAATGGTACAACTTTTGGAGATGAAACCCTTTTCTCCTCTGATATCTCCACTATAGCCTGATGAATAGGGCCAGCCCATGAAGACTATCTGGAGCCGCCTAATATTTATGTGCATTAGGTATGGGAATGTCTGTCTTTTGAGACACCAGTGCTGCCCCCCAGTGGTGCTCTCTGATGATACAGGGGTTCCCACACATGAAAGGTGCTGTTCCACGTGTGCCAACCTCAATGATCATCTTCAGATTCTGTTTCCCATTGTGTTCCTCTACCTGGGCCAGTCCCTCTTTTGCTATAGTATTTGTCCTGAAAAATATCACATTTTCTGGCGTTAGCACATACAATATATCATTAAGGGCAGGGACCTGATCAAATGATTTTCTCACTATTAAATTCATTGCATATGCCATGCCTCACGGGTAAAGCAATAGCACAAGCTATCATGTTTGGAGCAGCAATATTTCTTTTATTCTCCACTCCTTCATGTGTTTTGTTCTGGCTACAGCCATATTATCTGCAGTGTGTAGAGGGGAAATGTTCCAGTCCAAGCAAAATGGTGCCAAGCAAGTTAAGTATTCAAATTCATGGATGTCCACATGTCAGAAGTGAGAGTGACTGCCACCACCTTCTGAAGCTTTGCTTTGGCCTCTTCAGTGGCTTCTTGGTATTTCTGATCTACCATAGCATTTAGTGCTTGAGGATGGAAAATAAATAGTTTAGCATTCATTTTAATTAGTTAAGCTAAAATGAATTACTATACACATACACATCTTCCTAGAAGGGAGAACATAGGTGGGATCTAAAACATTTATGAGCTCCTTAAACCCCACATCTTCCACCACTGAAAATGGCTGAGTGTCCTTAATGACCATGTTCATCAAGGCCTCATCTATCATTTGCTTTTTCAAATCTACAGTACAAGGATGGTATATTTCAATAATACATGTCATGCTTTTCATAATGAAAACTTTTACTAGATTATTACTTTTGATTGTATCTTGACTGTTGGCAGGCTGTGCCTTCTCATGGACAGCTTGGTAATGCCAAAACATTGCTGAGGTTTCATTGCTGTACATAAGTTTCTTCAGGCACAGCACGCACTTCAGCTGAATTACATGAAAATGCGATAAGAATGAAAGTGCATGGTGATTAGGATGCTATGCTGATTTTGCCATCTACAGAAATTTTCAGAAGACTCGTTCATCGTTGGTTGCATTAACAATGGAGATGAGTCACAGTAGAGGGCGATTGTGGAGGACTTTGTCTTATGGTGCAGGGACAACAACCTGCAACTTAACATCAGCGAGACAAAAGAACCGATGGTGGATTTCTGACGTTCCAAGAAGCCTCTGAGACAAGTCACCATTCAGGGGGAGGACGTGGAAGTGGTGCAGAGTTGCAAGTACCTGGGGGCTCACATAAACAACAAACTGGACTGGTCTAACAACACAGTGGCGCTGGACAGAAAGGGCCAGAGCAGACTGGACTTGCTAAGCATACTCGGGTCTTTTGATGTGTGCAGCAAGCTGATGGAAACGTTCTACCAGCCCATACTAGCCAGTGTGTTCTATGCTGTGGTCTCCTGGGGAAGCAACCTGGGCACAAAAGAAGCACAATGCCTGAACAAACTTATCAAGAAAGCCTTCTCCATCACAGGGAGAACAATGGACACACTGGAAGTTATTATGGAAAAGAGGATGATGGCAAAATTGGATACCATCATGAAAAATCCCCTCCATCCCCTTCAGGAGGCGTTTTTTTTGGAGCACGTTTAGCCACAGGCTCATTCCACCATGGTGTGCCTCTGGGGGTCTTTTCTGCCCACTGTTATTAGACAATTGAATGTTTCCATCTGATGTACTCATTAAGTTTATTTATTTATTTATTTACTGATCAATTGATTGATTGACTGTATTATTTGTTCTTTGAGTCTGTATTCTTGTGTTTAATGTTTATGGTGCTGTATGCATCTGAATTTCTCCATAGGATTAACAAACTATCTAATCTAATAATAATAATTGTCAGCATAGCAAATGATAACCATCCATCCATCATCCAACCCGCTATATCCTAACTACAGGGTCACAGGGGTCTGCTGGAGCCAATCCCAACCAACACAGGGTGCAAGGCAGAAAACAAACCCCAGGCAGGGTGCCAGCCCACCGCAGGGCACACACACACATACACCAAGCACACACTAGGGACAGTTTAGGATTGCCAATGCACCTAACCTGCATGTCTTTGGACTGTGGGAGGAAACCGACGCAGACACGTGGAGAACATGTAAACTCCACACAAGGAGGACCGAGGAAGCGAACCCAGTTCTCCTAACTGCAAGACAGCAGCGCTACCCACTGCACCACCGTGCCACCCCATGATAACCAGTAAACACCCATTAACACATACAGACCTTATTGGTTGTAACCATGTCAAAATATTCCCACATAGAGGAGGATTTCCTGTTTCTTGCAGGCTCCATTTCAAAAAGAATTTCAACAAAAAAGAAAGTTAAAAACGAAATAATAAATTACTTTATACATAAATAATAAATCTACTACTATCACTACTATTTTATTACTACTATATTATTTCATACTTATATATTTTCTTAATCTGAATGAAGGATATTGTTTTTCATTTATGTTGAAGTGTTTTTTACTTTGTTTTTTATGTATTTGAACAAAGCTGTATCCTAATATATGATAGTTTTGTATTTAGTAAGTGGTTATCTATTTTTGCATTTTGCCTTGAGAGATGTTGTGGTGCTCTGTGTCTGCGATTGGTGAGGTGTGCTGTGAAAGAACAAAGTACAGTAGATTATACTGTTGTACTGGATTTCTGAGGTGGTCATGATAGATTGGACATCAAGCTCTTTTAAGAGGATCACTTGTGTTCTGTTTTGTGTGCTGTATTTAATAATAATAATCATCATCATCATAATAAAAATACATTTTATGAGGGACATTCAAAAAGTTTCCGCACTTTTATATTTTCATTGGAAACAGTGAAGGTGGGAGGAATAGTAATCGGGCATTAAAATGTTGGTGCGACGCTGGGAAAATTACATCTCAAATGAAGGTGACTATGTAGAAAGTGATGTAATTTGGTTTTGAAATCCTTATTAAATAGAGCTAAAAAAAAGTGTGGACACTTTTTGAATGTCCCTCATATTTATACAGCACCATTCCTACTTTTTTTGACACCCATTGCATGTCCATCCTTCCCTAGAAGGGGCTCTTTCATGCCCTTACCAAGTTTTTAACCAACTCAAATATTCAGAGGGGGCTTAAAAAATGTATACACACTTTCAACAGTTGTTCTCTTTGGACTTTTCAGAAGTTGAATCGAATTACGGCAACGATGTGCAGTATGACATTATCTCAGAAGATGTCGTTACTTGCATGAATGAGACCAGCTACGGTGGCCGCACTTCGAGAAGAAATTGAAATGGCGTGTGCGTCAATCTCAACGGACACTTTGGCCAACATTGTTCAAGCAGTAGTTCACTGTAATGAGAAGTGTCTGGATGCTCATGGTAACCATTTGGAGCACCTGTTGTAAATGTAGAAGTCAAAAGTGACTTAAATTCATCCTTTGATGTCTGTATAAATTTAATATCACCACTTTAATACAGGTTTTTCTTTTGTTGAAACGTGTATACATTTTTTGCCCCCCTCTGTATATATCTTAAGAAACCACACTGATGTAAAGTACTTTTTCTGCATAAACATATGACAAACTGGAATAAAAAATACATCACCAGAAAAACCATTACCAGAATAAATTTCTAACTTTTTAAATTGTATTACTCAAAGGGTACAAGTAGACAGGTGCTGTGTAGTGTGTGGTCAAATACCAAGCATTGTGGAGTCAGTTATTACTAGTGGCAAAATATGAAAGAAGGGCCCTCATGGTCAGGTACACTGGAGCATATAATGTTAGCTTGCACCCAATATGCTGTTTATTTATGTATTTATTTATTTTTGGGAGCCTAAATATGCTTTATGTTCTGTCAATGTGTGATGAGACCATGAAATATAAATATTCAGAATCTCAAAGTTGTTAACATCAGTGCCTGGTATTGGACCTGAATTCTGCCAGTAAGGCCTCACACAGCCATGGAGACGCCAAAGGTATGTATGAACTACAAATAAAAATTTGACTTGTTTTAATCTCTAAATAGACATTTTGCTTAAGTAATGTTATTCTTTACTTTAATAGACACTTATTTCTTGGACTCAAAATGGGTATTAAAAATTCCAAAACTATCCATCCATCCATCCATCCTCTTCCGCTTATCCGAGATTGGGTCGCGGGGGCAGCAGCTTGAGCAGAGATGCCCAGAATTCACTTTCTCTGGCCATTTCTGCTAGCTCTTCCGGGAGAATCCCAAGGCGTTCCCAGGCCAGCCGAGAGACATAGTCCCTCCAGCGTGTCCTGGGTCTTCCCCGGGGCCTCCTCCCGGTTAGACATGCCCAGAACACCTCACCAGGGAGGCGTCCAGGAGGCATCCTGATCAGATGCCCGAGCCACCTCATCTGACTCCTCTCGATGCGGAGGAGCAGCGGCTCTACTCTGAGCCCCTCCCGGATGATTGAGCTTCTCACCCTATCTTTAAGGGAGATCCCAGACACCCTACGGAGGAAACCATTTCAGCCGCTTGTATTCTCGATCTCGTTCTTTCGGTCACTACCCATAGCTCATGACCATAGGTGAGGGTAGGAACATAGATCGACTGGTAAATTGAGAGCTTTGCCTTGCGGCTCAGCTCCTTTTTCACCACGACAGACTGATGCAGAGCTCGCATCACTGCGGATGCCACACCGATATCCCAAAACTAATAAAAGTCAAATTAGGTCAGGTAGTTGAATAGCGTAACAGAGGCACAATCGCAAAAATTGCTGAATTAAAGTATCAATGTGAAAAATCAGCTTGACAGAGTTGTCAAGATGAACTTAACTGATGGATACACATGCTTCGCAGAGTAGTTAGTAAATACCGTAATATTAATAATGATACATTCATATGCTGTATCATCTTTTCTATTATCAAAACACTTTACAAATATTCAGAGGGCACAAAAGGTATTCCAGCACAGCACAGAAAAAGATCAAAGAAATGTATCAGAATACAAACTAATATCAAACATTAAACACCAAATGATAGCTTAATAAATGAAACACAAACATTTGAATTAGAATTAGAAAATATAAGTATGGTAACACGTTTCTCACATCCAGTGTTGTTATTGAGTGGAGACAGTCAAAGGATGCCGCAACCCATCATGTTTTTATTTATTTGGAAAAAATAACATCAAGTTGAACTTATACAAAACATTACTTCACAGTTAAACTAGAAAAAAAAGAAGAAAAATCAAAGTTAAAAAAAGAAAGCAGGTACAAAAAGAGACATAACCTAACAAAACAGAATTGAATCCCTTATTGGCCAAGAACTATGGCTAAGGATCTTATTGTTATGCTGGCACTTACAATTGTGGGGGTAAAGCACAGACATGAAGTAACTTGCTGTCTTTCACTTCACCCCCCCCCCCACCCCCCATCTTGCCTTCCCAAGTGAGACTGAACCAAGCCCATCACTTTCTTCACAGTTTGATTTTGTCTATTCCCTGGTATGTGGTTTTGAGTGTGTCAATTATATAATCTGTAAACCTAATAGAGCCGAAGAACTGGAATACAAGATCCACAACCAGTGCACTCAGTACAACTGTTATGATGTACCAAACATGCCATAAATTATATATTTTTGTGCATATATGATGTATGGCCTGTTTGGCCACTCACAAATTGTTGCTATATTGAGACCAGACATGTATCACTGTGGAATATTTGACACACCTTATCAAACAAGGAGCAGAAGCTGATCCATAGGCAGAGGGGGGATGCAATGGAATATTAGGAATATTATATAAATGTTACATACAATAACTAGTAATCAAACTGTATCCTAGAACTGAAGGGTTTACATGGGTAACTTATTCAAAATTCAAAACTGTAATCACATTATTGCCCATCTTTAGTGTGCCTTGCTAAGTCAAATTGGGGAGCGTGCACTGGTACAGTGCGTTGCTGCACCCACTACACAACGAAACAACTCGGGATCTCGGTTTGCATCCCCCCAGGCAGACACGCTGTCCAGTCCCACCCTCCGGAAATGACCCTCTATCTATCTATCTATCTATCTATCTATCTATCTATCTATCTATCTATCTATCTATAAAGTAGCCAGGTGTTACGTGGGCGACCCATTGGTCGCACTGGATCACCCTCAGGGAAACGTGCCACATGGCCATAGTGCCGTATGTTATAATATATTTTGTTATTAAGTTTAATGTCACTGTCTTTGTGCCCACTGTTATGGACTCCTTCATACAGGCAGGCCAAGTATGGTACGCAGGGTCTCAGCATTTAGAATTGCCGAGCCAAGCACAGGACTAGAGAGCCAAAGACAACTGGAGAATTGAATAGTCAGCCTAAAGACAGACTAGTATATTTCTGTCTTCTGTCAGCACACTATCCTCTTTCCTTGTTGGGAGAATGAGAACTGCATGTAGGCATTGTGCTATTCCTGTACTTTTGAAGGTGGGGTTTGAGTCCTTTCCTGTCCTTGTTTGGATCCAGAGAAGGAACCTGCACTTGGAGCAACCAGTATATAAGGATGGATCTATGGCCAACACACTTTGAAGCTAACGGATGGAAGATTATGTCCTCTGTCCGGAAAAGCCTTTCAGCGTGGCGACGAAAGATGGCAGACTGCGTAGGTCAAGACCCCCACATGCTTGATAGAGTCTGTCATAAGCTTCCCGTCTGTAATACTGCGTGAACCCGTCAGTAAAGTCAGCTAAATTATCCTTATACTTCTCATGTAATCTTGTAACCGCCATATCGAATGCTTGGTTGGGGGGGAATAATACCTTTTTAATTTATAATTATTTAAATTCAGGTTAATTAAAACGCCGGAATCGAAAAGAACACATTTGCAGAGAGCTAATGCCTCTTAAGGAAACACCGTAACTGACTCTCCCTCACAATGCACGTAATGTGCCTCATTCGGGACTCCATGAGAAACCGCTCATTCGACACAAAGTTAAACCAATGGTACCCAAGGATTTTCCAGAGAGACACAGCACCAAAGGAGTCCAGTCTTCGTCTCAGGTCACTGGATAGCGTCCATGTCTCGCAACCATATAGCAAGACAGGAAGCACCAGGACTCTAAAGACTTGGACCTTCGTCCTTTTGCACAGATATCGGGAGCGCCACACACCCCTTTCCAGCAACCTCATGACCCCCCATGCTTTTCCAATCTGTCTATTGACTTCATAGGAAGAGTCACCAGAGACATGAATGTCACTGCCAAGGTAAGTAAACCTCTCGACAAGGTCGACACTCTCTCCGCAAACAGACACACTGCTGATGCCCAAGAGGTCATTAAAGGCCTGGATCTTGGTTTTTATCCAGGACATTCGCAATCCCAGACACTCAGACTCCTTGCTCAGTCTCTCGAGTGCCCCGATCAGAGCCTCCATTGACTCCGCGAAGATCACAGCAGCGTCAGCAAAGTCAAGATCTGTGAACCTTACCTCACCAACAGATGCCCCACAGCCACTGGACCCCACGACCTTGCCCAACACCCAGTCCATACAAGCATTGAACAGAGTAGGAGCAAGAACACACCCCTCATGAACCCCAGAATCAACTGGGAAAAACGCAGAGGTCCTGCCTCCACTTTGCACAGCACTCACAGTACCTGTGTACAGGCCGGCCATGATATCCAGCAACCTCGAGGGGATCCCACAAATACTCAGGATGTCCCACAGGGCAGCTCGATCAACTGAGTCGAACGTTTTGTGAAAACCAACAAAGGCTGCAAAGAAACTCTGCCGATATTTGCTTTTGGGCTCCATGAGAACCCTTAGTGCCAGGATGTGGTCAATGGTAGACTTCTTAGGCGTAAAAGCAGACTGTTCTGGTCGCTGTTAGGTGAGCAAGTGATCACGGATCCTATTGAGGACGACCCTAGCAAGGACCTTACCCGGCACCGAGAGCAGTGTTATAACCCTGTAGTTGCTGCAATCCAGGCGATCACCCTTCCCTTTCCAGATAGGGATGACAAGTCCCATTTTCCAGTCAGTTGAGATAATGCCAGTCTCCCAAATGGAAGCAAAGATTGCTTGCAATGCCAGGAGGACAGCCTTACCACCAGCCTGGAGAAGTTCACCCCGGATACCCTGCAGCCAAACCCCCCAGCTGGTTCACCACCTGTGAAATCTCAGTGAGATTGGGTGCTTCACAGCTATTTGGAGGATCAGCCTCAAGAACCATGGACCCAGAGATATCCAAAGTCCTAGCTGGAGGATCAACTTTGAACAACTGCTTAAAATAGCCAGCTACTTACGGATGACAGTGACCCGCTGGCCTTGCTAAACAGGCTACTATTTCAGTTGGATTTTCAGGCAAATGACAACAGTAAAATTATTTGATTAATTTCACTAAAGTCTAAGTGAACTCACTGAAATATGGCAGTCCGGATGCAAGGAGTAGAGTTGGCGAAGGTGGATGAGCTTCAATACTTGGGATCAACAGTACAGAGTAACAGGGATTGTGGAAGAGAGGTGAAAATGAGAGTGCAGGCAGGGTGGAATGGGTGGAGAAGAGTGTCAGGAGTAATTTATGACAGACGGGTATCAGCAAGAGTGAAAAGGAAGGTCTACAGGACGGTAGTGAGACCAGCTATGTTATATGGGTTGGAGATGGTGGCACTGACCAGAAAGCAGGAGACAGAGCTGGAATTAGCAGAGTTAAAGATGCTAAGATTTGCATTGGGTGTGACGAGGATGGACAGGATTAGAAATTTAGTGCATTAGAGGGTCAGCTCAGGTTAGACGGTTGGTATACAAAGTCAGAGAGGTGAGATTGCGTTGGTTTGGACATGTGCAGAGGAGAGATGCTGGGTATATTGGGAGAAGAGTGCTAAGGATAGACCTGTCAGGGAAGAGGAAAAGAGGAAGGCCTAAGCAAAGGTTTATGGATGTGGTGAGAGAGGATATGCAGGTGATAGGTGTGACAGAGCAAGATGAAGAAGACAGAAAGATATGGAAGAAGATGATCAACTGTGGCAACCCCTAACGGGAGCAGCCGAAAGAAGACATAAGTAAGTAAATATCTGTGTTTACTAAAATTCCAATTCTCTGTAGCACTTTTCCAGTTTTGTGTATCTTTTTTTTAACCGCTAATCATAAACAACAAGTTGTAAAACTGTGGTATAATTGCAATAATAATAATACACTCGATTTAGTGCTACACTGTAAGATATTGGCATTGGTATGCTGCAGTTGCAGATGTATCCTAGGATATAGCACTCTGTCTCACATATTGTTTTTGCTTGCCTTATAGGCTGGAAATACCTTACAACCCATTTTAATTGGCTCCGTGACGCATGCCTTCTTTTTTAAAATATTGGTTAGGCAATTGGCTTAAGTACAAAATGACTGGCATGTAACCCCAGTTGGTGATTTGCTGAATGACAAGGTGATTAACCGAAAACCCTAATATATGACTGGCCGAAGAAGTTAGCGATACCAAAAATTTAATATATGATTGGTTAAAGTCGAAAATGATTGCCAAATGATCACGCCCATCCGAGACGTCCATTTTATACAGGGCAGCTGTTTGTCATCGGTCACGTGGTTTTCTACAAAACGATACAAGCCTCAAAGTGAGGCTCATCTGACTCGCCTCCTACTGATCAACACACGCCTTGAAGCTTTGGTTTAAAATGCCCCGACTGCCATCAGCAAAATCTGCATTAAGAAAAGACTGACCAATAACTTGTTAGTATTTACCACAGAGATGGTGGCTATTGCATTGGGATGGGTAGAAGAGGTCTTCCCTGAGCATGTACTGATTTGTTCTAATTTATTATCTGCTCTCTCAAGTATTAAGTCAGTAAATTCTAAATAGGCCAAATATATTGTGGTAGAAATCACCATCTTAATTAAAGAAAGAAACTTATTCTTTTAACAAGACAAGTCTGATAAAACTGGTCAGTAATCAGGCAGGAGGAAAGCTTGTCTATCTGTGTCATTTATTACTCTTCACCTAATGCTTGAACAGGGAGCATTCTACTACAGCATGATCAGAATGGTCATAGAACAAAAGCAGAAGCTCATTGACAACTGAATTTACATGACAGTGCTGATTAATGCTGATATATCATAATCTGGTTAAAAGACATGAGGTGTCAAGCACAGAGCACAACCAGCCTAAATAAAAGTATTTCTCCATTATATCCTTGTTCTTTGATATCTCTTAGTTTAGACATTACCCTTGAAATCTCAGTGTATGTGATGACTGTCCAGTTTTATTGTTTACAGGACATCTGCTGATCTCTTAATCATACATTTGGTGTATTACATCAACCTGCTCCGGGCACATTCTCGTCTTTGTTGTTCACTTGACCTTTATCTGGTTTCCTGATATGCCTAACCAGGTTTCTGACATGTATTAACCCTTTATGTTGTTTCTTTAAGATGAAAGCAATGTTACCCTAAAATTATCCATCCATCCATCCATTGTCCAACCCACTATATCCTAATACAGGATCATGGGGGGTCCAATCCCAGCCAACACAGGGCGCGAGGCAGGAAACAAACCCCGGGCAGGGTGCCAGCCCACTTGCAGGGCGCACGTGTGCACACCCACACACCAAGCACACACACTAGGGACAATTTAGAATCGCCAGTGCACCTAACCTGCATGTCTTTTCAGCCTATATACATCGGACTTCCAATACAACTCGGAGTCCTGCCACGTGCAAAAGTTCGCTGACGACACTGCTATCGTGGGCTGCATCAGGAGTGGGCAGGAGGAGGAGTATAGGAACCTAATCAAGGACTTTGTTAAATGGTGCGACTCAAACTACCTACAGCTGAACATCAACAAAACCAAGGAGCTGGTGGTGGATTTTAGGAGGACCAGGCCCCTCATGGACCCCGTGATCATCAGAGGTGACTGTGTGCAGAGGGTGCAGACCTATAAATACCTGGGAGTGCAGCTGGATGATAAATTGGAATGGACTGCCAATACTGATGCTCTGTGTAAGAAAGGACAGAGCCAACTATACTTCCTTAGAAGGCTGGCGTCCTTCAACATCTGCAATGAGATGCTACAGATGTTCTATCAGACGGTTGTGGCGAGCGCCCTCTTCTACACGGTGGTGTGCTGGGGAGGCAGCATTAAGAAGAAAGACGCCTCACGCCTGGACAAACTGGTGAGGAAGGCAGGCTCTATTGTTGGCATGGAGCTGGACAGTTTGACATCTGTCACAAATGTTGCGCTCAGCAGGCTCCTATCAATTATGGAAAATCCACTGCATCCACTAAACAGTATCATCTCCAGACAGAAGAGCAGCTTCAGAGACAGACTGCTGTCACTGTCCTACTCCACTGACAGACTAAGATCGTTCCTCCCCCAAACTATGCGACTCTTCAATTCCACCCGGGGGTGTAAACATTAACATTATACAAAGTTATTGTCTGTTTTTACCTGCATTATTGTCAATTTTTAATTTAATATTGTTTTTTTTGTATCAGTAAGGTGCTGCTGGAGTATGTGAATTTCCCCCTATCTATCTATCTATCTATCTATCTATCTATCTATCTATCTATCTATCTATCTGTCTGTCTGTCTGTCTGTCTGTCTGTCTGTCTGTCTGTCTGTAAACTAAACCTGAGGTATATGCACAGATGCCAGAGGCAACAGGCAAGCCATACATACTACCACCTCTGCCAAAAGCGAAACTGCATGGATAAAAACAATAAACGAAGACGCCTACAACGCGCTTCTGATACACCAGAACCAGATGAGTCACAGCTCCAAAAAGAAACCGCTTTAGTGCAAATATATTTATTTAATTAAATGAAAACATTACCAGGACGCTCCCACCCTCCATCATTTTTCATTCCTCCACAGATCGGAGGGAATAGAAACTGATTGCCATTCTTGCACTTGCGATTCTTTAGAGAATCGGGGGTTTACTGGTAAACTTAGGTCACTGAGTATTCGGAACTTGTAAGGAACTTTGAAAAATCTTTGTTATACTGTACATGTTTAATTATTCCGCCCGTCTATCCAGGATCACGTCAGCCCCTGCAATCTTCATGCGCGAGGCAGGAACAAACCCTGGATGGGGCGCCAGCTCATCCCGGGGTGAAAAGGAGCACACAGATACACTTTGGTCAATAGAGCATAACAAAATCTCACGTTATATATGAGGGGCCCCTCATAGGCAACAGGCAAGCCGTACATACTACCACCTCTGCCAAAAGCGACACTGCATGGATAAAAACAATAAAAGAAGAGAACCAGATGTGTCACAGCTCCAAAAAGAAACCACTTTAGTACAAATATGTTTATTTAATTAAATGAAAACATTACCAGGACGCTCCCACCCTCCATCATTTTTCATTCCTCCACAGATCGGAGGGAATAGAAACTGATTGCCATTCTTGCATTTGCGATTCTTTAGAGAATCGGGGGTTTACTGGTAAACTTAGGTCACTGAGTATTCGGAACTTGTAAGGAACTTTGAAAAATCTTCGTTATACATGTTTAATTATTCCGTCCGTCTATCCAGGATCACGTCAGCCCCTGCAATCTTCATGCGCGAGGCAGGAACAAACCCTGGATGGGGCGCCAGCTCATCCCGGGGTGAAAAGGAGCACACGGATACACTTTGGTCAATAGAGCATAACAAAATCCCACGTAATATGCCTTTGGAAGGAAACTGAAGCACGCTGAGTAAACCCACCAGAAAAAACATACAAACTCCAGGCAGGGAAGCGGCATCCCTTACTGCGGGGTAGCAGCGCTAATGTCACGCCATCGTGCCGCCACGTTTAATACGAGTACGTGCCTTAATGCATTTCACCATGAAAATGATATCAAGTATTTATCATAGTGTTCTAAATGTTCTGAGAACAGTAATAGCATTAAGTGAATGTATTCTGTGTGGCGATCGCTGGCTCCTCTCAGTGCAAGTGGAAGTCAGTTTAAGAAGCACTAGAGGTTAGCGACTGTGTCAGAGAACGGGGTTTATGACTGGGTTTGCGAAAATCAAGTAAACACTGATTTTAATGACAAAATAAACTAACATTAAAGTGAAAATTTCGAGATTAAAGTTGAAATGTCGTCTTTAATCACAACATAAACGACGATATTAAAGTGGAAATGTCAGTCGACATTTCGAGTTTTAACCACGACATAGGCTTTTTTTTCTTAACTGTGTCCCATTTTGTTTTCTCTGTGGCCCCCTCCGTAGCCCATCCTTATAGGCAGTAGGAAACGCTAACTAAAACGACGTTTTGCAGGTAGTGCGCATTTTATGTCCTGCATTTTAATACCCCCAAGAGGGATTTTAATGTAATCTGTTCTCGAATACTTCGGCGTCTAATGCTGTATTGTCCGCAGATAATAAACTTCAAGATCTTAGTATATTTGTGTCGGTAAAAAGCAGCGGCTTCAGGCGATTCCGGATTGGTTTATTTTTTTTTTTGCAGTTGGTTACCCTTGCTCTTATTTTACGCATGAAAATTGCAGGGGCTGACGTGATCCTGGATAGACGGACGGAATAATGTTTATTATGCGTACGTGAAACATTTAAAGCACACGTGCTGCTTCGAAATTCCGTTTTTTTTCCGGGTCGAAAACAAAGTGTAAAACTAGGGATGGGACATTTGACACCGAGACCTTTGAGCTTTTATCGCTTTAAGCACACTGCTTCGAAGCCTTTTCATTTGTCAATCACTATTTATACTATACGTGGCAACGGCGTCGCGCCAGACTGCATAATTCAGATATCCATGAAAATTAGACGCCCCTGCACTTTGTGCGCATGCGTACAGCTTTCGACGGATCTGCGCGATGAGGACTCTGAAAGCGCGTTCACAGCATACGAAAAAGACAAGATTTAGGAAAAAGACAAGATTTCCTTTAATGCACCACAGCGAATTGCCCCCTTTTCTTAAATGCCCAGAGAACAGTCTTTAGAGCTGGAGACGGTCTTCTTGCCAATTAATAAGAACATCGTAAATGTAAAAGCGTCCCTTAAAAAGTGAGCAGCTTTATGGTCATTCGCGGGAGGAGTTAATATAAGCAGTCCAGAGCTTCAGAATCAACTCTAGTACAAAAAAATAAATAAATAAAAATCGTAAACTGACTTAATAGAGAAAATAAATGCTTCTATACTGTGTTCTCTTTACCGCATTCTGCTTTCGTGTGTTTGTGTTCTGGTAAGCTCGACAGTATTATACACCCGTCTACTTTCGTTAGCCATCCACCCATCTATCATCCAACCCATTATATCCTAACTACATGGTCACGGGGGTCCTCTGGAGCCAATCCCAGCCAACACAAGGCGCAAGGCAGGAAAAAAAAACCCCGGACAGGGTGCCAGCCCACCGCAGGGCGCGCACTCACACACACACACACACACTAGGGACAATTTAGAATCGCCAATGCACCTAACCTGCATGTCTTTGGACTGTGGGAGGAAACCGGAGCTCCCGGAGGAAACCCACGCAGACACGAGAAGTACATGCAAACTCCACGAAGGGCGGACCCGGGAAGCGAACCCAGGTTTCCTAACTGCGAGGCAGCAGCGCTACCGTGACGCCTATTTCATTAGCCCTTTTATTAATTTTGAGGCAGGTAGCGCTCCCCTTACGAAATGAACTAAGTTTAAGTGATACGCATTGCTAAGAGGTTGTCAATGCAGTTATTTACAAGTCAAATACTTAGCAATGAACATTAACATTTTTACACTACAAACACCCTTTTCCCAAAACATGCCAGCGTTCATTTTTCAACTTCCTTTAAATGGCATTATTCCATAAACTAATTTATGGTTCAAAGATTAATTTTCTTGTACCAAAAAGGAGCCTTATTATCGTGATTCTTATTATTCTGCAAATAAAAACTAAGTATTTACAAGATCAAAAAGGAGTTAACCGTTTTACAGCCAAGACTAAACCATAACAACCCCCAGTTCTGTGGGTGGCTTTTAAGTTTTATATGTGTTTATTATGTACAGTATATTTTTCAGTTGCACTCCAACAAGATTATCATTTAAAAGCACTAAATCAGAAACTTGACAAAATGAAGCAGCAGTATCATCTTCCCAGCTGAAGACAAATTGTGAAAACGTGAACTTCAACCTTTAAAACAGATTCAAATATATATTTTTTTGTTTTTCCCAAATAAAGCACATCAATATATTAAAGCACGGGTAATTGCAATTTCTTGCAGATGTTGAAAAGGCACTCACCTTTTCACAAGTGAAGGTGGATTGTAAAAATTCAAACCCCTACTTCCGCATAGATGAGTTTTTTCAAGATTTAAAACTTTATTTCACTTTAATTCCAAAGTGAAATAAATTAGTGACCAAAAATACATCAGCAGAGCCGTCTCTTGCTATATGCAGACTATACAGATACAAAGGGACCCCACTCCAAAGCCACAAGTTCAGCCTCGATGTATTTGGGGAGTATTAAACATTACCTGTCTGTTTGCAGCCAGCTAAGCCTCATCATTGGTTTACTGAAGCACTTATGCGCTTAAAAATTAAATGTCGGATATAAACAAAACTAAGCTACTAAAGCTAAGGAAAGCTTTGGCTTGTGTTTGTGGGGTAATTAATTAAAAGTCATTGATCAATAAGCTGTCCTCTCGCGCGATTAGTGACGTCTACCGACAGGTATAAGAAGATGAGACAGCTGAACAGCATGTGAGGAGGAGAATAACAGTAGTCAAAGCCGCATTGATACCTAAGATGGGACGAAAAAGAGCTTATACCTCTCGTAAAGAAAAAAGCAAAAAGAAGAAACTTGAAGAAGAAAAATGTGCAGAGAATAAAGGTAAAGCATTTGTTAACGATGCTGCAATAGATCAGAGTTGGAAAGTAACTTTGTTACTGTTGTTAAGTAGAACTTTCATGTGGGCTATCTGTATTTTCTGCGGTGGGCTGGCGTCCATGCCTTGCGCCCTGTGCTGGCTTGGATTGGCTCCAGCAGACCCCCGTGACTCTGTGTTAGGCTATAGCGGGTTGGATAATGACTGATTATCTGTATTTTTACTTGAGTATTTTATTTGTTTGAGATTTTTTACTTTAACTCACTAAATTTCAAAGGAAAAAAAATCTGCTCCCAACAAAAAAATACATATATATTTCTATGAAGTCCGAAAAACGGGAAACAAAGTCAGATCATTTTATTAAGATATTCGCATATATATGCGAAATTAAGGGACTATCCCATTATATATTTATTTGCGCATTTTACAAAGCCTTGGATTTTTTCGCATACAAAACATTAAGCGCGGTAGCGAAAGGGACGGCACAGGCTGCGACCGTGGTGATTTAAACGGTGAAGAAGTAGTCAGACCAATATCAAGAAACGCTGGACATATTAATGAGATAGGAGGTAGAAGTAGGTCACAAAATATGCCCCATACAAGTGGTTCGCACAAAAACGAGCCTTGGTGATTGCTTTGACTTTTGTGCCAGCTATTAAAAACACGAAGTGATGCCCTTTTCACCCGCCGATCTTAAAAGTGTGCTCAAATGAACCTTTGTTTGACTTGCCGTTTGTATATGTTGATTATTAAAACGATTCCTAAAAATCAATTAAAATAAACTGTTAACATAAGAGATATATGCTTTTTCAGTTACATTATTGGGATAGGCTACTAAGTTAATCTAAATGTGGTGAGCGCGTGAGCGTATATAAATACGCACACACGCACATAAATGTTGATGATACCAGGATACGGCGAGATAATTAACTAGAAAGGAAGCCAAAAAAAAAAAAAAACAAATTCAAGCCCAATTAATTTTAATACTAAAATTAAGTTTAATATTAATTAATTCGGTAAATCATATAAGTAATTTATAAGACTTCTTGGCAGGTTTTTGTAACTGAAGCACTTAATGCATATTTGTTTTCATTGCATTTCTCATTGTCTTCTCACTTTTACCACTTGAAATAAATAATTATTAAACATATTTCTTATGCCTGATTCTTATCAGAGCAATTTTCAACGAAAGGAAGGTTTTACTTTTATACTAAAAGAGTAAATTTAAGAACATGTACTGTTATACTTGATTATAAGATTAACGCATACAATGACTTTTACCAGAGTGTTTTTATAAATGGACTTGCACTTTTACTTGAGTAATGCATTTCTGTACTTCTGCCATCTCTGCAACGCTGCGATCATGGTGATTCTATACACCTCTATCACTCTGTATGATTAATTTACTCTTGTTTTTATTATGAATGCAAAAGTAGTCTGAAAGTTACAACTTTGAAATTGGGTGCATGCTTTAAAAGGACACTGTATTTTGTAATGTATTTATTTAAACAAATACATTTCTCTATTAGTGTGACACAATTGAACATTTGAGGAACATACTGGATCTGTTGAAATTCTGGATATAGAAGAGCCTGATTGTTTACCTTTTGTTGTCATTTTCTGTAGGTTTAAGTTGTTTGGGTCAACTTGAGATCATTAATGTGAATAATAAATTTATACATGTAGCCTGTTTTCTTCTTAAAAGTGTAATATAACAGATTGATGCATTTCCATGTATCATAGTAAAGGGTTTGACACCACCACCCCCATCAAACAACCTTCCCATGTAGCGGCCCCAAAAGCTAGAAATGGCCCTGTACAGCAGTGAAACTTCTCAGAAAATGGTAGAGGGAATCTCCTTTTCTAAATTGAACAATGATCGTGAAAATTCCATCTCCACTACATATTAGGTTCTTAGGCTTTAAAGAGTTTTATTTTCCATAATGACATGTTTTGGCATCCATACGCTTACAAAAGTGCAATTTCTTACTATTTTTTTTTTAAAAATCACAACTGAAGGGGGATTGCAAAAATTAGATTCCCCTCAAAATCAAGATTCTGTTCTTCAAAGTGGTATATTTGTCAGTGCGTTTTTCTTATTCTTAGAATGAAATAGACCAGTGAATATTTAAAAGCATACAGGAGTGGAATTTCTTACAAAATGCAAGAGAGAATCACATTTTTGCAAAACAGAAAAGATCCCACCATCAAATCAAGTTTTTTATGTATTAAACAGGTGTTTGTCACTGTCTTTTTCTTATTCAAAAATGAAACAGCAAAGAATTTAAAAGCATATCTTAGTGGAAATGCAACCAAAATGAAAGGGACAATCACACTTTCATAAACCATGGGGATAGTCCATTCAATATATTAGTTTTTAAGCTGTAAAGAGATTTAGGTTTATTTTTCACAATATACAATATATATTTGGTCCCTAATGAAGAGCATCAACATTTAAAAGCATCAACAATTGGGATTTCACCAAAAACCTTAAGAGAATCGCATTTTCACAAAGTCCCCAAAGTCTTAATCTCCACCACACTATTTGCTAATTTATTCCATGTGCCTGTGGGTTTTACAAAAAGTTAAATTTTCTAATATTTGTGCAAAATCTGCCTTTAACATCTATAAAATTACAGTATGTTTGTGTTCTTTTTGAAGAATTTACTTTAAAATAACAGCCTGGATCAACTGTACTGATTCCCTTATCGAATTTTTGCTGAAGATAAACGGTTAAGTTCTTTTCATCTTTCCTTATAGCATAAACCACCTAGTCTTTAAATAAGCCTACTCGTGTCTTTTCTGAACTTCTGCTGCTATGTCCTTTTTGTAATATGCAGACCAAAACTGCACAGTAGTCCAGGTGAAGCATCTGTGATGTATTGCATAGCTAAAGCATAACCTCCTCTAAATTGTACCCCATGCATCCTGGTATCTAACCTAACATCCTATGAATCTTATTATTGGCCTCGGTCAATTGTCTTGATGTAGACTGTGACAAGTCCACTATGGCTCCTAGATCCTTCTCATTAGGGGTAAGTCATTTCAAGTTTCACACCTCCCATTTTGTAATCAAATCTAACATTTTCACTTCCTACATCTAATAATTTACATTTAATTACGTAAAAATGTCCACTGTCACAAATCTGCTTAAGTCTGTATGCTGTTCAAGTTCCTCTGTAATTGATTCAGTGGTTCACGTTATCTGCCCTTTCACTTTGATTGCTATCATCTGCAAACTTAACCAGCTTATTTATATTGTTGTCCAGATCATTTATGCATATTAAAAAGAGCAGAAGCCCATCACCAGTCCCAGAGGGACACCACTTTGAACTTTACTACTTAATTTTGAAAAAGTTGCCTTAAAACTTTCTTTAGGTTTGTACCCACCTGAGTTTCTACTTATTTCTTTAGTTTTGCCCTGTTTTGATTATGGTAGAACTCAACATCTTTATTAAAGAAAGAAACTTATCCTCTAGTAAGACAAGTATGAGAAAACCTTTTGGTCAGTAATCAGACAGAAGAAAAGCTTGTCCATCTGTGTCATTTATTACTCTTCAGCTAATGCTTGAACAGGGAGCATGATCAGAATGGTCATAGAATAATAAGCAGAAGCTCATTGACAACTGAATTTACGTAACAGTGCTGATGAATGCTTACATATCATCATAACTCTGATTGGCAAAGACATGAGGTGTCTCTCACACAAGGGCACACCCAGCCTAAATAAGTCTTTCTCCATTATATCGTAGTTCTTCTATATCTTAGTTTAGACATTACCCTTGAAATCTCTGTGTATGTGATGACTGTCCAGTTTTAATGTTTACAGGACATCTGCTGATCTCTTAATCATACATTTGGTGTATTACATCAACCTACTCCAGGCAAATTCTTGTCTTTGTTGTTCACTTGACCTTTATCTGGTTTCCTGATGTGCCTAGATAGGCTTCTGACACATATTAATTAACCCTTTATGCTATGTCTTTAAGATGAATGGTATGTTACTCTAAAATTATTCTTCCACATGGTTCAAGGACTTTTGTTAGAAGAAAGGAGTTTTTAATCTGCAGGTGGATATGAAACACTGTACCCCATCCCAAACAAATAGATGCTGTGTTATGTGGAGCCCCTGTAAGGTAAAATATGTTTACTGTATTAAAAAGTAAATCATAATTTTGACACTCATTTTCCCTCAGATAGGTAGGTAGGTAGGTAGGTAGGTAGGTAGGTAGGTAGGTAGGTAGGTAGGTAGGTAGGTAGATACTTTATTAATCCCAAGGGGAAATTCACAAAAATTCTTAATACAATTCTTATACAAGCATGAAGCACTATGCTTACAAACTTACTAGATTTGTTCTATATAAGGAACATTTTTATGTTTATATTTTTATTGGTATGTAATGGACTATTTCACCAGGGTTGGCCTTTGTCTTGGTTGCCAAATTAGAAATTGGCTCCCCATAACCTTGAACTGGTTAAGAGGATTAGGAAATGTGTTTGTCTCATTTAAAATTGTCCAAAATGTTTCCAGGGGAAGAGCCAACCTGTGAACGTTACAATCAAGTTCCAGCCTCATTGGCCCAAATGTTTTGGGCGAGCACCAAACTAACATTATTCTGGAGCAAAATTTTTAATGCCTATCAGATAGCTGTAATTGCCATTCCTTCGCTACTGGCACATAGACTTCTCTTGCTTAACTGGAAGAATTCTAGCCCACCTCTTTTAAATCAGTGGGTAAATGATGTTTTATACTCTTTGAAATTGTAAAAAATCAAATTCACACATAGTGGATCTGTTCACAGCTTTATTAAAACCTGGCAGAATCTAATCAAAGACATTTTAGATTTAGCTTTTACATTGGGAAAAAGGATTCTCCTCCCTCTTTTCTACTCATAATAAAGTTTTACTCTGGCTGTTGGCATTCCTCTCTTTCTCTTGGGTTGGGGTTGAACTGATTTTAGTTTAAGTTTGACTTGTTTGTATGGTTTTTAATACATTCAATTAAAAAAACAAATGTTTATGGATGGGTGGATCTATTCTTATGATATGACATGTAAACAGTGTTTTCTGTCACAGAATATATTTCCTTATTTGAGGTATAATGTAAATTAAGCCGTGGTAAAGTGTGTCTCTTTGGATAATCCTTGGGTACTGCTGGTTGACTTTGAGCAGTTTCTCATGGAGTCTCAAATGGGACACGTTACCAGCATTGTGAGGGAACGTCAGTTGCGGCACTACAGCAGGGTATCACAATTCCCAGAGGGTGATCCAGCTCGCAGGATCCTCATTGTTGAAGATCTGGCCAAGGGGGACGCCCATGTAACACCTGCTTGTGGCAGATAGATGGCTATTTCCAGAGGTGGACCGTGTGTATGTGTGGGGGGTTGCCAACCAGGATCTAGAGCTGTTTTGTTTTTGTGGGTGCAGTAATGTGCTGTACCAGTGCATGCTTCCCAAATTGATCTGACCTGAAAGTTTTGCATATATATATAAATATATATTTTGGAAGTTTAGGAGAGGATGTTGTCGGAATTAGACATGAGATATCCAGGAAAATTATGGAGGAGTCAGATATGTATACTAACATCAGTATTGGCATTAAATGTTTTACTTAAGGATCTTCCAGCTCATCCAAATCTGAAGTGTTAACATTGGAAAAAAGTTTGTTCTGGTGTTTTTTGTCTTTTTTTTAGATTTGTATCAAATATGTTGATAAATATTTTGTATGTCATTATTTTATTTGTAAGCTAGACAAAGCAAATGTAATATTAATGTTTCAGAAGGCATGTTTTACCTCATTAATGAGGACAGTGGTGCTTTGATGTTTACCTAAACAAACTCCCTTGTCTTTATCAGACCAGCTTGGCAAGGGTGACTGTGTTTGGACTTACTTGAGCCTATAAGCCATAAACTGACCAAACAAAGCAACTGGGGCCATGGGTTGTACCTGAGTGCTTTCATTGGTAACTGGTCAGGAAGGGACAGGAAAATTAATTGTATTGGTCTAAAGTATGGCTGTTTATGATTGGTTTTGAATTGGAGGCCATTCTGTACCCATTGGTTTGTGTTTTGTGGTAAGAATAGTATAAAGTTGGTCACCTTGCCTTTACCTCTCTCTCCCACCATCTGGCCATGAACAGAAGACCATGATGAAGACAGCTTTGTCTTGGTAGCTATATTGCGACGGGCATACTGTATGGCTTGTTTCAATACTCCATTCAATGGCCATGTGGTAGCAAAAAAAAACCTAGACTGAAGATAAGCCAAGAGCTACCTATGGACGTAAGGTGCACTGGTTTTTAAGCTATAATGGTATGATTTGCCAATATTCACATTGTATTCTGCTTTCTTAATATTTATGGGCATTTTCATCAATAATACATAATTATATGTGTAACTTGACTGGGTTGGTTTCTGTTTTGCTCCCAGACTTGTTAGTCATTGGCTCTGTAACACTAAACTAATGCATGAAGAGATAAATATCTTGTATTGGTTATACAGTATTGTGTTTAAAGCAGTTTTAAAGATATAAATTTTACCAAACAATCCATCCAGTTGCAGGTCATAGATAGGTTATACCTACCTCAGCCTGAACATGGAAACTTACAAAACTGTGTGGCACTCATATACTGTATGTTTATGGAATTTGGAAGAAAAGACTACTCAGAGGATAGCCAGCTCTTGGAAAATGAGAATCTGTGGGGTGTTACATCCTCCCACAACACCTTGGCTGGAACTGTAGACCTGAAATGCAGTGTGCGCATAGTTGCCTTATTGTTTCAACGCAGTGCATGGTGTGGGGCACTGCACCAGGACGGCAGCTATGAAGAGTGATGTGGTGTGAAATTCAGCACAATCACTGGGATGGTGGGGGGGTGGGTGTGACACTCAAACCTTTTTGCTTCAAAGCAATAGCAAATTTTTGGGGGAACTTCTTGCGTGACTGTAGTGCATGTAGGCAGCTATGAAGAGTGATAATGGTAACTCTCCAACGTCAAAACTACTCACAGATTTGTAAGATGGTGCCAGTGCTTGTGGTCAACCAGTCAGCACAATCCATGAACTGAGCCCCTCCCATTATAGTCCCTGGTTTGAACAAAAAGTACATACCCTGGAGTAGGTGCTAAAAAATACTGGGAACTACAAATGTGGCGGGGATGTTGCAAACCTTCCTGAGTTTCTAAAATGTCCATGGTTCCTGAAAAAAGTTTGTGGTGGGAAAGTGCCTGTTGCTGTTTAAATCAATATGAATTATAGATGCCCAAAAGACTTTCAAAATTTTTTTGTGGAATGCCATTTTCCTGTGTAACAATGGGCTGGACTTACAATCGCTTGATATTGTATTACTTTTTGTTACATTTGTTATAACTATATTTGATACATTTTTTACAATCACTTTTAATTTAAAGAAAATGGAATACATCTACAGCACTAATGACTAAAATTGAATTAATTTGACTTTGCAAGAGTGGTAAAATTAGGCTTATAAAAAGTTGAGAGCAATTTGCAGACATTGATAACAGTGGGTACTTATAAGGGGGAACATATGCAGAAAGCTTGACTGTCATGTATATGTCATAGCAAACTGTTGGGAGAAAATTATCCAACCTTTTATTGTTTGTGATCTGGATCTGGTTCACTTATGTCCAAAGCGGCACACATCCCACAGATTGAAGCATCTGTTTCAATTCAGATGATTCTTGCATGTCTATCAGTTTTAATTGCAGGTACCCGTGATGTAAACACCTACAAACTCTTCTCCCACGTCAAGCGTAAACAGATTCTTCAAAAATTGCATCACCTCAGTGTGAATGCCAAAGTGGTCCAACCTTACTGCAATGTTCACCCTTTAACTTGTCTGAAAATACTGTCAGTGTTATGGTAACTTGTGCAGATACAGTTATCAATATTACTAAACGAAGGTTGTATATATGCACGGATGCCAGACGCACCAAAGCGCACGCACACTGCGCCCCAGAGTCAAACCCAGTGGCTTCCCAGAGTCAGTAGGTGGCACCCAAACAACACAACACGACCTGTAAACTAAACTTGAGGTAAAGCGTGCACGCCAGGTTGTACAGTATAATATATGCACAGATGCCAGAGGCCGCAAGCAAGCCGTACACACTACCACCGCTGCCCGAACGCGACCGCCCATACCACCGCATATACCACCTTTGTTTAGTAATGTACCCCTCCAATCCCGGGTCCGCCACCATTGTCATTTCAGCACGCGAATCCGCCACTGTCAGCAAACGATTTCTAGCTAACAACACAGCTATAGAAAAACAAACACGAGACTTCATGGATAAAAACAATAAACGAAGGCGCCTACAACGCGCTTCTGAAACATCATAACCAGATGAGTCACAGCTCCAAAAAGAAACCGCTTTAGTACAAATATATTTATTTAATTAAATGAAAACTTTCCCAGGATGCACCCACCCTCCATGATTTTTCATCCCTCCAAATATCGGAGGGAACAGAAAGTGATTTCCATTCTTCGATTTGCGATTCTTTCGAGAATCGCGGGGTTGCTGGTTTATTAAATCATGCAGTGTTGATAACTGTTTTGCCTGTTCTTTACAAGCCAAGATTAAGTCTATTTAAATGTTGGAAGATGTCATTTATAATGTACACTTCTGCCACAAACTTCTTGCCCATCATTTTGGTTTTGAGTGCATTGCCCTTACTTAGCTTCCTAACATCGTCATGCATAAGTAAATCATTGCGCCTGGCTGACATATCAGACAGATCAGATAGGAGGTTGTAAAACAAGCAGTGTTGTAGGCTTGAAGTTGGCTCTGTCCATTGTGGTTTTTGCCCACAGAATGTGTTGATGTATCAGGCAATGTAAAGATTTCATCTGTGGTACAAATTCAACCAGACAGGCAGACGGACCCTGCAACCTTCTTGCCATGGAAGGGGCGCGATCTGCTACTAGCAAGTTTACGTGTTGTTACTGTTGTCTGTATCTCCAAAGGAATTGGACTGAACAAGTCTCTTGTGAAAGCACTCCTCATCAAAATATCACACATATAGACATAGTTGTGCGATGTGCAGTGTCACCACCATCGGTGAATTCGTCAACAGCCAGCAACATTAACATAACATTTCAATCTCTAGTTACAAAAACATGTCTTGCTAGTACTTCACCTCTTCTCAAATATTCTCATGATTGTGGTTTCAGACATTGGTATTTTTGAATGGATGAAATTATGCCCAGCCTTACTTCACCATTTGTCACTGCCTCTTCTAATTGCACACATGCATTCTTTAACAGTCTCTGAGTCAACTAGTTAACATTTCACGTTTCCTAGAATCTGTAATATATTGAAAAAGACTGATGTAGTAGCTTTTGCTTTTTCAGAACACGATCTAACCTTGATATTTTGCCTGGGGCCTCATTTAACCCTAATCCATGAATGAGGGGGTCTCCAAAACCTCCAGTCACAGCTTTTCAAATTCTTTCTCTTTCAAGGTAATACGACGGCCATTAAATTTTCTGACTTTTCATTTTGTGGTGTCTTGAAAAAATGCCAAAATCTGCTTTTCAATAGCTTAGTGCAAATAAGTGCTACAGTAGCACAAAGTAGTTAGGGGTCTCCAAGACACCACCATTTATGGAAACATTACCATTTTTGTACAAGCGTTTTTGCTTCGTTTTATATTTTACTAGCCAACCCGTGGCGTAACATACGCCGCATAATTATGTATTGATGGGTGAACACTTGCTGAACGACACAGTTGTTCAAATGGGGTGGGTTTGTGGATACCACGGTGAGTGAATGAAAAGATGGACCTCTGGAGAGACCAACATACAATTGTCCGTGACTGAAAGCGGGATCGTCTGTGACGATGGAGGCCACGCTGGTGAAAGTTACTTCGTCGGTAGGGATAAGTTTCAGCACTTGTTCATTAAGGTGTAGCGAGTCTTCGTTGTTGACGCTTAATATAGCTTGCGTACTGAGTTGTTCCGGAGTCACAGTTGAGAAACACTTTTTTAATGTCTTTTAAGCACAGGGAAAAAAATTAACATGTGAAACATCCGTAATGTAATAAGCCACCAAGAAAAGTAACATTGCAACAATGCACGCTACGATCCGATCGCTGTAAACAGAAGTGAAAACAAAATCGAGGCCGGTGCATTCTTTAACTGCCTTGTAGTGCAATGGTAGTGCTGCTGTTTTGCAGTAAGGAGACTGTGGAAGATTCTGGGTTCGCTTCCCGGTTTCTCCCTGTGTGGATAGCACTTTGAATACTGAAAACACCGGTATATCAATGTAATGAAGTATTATTATTCTTATGCGTCCAGCGCTCTCTCTCTCGCGCGCCTGTATGCGTGTGTGTGTCGCTCGCTCTCTCTCGCTCGCTGCACGTGTTCCTGCAGGCATACCAGTAAGTGAATGAAAAGATGGGAACTCTGGAGAGAGCAACATACAACTGTCCATGACTGAAAACTGGTTTTGACAGATACATGCACATCTTTTTTAAAGTTTGGCCCTGTGCCTTATCAATTGTCATTGCAAAGGCAAATCTAACAGGAAATTGTCTTTGTGTTAAAGTAAAAGGCAAATTATCCGCAACAAACTGTTTTACACGCTGCATACCAACTACGCCGCATAATCACGCCGCTTTTTTAATGTTTTTTAAGCAGAGGGAAAAAAGTAACATTTACAAAATCCGTAACGCCGCTTTCAGTATGTACAATGCACACGCGTTTAATTTGTCAGCCACTTTTTGCCAGCTGTCTTTTCTGGTTTGGGCTGCTTTTGCGGTGTTACCGCTTGTGCATATTAAATCTTGAAATCCTTTGAGTAACTAATTAACTAACACCCTCCCACCCAGCTTGAGAGAAAAAAATGTGCCCGTTCTTTCATCATTTTGTTGCAACCTATCAAAGGCTTGCAGATCATGTTTTCTAGACTCAATATACAGTGGAACCTCGGTTCACGACGATAATTCGTTCCAAACCTCTGGTCGTAAACCGATTTGTTCGTGAACCGAAGCAATTCCCTCATAGGATTGTATGTAAATACAATTAATCCATTCCAGACCGTACGAACTGTATGTAAATATATTTTTTTAAAGATTTTTAAGCACAAATATAGTTAATTACACCATAGAATTCACAGTGTAATAGTAAAAACATTGAATAACACTGACATAAACACCCAGGCTCCCTGCTCAGCTGCATGGGCAGGCTCTCTCTCTCTCTCCGCAGCACACGAGCTTCCCCAGCCCCCCCCCCCCCCTCTCTCTCAGCAACACGTGAGCTTCCCCAGCCCTCCCCCATCTCTCTCTCTCTTTCTCTCTCTCAGCAGCATGCGAGCCCCCACCCCCTCTGTCTCTCTGCTTCGGGCATTTCTCCCCTGTGTAGTGTGTGAGCGAGTGAGGAGCGAGAGAGAGAGCAGGCTCGAAGGCAATGTGTTCCTGTGGTATAGCGGGTCCATAGCTCCCCTTCAAAAGGCCATTGTTAATCAGGCGACTGACAGTAGTGGAGTCAGGCACAGAGAAGGTCAGCTGCAGAGAGAGCGTCTCGACTGTTGCAGGGCCTGAAGCAGGTGAGACGCTAATGAAAAGGAGGCACAGGGCTTATTGGTTTTTAAAGACTGCTTCCTTCATTGTGTTTTAACTTCAGTTTTAAAGGATTGCGCGGCTCTCTCTTGCGTTGCCTGTGTGTGCCTCTGTCTCTCTCTGGTGTTGCCTCTCTCTGTGTGTGTGTGCGCGCCCCTCTGTCTCTCTGGCGCTGCCTGTGTGTGCGCGGCACTCTCTATCGCGCTGCCTGTGTGTGCCTCTGTCTCTCTCTGGCACTGCCTCTGTGTGAACCAAGGTTCCACTGAGGTTGACTAATGAAAAGTTAACGTGGCTCAGAGCTGCAAGTGTACTGTGGCACAGACAAACAGAAATGACGGCATGTTTTCCTTGGCGTCGCGTCCGAGTTGGTGGGCGTGGCTCTGTGATTCTTTCGTCGTATCCAATGGTCTAAGAGTTGGTGGGCATGGCTCCTTCCTGCGTGCGCCATTGGCGTCTTACTTGTCGCTGGTTTAGTGAATCCACGCCCCTTCTGGCGTGCTTTCCATGGGTGGCTACTTGTCTCCCGGCTTAGTGAATTATATAAACAGTAATCCCTCGCTACTTCGCGGTTCACTTTTCGCGTATTCACGACTTCGCGGATTTTATATGTAAGCATATCTAAATATATAACGCGGATTTTTCACTGCTTCGCGGGTTTCTGCGGACAATGGGTCTTTTTACTTCTGGTATTTGCTTCCTCAGTTGGTTTGCCCAGTTGATTTCATACAAGAGATGCTATTGGCGGATGGCTGAGAAGCTACCCAATCAGAGCACGCAGTTAAGTTCCTGTGTGCTGCTGATTGGCTCAGCGACGGAGTGCTGCATTAACCAGGAAGTCTCATCTCACTCATTCAGCATTAACGTGCTCTTGCTACTGCATTCAGGGGATTATCACCTTCATCGTCATCATTTTTACTGTGCAGCATATTCATCACGTTATATATAGCTACGTGTACTTCGCTATACAGTAAGTGTAAACTTACCTACCGATTTCATATTGCTTAGCAGTTGTCCCTGTTATTAATAGAGTAAAGGGTGGGTTGCAAACAATACAGGGAGGGTTTAAAAACGTCTAAATACACGTTAAATAATTAAATAAATATGGTGTCCCTACTTCGCGGAAATTCAGTTATCGCGGTCGCCTTGGAACCTATCTCCCGCGATAAGTGAGGGATTACTGTATAGATATTTGAATTTTCTATTTAAATTTTCTTTGGTTTAGATTTTCTTAGTCCTGCCTGAGACATTGCTGGTGTGTAGTTTGTTGAGGAGCAAATCTAGTTGATGTGTTTATGAACAATGAGTCAATGACCAACAAAGAAATTCAATGCAAGTGAAGCCCTGGCTGAAATAATGAAGGAGTTGTCGGATTTTGATACATCAGACAACTCGAATGAAGAGGACAATGATGATGGAAGTGACACTGTGTCAAGTGACAAGGAAACAAATTGATGATGAAACAGCTCCGTGGAGATGCAGCGAATGTAGCTAAGAAGCGACGCTGTCACATGTGGCCAAGGGCAAAGGAGAGAAAGATAAAGGCTGCTTGCTCCCAGTGCAAACTTCCGGTTTGCCAGGAACATTCAGAGCGTTCCCTTGTGTGTCTGGCCTGCAAACAAGTTGAAGTTGAGGCAGATTCTGAGTGACTGTTCTGTATGCGAATCAGACGTGTAACTGACGTCTTGTTTTAGTGCTACTACTAGCAAGCCCGCGATTCTCAAAAGAATCGCAAATCCAAGAATGGCAATCACTTTCTGTTCCCTCTGATACTTGAGCCGTGACTCCTTTCGTTTTTGAGCCGGTACTCCTTTTGCAAGCGCGTTGTAGGTGCATGCGTTGTCACAGCATGGACAAATCCAAGAATGGCAATCACTTTCTGTTCCCTCTGATACTTGAGCCGCGACTCCTTTCGTTGAGTCGGTACTCCTTTCGCAAGCGCGTTGTAGGCGCGCGCGTTGTCAGTTGTTTTGAGCCGTGACTCCTTTCGCAAGCACGTTGTAGGCGCACGCGTTGTCACAGCATGGACCTTTGGTTTGAGCCATGACTCCTTTTGCAAGCGCGTTGTAGGCGCGCTTTGTCACAGTTGGTTTGAGCCGTGACTCCTTTCGCAAGCTCGTTATAGGTGCGCGCATTGTCACAGTTGTTTTGAGCCGTGACTCCTTTCGCAAGCGCGTTGTCACAGCATGGACCTTTGGTTTGAGCCGTGACTCCTTTCGCAAGCGCGTTGTAGGCGTGCGCGTTGTCACATTTGGTTTGAGCCGTGACTCTTCGCAAGCGCGTTGTAGGCGCGCGTGTTGTCATAACATGGACCTTTGGGGATTCCGTACATCTGGTGAGCCCTGCGCCCGTCATAGTTGGTTTGAGCCGTGACTCCTTTCGCAAGTGCGTTGTAGGCACGCGCGTTGTCACAGCATGGACCTTTGGGGTTTCCGTACATCCGGTGAGCCCTGCACCCACTCACAGTTGGTTTGAGCTGTGACTCCTTTCCCGCGCGCGTTGTCACAGCTTGGACCGTTGGGGATTCTGCCCATCCGGTTTACAACCTTCAGTTAGTAATATGGATGACTGTATTTCATATGATTTGGTGAACACTGAACTCACATTACTATTACAAAGTTAACATGTAAACTATTGAAAATGTTTCATCACATTTACTTCATTTCAGAGGTAATAAAAGTTTCTGAAGTTATTGTATTGCTTTTTAGTTAGATTTAACCAGTTTAAAATGGTCTGCAAGATGGGGGTCTGCATGGAAACGTTATAACAATGGTATTCATGGATAAGGGTTAAAATGAATTCGAGTGTGGAAATATGTACACAGCAAAAGAAAAAAAAATTATAAGACCTCGTGTACACACATTTCTATGTAATTAACCATTTATAAATCACAATCACCTTATAAATATGCATATGTGAATGCACATCAAATGCCGCCCTGAAACATCCATATATGGAGAATACTAGTCAGTCTCATGCATAATCGAAGATGCCACAGAGCTTCATTGGTTGATAGAGCTGTCTCGTTCCTGATGCGATGTAATAAAAAGGTTTTCTCTGTAACAGGAGAAGGGATGAAATAAAGGAGTAAGAGGGGGTTGGTCGCTTCAGTGCAAAACCAGCTACAAAGATTGGAATGTTTGGGATGATAGCGAAAGAATGTGCAAAAACTTCTTTCTCATAATGGGTTTCAGAATGTTTTAGGGAAAGGTTAATTAATGCAAGATGTTTTTCTGTAAGTTGTTTTGATGTCTCTAAGAAGGGTTGTTTTAGGCTTAGTAGAGATAACACATAAGTTGTCCCGTGGGAAGATGTGTGCAGAAACTGATCACTTCTGTATACACTGCTTACACGTAAGCCATTTTGGGCAAGGACACTCAATTAGTATATAAGGGACGGTTCCGCCCTCAGTTTCTTTGGAAGCTCAACCGTGGGGAACGTGCACACCGCCCGGTATTGGACCAGGCTCACGAGTTGATCCTCTGACGAGACTGACACGCGGGCTCCCTCAGTCTACTGGTCTAGGATGATGGCTCTGGGTCTTTTGATATTACTGTAAGTATAGTATAAGTCATATATGTATATTACTGTAAGTCAATAGTACAATTTCTATATCTGCATGTATATTGCTATTATATTGTATGTAACTGATATTATATTTGAACAAGTAAACACAATTGAAGTATTGGACCTTTCCTCTCTGATTCCTGCCTGCTTATTTTCTCTTAAAACCTTGGAACCATTTTCCCAAACTAAAACATGCGATGAGACCCTGTCCCCTGCATTACCTTGCTCTACTCCACAACTGAGAGCACAAGAGCATGTTGGCATTATAGCACCTCTCCTCTACATTCTGGGGGTCAGGGAAAGGCAAAGGGTGCTAGTGTCTAAGTGGGTAGCCGCTATCGCCTGACACATGTAAGGATTTGATTGTACAGGTCATATAAAACACTGAGGGCTCAGCCACTTACCTTACCTACAAGCCAACCACCACGTACAGCACCATCATGTCTGTCAAAATTACTTTGCCTCAAAGTAAATGAATCACCAGCTGACCCAGGCCACAGAGAAACAACATTACTCAGCCACATCTTGGGCATCACAGAGAATTGTGCATTAATGAAGTTTACGGTTAACAAAAGCAGCTTCATTCTCGATAGGTTCCGTTATTTCAATAAGAGTACAGTAAAGTCCTCCAATTACATTAGGAGAAAGGGACACCGCTGCAAATTGCCTTTTTATGTTGGAAAATATGAATATATTGAATATATTAGAAAAATGTATCCGAGACGTGCCCTAAGCACCTCCTCCTGATTAACCATCTCCAATTTGCTTCATACCTTGAGATAATGTTGTTGAACCCAAAACCATTGCACCAAATTTTAGGTTGGCACCTTTATTATTTTCTGAGATGTGGAGGCTTTAAAATTGGGGTTTAGCCCTAATTTTACTGTTGTGCTACTAAAAAAGTGTTCCTTAAGTCATAACTTGTAAACTATTAAAGCTAGATGCATTGACTTTTCAACAATAGTACTAGATATTGTATATACACGTGTGCGTCTGAGGATCACGTTCCTGGCTCATCCTTGGAAAGCAGTACCACCCCAGGATGAAAGAGGGTGCCGTCGCTAATGGTATTGTCTCTTTCTGTTTCTGCAACACAGAGAAGACCTTGTCTTGCCCAATGAGGGCAACTGACTTCGTCCCATCTAGTTGGAGGATTATTAATTTGAGGTGCTCACAGAAGGTGGTGTCTCAGTGTGAACTTGATACTCGACAGAGACAAAACTCCAGTCTAGACCTGAAAGGTGTTGTGACACTGCTAAACACCCCTTTATCTGATTTATTTGTGTCATTAAGTGCTGCTTGAGTTTTCATTTGTTTGGTTGATTAAATGGGTGACACGGTTGGTGCCCCAACATTTATCTGGATTCAGTGAAATGCCTTGTACCACCACAATGTCTTTAACTGATAAAAATAGTTGGTGCACAACTGCATATTTGGCAAGTTATGGCAGTTGTGGACTTCTATATTTCTACATTAAAGCTCATCAGATCTTTCAAAGTAAGTAAATGAAGTCATGGTCTTTCTAGTTGCATAGTTCTTTTTATGGTAGACTTTGTCCTGCATGGGCAATATGCAATTGAAATGGAGCCATGAAATTATTTGTTCAGTTTTCAATGCCTTATAAATCAGAAGGTTTGATTTATTTCAGACAGGCACCTAGTTGCTAATAAATCATGAGTAATGCCTAACAAAATTTGAAAGATCTGATGTGGTTAAGTGTGGAGGTATAAAAGGCCAAATTTGCTCTAAACCACAAAAGAAATTTTTTACAGAATTTTCAGCAAGCAATAATTGTCAAATATGTAACTATTTAGACCAATGTTTTCATATGTTAAAGATATCCAGTACTAAATGACATATCACTGAAAACCTTGTGCTTCTAGAATTAACAGTTCAAAAGTTATCACTTATGAATCAACGCCTTTTTAGTATTAGTTTCTAAAGTAAAATTAGGACCACATGTTTTTATTATTTTTTAAATAGTAATTAATTACATATTCATTTGTATAGTGCTTTACATAAACAATAGAGTAGCCACTTCTACCACCACTGACGATGTGACAACAGCCAGTATTAGACCTAATAACATATTAGTTACTAGGTGGAGATGCTGAAAGATCCCGGCTCTAGTATCTTTTTTTTCTGTGGCAAACACATTTGGAAATGTTTTCAGAGTGTAGAGCTAAATAATTAATCACAATTAATTCATCAGCAGAAGCCATTTTGTGGGCCAACCCAGATTAGTTGGTTACCTCACCCCATAATCTTTTTCTACTCTCTGCAATTCTGGGCATCCTTTGGGCTGAAGCCCATTCTTGTGTCATGTGACACCTCCTCTACTCATGTCTTCTGCAGTCGTTCTCAGGCTCAATCCACATTTTTCATGGTGCACCTTTCACCATCAGTTCATTCATTTTACTAATTTGTGTCAAGAGATAATAAACATTTACTCGTGTGTAGCCCGGACACGTACAGCCACCTTATACCCGATGCAGACAGGCAGAGATGTGTTTTTGCACCCAGCACCCTGATTGGTTTCACAGACGGTGCACAAATCACCACACAATACCATACAGTTCCTTCTTGCTGCCAGTCCATCCACCTCCACTCCTCCTCAGGCTTTGGCCTCTTCCACCCGACTCTGGCCATTGAGTGGTGGTGACTGTCTCCCCTTATAGAGCACCTAGAAGTACTCCAGTTGCCCAATGAGCTTCATCAGGCCACACTTCTGTGGCCCTAGAAATGTCCATGCACCCCCTGGTGGTGGCCACGGGCTCCAGCAAGGTTGAGCTCCCCTGCTCACAACCTGTGGCCCCACTGGAAACCAAGGGGGCTGCCTTCTGCCATCCTTCCATGGTCAGGGTGTCCCGACCGGGCAAGGACTCCGGCTATCCACCACACTTTCTAAGAATAGATCAGAGGTACGGATGATCATGAATATATTTTTGTTTAAACAGAGTTATGTATTATGTGGAGCAGTTTAACAATATAAGAAATTAAATTATGCAACTAAAGCTGGCAACACACCACAACACTTTTCCAATGGTGTTTAGTCATAGGCATCCTTTACATAATTTTAGCATATAATGTATGGTCACATTCCCAGCACTTGGTCATAGTGATCTGAGACTAGCCACGATCAGATTGAACAGGTTTGAAGTTGTAGTTGTTGTCAACTCTTCCTTCTGTGTGTGCTGGAATAAACAATATAAGTAAATTCTTAGCCAGACATGTAATGCATACTATGTAGCTGCAAGGACCAGGAGTAAAGCAAGTGATCTGTACAGCACAAACAGAAAAAGGAACATTTATCTTTGTGATGTGTTTCTTGTACCACAAAGGAATAGAAAAGGGAAAAAGACTGGCCAAGATTGAGACCAAAATGTCCATACCTGGAAAAGCAGCATGGTAATTTGGCTGTCAAAATGAGCAAAGGCTACAATTCTCTGGAAATCTGAAACTGTATTAATAAGCTGTAATACACCATCAACTATGATTCCTGGTTGTTGTAATCTGATGCCTTAAAGGACATGAGATCCAGCGGTTGTGGTTGATAAGTGTGACATGCTCTTGGACTTTAAGTTGTGTAGTGTGACACTGGTGTAAATTGTATCAAAAAGTTCCTTTTTCAGCACAGCTTTCTGAGAAGGCTGTTCAGTAATCCCAGGGACCTGAGTCCGCCTCTGAAATGATGAGCCACCTGGTGGGGGTTTGGTGGGGAGTGGAGTGGAGTGGAGGGCTGGTTATCATATGCAAATTCCTAAGCAGGGACATACATGCAGGGTTGACACTCATATGTTTTCCTGTAAAAGACAGCATTTAGTATTTAGTAGACTGATAGTACTGAAGTCAGTAGACGGACTGGGAGAGCATGGGGGGTCATGAAGTCGCCGGAAAGGGGTGTGTGGCGCTCCTTATATCTATGCAAAAGGACGAAGGTCCAAGTCTTTATAGAGTCCTGGTGCTTCCTGTCTTGCTATATGGTTGTAAGACATGGATGCTATCCAGTGACCTGAGACGAAGACTGGACTCCTTCGGTACTGTGTCAATTTGGAAAATCCTTGGGTACCACTGGTTTGACTTTGTCTCGAATGAGCAGTTGCTCATGGAGTCCCGAATGAGACACATTACCTGCATTGTGAGGGAGCATTAGTTATGGCACTACGGTGATCCAGCTCATAAGATCTTCATTGCTGGGGACCCGAGTGGCTGGACCAGGCCAAGGGGTCACTCACGTAACACCTGGCTGTGGTAGATAGAGGGTTATTTCCGGAGGGTGGGATTGGACAGCGTGTCTGCCTGGGGTGTTGCCAACCAGGATCAAGATCTGTTTCGTCGTGTAGTGGGTGCGGCAACACACTGTACCAGTGCATGCTCCCCAACTTGACTTGACTTGATAATATGCTCATCACTCTGGAGTGTGCATTGAGAGATAAGTATTTTTTTCAGACCAAGAATCAAGAATGCAATAAATTCTCTTAACACACATGTCATAGTATTCTCATCAAGTAGACATGCATACAAGCTATTAGACAACAATAATTAGGGATGTTAAAATCTGTGAAATTTGGTAAATGATTTATATAAGGAAATGGAAGTATGTACATAAAAATCTGAACATAGATAGATAGATAGATGGATAGATGGATGTGACACTGAAGCATCACAAGATAGGCAGATTTAATGTTCATCTTATTTTTAGTGAATTCTGATAAATACTGGAAGGTCAAGTGGATTGCACTGTGCCCCTGGAATGTCAGGTAGCATGATAGAAAGGCTCTATTTATTTCGTATTACATCTTTGTGTAGGTGGTTGGTGCTTAGACTAGGTTTCCTGAGTGCAGTATGCATTCTCCTTTCTGCCATTCTCTTTTCCTTTTTTTCATAAAGCCGCTTGTCACACAGAGTTATTTCTTCCAGTTTCTGCTTGCTTTTAGCAATTTCAAGTCAACTTATGAAAAGAGGAATTAAGTAAAAAAAAAAAGAATTTCAACAGTGGATGGAGTAAACTTTATTCAGGTATATAAAACTTGTTTACTCAACACGAAATACATTTCTTAGTCTACAAGCACAATGCTTATCTCTCATACACCCAATGCCAAAAAAGAAAGTGACTCATCTACTGTATTTGCTTACAAATATTGATCATTACTTTGCTGACAGATTTCATATACTGCGTAATGGAGGTACACTCCTATGCACCACTACAACATATTTCAAACAGCAATGACTTTAATCACATTAAGTCGTTGGAATTGGGTTGTTTAGATTTAGATTACTCTGTAAAAGAAAAAGTGCTAAAACAACACAAAAAGCACGCTTCTGACCATGTTGCAGGCCCGGCATGAACAAAGAGAACAAACAGTTAGAGTGCAAACATTTTTTAAACAAAAACTGTTAAGAGTGCACACTTTTTAAACACATCAGTTTAAAAATGTATATCATTTTCTTTTACAAAAACTCAAATATTGAACAACATCGCTCTACATATCAGCAGCCCACCAATGCACCTTTATGCTGAATAAACCGATCTTGTAAGTTGCAAAATGACAAGAGTTCACTGACATGGACAGCTGTAATAAACGATAATCATTTCTTAATGGACTCACTATATTATATCCTAAATCCAAGAAAGTTCTGACACTTCTTGGTGTCTGCAGTGGGCTGGCTCCCTGCCCGGGGATTTGTTCCTGCTTTGCTCCCTGTGCTGGCTGGGATTGGCTCTAGCAGACCCCTGTGACCCTGTGTTAGGATATAGGGGGTTGGGAAATGACTGACTGACTGACTTCTTGGTGTGAACACGCGTACTATACACACCAGTGTTTCAGTCTCACTAATGTATGCTTTTTCTCTACATTGTTTGCTCATTGTTTGACTGTAACCTCACTGCTGCTTCCCTGCCTATGTTATAAAAATGTGCAACTGCCAGCATGGGAGCCCTTACTGTGAAACATCCCTTTACATTTTAGGTAGCTGAGTCACACTAGTTTTAAGTAATAGAATAATATTAATAAACACAAAGGTTATAGAAGTATGATAAATGCATACGAGTATATATATATATTGACATATAAGACTGTATGCAGACAGACTAGACAGACAAACATATAATATTGGCTGGCTGTTTACTTGTTATTTAGAGTTTTACTTTATCTTGGCTCAGATAAATAGATTTACAGTACCAAGTCTTTACGGATGATGTCCAATGTTGTGCAGAGTTGTTGCTTTGTTGCTGATCCGGGTTCAAGTGGAGGATTCTTCATGCATTGGAGTGTACTCTTTTCTTCATGATCCTTGTCTATGGTATGCAGTATTTTCTTCAGTTAGGCTCTTTGCTGTGTCATCTGAAACTGCTTCTCAGGCCTTTTCAGACGACTGGCATACAGGTTTGCCTTAGCAACTCTCCCGTGCACAAGGAGTTTTTGTTGGCTTCAGCTCTCCAAGGAAGAGAGGCTCACAGATTTTAGATTCAGACAGCTTGTTTCAGAGGTTTTCTGTCATTTTGGAGAATTCCCTCTTCATTGAGAAAATAACCAGAGTGGAGGTCCTGAGAGAATTCCTGAACTGCTCTTTTAACTTGCCATTCTCTGCCTCTTTACTTCTTCCTTTGAGAGATGGGGTGTATGTGTTTTTAAAAAGAATGGCTGAACCTTATCGTGATTGGATTAAAATCACTTACTGTCAGAAAACCAGTGTCTTCTAATAGGCGAGTTATTCTGTCCATCCTAGTTTGTCATCCCTTGAATTATACTTCTTTGTCCTTGCTTGAGTCCATTTTGTGCCTTCTGGCTCAAGAGGTCTGTGGAATGGCATCTGGAGAGATTTACACCTTTCTCATCAGATGAAGTCCAGGCAGATCCTAGTATGAATAGTTTGGAGTGCAAGAAGGGGTTTTGTGCTACATGCTGGAGGTCTGTTAAATCTGCTGCCTTACAGGCTTGGTGTGCCACTAAAGCCTAGCAGTGTGGGCAATGCTCACATTGTCTTACACTCCATGGAAAACAAGCCTGAAGCACAGTGCTCAAAATTTTATTCAGTTCACAGCCTAGATTTATACTATTTATAAATTGGAGGCTAATGGAAAACAAAGGTTAACAAACTGCAGTTACAGAGGTACTGTATGGCATACATTGCCTCTTAGTAAATAATGGCAAGAATTAACAACGTTTGGATATCAGAAGACAGCTGGAATGCAAGCAGTAGAATTAAAGTATACTTGAGAAGTAATACCTGTTTTTCTGTTCTTGAGATATCAGTCAGTATTATCTTATCCTTTTTAAAGGCATCTCCACCCTACCTAAACCAGCAGAATGAATGGACAACCTTTTATTTATAAACAGTGCTCAAATATTTTGTACTTGTTTTTTTATGTGTGAGAAATGAGAAATTGTATGTCCAAGATGTATGTTTCCCCACATTAGATATATGTTTGCCTAACTTCATCATCTGTTTAATGGCAACAAGTAACATACGAGGGATGTTCAAAACGTTTCCACACTATTTAACTCTATCAAGAATTTCAAAAACAAATTACCTCACTTTGCTACATAGTTACCTTCCTTTGCAATGGATTGTTCCCAGTGTTGTACCAACCTTTTAATGCCCAATTGCTACTCCTGCCTTCACCGTTTCCAATGAAAATACGAAAGTGCGGAAACTTTTGGAACCTCATCCTTCTACATGTAATATAATACCTACTTCTCTGTAAAAGTAATTTCAGTTTTTATTTTCCAGTATTATATTTTTTCTTTCGAGCAGCTTTATGTCTTAAGATTATTACAGCTGTTAAAAATATCCCAGTGTTTCTGTAGAAAGATATTGTAGAAGGCAAATAAGAAAGCAAAGAGACACAGAAAATTTGGGGTGTCAACCGGGTCACCCTGTTTGCTGCTAATGCAGAGACATCCGGCGCCGCCGAGAGTGGCAGCCTTTTCAGCAGCTCTGTGTAGGACTATATGTGTATGTGTATTTTTCTACTTTTATTTTTCTATTTTTATTTATTGATCACTCCTACCACTTTATTTTATGTGGATTCGTTCCCTGGACACACTTACTTTTACAACATGGGCATGGATTTTTATACGCCGAGACTCGCCTATTCAAGTACTCAACTTCGAGCGCTGAGATCAAATGCCAGTGCCGGTGTGGTTCCCTATTTACCTGACGAGGTAAGAAGGCGGTATCGTGGCAGTAGAGCCGGCACTAAGCTAAAAATGAAGCAGCTTGCGAGAAAGTGGTGTTTTAAGCCTTCGGTGCCTTCTGTTATTCTGGGGAATGTGAACTCAATCTCAAATAAGATCGACGAACTGGCTGCGCTGGTGAAAAATGTCAGAACCTACAGAGAATGCAGTTTGTTGTGTTTCTGCGAAACGTGGATAACTAACACCATCCCAGATGCTAATGTGGAGCTACCCGGGTTTAGCACAGTTAGAGCAGACAGAGACGCAAGTACCTGTGGGAAGCACAAAGGAGGAGGACTCGCTCTCTATGTTAATACACGGTGGTGTAAGTCTGGACATGTTAAAGTCAAAATCTCCACTTGCTGCAGGGACATCGAACTGTTGGCCGTAAGTCTGCGTCCCTATTACTTGCCCAGAGAGTTTGGACAAGTCATTGTTGTCATCGTGTATATTCCTCCTCGGGCGGACGTGGAGATAGCGAGTGACATCATCCATTCTGCTGTTGCTAAGTTACAAACTCATCACCCCGAGGCACTTGTGCTAATCGCTGGAGACTTTAACCATGTGACGCTGGACAAAACATTACCTGCATTCTCCCAGTATGTGGACTGCAACACCCGGGGAAATAAGACTATTGATTTACTGTATGCAAACGTTAAAGACGCATACAGTGCCACCCCGCTGCCTGCGCTTGGGAAAGGAGATCATAACCTGGTTCAGCTTCAGCCTCACTACAAACCAAAAGTGAGAGTCCTACCTGTAACCAAACGATCATTCAGGAAGTGGACCCCGGAGGCTGAGAATGCTCTGAGACAATGTTTTGGAACTACAGACTGGGATATCCTGCAGGGATCACATAGTGAGAACATTGAGGAGGTTGTTGACTGCACTACTGACTACATCAACTTCTGTATGGACACTTTAGTTCCAGTAAGAACTGTACGCTGCTATGCTAACAACAAGCCATGGATTACAAGTGACATAAAGGGCCTTTTGAATCAGAAGAAAAGGGCCTTTAAAGACGGTGATCAGCATGAGCTCAAGCGCGTGCAGAAGGAACTCCGAGTCCAGCTCAGGGCGGCGAAGGAGCAGTACAGGAGAAAGCTGGAGCAGAAGTTGCAGAACAACAGCATGAAGGAAGTGTGGGATGGGATGAAGATCATCACTGGCTGCAGCTCGAAGCGGGGTGCCACCATCGAGAGAGACGTGAAAAGAGCAAATCAAATGAACATCTTCTTTAACAGGTTTGACCACCCTAACCCACTCTCACCTCGGAGTACTGCACTCTCTACACATCCTTCTGCTGATACCAACATAGGAGAGACATCCCCACCCACAATTACAGCAGCGCAAGTGAGCAGAGAGCTGAGGAAACTTCGTGCCAGCAAAGCAGCAGGTCCAGATGGAGTATCGCCACGACTGCTGAAGGTCTGTGCATCAGAGCTGGGGGGTCCTCTACAGCGCATCTTCAACCTGAGCCTGGAACAGGGGAAAGTCCCGAGGCTTTGGAAAACATCTTGCATCACCCCAGTCCCAAAGGTATCACGTCCTGGTGAGCTGAATGACTTCCGGCCTGTCGCTCTAACATCACATGTGATGAAGACCATAGAGCGGCTGCTGCTTCAACACCTGAGGCCACAGGTCCAACACGCCCTCGACCCTCTGCAGTTCGCATACCAGGAGAAGGTGGGAGCGGAAGATGCCATCATCTATATGCTACATCGATCCCTCTCCCACTTGGACAGAGGCAGTGGCGCTGTAAGAATTATGTTTCTAGACTTCTCTAGCGCCTTCAACACCATCCAACCTCTGCTCCTTAGGGACAAGCTGACAGAGATGGGAGTAGATTCATACATGGTGGCATGGATCGTGGACTATCTTACAAACAGACCTCAGTATGTGCGTTTCGGGAATTGCAGATCTGACATTGTGGTCAGCAACACAGGAGCTCCGCAGGGGACTGTACTTTCTCCGGTCCTATTCAGCCTATATACATCGGACTTCCAATACAACTCGGAGTCCTGCCACGTGCAAAAGTTTGCTGACGACACCGCTATCGTGGGCTGCATCAGGAGTGGGCAGGAGGAGGAGTATAGAAACCTCATCAAGGACTTTGTTAAATGGTGCGACTTAAACCACCTACAACTGAACACCAGCAAAACCAAGGAACTGGTGGTGGATTTTAGGAGACACAGGCCCCTCATGGACCCCGTGATCATCAGAGGTGACTGTGTGCAGAGGGTGCAGACCTATAAATACCTAGGAGTGCAGCTGGATGATAAATTGGACTGGACTGCCAATACTGATTCTCTGTTTAAGAAAGGACAGAGCCGCCTGTACTTCCTTAGAAGGCTGGCATCCTTCAACATCTGCAGTAAGATGCTGCAGATGTTCTATCAGATGGTTGTGGCGAGTGCCCTCTTCTACACAGTGGTGTGCTGGGGAGGCAGCATTAAGAAGAAGGATGCCTCACGCCTGGACAAACTGGTGAGGAAGGCAGGCTCTATTGTTGGCATGGAGCTGGACAGTTTAACATCTGTGGCAGAGCGAAGGGCGCTCAGCAGGCTCCTATCAATTATGGAGAATCCACTACATCCATTAAACAGTGTCATCTCCAGACAGAGGAGCTGTTTCAGCAACAGACTGCTGTCACTGTCCTGCTCCACTGACAGACTGAGAAGATCATTCCTCCCCCAAACTATGCGACTCTTCAATTCCACCAGAGGGGGTAAACGTTGAACATTATTCAAGTTATTGTCTGTTTTTTTTTTACCTGCATTTTTTATTACTCTTTAATTTAATATTTTTGCTGTTGGAATATGTGAATTTCCCCCTGGGATTAATAAAGTATAAATTAGATAGATTGATAGATAGATAGATAGATAGATAATCTATCTATCTATCTATCTATCTATCTATCTATCTATCTATCTATCTATCTATCTATCTATCTATCTATCTATCTATCTATCTATCTATCTATCTATCTATCTATCTATCTATCTATCTATCTATCTATCTATCTATCTATCTATCTATCTATCTATCTATCTATCTATCTATCTATCTATCTATCTATCTATCTATCTATCTATCTATCTATCTATCTATCTATCTCTATCTAATGTTCAGAAAATAGCACAAAAATGAGCAAGTGGTGGTGCAGCCGAAAACAGGAGCAAAATGTACCTTTTAAGTCTCAGTGGTTTATTTAAACTTGCAGCTGTCCTGAGCTGGTCTGGAGCTAGAAGTTTGCTAATGCACAATGTAACTCCTCTTTCAGACACCATCTTCTGGGAGCCCTTGGATTTATATCATCTTTACCAGAAGAGTCATGGCTTAGCTTAGTTGAGTGGGAGTGTGGCTTGTGTGCCCTCCCTCCTTGGACGGCTTTTCTAATCTATGGAGGGGAAAAGAGATGGTATTGTTAGCATTGGCGCCTCCTCTTGTCTGGAATAAGATCCTTAGGCACCCAGGCGAGACAATGTATAATTAATATGTTTCAATACTGTTTTTTTTCCTAGAAGACTCCATTTATTGAAATTCCCATTACATAAATTATTCTTAATTACCAAAACAAACAGTCAAGTCCATGTTATGATACAGTTTTACCATACAGTCTCACAAGAAACTGCTTGCAGGATTGATACCCAAAGCTATTTTCCATACTCAGAATACTCAAACATTTAATTAGGGCAATAGAGCTTGTTTTTAATAAATGCCTTCGTTCATTTGTTGGTACTCTCTACTGATTTTTATGACACTGTTTGCTATGAGTGGCAGGACAGTTTTCTAGCCAGCCTTGCTTCAGTCATTGTAATTGAAAGCATATTTGACAGAACATTGGTGGTCGTGTTCAATCAGAGGTTTTATTTTCACACTACTTTTGTAAGTGAGTGGAGTATGTATGGCATTTGCAGTGGTAAAATTTATTATTCAATTTTTAACATGTTTTGTTTTTCTTTTAGGGAAAGTGAGGTATGGTCCTCTAACTCGAAAAAATGAATCAGGTAAGAAATTATTTGTGTAATGCAGGACCAAAACTCAAATGCATGTCATTTCACTTTTTATGTCTAACGCTTAACTTTTGGTCAGCATGGAATTTGGAAGAAGTATATGACAGAACATTAGCTAAGTTTCCATCCAGTTTTTTGCGACGTTTTGTTATCGACAAACAGAATATACGTAAAAAAAATGTGCAAAATTTGCTGTCTCCAGCCTGTTTCCATCAAACTGGCTTTTTATCGATAAAATGGTGTGCGTGATGACGTCACCACCCCCCCCCCCCCCAAAACGAACTGTCGCATAACTTTTGTTGTATCGCGAAAAAAATCTGCCCTTGAGCCGTTTCCATACATAATTTTGTGTATGTCGCAAATTATCTACCTTTTGTTTTCCACGTTACACCCCCTCCACTAAACAAAGAAACAAAGAAATGGAGAGATTATTCAGACAGTTTTTTGAAATTTGCCAGCTTACTGTTATTTCAGTTTCACAAATAATTGGAATTGTACATAATATCCGAAGACGACAGCAGAATGAAGCAGTTGCTTGTCTGATAGCCCTAGAGCTCGAAGAAAGTACCCCAGTGCGACGAAACCCACGGGTATGGGAGAGACGACGGAATAAGACCTTCTGGGAGGAGGTGGTGGAGAGACACTTCACAGAAAATCTCTGGCTGCAACATTTTATAATGACACGGCCGACGTTTGAGATGTTGTGTGGATTCATCAGTCCTGATGTTGCGCCCATCACAGGTTGCCACCGACCACCGGTTCCAATCCAAAAGCGGATTGCCATCGCCCTTTACAAGCTGGCAACCTGCGCCGAGTATAGAGTAGTTGGAGAAACTTTCGGGGTTAGTAAAACTACCGTCCATCGATGTGTATATGGTGTGTGCACCGCTATTAAAGAAAAATTAATGCGCCGTTATATCAGACTTCCGACTGTAGCGGAGGCCAATGAAATTGCATACCGCAATTCCTTGGTGCATCTTGTGCCACAGATTTACGGTGCGCTGGATGGCACGCATGTGCCTATTCTTCCCCCGACGGAAGGCTACCGCGATTACATTAATCGCAAAGGGCAGCCATCTATTGTTCTCCAGGCCCTTGTTGATGACAGGTGCATGATACGAGACATTTGCGTTGGCACTCCTGGAAGTGCCCATGATGCAGCTGTGTTTGCAGCATCGGATCTGTACAGGTGAGCCTACCTTTCAACATCCCTTCTCAGTGCGATAACAACTGAATTAACCTGCTTCCCTTAAGGTTTTTAATTAAAACTGAAATTTGAATTAATACAAAATAGCGACGTTTAATCAAAAAAAAACTCTCTTAATCAGACCATGAGAACCGCTCCGCCATTCTCGTTTTGATTGCACGTGATGAAAATGTGACACATTTATTTGCGCTAAAGCCCTTTTTTCCGACAAAAAGTGTTTCCAATGTAGTTTTTGCGACATCTGAAGTATCGATATGGAATTTAAGCGCTAAAGTTAAACGGAAAAATATTATGTCGACATGTACAACATTTTATCGATAATTAGCATTTCCATCAGCTATATCGGTAAAAAAATTTGAAGCGCTAAATATTTTTTCGCAAAAACTCCTTGGATGGAAACCTGGCTATTGATGGTCTTGTTCAATCAGAGGTTTTATTTTCACACTACCTGAAAGTGAGAGGAGTATGTATGGCATTTGCAGTGGTAAAATGTATTATTCGATTTTTAACATCATGTTTTGTTTTTTTCTTTTAGGGAAAGTGAGGTATGGTCTTCTAACTCAGAAAGATGAATCAGGTAAATTATTTGTGTAATGCAGGACCAAAACTCAAATGCTTGTCATTTCACTTTTTAAGTCTAATGCTTAACTTTTGGTCAGCATGAAATTTGGAAGAAGTGTTCTTTTGTTTGCTTTTTGGCATACAGGAGGACTCAACTTCACTGTAAGTTAATGGATAATTATTTGTGTTTTCTTAACTATGAGATATTCAACAACATTTAAAGAATCATAAATTACTCTTTGTCTGTTAATCCACAAAATGCAAATATATTTTAGTTTTGTAAAAGATGATAAATCATCTTTAAAGCCTCGGCCTGGAAAAAAGCAATGGAAAAAGCTTAGCAGCAATAGTTTAACTTTTGTGTTTTCAGTTCTTAACAGAGGGGGTGGCATAGTGGTACAGTGGTAGCACTGCTGCCTTGCAGTTAGGAGACCCAGGTTCACTTCCCGGGTCCTCCCAGCGTGGAGTTTGCATGTTCTCCCTGTGTCTGCGTGGGTTTCCTCTGGGTACTCCGGTTTCCTCCCTCAGTCCAAAGACATGCAGGTTAGGTGGACTGGTGATTCTAAATTGCCCATAGTGTGCAGTTGGGGTATGTCTGTGTTCGTTCGCCCTGTGATGGACTGATGCCCTGTCTAGGGTTTATTCCTGCCTTGTGCCCTGTGCTGGCTTCGATAGGCTCCAGACCCCCCTGCAACCCTGTTAAGGACTAAGTGGGTTAGAAAATGACTGACTGAATTCTCACCAGATATTTAACAGAAGGGCTGCTTTTTAAGACAATGTTTCATTTCCTTAATAGCTTTACCATTTGAGTTTTCTCAATTTTCCTTTCTCAGTGCCACTGAAAAGTATTACAGTGGAGGTCTCCATTAGTGGGTTTATCGCCGATGTTTCCACCACCCTCTGCTATGAAAACAACAAGTGTAACCCTGTGGAAGCTGTGTTTGTCTTCCCCATGGAAGATGGATCAACCATATATGACTTCCATGCAGAAATTGGTAAAAAGAGCATTGACGTCATGATTAAGGACAAACAAAAGGTGATGTGAACATACGATTGGTTTTAGGGAACCTGAAAGAACTGATATTTCATGTTTGTGTATTATATATATGTTTGTTTTTGTTTTATGTCTATGTTTATGTGTTATTTGTGTTATATTTAATAATGAGGCCAGTGCAATGCAAGTCCTGTTGGATATTTGACTTTTTAGAGGATGGCTTGAAGGAGTTAGTCGTCAATGAGAGCTACATCTGCAGGAAATGCTATCTGATCCAGTACCTTGAGCTCAGGGTTGCAGACCTGGAGCAGGCAGAGTTGGCTGGACTAGTAGTGAATTGGCGGAGGTGGCCCAGGTATCCTTTAACACTGAGGTGTTGGAGGAGATTTCAGACCAGACAGGTAGAGAGATATGTGGGTCACAGTCACACGGCATAAGGTAGAGTGCACACTGTTCAGGGTCATCAACCCCATAATCGGAAGTATCAAATCATTTTCAGGTCCTTGTGGAGCTGGATGGTGTCTCTGAAGATTCTGAGGTAGTAGGCAGGGATGTAGAGCCCCAACCTTGAAACCAGTTCCCAGAAAGAGAGAGGTGGTGATAGTTGGGGACTCGATCGTTAGGAGGATTGAAGCACAAGTTTGCTCCAAGGGCAGAGTCTCGCACGATGTGTTGCCTTCCGGGTGCACAGGTGGGATACCTCCCTGAAAGGGTGGCCAGAGCCAGGGTGGATCCAATTGTCATTGTCCATGTTGGAACAAATGACATATATAAGGGTAGTCAGTCAGTTCTGTGATTCAGATTTAAAGAATCAGGTGCCAGGATGAAGAGCAGAACTGACAAGATAGTCTTCTCTGAAGGTCTGCCCGTGCCACACAACAGTCCAGGTAGGACTGAGGAGATTAGAAGGCTTAATTCATGGCTCAAATCTTGGTGCAGGTTTAAAGGGTATATATATGTTTATAGGGCATTGGGACTCCTTTTGAAACAGACAAGACTTGTTCCGCTGCAACAGATTACCTCTGACCCCGAGGGGCACCAATGTGTTGGGGAGGCATATGAGTTGTTGATGATTGAGGATTATTTTTTTTTTTTAAATTTTATTAAAATCAGATGCATTCCATACATGCAAGTCAAGTTTAACAAATCTAGGTTAGAAACAAATTCACCCCCACCCATAAGAAAGAGAGCTAGGTCAGCAAAGTAAAACTTTAATTAATGGTAAAAATATATAAATATAGGAAATGAGGGGAGAGAATCCACTTCAATTTAAATGCTTGTTCTAAAATGTTATTGATCAGATCCTGTCAAGTTTTGAAAAAGTTTTAAACAGATCCTCTGAAAATTTGATTTTTTCCAATTTAGATAATTTCATCTAAATAACATCAGTTACCCACTGACTTAAAAGAGATGAGTTAGGATTCTTCCAGTTAAGCAAGAACAATCTAAGTGCCAATAGTGAAGTAAAGGCAGTTAGTTTATTTGTCCTTCTCCACTTTTTATGCCCATCTGGAAGAACACCAAACACAGCTGTTAGTGGATTAGGAGGAATTGTGACATCAAGGCTGTCTGATAGGCATTTAAAGATTTTGGTCCAGAATGATGTTAATTTGGTGCAGGTCCAAAACATGTGACCCAGTGAGGCTGGAACTTTATTGCAATGTTCGCAGGTTGGATCTTGCCCTGGAAACATTTTGGACAATTTTAAAAAAGACAAGAGATGTGCTCGATGGATGATTTTAAGTTGAATAGTTGTATGCTTTGCACATATAGAGCTCGAGTGAATTCTGTGCATTGCCGCCTTCCACTCCTTTTCTGAGATGTTGAGTGAGAGACCCTTTTCCCACTGTACTCTGGGATCTTTGAAGGGAGGGACTTTAAAATGCTTTTATATACAGTGGAACCTCGAGATACGATCACCTCTGTATACGAGAAATTCAAAATACGAGGAAAGTATGAGCGAAAAATTCAGATCTAAATACGAGCATTGGCTCGCGTAACAAGCCACGAGCCAGGCTGTGGGTATAGCTCGCGGCTTAGCAAGGGGGCGTGGTAGCAGTTGCGAGCCGCGATCTGCGGTGTCTGCGTTTCTCACTTAAGTGCACAGGTGGGAAACTGCCCACATCCATGATTGTTCCTGTGGCTGATGGGCTGCAGCTGCCATGTCCTCCCCGCATATATAGAGAAGTGCGAGCCGGTTAAGGGGGAGAAAAAGTAAAAGAAGAGAGAGAGAGAGCAGGCAGGCAGGCAGGCAGGCAGGCAGGCAGGCAGGCAGGCAGGCAGGCAGGCAGGCAGGCAGGCAGGCAGGCGGGCGGGCAGGCGGGCGAGTGCAGGCTTACGTGTAGCTGAACAGGCGAGCCAAACAGCTGAAGCAGGATGGTGTAGAGAAGGTCAGCTGCATTAAGAGTGTCTCGCCTGTTGCAGAGCCCGCAGGTGAGACGCTAACAGAGAAGAAGCACCAGCGATTGTCATCTGTTTTTAAAGACGGCATCCTTTTGACGTTTTAACCTCATGTTAAAGGATTGTTATTCTTGTGTATTTTAAACCTCCACTTCACAACTGTTTTAAGGATTATTTATTTAAAGATTTATTGAATGCTCTACTGCACTTTGGACACCTGTTTTGATTCTTTTAATAATCAGTTATATTATTTACCAGTGTTATTTATTAAAGGTAGACTACAGTATATATAATTTATCAGTGTTATTTGTTAGGAAAATTGATTTTTATGTTAATATATTTGGGGTGCAGAACGGATTAACTGGATTTCCATTATTTTCAGTGGGGAAGTTTGTTCTAGATACGAGAAATTCGCTATACAAGCTCAGTTCTGGAACGAATTAAACTCATATCTAGAGGTTCCACTGTATTACAGAAATGCTGTCTGAGTCCTCAAGAAATAGACATAGGTGGGATGTTAGGGAAATTGGGCAGGTTTTGTTTCACAAAGTTTCTAATTTGAAGGTAGTGAAAGAAATGTGTTCCTGGAAAGTTAAGTTTAGAGTGTAATTGTTCATAGGATGTGAAGACGTTTTCTATGTACAGATCTCTAAGTGATTTAATCATGAATGTTTTCCAGACATTAAAAATTGCATATGTTTGTGAGGGAGGAAAAAGTTGGTTCTCGTGCAGAGGTGCCACAGGTAAAGGCTTTTGGCTGAGAAGCTTTGCATGACCTGTAGAGCCTCTCCAGTTAAAAACAGGGCTACAATAGCTGCCCAGCCTCCCCTGTCCCAGCACATCAGTGTTGCTGTGCGCTCGACGAAGAATAGGAAACACTCTGGGTCGTCCGTGGGAGCCATCTTCACCAGCATATCCTTGGGGCGTGCAAAGATAAGAGTGCCTGCAGGAGCCTCATTTTGCTCCTTTGGTGCTATGTGCCTCTTGGGGTTCGATTGGTGCAAATCCCTTTTGGGGTTCCATTCGTGCAAGACCGCACTTCTGGTACCATGTGACGCGTGAGTTGTGTCTTGCACCCAGCTTTATTCAACTCGAAACAGGAAAAGCAAAGCTATTTATTACAACAGGAGCTACCACTCTACTACACGTAGACACAGAGCAAATGGGCAGGGTCAGGACGTGGCCAAGTTACAATGTTCCCTGCATCTCCCATTGGGCGACAGACGCATTGCGCATGGAGGCAGTGTGCTTGCAGTAGTCTCTGTGGCGCTGCGAACCTGTGGTTACCTCAGCGATGGACAAGCAGCCCTCAACAGACATGGCAATTGCATTTGAGTGTCGCCCAGTTGGGGACAGTCTCAAAGAGTTCAAAAACCTCACAGCACAAACATTAAGAAGTTTTTCTTTACACAGAGAACCATAGACACTCTGATGTTATTTTAGAATAATTAAATGGATAGGACTGGCGAGCTTTGTTGGGCTGAATGACCTGTTCATGGCCAAATAAGCATATTTAAAATGAAAGAAAACGTTTTATTTAGATTCCGTAAGTGCCAACAAATTGTAATTTAATTTTAAAAATAAATATAATTATATTTCAATGTTTATGCTAATGAATGTTGAAGAGACATTTGAAGTTTTATGTTATTAGTAAAATTGTTCTTCACTAAATGACTGAAGTATCCATTCCAGTTAAAATATTACAAAAGTTATTCTCCTTTTTCAAAAATTTACTTTACATGTACTTTGTGTACTGCACCAATTTTTCAAGTAAGATAGACAGATCTTTATTTGTTCACAGGAGGTAATTTGGCTTTTTACATTTCTTTCAATGAATAAACAAACACAAATATACACCCACACTATGATCTGACTACACAGCAGAATGACTTAAAAGGAAAATATAAAAAGGAAGAAAATTTCTAACCTGGCATTCACGGTCCCAGTGAGGCATTAAGCAGATGTATTGCTGTTGGTATAAAGTAGCCTCCGTAGCATTTCTTCACACATATTTGCTGAATAATTCATTGGCTCAAATTCCTTGTTAGTGTGTCAGACAGAGGACGTGCAGTATTGTTCATAATGGCACTCAATTTTGCTTTCTCTCCTTCGCTACAAACTCTAGGGCGTTCATAGTGCTTATAACTGAGCTTGTCCTTTTAATTAGCTTGCTATTTCAGTGGGCCTATCTTGAAGTGATGTTACCAGCCCAGCATATCACAAAGTAGAAAATTACACTGGCCATCACAAACATGTAGAAGATGTTATGTCTCTTCCCACATTAAAGGAACACAGTCCCCTAAGGAAGAAAAGCCTGCTCTTCCCTTTCTTCTGATAGTTCCTCTGTGTTTTGAGACGAGTCCAACCTATCATTGATGTGGACCCCCAAGTACTTGTAGGAGTGCACCACCTCTACGTCCACTCCTTGACTAGAGACCAGACATAGAAGCTCATTGGTGTAGGGAAAGCCAATAACTAGTTCCTTGGTTTTGCTGATGTTCAGTTGCAGACAATTCTCTTTGCACCAAGAAACAAAGTTCTCCATCTGACTCCTCTGTCTCATCCCCCTTATCAATATACCCCATAAGTGAAGAGTTAACTGAGAATTTCTGAAAATTACACGACATAATGCTATATTTATAAAGTCAGAGGTCTACAGAGTAAAGAGAAAATGAGAAGGACTCTTCCTTGTGGTGCTTCAGTGCTCACGTCCATATCAGAAACGCAGTCTTTGAGTCTCACAAACTGCAGTCTGCCCGACAGTTACAACACAGGGGAGGATAATGTTCATTAGGAAGGTGGTTTTACCTTTGAAATTGTGAAGCGAGTCTGGGTTGACCACAAGATATTTAACAAAAATGAGTGTGGCCTTATTGCAGTATACTTGACTACATAATATTCTTAAAATTTTAGTTTTGACCATTTGTCCTTTGCAGGAGTTTTAGGCGAAGCTTCTTTTTTAAGAAAGAGAAACTGGGCACATCTTTCTCACTGTTCAACTGTTCAGCTTTAAATGAGCGCAGATATATGATCTCATTGTTTTAATATATGTACTGCAAGTTCTTTGAAACACACATGACACTGCAATGTGTTCCCGTTATCCTCAGCGGAACAAATGATGCTTCTATTTTTTTTTTTTTGCTTCAATATTGAAATTGGAATATTTTGTCAAGACTAACTTTTGTATATTGAGCTACCAAACCTCCGAGGTTATTTTTTCTATTCATAATTGCCCAACAGTATTGGAGGATGGTGGCTGGAAGACAAAACCATTTCACATCTATCCTTTGACCACAAGTTGACAGTGAATGAAATTTGTTTGTGGAGCTTTACTTTATAGACCTGTACTTTCTGGCACTTGCCATTAAAGTTAACTTACCGAAGCAGTTAATTGTGTTCTGATTCTACTTCCTGGTAAAAGCATCTAATCAAAGACCATCCCTGTTCTTAGACCCGTTTGGCCAAAATGCATTTATTGTCAGGAGGTGCTGGTGAGAATAAAATAAAACTTTCTACAGTAGTAGACTGCGCACAATGTTAGACAATACAATTACAGACCCCTAGGTTTTTATCATTGCCTGTTTTATGTAATACTTTACAGTCCATCCCCTCTGTATGATGCTAATGTGAACCTACAAAGTGCAGCTTGTAATGAATCAACACATAGAGGGTCTGTTTTTATCATAATAATAGCAAACATTATTAATGCAATATCCACTCCTGCTGCCAGTGTAACTCTCTTCATCACTCTTGACAGCACATGCTAGCGAGATTTTTGGTAGATATATTGACCTGTGGGGACACCCAGATTTTCAGACCCAGGGATGTAGAGATCTGGAGATATGAGTGAATATATGGCTTGCAGCATTGAACCTGTAGTTTTAAGCCAAGCACATTTACTAGATGACCAACATGTTATGCACCAGCAGTAAAATGGAAACAGTAGCTGAATGGAGCAGCACTGGGCCAGTTTGGGAAGCTGCAAATACAGCGTTATATATGCACCACTGGTTGTGTTTAGATTGTTCAGGTTTTCTTTAAAGTCATTTATTTTACTGTATGGCATCAGTGAATTCCATGAATGTCTTTCCTTTTTTTGTCATTAACATGTCTTCTTCACATATTGATTTTTTTTACATGTGTAAAAACAGTACTATACGCTCTATACAGCACTGTAAATTATAAGAATGCATTTAATTTTGGTGATGCCATTCTACCTTTACTTCAAAGAATCACAAGAATCGAAACACATGAAGTCAAACTTTTCTAATAGCTAGCAAAACACATGCAGATTGTACTTATATTTAACAGTAAAATGTCCGTAAAATATCCAAATATGTCATTTTTTTGTTTTTTTAAGATAAAACAATGTTGGTACATTTTCATAAAAGGTAAGTTCTTAAATATTGAATTACAGATAATCTAAAATCTGTTGAATCATTGCAGAGGGACTTGGACAGCATACAGACTTGGGCAGATCTGTGGCAGATTAAATTTAATGTAAATGTAAAATATTACATTTAGGAAGTAAAAATATTTGGTTTGGATACACAATAGGAGGTCTGAAAATCGAGAGTACACCTTATGAGAAGGATTTAGGAGTCGTAGTGGACTTTCAGAAGCCATTAAGAAAGATAACAGAATGTTAGGTTATATTTATCCGTGGCGTGTGGAGTACAAGTCCAAGGAGGTTCTGCTCAAGCTTTGTAATGCACTGGTAAGACCTTGCCTAGAATACTGTGTACAGTTTTGATCTCCTGGCTACAAAAAGGACATAGCAGCACTGTGGAAGTCCAAAGAAGAGTTACCAGGCTGATTTAATTATAAGGAAAGATTAAAAGAGCTGAGCATTTTTGGTTTTAGCCAAATGAGATTAAGAGAAAACATGATTGAAATGTTCAAAATTATTAAGTGAATTAGTCCAGTGGATCAAGACTCTTACTTTAAAATGACTAATCAAGAACACAGGGACAAGAGTACAGGGACACAGAAACTTGTTAAGGGTAAATTTTGCATGAACATTAGGAAATTTTTCTTTACCCAGGGAACCACAGGCACATGGAATAGCATGGTAGACAGCGGGACTTGAGGGACTTTCAAAACCAGTCGATGTTATTTTTTTACTACTTTGTACTACTTGAGACTCGTCTATTCAGGTAGTCAACTTCATGCGCTGAGAACAAATGCCCATGCTGGTGTGGTTCCCTATTTACCTGACGAGGTAAGAAGGCGGCTTCATGGCAGCAGAGCCGGTGTTAAGCTAAAGGCGAGGCAGGCTTGCAAGAAAGTGGCATTACAAGCCTTCGGTGCCTTCTGTGGTCCTAGGAAATGTGAACTCACTACCAAATAAGATTGATGAACTGGCTGTGCTGGTGAAAAATGTCAGGACCTACAGAGAATGCAGTTTGTTGTACTTTTGTGAAACGTGGCTAACAACTACCATCCCAGATGCTAACATGGAGCTACCCGGGTTTAGCACAGTTAGAGCAGACAGAGACGCAAATACCTACGGAATACCTGTGGAGAGCGGAAAGGAGGAGGACTCGCTCTATATGTGAATACCAGGTGGTGCAACTCTGGACATGTAAACGTAAAAATCTCCACTTACTGCAGGAACATCGAACTGTTGGCCATAAGTTTGCATCCCTATTACTTGCCCAGAGAGTTTGGTCACATCATTGTTATTGTATACATCCCTCCTCGGGCGGGCATGGAGATAGTGGGTGACATCATCCATTCAGATGTTGCAAAACTTCAAATGCAGCACCCCGAGGCGCTTGTGCTAATCGCTGGAGACTGTAACCATGTGACGCTGGACAAAACATTACCTGCCTTCTCCCAGTATGTGGATTGTAACACCCGGGGAAATATGACTATTGACCTACTGTATGCAAACGTTAAAGATGCATGCAGCGCCACCCCACTGCCTGCGCTTGGGAAAGCAGATCATAACCTGGTTCTGCTTCAGCCTCACTACAAACCAAGAGTGAGGGAGCTACCTACAACCACGCGCTCATTCAGGAAGTGGTGCCCTGAGGCAGAGCAGGCTCTGAGAAACTGCTTTGGAACTACGGACTGGGATATCCTGCAGGGATCTTATAGTGAGAACATTGATGAGGTTCTTGACTGCACTATTGACTACATCAACTTCTGTATGGACATTGTAGTTCCAGAACAGTACGCAGCTATGCTAACAAGCCATGGATTACAAGTGACATCAAGGGCCTTTTGAACCAGAAGAAAAGGGCTTTCAAAGGCGATGATAAGCATGAGCTCAAGCGCATTGCAGAAGGAACTCCAAGTCCAGCTCAGCGCGGCGAAGGAGCAGCACAAGAGAAAGCTGGAGCAGTAGTTGCAGGGCAACAGCATGAAGGAAGTGTGGGATGGGATGAAGATCATCATTAGCTGCAGCTCGAAGCGGTGTGCCACCATCGAGAGAGACGTGGAGAGAGCAAACCAGATGAACAACTCCTTTAACAGGTTTGACCACCCTAACCCACTCTCACCTCGGAGTACTGCACCCTCCACCCATCCTTCTGCTGATACCAGCATAGGAAAGTTTCCCCCCACCCACAATTACAGCAGCCCAGGTAAGCAGAGAGCTGAGGAGACTTTGTGCCAGCAAAGCAGTGGGTCCAGATGGAGTATCGTGATGACTGCTGAAGGCCTGTGCATTGGAGTTGGGGAGTCCTCTGCAGCGCATCTTCAACCTGAGCCTGGAACAGGGGAGAGTCCCGAGGCCTTGGAAAACATCTTGCATCACCCCAGTCCCAAAGGTATCACGTCCTAGTGAGCTGAATGACTTCCGGCCTGTCGCTCTGACGTCACGTGACGAAGATCATGGAGCGGCTGCTGCTTCACCACCTGAGGCCACAGGTCCACTACGCCCTCGACACTCCACAGTTTTCTTACCAGGAGAAGGTAGGAGCGGAGGATGCCATCTATATGCTACACCAATCCCTCTCCCACTTGGACAGAGGCAGTGGTGCTGTAAGAAATATGTTTCTGGAATTCTCTAGCGCCTTGAACACCATCCAACCTCTGCTCCTCAGGGACAAGCTGAACAGAGATGGGAATAGATTCATACCTGGTGGCATGGATTGTGAACATGGATTGTGAACTATCTTTCTTACAGACAGACCTCAGTATGTGCGTCTCGGGCACTGCAGGTCTGACAGTCTGGTCAGCAACACAGGAGCACCACAGGGGACTGTACTTTCTCCGGTCCTGTTCAGCCTATATACATCGGACTTCCAATACAACTCGGAGTCCTGCCACGTGCAAAAGTTCGCTGACGACACTGCTATCGTGGGCTGCATCAGGAGTGGGCAGGAGAAGTATAGAACCTAATCAAGGACTTCATTAAATGGTGCGACTCAAACCACCTACACCTGAACACCAGCAAAACCAAGCAGCTGGTGGTGGATTTTAGGAGATCCAGGCCCCTCCTGGACCCCGTGATCATCAGAGGTGACTGTGTGCAGAGGGTGCAGGCCTATAAATACCTGGGAGTGCAGCTGGATGATAAATTGGAATGGACTGCCAATAGATAGATAGATAGATAGATACTTTATTAATCCCAGGGGGAAATTCACATACTCCAGCAGCAAAAAATATTAAATTATACTGATGCTCTGTGCAAGAGAGGACAGAGCCGACTATACTTTCGTAGAAGGCTGGCGTCCTTCATCATCTGCAATAAGATGCTACAGATGTTCTATCAGACGGTTGTGGCGAGTGCCCTGTTCTATCAGACGGTTGTGGCGAGTGCCCTCTTCTATGCAGTGGTGTGCTGGGGAGGCAGCACAAAGAAGAGGGACGTCTCACACCTGGACAAACTGGTGAGGAAGGCAGGCTCTATTGTAGGCACGGAGCTGGACAGTTTTGACCTCCGTGGCAGAGTGACGGGCGCTCAGCAGGCTCCTGTCAATCATGGAGAATCCATTGCATTCACTAAACAGTGTCATCTCCAGACAGAGGAGCAGCTTCAGCAACGGACTGCTGTCAATGTCCTGCTCCACTGACAGACTGACGCACACTATGCACCTCTTCATTAACATTATACAAAGTTATTGTCTGTTTTACCTGTATTTTTATCACTCTTTAATATTGTTTCTTTATCAGTATGCTGCTGCTGGAGTATGTGAATTTCCCCTTGGGATTAATAAAGTATCTATTTTGGAAGATTTAAGTTAAGTTTCAAATACTTTGTTCTGCAGTAAGTTTTGGAGTCTGTGATGCTTTTCTACACACTTTGTCTTGTGTAGTATAACCAGTTCGCAAACAAATGTAACTCAAACACAGGTTATTAAAAGCAGTGGGTAACTGATGTCGTATACTATTTGAAATTGGAAAAAAATCTAATTCTCAGTTAGAGGATCTGTTCAGAACTTTTTCAAAACCTGGCAGGATCTAATCAATAATATTTCAGATTAAAGCACTGAGGAAGCAGATTCTCTTCCCATTTTTTTCTTCATTTATCTTTATCCCCCTATTAAACTCATCAATTTATTTTACTACTAGCTTTAGGTTTTACTCCATTGGCAATGCTCTCTTTCTCAGGGGTGGGGGTTGATTTGTTTTCAATCCTATTTTTTGTAAAAATTGATCTATTTGTATGGAATGATGACAATAAAATCAATAAAATTTAATAAACAAAAAAAAAAAAACAAAAAGCAACCATATAACAACAAAACATAAATATAATTTTTTCTATTTATACTTGTATTGGATTGTGAAATATGAAGTCATTGATGAACTACTCATGCAACAAAATGGCAAACTTTAAGTATAGAACTGTGAAACATGTTTTTCATGTGCAGAACTCTTAAGTGCCATAGCTTCAAACTTAATACTGCAACTTTAATTCAGAATGTGAGTGATCACGTTGAAACACTGCAGACTATGCAACATCTTGTGTAGTGTCAAGACATGGGCTAAGCAATTGAACATTTGTGCTTAATGTATAGTAATCAAGAATTAATACAATTGTAAATAAACACCATACACTATAGTTACTATTCATTTAGCCTATACCTCTTTAGAAAATCATTCAATGTTTTTATCATATTCCCGCCTTCAGCCACTGCCTTGTATATTATATCAGTTGAAAGGCATACATCTAGAAATGTTAATTACATCTAATTATGAATATTGCGAGTAATGCATTGTAAGTAGTTGCAGATAATATATTTCAGTTCCTGTCTACAAGATATTAAAAAGCACTGTTTTCTGTTCTTGGTAAGTTTCATACTTGTAAGTTATATATTTTGATGGTTATAGGCAAGAGAAGACTATGATGATGCCATAAGCAGTGGACAACAAGCATTTCTCCTGGAAAAAACTGAGATCCCAGATGTGTTCCGTCTCAGTGTTGGCAGTCTGTCTGCAGGACAGAAGGCCACATTATCCCTGTCCTATGTGACAGAGTTGCCTGTTGAGGCTGATGACGCTCTTCGTTTCTGCCTGCCTACTGTGCTGTGTCCACGCTACACTCCACAAGGTAGATTTTTTGTTTTTCTATTTTAAAATGTAATGTCATAGTACATGCTTTTCTGAAAAAAAATCCTTGACAATACTTGTTCAGTAATTTATGGAGCTTGACACTGCTACTTGTTCATTTACTTGATAATGAAGAACTGCATCTGTTAAACATCATTTGAGTGCTTAGAGTATTTCTCACTTTTTCAGTAGTAGGGTAAGAGCCAGTCAAGAGCTTGTGTTGGGCTTTCTCTGTTTAGGAGAGGTAGTAAATCGGTATAGGAAAATTCCAAAAGCATACCGTTTAACTGAATCACCACTAAGCAACTTTTCAACTATATATTTTATTTCCAATGTATCTTATTAATTGTAGCAACATTGAGAAGAATTTAGAAATAGATGTTCATAACTGAAATGCACACTACATTTAACAAATGATAAATCCAGGAGAAATGTGGGTGTATGTATTTTGAATATAGCTGACATTTCACTTTTAGTTTTCATTTCGTCTTTTAAACGGCAGATACTCATTTGGTAAAGTACTGTATTAAAATGTAAGCAAATGAATGTTTTCCAAGTACCTTCTACAGGCATGCCACTTATGCTGTCATTAAATTTGATTTGCTTTTGCTGCTTATGGTATTCCACATTTAAGTCTTTCCATGTTGACATGAGAGGAGACAACTAGCAAGTGCACATACAATATTTAAACACTTCCATTGAAATCAGTGGATGTATATTCTGTGTCTGCTGAATGTGTTCAGAACAACAGGAATGGCCTCCACAAAAACTGTACACAACATTAAAACCACTTGCCTAATACTGTGTATGTCCCTTTCATGTCATCAAAAAGGCTCTGTCCCATCAAGGCATGAACTTGACAAGACCTCTGAAGATGTCATGTGATATCAGGCACCAGGATGTCAGCAGCAGATCCTTTAGGTCCTGTAGGTTGTAAGGTGGGGCCTTCATGGATTGGACTGGATTGGTTTATCCAGCACAGCCCACAGATTCTCGGATTTTGGAGGCCAAGTAAACACTTTGAACTGTTTGTCGTGTTCCTTAACTGTTCTTGAACAAGTTTTACAGTGTGGCAGGGCACATTATCCTTCTGAAAGAGGTCACTTTCATCACAGGATACTATTGCCATGAAGGACCATATGTGGTCTGCAACAGTCTTTAGGGAGGTGGTGCATGTCAAAGTAACATCTACATGAAAGCCAGGACCCAAGGTTTCCCAGCAGAACATTTTCCCAGAGCATCACACTGCCTCCACTGGCTTGTCTTCCTCCCATAGTACATCTTGCTGCCATCTCTTCCCAAGGAAAACATTGCACATGCACCCAGCCCTACACACGATATAAAAGAAATTATGATTCATCAGACCAAACATTCAGCTCACCAAAGAGCACAGACCTGTCTTTTAGCTCCCCTAAAGGAGAACAGCTCATCAGCTTTCCTCTCCTCCAAAGACGTAAAAGAGGTCAATACAGGTAGTTCTGAAAGAAGGTGAAATCTCTGTTGATTGGATCAAAGTCACTTCCATTTACAGATCCAGTGACTGCTTGTACAGTAGGTGCCTTACTTTGTCCATCACATCTAGCCAGAGTTCAGTTAGTGGTTACAAGCCTGAAATTAATGTCCATTTGAATGCCTTTTTGTCTGACAGAATCTCTTTAGAGGTGTCAGCTTAATGCTGTTTTTTTATAAGATGAAGTACAGGGCTATCCAAAGTGTTGGCACAAGCTGCAGTTCATGTTTGGGTTTGGGTTTGAGTAGTGCAACTGGATTTCTGTATCCCTGTTAAATCTGTTGTCTTAACAGGCCTTGTGTGATACTAAAACGACCAACTTTATACATTCTTACCCAGAGCCTTCGACCATTAGGGCATTGTGGTACAGAGTGGCCTCTGAATCAAAACCAATTCCAAACAGCCATACTTCAAACCAATGGGTGCACACACTGCCTTTTTACACCTGCCATCAAGTAGTGGATTGGCTTATAGAATGTCCCCCATTTCTTCAACTGAAGCTTGCCAGTTAGGTAGCTTTATGGCCTTCCTGTGGGGGTTGTCTTATAGGATGTCTTGCACTGAATCACTCTTGCCAAACCAGTTTGAGGCACCCCCACCACCCCAACCCTGCAAAAAATTTCACATCCCGAGTCATTGCTAAAGACTGGGAGATTGGTTAGTTAGACATGAATGTACAACAAGCATAATGAAAAAACTAATATTACAATTGGAATTGGTACAAAATATTTATCAACTTATATGCAAAATATCACCTTGCCACAGAGACTCTGCTGTAAAATTTACCAGTACAATTTTGAATTCATTATTCCTTCTATGACAGTAGGCTGTCCAAGCCCTGACACAGCGATACAGTCCCAAACCGTATAGCATGCTTCATGGCTGGAATGAGAATTTGATGTGCAGTGATTGCTTTTTCCTCCAAACCCAGCATTTCCTGTTTTTGCCAAAGAGTTCTAACGTTTGTCACAGTATCTATAAAACTGAACTATAAAGTTTTATGGAACTCTGGGTGGTCTTTTGTTGCAAACTGGAAATGTGCAACAAGTTGTGTCCTTCTATGCACACTCTTTTTACTTTCACGTATACGAAGTGTCGACAAAAGTATAATAATCATCATGAAATAATTTGACCTCGAGATTTTGATTAATCGTGATGTTTTAGACCTCCCTTACATTCTCGGACATGAAGTAAAGAGAAAGTATAGTAATCAAGAAAAAATCTGACCTCTGATGAATCTTGACGTTTTAGACCTTTTTGAGACTGAAAATACTGTTTTTGAAATTCTGCCTGCGTGTGTGTGTGTAAACACGATAACTCAAAAATGCAGCAAGATGGATGAAATTTGGCATGTGGTTGTTACACCAAAATTGTAGATCTGTATTAACTTCTGGGCCAAATCCATCAACCGGAAGTGGTACTTTACCTGCAGAGTCTGATTATTTAAATCCATCCATTATCCAACCCGCTGAATCCGAACACAAGGTCACAGGGGTCTGCTGGAACTAATCCCAGCCAACACAGGGCGCAAGGCAGAGAACCAATCCCGGGCAGGGCACCAACCCACCGTAGGACACCCACACACACCAAGCACACACTAGGGCCAATTTAGAATCGCCAATGCACCTAACCTGCATGTCTTTGGACTGTGGGAGGAAAACCACACAAAATTGCGGGGGGAACATGCAAACTCCACACAGGGAGGACCCGGGAAGCAAACCCAGGTGTTCTTACTGCAAGGCAGAAGCGCTACCACTGCGCCACCGTGCCACCTGAGACCACTCCTGATTTTTCTTATAGTGATGTAGGAAAGGTGTGATTTGTCGTGCCCACCCAGAAGGATGCCAATAAATGTTGGAAATGGAAAAATTAATTTTAAGTTGGTTAATTACACTGGTCAACAAGCATTTTGCTACTGGGATTCTTTCATCTGTACTTTAACAAATTTCACTTGCTGACTCCAAATCCGAAAACCGTTTTCGTCCAGCACATCCCATTTTTTAGTTAAGATGTTCCAGGTCTTGGACAACTAGGGTGACTGGACTCTCACTCTCGATTTTCCGACCGCCCACTGTGTATTCAAACCTAACATTTTTACTTCCTATGTGTAATACTTTACATTTACCGACATTAAATTTCACCTGCCACAAATCTGCCCAAGCCTGTATGCTATCCAAGTCCTTCTGTATCTATCTTTTTATCATCTGCAAACTTAACCAGCTTGTTACTTGTATTCTGATCTAAATCATTTATATACATTAAAAGTGGCAGCAGTCCTAGCACTGACCCCTGTGGAACACCACTCTTAACATCACCCAGTTCTGATGAGGTTCCTCGCACCATCACCCTCTGCATCCCGTGTCTTAGCCAATTCTGCAGCCATCTAAAAACATCACCCTGAACTCCCACTTCTTTCAATTTGATGCCCAACCTTTCATGTGGCACCTTATCAAATGCTTTCCGTGAACTGATGCTTGACGATGAGTTCAAAAGGAAACTGAAGCCCACTGAATCAGGACCCTCATTCGTGCAGGGTGTCCAGAATTTTCTTGACATTCACAGAGCAGAGAATTATACTGAGCTTGTGGAGAATATGCTGAAAGTATACGGGAACCAGAATGTCACTGAAGACGCATTTTTTACATTCTCATCTTGTTTCCACCAAATCTGGGCGATGTCAGAGATGAGTATGGGGAAAGATTTCATCAAGATATAAAGGTGATGGAAAACTAATATTGGGGAAAAATTCACTCTGAGCATGATGGGTGACTACTGTTGGTCCTTGTAAAGAGAGACGGATGTGCAGTACAAGCTCAAAAGCGAGTGCCTCCAAAAATTTTTGGGCACTCTGACCTCATTTTATATTGAGGTAAATTGACATAAATATGCTGTAATGTGTCTCTGGTATCGTCTTCTGGTTTGTTTTCAGAATAAACACATCAAAACAATTTTGGTGGGACCTAGTTCAAACTCCAGATACAGTGTTGATATATTATATTGATATTCAAAAATGTCAAAACGTCAATGATGTGTATTTCAAAAACCTGATGTGCTGGCTTAATTCCGATTTCATATATAAAATCAGTGTAAAAAACTTAATAAAGAGATGCTCTTAAGTTCCCAGAAGCAAAAAAAAAAAATTTTTGTAGACCAGTGTTATCAGTCTTTCATTCGGCAATACCAGTGATTAATCAAATAATTGGCAAGGCTCCTACTTTATTTATCTTTACTTTGTTGTAGGAGGTCATCTCTGGCCTTTAGACTTGCATCACACTCAGAGAAACAGAATACTAAAATTTATTGATAAACACAAGGATTGTAGAAATCTGATATCAGTATATATATATGATGACATGTGAGACTAGACACAGACAAACATGTAACACAGAGAGGCTAGCTGATTAGTGGTTTCTAGAGGTCTAACTTATCTTACCACAGATAAATAGTTTTACAATACAAACTCTTTAAAGCTGATGTCCGAAGTTGTGTTCCAGGTTCTATTGAAGGATTCTTCATGCTTTTGAGTGCACTGGTTTTCTTTATTGCATGATCCTTGTTTGTGGTGTTCTGTAATACTGCTTTGTCAACTAGCTTTCTGCTGTTAGGCCCTTTGCTGTGTTGTTTGCTCCTTCATAGGAAAAAACATTACTCTTTGTGGTATTAGATGCTGAAGTTCCCTTCTTGGGCGGCACGGTGGCGCAGTGGGTAGCGCTGCTGCCTTGCACTTAGGAGACCGGGGTTTGCTTCCCGGGTCCTCCCTGCGTGGAGTTTGCATGTTCTCCCTGTGTCTGCATAGGTTTCCTCCGGGTACTCCCACAGTCCAAAGACATGCAGGTTAGGTAGATTGGTGATTCTAAATTGTCCGTAGTGTGTGCTTGGTGTGTGTGTGTCCTGCGGTGGGATGGAGCCCTGCCCGGGATTGGTTCCTGCCTTCTGCCCTGTGTTGGCTAGGATTGGCTCCAGCAGACCCCATGACCCTGTGTTAGGATATAGTGGGTTGGATGATGGATGGATGGAGTTCCCTTCTTGAAGTGATTGTTGTTTCTCAGTCCTTTCAGCACACTGGCCCATTGCTTGTCTTGGCCAGAGAGGTTGTCAATTTCTGATTTCACTCAGGCCTTTAGAACTTCTTTTGTGGCCTTTAGAACTTCTTTTGTAACCTTTTCCAGCTTTATGCATCACCACTATCACCACCATTCTGCTTCAAACAGATCTTTCTTGAGAAGAGCAGATTCATTTAGCAGCCAAGTTTTGTGTGCCTTTTTGTTTTTATAGGGCAGGGCAATTCTAACAAATTGAATCTCAGTCATTGACTGGAACATCTGACTCCAAATGTTTTTAGAGAGGTTTGCATACTCTTTCTAACACAGACTGTAGTATTGGGTTAATGTACCATGTTAGCCATTATGGATGGAATGAGAAGTGAAGCAAAATGACACCTACAACTTGCCAGAAGAAGGTGCCCGAGCTACCCTGAAATCTTGCATATTGTAATCTGTTCAGTAAGCCAACAGAAGGTGTCATTTTGCTTCACTTCTCATTGCCACACAGACTGTGAAAGTTTCAAGTGTGATAACTACTGGGAAGAATTATATTTGTTTGTACATTTTTAGTCTGCGCAGATTGTGGTTTTTTTTTTATTATTGAGTTAGATGAAGATCAGACCAAATTTGTCTTAAGCATCTAATACAGAAATGAATGTAACTTTTTCTGAATGTAACTTTTTCTTAATATAAACTAGGAGGCTTTGCCCCCTGCTCGCTTCGCTATCCAACCCCTTTCCCCCCCTGCCAGCGGCCGCTTCTCCGAAACCCCTCATAAACGGTGATACAATGGGAAACAAATGCTTTTCTTTTTTAAAACGGTGATACAATGGGAAACCAATATTTTTTTTTTCTAACTCCTCTTCACTTTTTTTCTAACTGCTCTTCGCTTGAGCAGGTGCTGGCGTGCCCTTACGCGTGATGTGCAATTTGCTTGCCTACCCCTCTCCCCCCCCCTCCGCCAGTGGTATGTGCTCTTTTGAAGGGGGGAGCTTAGCGTATCTCAAGGATATTCTGCCGCTCCTCCGAAACCCCTATTAAACGGTGATACATTGGAGAACATGTAACAGATGTTTTTTTCACCTCATCTGTGCTCGAGAAGCTGTTGGCTTGCTGCTGCTAGGTCACATGATCCGCATTTCGTGCAGAGCTTTGAATGTTTAAAAGCCTGTACAGCACCTGAATATTTGATCTCTTTTCTTAGTTCAGTTATTTCCCGAGTAATATTTTCAGTTTGATTGCGCTAAGGCGATCTTTACTCTCATTTTTTGAGACTTTTCCAATTTTCCTACTTACATTATCTCTAACCTGCTCTCCCTGTGTTTTACAGGACTTGCGTCTGAGGGTTGTAAGTATAATGTTACTTGTTTGTCTTGCAAGAAGTGAAAGTGTCTCTGTCTCTCTTCAAAAGATAACGTCTCGTCCCTGGGAAAAAGTCTCATCTTGTTGCAAGCTATTAAGAGATATTATATATATATATATATATATATATATATATATATAAATAGTAACTAATAATAAATAATAATTAATTACTAATAGTTACTGTTGCCCTTCTGTCAGCTTGGGCCAGTCTGCCTATTCTCCTCTGACCTCTGGCATCAACAAGGCATTTTCACCTAGACAACTGCTGCTCACTGGATATTTTCCCTTTTTCAGACCATTAGAGATGATATTGCATGAAAATCCCAGTAGATCAGCAGTTTCTGAAATACTCAGACCAGCCCGTCTGGCACCAACATCCATGCCACATTCAAAATCACTTAAACTCCTTTCTTCCCCATTATGATGCTCAGTTTGAACTTCAGTAGGTTGTCATATGACCATGTCTACATTCCTAAATGCATTGAATTGCTGTTATGTAATTGGCTGATTAGTTATTTGCATTAATAAGCAGTTGAACAGGTGTACATAATAAAGTGGCTGGTGAGTATATTTCATCTAAGACGAAGAAACAAATGAATGCCCTATGCAAAAGTAAAAACACTCTTGAGTTCACAGATTTTAAAATAAAACAGTCAGATGTGCCTCAAACCCTCCATTCATTGAAAACTCCCTGGACCTGATGGGATTTTACCCATTGTACTGAAAGAAATGAAAAATGTCATCTATAAACCTTTATTAGGCCTATTTGAGCAGTCACTTGAGAAACGAGAATGACCAAAAGTCAAAGTCAAGCTTTATTTATGCAGCACATTAAAATTCCTTAAACCGAATCACTATATTGCTGCTTTACAACAGAAATCTCTGAATTTTTTTCTACTGTGCTTGACCATGAATAGGCACAGACAGTGGGTGTTGTGAAATGGGTTATGATTTTATAGAAGCAGATAACGGAACCATGAAATAGCAAGGATTTACTGTATTTATATTCCCTCATTTTTTTAGGTGTTCGCTGATTCCTGTCACCTTTTACTATTTTTGTCTAAATTTTGAATTGATTTTTTTGTGTTTGCTCATGAAAGTACAGTAGTTGCTAGGAATATGTTTAGAAACATGACCCGTATAAAGGTTTTGCAAAAATTATTTAAAGTTGATGCTTAAAAAAGTGAACTGAATTAAATTGAAAAAAGCATTTCATTAGTAGCTAGGGATAAAACAAAAAATCCATATTACAGTTCACTTTATAAATTATATAATTAAAATAATAATAATTTAATTATTTGGCAGCAATATAATATTTACTTAAAAAGTCATCTTGTAGCTATATATATATTCACAGAATGCAAAAATTTTAATTTTTTTAACTGATAGCGTAATGCTAGTGGCTCATCAAATGTACTTGTAATCAGAGGGGATGTCAGACTTGATGAATGTGCTGCTGTGATCGTCACCTAAGGATTTCAGGTTACATGACTAAAAGTTTATGGTAGCAAATTACACAACTCAGTGTAGACTTTTCAACTTAGTTTTAAATTTCCAAAGTTTTCTCCATTCTGACAGTCAATAACGTGTTGTCTGACAGCATCCAGTTCTGCAAGCAGGCTTTTTAGGTGCAGTGAGTTCAGCAGCCACCTCAATCCCTTTTTTCCATTCTGTTGTGGTACAACAAACATATGGCGTCACACAGATGAGCTTGTCTTCTGTCTACATGATCCAAAACACTCAGGTCCCTTATCCTTTGTGCCTGAATTCTATGCATTGTACTTTAGGATGAATGCTCATTGGTTGTCAGCTTTTACAGATACAGTACAGAACCCACCCCTATGACTTAAAAAAAAGATTAAAAAAATGTATTTTTGTTTAAGGTGAGTCACAGATTAGTTGGGCTCAGTCCCTGGGGAGTTCAGACTTCATGACAGTCAAAGGAGCGTGCAGCGACAGCCCCAAACTCTTAAGATTATGTAAATGCAATCAGTGACTGAAATCACTGGAAAAGTCATGTAGCCTGACAGGCTGTAGTTTTTAAACTGAAATTGATTTCTATCCATTATTGACTTAATAAATCCTGAATAGGATAGTTGGGCACCATAACCTATCACAGTTGTACTGGGTTCAAGGAAGTAGCCAGGCATAGACAGGACAACAGTGGAGGCTACATACACTCATATAGACATCCAAGTCCAAACTCACAAAGGGTCACTTTAGAGGCTCTTTGTAGTGTGATGCATGTTGACACCAAGAGAATGTTATATCCCACACACATAGTAACTGTCTGCAGGTCCACAGGCTATTTCAATTTCCCTTTTATATTTGTGATTTCAAAGGAACTGCACATTTTAATCTGCAGTGGCAAAAGTGAAGTCACAAAACAGCTTAAGATCTACTGTATATAATAAGTAAGACTGTAAGTACCATCTGTCTTTCTTCTGAATGTTTCAGCTTTGATTATTTTTTCTGTTTTGCACTCTTAAGAACCTCATTTCAACCCCTAGATTATATCTTACCTGTCTGTTCACCAATCGTGTAAAAACAGCTGTACCGATTTTGTCAAAATTTTGCATGTAGGTTGCCATTGGTCCATCTTAAAATATATGGCTATGGCATTTCAAAAATTTCATCAGGAATGGTGGTTGTTTGAGGTGTCAAAAAATGCACGACTACAAAGTTGTTGAATCAAAAATCATAAAATTTCCCATGCATTTTTTTATTTTGCTACATCTGTGCTACATCTGTACATAAAGGGAGGAAGATCTCATTTTTAAAAGTTAAATGAGGAAGGCCTAAGAGAAGGTTTATGGATGTGGTGAGAGCGGACGTGCAGGTGATGGGTGTAACAGAACAAGATGTAGAGGAGAGGAAGATATGGAAGAAGATGACTGGCTGTGGTGACCCCAAACGGGGGCAGTCGAAAGAAGAAGATATAGTTTGCACACAACTTCAAATTGCATTCTTTATGCAGCACACTTTACTAAGTGAGTTAAATAAATGGAAAATTTGCTTAATGAGCATGAAAGTGAGATTGTGGTAAAAATTCCACTAGTCTTCATTTTTAAACTTCCACAGTCATTTCCAGATCCATTGTGATTTTAAAAGCAGAAAGTAGTGAAGCCTTGACTACTCCCTCCAGAAATCTGTTAGGTTACTACTCAAAAGCATTCACCAGTAAATAATTATAAGATTTAAACGTTATGCCATTTATCTTTTTTCTCTAAAAAAAGTGCTGCATTCTGTTATGGTGTGAAATTTTGCATACAAGTTGATAAATATTTTGTATGTCTTTATTTGTAACTTAGGCACAGCAATGTAATGTTAGTGTTACATTAGTGAGAAGGATTCATTCATGTTTACACCTTAGACTAAGTCAGGATAGTGAATTTTATGACAGGGTTGGGGTAGTGCCTAAAGCAAATTTGGCAAATGTTTCTCTGCAGGACTCTCTCAGTCAACCCCCACAGGAAAGCCAGACTGCCTAGCTGGCAAGCTTCACCTTAACAAATGGTTTTGGGGGTGGGAGTGAAAGGTATTCGGTGCCCCACTGGTCTGAAGTATGGCTGGGATTGGCTTGTATCAGAAGCCTTTAATAAGTACCATGAATTGGCTGTAGGGTTTGGACAGAGAATCAGTAAAATTCCTTGCTTTACCTTTCTTACAAACATCTGATGAAAGAGCATCTCACACAAAGGACAACACAATGAAGAGCATAGCTCAGCAGCCATATTGGGACAAGCATGTGCCGTGTTCTGAAGAATGCTAACCACAAATGATCCCTTAAAAATGAGACATTTTAAGTAACAAGTCTGTGTGGCACCTGAAACTACACATCGGCATTTATCAGGTTGTATGGTTACCAATATTCAAATGTACTTTGCATATTGTTACTATTTATGAATATTATCAATAATACATTGTTTACATTGTAACTTAACTCCTGCTTGTCTTTTAATACACCTAATTGCCTGAGGTTATAAGTGTAGAAGGGAAGGTGGGGAGAAGTTATTTGGTACAATACCTTCTAAACAGTGAAGTCTGTGAGATTTGAGGCATTTTGACAAAGTCTACATATTAATAATACAAAAGGGGAAAGTAGAGTGATATATTACTCTGCCAAGACAAAACAATTATATAAGCAAGATTGCATGTCCTTTTGTGACATGTTTCAGCATATGTAGTTGTGTTTATAATGGGTATCTGTAGTGGACATTTCTTTTTGAGGTAAACTTGTATCTATTGATTAGTGAAATCTTCTACTTTTGTCTTTTTAGGTACTACATCTGTGACAAAAGGAGTACCTCGTGTCCCTTTTGGCTCCATCCCCTATACCCTGTCTCTCACTTGTCATCTGGTCTCCCCCAATGGAATTTCAAATGTGAAATCCAACTCTGCACTGATGCCTCTTGAGTACCTAAGTGATGACAAGACAGAAGCAAAGGTGCCACTGTTAATTTTCTAATATTGCTTTGCTGAAACTCCAACCATTGTGATAAATCGTCATTATTATGTTCCATCTTCTTTGAGAACTGCAGTGTTAACTTTAGATGAATAGTATTAAAATTTGTAACTTTGCCAATAATTTCAGCTCATTTTGTTTAGTTGATAATGTTAAAGATTTGAGTTTTATCTGAATGTACATCTAATGCATCTTCTGCTACATTTCAAAACTGCATGTTAAGAATGGGGCGGCACGGTGGCGCAGTGGTAGCACTGCTGCCTCACAGTTAGGAGACCCGGGTTCGCTTCCCGGGTCCTCCCTGCATGGAGTTTGCATGTTCTCCCCGTGTCTGTGTCGGTTTCCTCCCACAGTTCAAAGACATGCAGGTTAGATGGATTGGCCAATTCTAAATTGGCCCTAGTGTGTGCTTGGTGTTTGTGTGTGTCCTGCGGTGGGTTGACACCCTGCCCGGGATTGGTTCCTGCCTTGTGCCCTGTGTTGGCTGGGATTGGCTCCAGCAGACCCCGGTGACCCTGTGTTCAGATTCAGCGGGTTGGAAATTGGATGGATGTTAAGAATGGGCTGCCATCCACTGATCTCTGTGCTGGCACACTGGGCTGTAAATGGAAAGAATTTTTGGCACAGATGAATCAAACTCATTGCCATTCAGGTGCATGCTGGATATAAATGTATTTATGGAATTGTGCAGTTTAAAGGTTTAAGTTATAATAGTAAATTAGTAGGTGTATTTTCTCTTTCATGTGGTAAATAGTTGAAGAGTGGTTTGAACACAAAGGTTAGTGGCAAAGACAATTCAATAGGGACGTTTTGTATTATGGATAAGAATATGTAACTGTTTACAGCACATGAAAAAAGCACATGAAAAAATAAAAAAGTGCAAGATGCAGCTTGTTCATAGCGCTGCGGTTCAAGTACAGGGTGGTCCAGATCTAATTATGCAACTTTTAATGCAATGCAGGAAAATAATACAATACAAGACAAAAGAATTGTTGGAAATATCTTGTAATAAATGACCGTCTCCATGCCATTTTGGAATACAGGGCACGTGCTGCCATCTATCTGCAGCAAAAATAATTTTTTGTGAAATCTCTGTAATAAACTTAACAAGTTACAGTGTAATGAAAATTGCATAATTAAATCTGGACCACCCAATACATTAGAACATTAGAAATATTTAGACAAGAACAGGCCATTTGGTCCAACAAATCATTCCTAATTCATCCAAAATAACATCAAGTTGAGTTTTGAAGGTCCCTGAAGTCCTACTGTCTACCACACTACTTACAAAATAGAATAATTGAAAGTATTTGTGGATTTTATGAAGGTTGTTTCAGTTGAAAACTGAGATCAAAATCATCTTTTTCCTCCCATGCAAAAACTAGGCATTGCAATTCACCCTAAAAGAGGTAGAATACTAATTATTGGAAACTT